>NC_060268.1:111224984-111940336 GCF_021613505.1 Equus quagga | reverse complement strand
CAGAGAGAGATTTGAAAACATTGGCATTGAAGATTAGAGTGATGCAGGCTTTAGCCAAGGAATGCTGGCAGCCACCAGAAGCTGAAAGAAGCAAGGAATGCATTCTCCCCTACAGCTTATAAACAGAGCATGGCCCTGCTGACACTCTGATTTCAGCCCAGTTACACTGATTTCAGACTTCTGGCCTCCAGACCTGTGAGACAACAAATTTCTGTTATTTTGAGCCACTAAATTATGGTAATTTGTTACCGCAGCCACAGGACAGATCTCAAATATATTTTGTTAGCTTTATTCCTAGGTATTGGGTTTTTTATGCTACTGTAAATGGCATTTTTAATTTCATTTTCAAATTTATTATTGCTAGTTCTTAGAAATATAATTGTTATTCTGACCTTGTATTCCATGACCTTGCTAAATACTCATTACTCCAGTAGTTTGTGTGTATGTGTGTGCATTTAAAGGTTCCATAGAGTTTTATAGGTACACACCATATAATCTGCAAATAAGAGTTTTATTTTTTCCTTTCGAAACTCTATGTTATTTATTTCCTTTTCTTGCCTACTGTCTGGGACTTCCAGCATAACATTTAATAGAAGTGGGTGACAGAAGATGTCTTTGTCTTGTTTCTGATATTAGGAGAAAAGAGTTTAATGTTTCATCATCCAGTATAAAGTTGGCTATTTTTTTTGTCAGTGTTCTTTATTAGACTGGAGGAGATCTTGCCAACATCTACTTTCCTAATAGGTCATTTTTTCTTTTATGAATGGACTTTGCCAAATGCTTCTTCTTGCATCTATTGAGAGAATCATGCATATTTTTCTCCTTTATTGTGTTAATATGGTGAGTTTCACTGTTTGACTTTTGAATGTTAAATCAATCTTGCACTGTGGGGATAAATCCCACTTGATCAAATGTATTATAAACTGCTAGTGTTGATTTACTAAGAATTTATTAAGGATTTTTGCATCTGTGTTCAAGAGGGATATTGGTCTATAATTTTCTTTTCTTTTAATGTCTTTTTCACATTTTAGCATCAGGGTCATAATGGGCTCATATAACCAGTTGAGAATTATTTCATCTTCCTCTATTTTCTGAAAGAGTTTATGAAATATTGGTAATATTTATTCATAAGCTCTTTGCTAGAATTCACCAGTGAAGCCATTTAGGCCAGAAGTTTGAGGAAAGCTTTTATTATGATTACAATGTCTTTAATGGATATATAGTACTATTTAATAGATTTTCTTTTGACTTATGCAGTTTCTTATGCTGTGTTTCTCAGTTTTTTCCTTATTTATTTTTTGTGTCTCTGCTCTACTTTTTAGTTTAGTGGCTACCTTGAAGTTTGTATTCAGAATCTTGTGCATAACAGAGTCCATTTTCTGATGGCCTCTTATTTCCTTAGTCTAAACTGATTCAGTCCCTTTCCTCCTCCCCTCCTAAGTTATTATTCTCATCTCTTATTCCAACTTGTGTTGTGAGTTTGTGGTTAAAGTGAAAAGATTGTCTTTGTTTTTTGTGTTTTCCTTCCCTTTATACTAATGCTATAGTTGAATGTTTGCTATCCTATTCTCATTCTATCTGTTTATCTCCTTACTCTGTGTTTTGTGACCTCTTTCTCCCTTTTTTTCTTTTTTCAGGAGTGAGGGCCTTCTTGAAGATTTCTTGGGTGGGGGTGTCTCGTGGCTACCAAGTCCCTTAGCTTTTGTTTGTCTGGGAAAGATGTAATTTCTTCCTCATATCTGAAGGATATTTTTGCTGGATAGAGTATTCTTGGCTGGTGATTTTTATCTTTTAAAGTTTTGAATATGTCATTCCAATCTCTCCTAGCTTGTAAGGTTTCTGCAGAGAAATCTGCTGAAAGTCTGATAGGGGTTCCTTTGTAGGTTATTTTCTTCTGCCTTGCTGCCCTGAGTATTCTTTCTTTGTCATTCATTTTTGCCATTTTTACTACTATATGCCTTGCAGTAGGTCTTTTTACATTGACAAATCTAGGAGATCTGAAAGCTTCCTCCACACGTTTCCCTCTCATTCTCTAGCTTTGGGAAGTTCTCTACTATTATTTCTTTGAGAACACTTTCTGCTCCATTCTACTTCTCTTCACCTTCCTGGATACCTATAATTCTTATGTTGCATTTCCTCATTGAGTTGGATATTTCTCGGAGACTTTCTTCATTTCTTTTTAGTCTCAGTTCTCTCTCCTCTTCTGTCTAGAGCAATTCACTGTGTCTATCTTCAATTATGCTGATTCACTCCTCTACGGTGTCCACATTAGCATTCAGGGAATCTGTATTTTGTTTATCTCTTCCATTGCGTCTTTCATCTCTAGTATTTCTGATTGATTCTTCTTTATAATTTCAATCTCTTTTGTGAGGTAGCTGCCGAACTCATTGAATTGTTTCTCTATATTCTCTTTTACCTCATTGAGTTTTTTGATGATAGCTATTCTGAATTCATTGTCATTTAGTTTACTCATTTCTGAGTCCTCAGGACAGAATTCTGGGTATTTGTTTTCTCTCTGGTCTGGAGTTTTAATGAACTGATTGATGCTGGAAGTATGGGTTTTCCCCATTGTGATATTATTTGGTTGCAGTTACAGCCTATTGCCACTGGATGGGTGTCAAAAGCCATGTATTCTGAGCCCTCTGCCTTCAGCCAAGATGGTGTGACACAGCGCGGGTGGGGGGGTGCTTTCTCTTGCACGCAGTCCCTGGTTTCCCAATTAGCTCTCACTATCTGGTCTCCTGGGGTCTTGGCTTGATGAGGTCACCCCAAGCAAAAGTTTTCACCCTGTTAGAGGGCTTCCCTCTCGGCTACAAGGGTGCTAGGAGTCCTGGGTGATCTCGTGAATGCATGACCCCTCCCCCACTCCTTCCCTCATGGAACCTCCTGCAGCAGTGATCCCAGTCTTTAGGGGAGGGAGTGAAGTTCTGTCTTACCCCATTCCAGCTCCTCCAAGGGGGGCTCCAGCCTCTCCACCCTCCATCATTTGGCTGCCGTGAGTCTCTGAGGATTCCTGTGCTATTAGGATGTTTTCTGTTGGAATATGCTTGTTCCTTCTGTTGTGTGTTAGAGGGGAGAGAGTCCCAGGTAAGCTCCCTCTGCCATGACGCTGATGTCCAGATATATTGTGTCTTTTGAGAGACTTGGTCAATTTCATCTACCTTGTTAAATTTATTGTATAAAATTATTCATAACATTCTCTTATCATCCTTTCAGTCTCCCTGGTGATAGCCCCAAAGGCTCTTGGGATATCTTATCTCAGCATTTCAGCCTGCTCCAGCATTTGGCATCCATGTCCACTCACTGAAGGACAGTGGAGAGAAAGAATGGGTGTGTGCAGGCTCATTTTGTGGCTCATTTTCTTCAGTATTGTAATTTATCTTATCAACTCAAACATAGTCATTAAAAATTTATTAAAATTTCCACAGCTTTCTCCTTGCTGCCATCTGTGTGGAATCCTCCCATTTCCACCACTCTGCCAGGCATGAAAGGAAGAATGTATCTCTTAGCTCCTATAAAGGACTTTTGACTTCCTATATCTTAGTTTATTTAGGTCTATTTATGTCCTCAGTTCTGTGATGAATTTTTTAAAATTATGATTGCATAGCTTGTAACTTATCTGGCTTCTTATTATTAGGATAGAAGTAATAGTGCCTTGTGACTTTCTACATCCCAAGCAAAAAGGAGGTGTCCCAAGCTGACTCTGATGCAACTGCTCTGTCAACCACACTTGGAAAAGCTTTCATCAGGTGTTCTGAACAGGTACACAAAGAATAGCTGGTTCCATTAGGGTGCAGGTTAAGACTCCAGTTGTAAAATTCTCTGTCCCCATGGATATTCATATATCTTGTCAGGGAGTGTTTGTTGCTTAGAAAATTTCCACAGATACATGTACTACTTTTATTATAAAGTAAAATGGAACGTTAGGAAGTTTACACTGAGGACTTTAACTATCAGACTTGAAAATAGCTGCTTTATCATGAAAATCTTAAACTTCATTTCTTCTTTTTTCTTAAGAATGAAACTCTAGAGTTAGCAATCTTCAATCTAACTCCTCAATAATAAAAAGTCTTCCTTTTATTCCACATCAGAACAAACTTTATTCCAGATGGTAATACCTAAGCTAAGGAAACAGGACTTTTAATGAATTTTAAAATTAAACCAGAGAGATGTGCTTTGACAGTTGGAACAGGAGAATATAATTCCAGATATGTACTTTTCCACTAGAAGTTTTTATTACTTATTTATAACTAGTATTTACAGTGTCAAACTTTTCTATTTTCCAAGGAGAAAGGAAACTTTTTCTCTGTCATTTTGTACCTGCATTGTCTGAACTCTGACAATCTCTGAAAAGATTCATATGCTTACACACTTCTGAAAGATCTTTAATGAAACAGTCAATATTATCTATCATATCCACCATAGTTTAAGTTAAGGGTTCATCCTGTGAGGTCATAATTCATGCTTTCTGTTTGAAGCACACAAATATACATTTTTAATCTTCTCTCAAAAGCATACCTGACTTCTAAACAGAGTCACAAAAGGTAGAGTCAAGGTAGCACTTCAGGAGGGCAGACAGGTTATCATTGCCTGTACTTCTCCTGGGGTCCCATAGCTCAAGATCTGGTCCACAACCTTTCAGTTCACACCAGATTTTCTTAATGTAGCTTCAGGCACTTGATAACTAAAAAGTGCTCATATGAACTAAATATACCCCAAAATGTTACATAAACAAAACCTCTAATTAATAGTGGAACTTACACTTTTTCAGGACCAGAATGTTTCAGTTCCTACTTAGGACTCTCTATCCTCACCTAACCAAGGCACCTAAAACCTGCATTGTTCACAATATCTTTGCTCTGTGATCTTGTCATTCTAACAACAGAAGTAAAAAGGTTTCAAAGGTGTGTTTCACCTGAGCTCTGGGAAAGTACATCCAAATATTGATTCCACAAGAGGGAATATATGCTGCTTACTTTGCACAGATGTACTAGCTCTTAGAAAATATGTTCGCTTTTTCTTCCAACTCTAAACCATGGATATATTAATCACATTCCTTATGACTATGATTTTTCTTTATTTTTTTAATGTGTTATTATCGCTAGTGAAACTGCTGTTGAGGATCATTTTCTTGAGCCTAGGAAACATTTTATCTATATCATTTAGGACTCTTTATGGTTCAAATAAAAGAAAATCCAATTACAATAGACTTAAACAGTAGTTTAAATTGAAAAACATTTCAGCGCTTAACCCAGAGCTTGAATCTGGCCAGGATCCAGTCTCCCACTGTCCATTTTTGGGGTCAATGTCATTGCTTTTGGGTCTCATCTTATATGGAATCTCCCCTCATGGTCCCAGAGTGGCTGCCCATTATACTCAGGGCTAGCTCTCCTCATTCCTATAGACTAGGAAAAGGGAAGTCTCTTTTCACCAATTCCACAGGCAAAAAAGAGGTGCCCCAGGAAAGGTGTCTTCAAATCTCATTAGTTCTGACAGGGTGATGTGCCTATCCCTGAACCAGCCACTGTGGTCTAGGGGTTGGGATACTCCCAATTTGCTGAAGTCAATCAAGACCACACAGCCAAAATGGGAGTGAGTGAATTCCTCAGGAGAAAATCAGGCAGATAATGGGGAAACAACAAATGATATCCGCTATAGTCTCCTTGAATAATGAGTTCATTAAATCAATAAAATCTCACCATCTGTGGGATCACCATTATAGTAAGCCACAGCAATAATCAAGAATTTCCCAAGGGAGGTCTAGGAAACATAATAGTGGACACAAAAGCAGCTCCCCTGTTCAAAGATCTGTGCTAAGAAGAGGATGGGAAATCCTTACTTTCAAATCACCTAAACTTGTGCTTGATGATTGTTAAGATTTCTTCTAATATTTCATCAAAACAGGATGAAAGCATGGAATAAGAACTTACAAATTTTTGTACATTATACTCCTAAGTCACACATCACTCACTTTCCCAGTATCATGACTATGGTGACTAGACTGACTCAGGAGGATTCCAACATGAGGCCACACAGCAACAAGAGCCAGTGCTCACGTATGACAGCCTAGGCTCTGGGTCAAAGGCATGCTACAAATACAGTTATCCCTTCCTCTCCCCCACCTCAATCTAAAGAGGAGTTTTTGTGCCAAAGTCTTTCTTGTCCTTTCCCCACAACCAGTTTTGGACGGAGCCATTTAACTTTATTCAACACGTTGCAATAACTTTTAAACTCAAACTGTTCAATACTACCATTCTTGGAAGAGCCCCAGGCTCCTCCTGCTATTTGCCCAGCCTTTTCCCAGCAACTGCCAGTCTCCACATGTCAATAGAAATGAGAATCGAAGTAACATGGTCCCATTCAGACTCAGAGTTGATGCCAAGGCTCTGGGTCAATACAAATGTACAATGTGGGACTGAAAATAAGTAGGATTTGCCCCCAAATGAAATGTGTATGCTCAAAGATGATGTAGCAGTCCAGCTACTCAAAATTGAAATTGTCAGCACTTTTTAACTGGAAATTATCATGGGAAGGAAGAAGACAAGAAAGGAGGAAAGAAAGAAGGGAGAAAAAAGTTCTACCTCATGAGATATCTCATTTTCACTTGTTCTGGTTATAGAAATGAAATAAAAATCATCAGCATTTATCTGGCTTACTATCCATATCTAAATACTATGTGGCATAGGAATCAACTCATTCATGAAAAATGGTCCAAATGCACATTGTTGTTATTTCCTTTGATTAGGATATTCAGTCATGGTCATTCCTGTCCAGTTATCCTAGCTGGTTTAGTGAGTAGTATATTTAGTCACTGAAAACTTGGACTAACTCAGCAGGCTCATTGTCCCCCATCATGTGCTTGGCACTGCATTTTGTGGGTGAGTTGAAGGGAAGTGGGAGGCACAAAGAAATAGACATGATCTTAATTTCAGGTTACCAAGAGGCTGAAATTTCAGATCTACATTAAAATACAAATAAAATAAAATTTGAGAAGTAAAAAATATTTGTACAACTATAACATTTACATGTACATGTGTGAATGCACACCCACACACACACATTTTGTGGACATGTTAAAACCAAGATAAAAGTCTTTGGTTTTATATACCTTAAGGAGATCTATAAACAAAGTAAATTAGACATAATACAAATTATCATTGTATACAGTCTGAACACCATGGATGTGTCAAGTCTTCACACTTTGAGATACTTTCATTTTCAGAATTCACTATATTCCATCTGCAAGAATTGTTTATGCCAGCCAGTTTAAAAAACTGACAGGTTGCAGTGGAATTCTAAGGAGTAAAACAAAGAAACGTCAAGAGTTTGATCGTGTGTCTTTGACTATTTGGATACAGGTGGGAATCCTCAAGTGAACAGATAAAGAGGGCAGGGATGATACACAGGGTATAATTAGGAAATGCCAAATAAGCAGAGAAGGATAATGTGAAAATACAGTAATTGGGAATGTGTCTGTATTAGATATGTGGAAGTTTCCCTAATTTCTAATATGTGATAAAAGTATTCTAATTTTGAAGTTGTATAAATTTGTAGTTGAAGCTTACATTTTAAATTTGTATTCTCTTTGTTGCTCTGCCCTAGAAAATACACAAAGAGTGGCAGTGCTCCGGCAGTGACAGGAGAGCTGGAGGGAAAACAGCAAGAGTCAATGCAGCGATGTCTCATCTTGTCCTTACCACTGATTCTTCAGCTCCACTTGGTTTATTCATGTCAATAGCTCCAATAATCAGCAACTCTGTAATTTCTCTATTTTTATTTATTTATTTATTTTTTGGTGAGGAAGATTTGCCCAGAGCTAACACCTGTGCCAATCTTCCTCTATTTTGTATGTGGGATGCCTCCACAGCACGGCTGATGAGTGGCATAGGTCCACACCCAGGGGTCTGAACCCATGAACCCAGGCACTGTATTGGAGGATATGGAACTTTAACCACTTGGTCATGGGGCTAGCCCCAGTAACTTTGTAAATTAGAAAAAAATTTCTAAACTACTGAAAAGTGGAAAAGAATAGGACAAAAAACTCTCCTATATCCATCACCTAAATTCAACTAGTTTTACCATTTACAGTAGTGACTCTCACTCACTTGCTCTCTCTATAGAGAACATACACTTTTTAAAAAATCAGCATATATTAATCTATTAATTCCTTTTTTATTTCACTGAATTAATAACAGTAAAAAAAAAAAAAGGAACTCATACTTAATTTTTACTCTTCTCTTTTCTTACCATTCACCCATCTTTAGTAAGTTTGGCTCTTCCACCTCCTGAATGGTTATAAATCCGTGTCTTCCTGTCTGTTTGCACACCACTACCCTGGTTCAAGCCCCCATTGTTTCAAACTGTGTCAGCGCAACAGTCTCCTGTATAATGGTCTTCCTGCCTCTAATGTTTCCTTCCTCTGATCCATCTTCTGTTTGCATAGTTGTGCTTCTGAAATGAATAATTGCTTCACTGCCCCAACATCTATAGAATAAAGTCCAGAGTCTGTTAGCCATCTTGTAAATAGCCTTCCTTTCCATTTCCACTCTCTGCTTCTGGCCTCCAAGTCCCCCTTTCTTCAGCCACAGCAATCCTATTGCCATTTCGCAAGGAATTTTCCAAGTCCTCTGTCTCAAATGACCTTCCTTTTTGTTTTTATTGGGTAAAATCTCACTCAGCGTTCAAAATCCCACTCCTGCGTAGTCTTCTTTGATTCTGCCAAGCTGCTGGATTCCTTCCCTATGCTCCTGAAACATTTTAACACTGCATTGTAATCATTTATTTTCAAATCTGTTCCCTTCGATAGACTTTCCTCCACTCTGCCCTACACATGGGACACTGGACAGTTTCCTGTTGTTGTTTCTACCTACAAAATGCGACACTTAATATTTTCTAATCATCTGAATTTTAGCAATTTATCAGAAGTAGAGAGAAACATACCTTTAACACTTGAAAGAAAAGACATCAGACCTTGTTTTTCATTAGTTCTCCCAGTTTCTATATGTGCTTTTGTACTATTAGCTGTTGCTTCTGAGAATCTCAAAGCCATTTTCTCAAGTGTTTTGGCATCTATATGGATGGAATTTGACCAGCGATCAAAAACCAGTGACTGTGGTTTGTGTTGCTAACAAGGAAGACCCCAAAACAAGTAAGATCCCCAAATTAAGTAACATATAATGTCCAATAATTAAATTTCAGCCCAAAGTGAGAAAAGCGAAGTTCAAGGAACAGAAAGCATAAAGCTTACAAGAAGCAGATTTTTCATAAGCTGCTAATGTGGAAGCCAGCACCCAAGTTTATGTGTCTAAAATTATATTATCTCATCTTAATTAGCTCTCCATTAGATAATATGATTTTTCTTTTATCTGTGCTCCTGACCTTGGCTTCACATTCAGGCCTTCGATTTCCTCCCAGGAAAGGCTTAAAATCTAGGGCCACCCACAGAAACTGAATGCAGATGTATAGTAGAATACTGGTATTATTAGAAAACTGCTAAGAATAGCTTCTTTGTAAGGTTTTGTCGCCAATTTTTTTCTTCCTATTTTTTCCTGCACATCTACAGGAAACATTCCTCCTCTCCTCATTCGCCAGTTCATGGCTTTACCTTCCATCCTTATCTATTATTTCCAACGGCTTCTGAACTGTGTGTGTAGAGGGCCACTCTAGCCCACGAAACATCCAGAAAATAACCATGTTGGTTTTGCCAAGCCATAACAGTGGGACTCAGACAATTTCCTGTAAGTAAAAACTTTTGGGAGGAGTATTCTTTGGCCTAGATATAGCCTTCTCTCCCTCTCACCATCCCTCTAGCAATAGCCAATTACTAAACTCTTATCACCTACCCCAAATACACACGCACCCTAATTCAATACAAGGTTCAAGGAAATCCTGGCACATTGCTCTTCACTACTCACTAAATCCACCTTACAATATCAACCTGGACTCTAGCCTTAAGGGGAGCCACTGTGAATTATAACTCTCAGCCACTCGGATTATGGAAAATTCTGTCTCCCACAGTCTAGAGCTGACATGTGAGCACCATTATAAACCTTCTACTTGCCTAGCCAGTGTCTGTCTCTCCCTGGTACATTGCAACCGAATTGTGTTACTTAGAGATTCTGCACTATTTTGGGAGACATCACGATGGAAGGGTCTCTTGTCCCAGGGCCTGAGTTTGCAGGGTGTGGAGGCCCAGAGCACCTTTTAGAGAGGTGGATTGCCAGAGAGAAGCTACATGTCTCACTGCAGAAGAGCAGGGTCACCGGCCTAGTCTCCCAAACTCTGAGAGGGAAAGCAGCTGGGCCAGTGCCAGGACTCAAAGAAGACCAAAGGCTGAGAGAACCCTGTGTTTCCTGGAGTAAACAAGTTACCATGCCTTCCCCACTGAGTTCCAGTAAGAATCCAGAGTGGGCTTGCACCTTCTGCCCAACAATATCATAAAACTGCCCCCATAATTATACTAGAGAAAAAACCAACAACAACTGACTATCCCAGTGGCCCATCCCACCTCATCCCACACACTGGAAATTGCTTGCTCAACAAATATCATCAGCACCAAGATCACATCGCAACTTGTACACTTTTGTGTTTGTTTGTGTTTGCTCTATATACATATAAAAATGAAATTTGACATTTGCATGGAGAATAAGAGCTGTTAAAAACTGTCATGCCACTTGATTATAACGCCAAAAAGGAATAAATTCAGCTCAGAATCCCTGAGCTATTCCCTGTATATAGTTTACGCCTTTTTCAAAAACTCAAATTTATTGCCTGATTTCCCTTTTATCACTGCAAACCATTTGCATTCAAGATGCTGAATCAACGCATCAGCATTGGAAAACAGTATTTCAGTTTAACTCAATTAGATTATTTCACTGGAAGGAAACTGTATCTTGTCTATCCAGTTGAGAGAGGTTTGGGTTTAACCATTATTGCCTCTTTAAATTCTATTTTTTTATTGAAAATTCTTTGAAACAAATTATCAAGTAGCTTATTGACTATCTTCAACATTTAGAAAATCATGTCTAGGTGAGGAAAGTAGCTTCTTCTTTATCATAAACAACCCACCTTTTAATCATAACTGTCCAATAGTCACCGACAGTGATAACATATGGTGGCTGTTTAACATCTTGTCTTATTAGGCAGTCGGTGAAATGTGGGCTTTTCCCTAATGTCTGCATCGCTTCATTCCTGACCTCTGCACTATCAAAATTTAGTGTACTGCACCACAGAAAAGGCATTCTCATTGATTTTGGTGTTAAAGGAAAATAAAATGAGTCCTATGAGGAAAGTAACGTAAAAGATAAAGTTTGGATTTTTGAGAATTACAGTGAGGAAAAGATAAAACCCCACCGGTAGCTAGCTAGCAGAGTGCTGGAAAATAGGAAAAGGGTTATTTAGCTCTCAAAACACAATAGTTCGTAACCTCAGTCTAATCATGAGGGAAACATCAGACACATCCAGCTTTGAGGTACTCTTCAAGCTGTCAGGGTCAGGAGAGATAAAAGAAGATCGAGGAATTGTCACAGATTGGAGGAGGCTAAAGAGATACAATAACTAAGTGCAGTGTGGTGTCCTAAATTGGATTCTAGAACAGAAACAGGGCATAGGTTGGAAAAAAAGAGGGAGGGGAACACGAATAAAGTCTGAGGTTTATTTGATAACATTGTACCACTATTAATTTCTCAGTTTTGGTAGGTGTACCATGGTTATGTATGATGTTACATTAAAGGAAGCGGGGCAGAGGATATCTGAGAACACTCTGTCCTAACTTTGCAATTCTTCTGTAAATCTAACTTTATTTCAAAATACAGAGTTTAAGAAATAACATAAGTATTAGGACATGCCAACATTTCTCCCAGCAGCTGCATTGTTCTTCTAAGGCCATTTAAGTTGAGACTAAAACACCTGATCTATATTTATGAAGTTCCACCACCACCACCATCCCCCACACCCCGCCAAGTTAATCTGTGCACCTACCATACCCAAGGCAGCGATTTTAATTGCATTATATGTTTTTAATATTCTTTGCAGATTCTGTAATTAAAATTGCCTGTCCCCTTCAGTTTATCTAATCCACTTAGCTAATAAGATACCAATTCCTAGCCAAATCTCTATGTCTATTTTGTTGGCAAAGAGCATTTCCTTCTCCCTAATGTCTCCTTTAAAAGTTGATGGTTATCCCAATGAGAGTTATTTGGACCTAAATCTTACCTAGATGTCTTGCAACTTCTGAGCATAAACAACACCCAGATGAACTTGTAAAAGGGACGTAGCCTGTGCAGTCTCTTCAGTAACCCATCATTGCTCAACTGTTCTAGCTCACTAGGAAAAAGCATTACTAAGAAGATATCCTTCAAAAGCCATCCCAAGTCTTTTTCTCTTCTCTATAAGGGTGCGCTGTGTACATGACACAAAAGAAAACAAAGTTCCATATTCAATAAGTCTGGCCTGTTTTGTTTTTATTAGGCATATTTCAACTTCATCAAGAATCTGCACAAAGGGAAAGCAAATGCAAGAGTAGAAAGAAAGTAAAACATGGAGCTACTGCAACCCTGTCAATTATGTGAGCCTTCAATTAATTGACCAGATAGATTTAGCATAGGTTTGTTATACTTATTATATGATCTCAGGATCTTGAATTTCAACTAGGATCACAAACAGGAGAAATTGAGCAGAGCATCTTGTCATCGGTAATGTCTAAAATCTCACCTCCCACAATACCCTTTCAAATATAAAACAACCAACCCCCAGCCTTACGGGGTGGATCCTAGACTTTCCCACCATTGCCCACGCTGGATGTTCTCTTGGGTGGCACTGCCTGTTATCCTATTCCCCCTCTTCAGTCCAACCATTTCCTTCATTAGTCTGCACAAATTACCCCAGCCAAAACTATTCTTATTGTGCTTCAAGTTGCTATGGCCTATCTCCTTCTAAATATGTTGTAAGAAAAGAAAGGTAAAATTGGTCAATTTTTACTCAAAAGTGTCACTTGATTGTGCTATGATTTCTTTCCTGAAAGTTCCATTTTGCCATCTACTTTTTATTCCCCCTATAAAATATCTGAATAATTTTGGTAATAATCCTTTAGCACTCTGTGGTTAAGTTTCTTAACCTTCAAGAGCCTCAATTCCTCATCTGGATCTAAACTGGGAATAATAAAACCTACCTAATAAGGTTTGTATGGTATGTGCTTAGCAGAGTACCCAGCACACAGCCAAAACTAAATACGGATTAGTGGTGGTCATTGTCATTGGTACTAATGTTTTAATTGAATTTCAGACTCTTGACTAAAAGAACTCAAACCTTACTTTCATCTTTCAATAAAATAGATGTCAACCTCCATTTGAGAGTATTTAGAATGCATGACCTACTTTCCTTCTCATCACAAATCTCATGAAATGATAGTAAATTTATTTTTTAAAAGAATAAATGACGGAAAACAAAAAATCCTTTCAGCAAAGAAAGAAATTTGGAGAAATTCTTACAACACGGAAAAGAGATGAAATCTGACTGATAAATATAATTGAAGAAACCACAGCCCAAAATTGACACAAGAGAACGTAACCCAGCAAGCACAATTCCAGAGACGCTTTAGTTCACATACGCAGTCACAGAAACCAAGGTGGGGCCTGAGACAACATAAGACCCATCACTTAGGGGCTGGCCCAGTGGCGCAGCGGTTAAGTGTGCACTTTCCGCTTCTTGGCGGCCCGGGGTTCACTGGTTCAGATACCGGGTGTGGACATGGCACTGCTTGGCAAGCCATGCTGTGGTAGGCATCCCACATATAAAATAGAGGAAGATGGGCATGACTGTTAGCTCAGGGCCAGGCTTCCTCAGCAAAAAGAGGAGGACTTGCAGTAGTTAGCTCAGGGCTAATCTTCCTAGAAAGAAAAAAAAAGACCCATCACTTAAAGAACTACATTTGGAGAAGGCAACCAGCCTCGCTCTACCCTTCCATGTTCTGAACGGCAGGTGGCAGTAGCATCGCCTCCCACCCAGAGATTAAACCCTCAGAGCCATTTGTGAAAAAGATTCAACCCACCTGGAGAAGCAAGTGGCCTCAGTGTTGGGACTAGAGAGAGAGAAGCAGGGACTGGCCTGCCTGAACCAACTAGGACTCTCTGAAGCAGTTGTCCTGTCGCAGGAGATTCACCTGGTATGTCCTGGGGCCACAGACGAGAGGGCTGGGGAGCGCCCAAATCTAGAGGTTAAGCCTCCTGGACCCCTGCCTCGGACTTCACATTCCAGGCCTCCCCCACAATTAATTACAAGAGGGAAATTCCTGTCGCCAGAACCTACATTCAGTGACAAGCAAACAAGGATTGCCGATAAGAAACAGGAACAATATGCCCAAATATTTGAGGAAAATCAACACCTGCAAGAGAGGCCCCAAAGCCAACAAAAAGGAGAACTAGAACTTAAAGAGTCAGAGTTCATAAACAGAAGAATACAAAGATAAATTCATTTTGTATCCTCAGAGAGAGTCAAAACAAATCTCATTCAAAATCAGAGGAAGCAGCTATAAAGAAAAATAATTAATATTTTTGAAAATTAAAAATATGGTTGAAATTTTAAAAAATGCAACAGACAAGCTGAAAAGCAGAGCTGAACTAGACAAAGCTTAAATAGTGAGCTGGAAGACTGAGCAGAAAGATTCTTCCAGAAGGCACGCAAAAGATGGAAAGTATGCTTGAGTAGTCATATAAATTGCTAAAGAGATCTCTGTCTTACGTATCTATAGAGTATAGAGATGCTGCAAGGAAAAAGAAAGCAAAGGAAAATCACAGAATTTAGTTTTCACAGTCAAACAGGGGAAAACCCGGAGATTGTAAAATACATAACTTTTGGCCAAAGGAAAAATTGGATTTGTTTTCAGAAAATATGCTTTTAAGTAGCTTGAGGAAAGCAGGCTGTTAAATAGAATCCCATCCAGGTTACAAGCTGTCTTTATGTCGAATAGAGTAAAACATACACACATCCAATTCTAGCAGCCACTGAAGTAAAATACAAACAGAATTAAATAAGGAAAGGAGACATATGTGAGGTGCGTGTGCCTAGTTGGAGCTCAAGATCTGAGTTTCATTCCAAATCCGAATATTATATTATAACAGAAGGTAAACAGATGTATCTTCAGAAATCAAAACCTTAAGATTTTTTTTCAGTGGATGCCAATTATGAGCCACTACGTGATGGATTCACTCCTCCAATGACAATATTCTTCCTTCTCCTGACACCTGTGAACAACCTTACCTGCATCTTCTTCCACTCCATGTCTCCTCCTCTCTCAAGACAAGGTGAATCCCTCTTGCCGAAAGCTAATCTTCCGCTTTGACATTCTTGACTACTCTCTCATCTCAGGCTTCCGAGATACCAGCTCCTGGTTTTCCTCCCACTGTGATGACCACGCTCAGTCTTTTCACAGGCTCCTCTTCTTCTACCTTTCCTCAGTATTAGGCATTGCCCAGAGTTCAACGCTCAGTTCTCATCTCTCCCATCTAAATACCCCAGAACATCAACTAACACTTGTAGACATGTGACGACTAAAGCTGTGGAAACACAAGTGTCCAGCCACCATAGACATCAGATAGAAAACATTGTCCTATGGGGAACGAGAATTCTATGTTTTCCTTACTAATATTTATTTGTAGCCACAGATGTGACTTACAAAAGGGCAATGGAGTAGCCCTTTGGCATAATTAAGAGTTTGATAGTCTCTTATCATCACAGGCCAGATAATAGTTGGCAGAGAAGTTAACAAAAACCTTGCTATTGCTGCTTTACAAAATCTCAATTTAGTCTATTAACACATTGTTTTCTGATACCCTATTGAAGTATATGATTCTGTTTTGTATTCTACTTGATAATCTGTATTTTATTCTTATTTTAGAAAGACATCAAAGGTAGATTTTGGATATCAAAATAGACTAGAATTTTTATTAGGAAAAAATCAAATGATTGTAACTTTAACCATTTTGTTATATAGAATATGTCCATCACGGATTTTATAAACAAAAAATAATATTTAAAAATGAAATTAAATCGTAACTCAAAAACAAAGACTGAGTAATATGACTCTTGAATGTTCTAACACTCAGTTCTTTAGAGCATCATTCCTAGGATCTGTGATTACCTCTGAGTATATACCTAACTGTTTTGAAGTTCTGTGTCATTTCCTAGTTTGTTGTTGTTGTTGTTGTTTTTAAAGATTTTATTTTTTTCCTTTTTCTCCCCAAAGGCCCCTGGTACATAGTTGTATATTCTATGTTGTGGGTCCTTCTAGTTGTGACATGTGGGATGCTGCCTCAGCGTGGTTTGATGAGCAGTGCCATGTTCGCGCCCAGGATTCGAACCAACGAAACACTGGGCCGCCTGCAGTGGAGCGCGCAAACTTAACCACTCGGCCATGGGGCCAGCCCCTCATTTCTCAGTTTTTGACAGTAATGACTGTTTCTAATAAATCTTTACCCCCCAGCACCTAGCACTGACATACGGTAAATGACCCCTCACATGTCATAGAAACTTAAGTGTTTGTGGAACAACACTGAAATGGGAAGGTGCCCCGCACTTCAAAAAGCAAGGCAACACAGTCTATGAATTAAGATATATATGGATTCCATTCTGGTTTTGCCTCTTATGGGAATTAGGGCAACTCCCTGTTTTTCTCAACTAAAATAAAAATCACAATGGCAACGTGTATATTCTAAAGTAATTATGAAGATTAAATAACACGTGATTTGGTAGCAAAAGACCAAATGAAGTAGCATTATCATAAACCCAATATTATGTGATTTTTTTTGTTGTTGAGGTTATGATAGTTTAAACATTGTGAAATTTCAGTTGTACATTATTATTTGTCAATCTTCTTATAGGTGCACCCTTTCACCCTTTGTGCTCACCCCTTTGTGCCCCCCTGGTAACTACTAAATAGTTCTCTTTGTCCATGTGACGGTTTATCTTCCACATATGAGTGAAATCATACAGTGTTTTTCTTGTGCCCACCCCCCACTTTCCCCTGGTAGCCACTAATCTGTTCTCTTTGTCTGCATGTTTAACTTCCACATATGAGTGGAGTCCTAAGAGATTGTCTTTCTCTATCTGGCTTATTTCACTGAACATAATACCCTCAAGGTCCATCCATGTTGCTGTGAATGGGACTATTTTGTCATTTTTTATGGCTGAGTAGTATTCCGTTGTATATATATACCATATCTTCTTTATCCAGTCATCAGTCAATGGGCATTTAGGTTGCTTCCACATCTTGGCTATTGTGAATAATTCTGCAATGAACATAGGGGTGCATAAGTCTCTGAATTGCTGACTTCAAGTTCTTCGGATAGATATAGTAGTGGGATGACTGGATCATTTGGTATTCTATTTTTAGTTTTTTGAGAAATCTCCATACTGTTTTTCATAGTGGCTGAACCAATTTGCATTCCCTTCAGCAGAGTATGAGGGTTCCCTTTTCTCCACGACCTCTCCAACATTTGTTATTTTTTGTCTTGATTATTATAGACATTCTAAGGTATAAGGTGATATCTTAGTGTAGTTTTGATCTGCAATTCCTTGATTATAAATGATGTTGAGCACCTTTTCATGTGCCTATTGGCCATCTGTATATCTTCTTTGGAGAAATGTCTCTTCATATTCTCTGCCCATTTTTTGATCCGGTTGTTTGATTTTTTTGTTGTTGTTGAGTTGTGTGAGTTCTTTATGTATTATGGAGATTAACCCTTTGTGGGATATATGATTTACAAATATTTTTAGCCAGTTGGGGGGTTGTCTTTTTGTTACAATCCTGGTTTCCCTTGCCTTGTAGAAGCTCTTTAGTCTGATGAAGCCCCACTTGTTTGTTTTTTCTTTTGTTTTCCTTGTCCAAGAAAACATGGTGTCCGAAAAGATTCTTTTAAGACCAGTGTCAAAGAGTGTACTGCCTATATTTTCTTCAAGAAGTTTTATGGTTTCAGGTCTTACCTTCAAGTCTTTGATCCATTTTGAGTTTATTTTTCTGAATGGTGTAAGAGAATGGTCCACTTTCCTTCTTTTACATGTGGCTGTCCAGTTTTCCCAACACCATTTATTGAAGAGAATTTCCTTTCTCCATTGTATGTTGTCAGCTCCTTTGTTGATTACCTGTTCATAGATGTGTGGTTTTATTTCTGGGCTTTCAATTCTATTCCATCAATATCTGTGCCTGTTTTTGTACCAGTACCATGCTGTTTTGATTACTATAGCTTTCCAGTCTATTTTGAAGTCAGGGATTGTGATGTCTCCAGCTATGTTCTTTTTTCTCACGATTGCCTTAGCAATTTAGGGCCTTTTTTGCCCCATATGAATTTTTAGGATCCTTTGTTCTATTTTTCCATGAAGAATGTCATTGGGATTCTGATGAGGATTGCTTTGAATCTGTAGATTGCTTTAGGTAATATGGTCATTTTAACTGTGTTTATTCTTGCAATCCATGAGCATGGAATATCTTTCCATTCCTTTATGTTGTCATCAGTATCTTTCAGAAAAGTCTTGTAGTTTTCATTGTATATGTCTTTTCACTTCCTTGGTTAAATTTATTCCAAAATATTTTATTCTTTTGTTGCAATTGTGAATGGGATTGTGTTCTAGAGTTCTCTTTCTGGTGGTTCATTATTAGAGTATAGAAATACAGCAGATTTCTGCTTGTGTAAGTTGATTTTGTACCCTGCAACTTTGCTGTAATTGTTGATTATATCTAGTAGCTTTCTGATGGATTTTTTTAGGGTTTTCTATATATAAAATCATGTCATCTGCAAACAGCAAGAATTTCACATCTTCATTGCCTATTTGGATTCCTTTTATTTCTTTTTCTTACATAATTGCTCTGGCCCAAACCTCCAGTACTATGGTAAATAAAAGTGGTGACAGTAGGTACCCTTGTCTTGTTCCTGTTCTCAGAGGGATGGCTTTCAGTTTTTCCCCATTGAGTATGATGTTGGCTGTGGGTTTGTCATACATGGCCTTTATTATGTTGAGGTACTCTCTTTGTATACCCATTTTATTCAGTGTTTTTATCATAAATGGATGTTGGATCTTGTTGGTGGCTTTCTCTGCATCTATTGAGATGATCATGTGGTTTTTGTTCCTCATTTTGTTAATGTGGTGTATCACATTGATTGACTTGTGGGTGTTGAACCGTCCCTGTGTCCCTGGTATAAATCCCACTTGATCATGGTGTATGATGTTTTTAATGTATTGCTGTATTCCGTTTGCCAGTATTTTGTTGAGGATTCTTGCATCTACATTCATCAGCAATATTGGCCTGTAATTTTCCTTCTTTGTATTGTCCTTGTCTGGCTTTGGTATCAGGGTGATGTTGGCCTCATAGAATGTGTTAGGAAGTGTTCCACCTTCCTCAATTTTCTGGAATAGTTTGAGAAGGATAGGTATTAAATCTCCTTTGAATGTTTGGTAGAATTCTCTAGAGAAGCTGTCTCTCCTGAGCTTTTATTTTTGGGGAGGGTTTTGATTACTATTTCAATCTCTTTACTTGTGGCTAGTCTATTCAGATTCTCTATTTCTTCTGGATTCAGTTTTGAGAGGTTGTAGGAGTCTAAGAATTTATCCATTTCTTCTAGGTTGTCCAATTTGTTGGCATATAGTTTTTCATAGTAATCTCTTACAATCTTTCATACTTCTGTGGTATCTGTTGTAATTACTCCTCTTTCATTTCTAATTTTATTTATTTGAGTCTTCTCTCTTTTTTTCTTAGTGAGCCTGTCTAAGGGTTTGTCAATTTTGTTTATTTTCTCAAAGAACCAGCTCTTTGTTTCATTGACCCTTTCTACTGTCTTTTTTGTTTCAATTTCACTTATTTCTGCTCTAGTTTTTATTATTTCCCTCCTTCTACTGACTTTTGGCTTTGTTTGTTGTTCTTTTTCTAATTTGGTTAGGTGTAGTTTGAGATTACTTATTCGACATTTTTCTTGTTTGTTGAGGTGAGCCTGTATTGCAATGAATTTCCCTCTTAGGACCACTTTTGCTGAGTCCCAAATAAGTTCGTATGGTGTGTTTTCATTTTATTTGTCTCCAGATAATATTTGATTTCTCCTTTGATTTCTTCAATGACCCATTGGTCATTTAGTTGCATGTTGTTTAATCTCCACATCTTTGCCCCTTTCCCAGGTTTTTCTTGTAATTGATTTCTAGTTTCATAGCATTATGGTTGGAAAAGATGCTTGATATTATTTCAATCCTCTTAAATTTATTGAGGCTTCCTTTGTTTCCCAACATACAGTCTATCCTTGAGAATGTTCCATGCACACTTGAGAAGAATGTGTAATGTGCTGGTTTTGTATGGAGTGTTCTATATATATCTAGTAAGTCCATCTGCTCTGGTTTTTCATTTAATTCTACAATTTCCATGTTGACTTTCTCTCTAGTTGATCTATCCATTGGTGTAAGTGGGGTGTTGAGGTCCCCTACTATTGTATTGTTGTTAATGTCTCCTTTTAGGTTTGTTAATAATTGCTTTATGTACTTTGGTGCTACCATGTTGAGTGCATATATAAGTGTTATGTCTTCTTGGTGGAGTGTCCCTTTTATCATTATATACTACCCCTCTTTGTCTCTCTTTACCTGTTTTGTTTCATCATACTACTTTTTCTGATATAAGTATGGTGACACTTGCTTCCTTTTGTTCACCATTAGCCTGGAGTATCTTCTTCCATCTCTTCACTCTGAGTCTGTGTTTGTCTTTGGGACTGAGTTGTGTTTCCTGGAGGCAGCATATTCTTGGGTCTTGTTTTTTAATCCATCCTGCCACTCTGTGTCTTTTGATTGGAGAATTCAATCCATTTACTGTTAGAGTGATTATCGATATGTGAGGACTAATGCAGCCATTTTATCACTCATTTTCTGGTTCTCCTGTATCTCTTTTGTTTTTCATCCTATGTATTTCAGGCTACCAATTCAGTTAGGTAGTTTTCTATCCTGGTTTTCTTAGTTTTCTCCTTATTTATAATTTGTGTCTCTGTTGTAATTATTTGTTTAGTGGTTACCAGGTGGTTTGCATAAAAAATCTCATAGATGAGATAATCCATTTTCTGATAGACTCTTATTTCCTTAGACTAAGCTGGTTCCACCCCCTTCCTCTTCTCCTTCTAAGTTGTTATTGTCACTTCTTATTTCATCTTGTGTTGTGAGTTTGTGGTTAAAATGACAAGATTATATTTATTCTTGGTGTTTTTCTTCCATTTATCTTTAATGTTATAATTAAGCTAAGCGCTTCTGATGGAGAGGTGCAATTTTATGATTTTGTCTATCAACTTATATCCTTGCTCAGGGTTTGCAACCCCTTTCCTTCCCCCCCACCCCCAGGTCTTCTTGAGGATTTCTTGTGGTGGTGGTGGGGGGGGGGGTCTTGTGGCAATGAACTCCCTTAACTTTTGTTTATCTGGGAAAGTTTTTATGTCTCCATCATATTTGAAGGATATTTTCGCTGGATGGAGTATTCTTGGCTGAAATTTTCTGTCTTTCAGAATCTTGAATATATCATTCCCCTCTCTCCTAGCACGTAAGGTTTCTGCTGAGAAATCTGCTTAAAGCCTGTTAGGGGTTCCTTTGTAAGTTATTCTCTTCTGCCTTGCTGACCTTAATATTTTTCCTTTGTCATTGACTTTTCCCGCTTTACTACTATATGCCTTGGAGTGGGTCTTTTTACATTGACAAAGTTTGGAGATCTATTGGCTTATGTCACATGGATTTCCACCTCCCTCCCCAGGTTTGGGAAGTTCTCAGCTATTATTTCTTTGAACAAGCTTTTTACTCCATTCTCCTTCTCTTTTCCCTCTGGGATACTTATAATCCTTATGTTGCATTTCCTAATTGAGTTGGATATTTCTTGGAGAGTTTCTTCATTTCTTTTTAGTCTTCATTCTCTCTCCTCCTCTATCTGAAGCATTTCTATATTCCTGTCCTCCAGACTGATAATTCTGTCCTCCGTATTATCAGCACTACTGTTTGGAGAGTCCAGATTTTTCTTTATCTCATCCATTGTTTTTCATCCCCAACATTTCTCATTGGTTCTTCTGTATAGTTTCAAGCTCTTTTTTGATGCAGTTCCTGAACTCGTTGAGTTGTCTATCTGTATTCTCTTTTAACTCATTGAGTTTTTTAATGATAGCTATTTTGAATTCTTTGTCATTTAGGTTATAGACTTCTGTGTCTTCAGGGTTGATTTTTGGGAACTTGTTATTTTCTTTCTGTTCTGGAGATTTAATATATTTTTTCATAATGCATGATGGTGTATATTTGTGCCTATGCATAGAGATAGAATTTGGTTACAGCTTCCACTTGCTGCCTCTTGGGGCAGGGATCAGGAGCTGAGTAATCTGCATCCACCAGGATCCCTGTCAACTGTTCCTGACTGAGCCTGGTCCACTCCTCGGGATTGCAGTGGCCCTGTGGGGTCTCCAGTCAACTGTGGGAACAATCACATGGGACTCCAGGTCACTGCTGTCTGTTCCCACAGACCCACCTAGACACACTACCCTCTTAGGAACTGCAACAGTGTTATGAGCTTTCAAGGCAGCCGGGAGCTTGTTCACCCAGACTCACAGGTCTGCCACCATCTAGTCCTAGGTTGTACCAGCTGTTGTGTTGGTGAGTGTGGCCTCCAACTCACCACTCCCTTTACCACTCCCTGGAACTGTGGTGGGATTGTGGACTCTCCCACTCGTCAAAAGAGTGACCACACAGGGATTCAGGGCTGCTGTCACCTGCTGCCACAGTCCTGCCAGTCATACTGCCCCTTAGGGGCTGCTGTGATACTGTGGATGTTTGCAGTAGCTGGGAGCACTTTCACCCAGGCTGCAGATATACCACCAGCTGTTCCTAGGTCACACTAGCCTTTGAGCTTGGTGGATGAGGCCTCCCCACTGGGACAGACCCCGAGTCACTCCCTGGGACAGCAGTAGGACTGTGGACTTTTCCACTGGACCTAGGAGCGATTGTGCTAGGGCTCAGGGTTATCCCCACCCACTCCCACAGTCCCGCTGGATCTCACTTGCACCTTCAGGTCCACAGCAAAGCTAAGGGCATTTAAAGCAGCTGGAAGTTTGTTTGCCTGGACTCGCAGCGACACTTTGTCTGCTCCCAGGTCACACCAGTCTTTGTGCTTGGTGAGCAGGGCCTCCCCACTGGGTCTGAGCCCGAGTCACTCCCTGGGGTGGTGGTGGGACTGTGAGTTTTCCCACTGGACCAAAAAGCATCACAGGGGGCTCAGGGCTGCAGTCACTTGTTTCCACAGTCATGTCGAGGTGCACACCCACCTTTGGGGCAGCAGCAGTGTTATGAGTGCTTCAGCCAGGAAAGCAGTTGCTCACAGGTACTGGGCTGAGTGAGGGCCAGAGAGTTCACACCTATCTCCACCTCCTCCCTGGGGGTAGTCCATCCACATTCCAATGTATAGCAGCACAGGTCTCTTAGGCATCCTGAGCTACTGTGTGAGTATCCTCCATTGACAATAAATATCCATTTAGTTGTGGTTCAAATGGGGAGAGACAAAGGGAACGACTCACTCCACCAAGTTGGTGATGTCACATCCTATGTGATTTTTCATCCTGCTTAAATGATGGTTAAAGCCATAAGCAATCATTTTCAATAATAAATGATGAGAAACAAAAGTACTCATAAGTACTTTTGACAATGCAAAACACTGAGTTAACCCTTTTTTTAGGAGAATAAGGATCTTCCATTTCTGGAATTATGTTAGAATAGATACCTTGATAATCCTTCCTGCTACAAAACATCTAGATGACAGATACACTTCAATAATTATCCTTTTAAGTGCATAGTTGAGCTTCCAAGAACATAAGTAGATAAAACTCAGGGGCCAAAAATGAAAAGGGAGCTGAAAAGAGAGTGGTGGATTAGCACTGAAACTGTAGCTGTCCTGGGACATTTGACATTACCTGAAGCCTAATGTTCAGGTTTTTACCAACACACAAACACTTAGAGAATAGAAGACAAAATCTTGGGCACACGAATGTTCAGAGTTGGAAATTAGATCTCCATATAAAGCTTGGGCTCTCAGTTACTACACCTACAATGAAACAGTGAATAAGGGGAAAAAATGTGTCCTATCTGCAAAATGACAAGAAACCGCTCTCAACATAAGCTCTGGATGGAAGAAAAATATCAAAAACCATCTCCACTGAGATTTTTAACAGTGTTGTTGATACCGACCCTGATATCAGTTTCCCCACATTAAACCCAGCATACGTGAGGTTAAAACCAAAACACTCATTCCCTGCTTACTCTCTGGCTTCCTGGCTCCAGAATCCACTATCCTCCATGGAGACAGACACCGTCAAGGACAAGCACCTGGACCATCTCCTCCCCACAAAGAGATACGGGCTGGTGGGAAAGCTCCGACCAGCAAGGCCATATGCTTCCCCTCCCCTACCTAAAGCCCCAAATAAAAACCCTTCCTTTTAGCTTTTCAGAGAGTTTGGGATTTCAGTGTTAGCTGCCCTCTCTCCTTGCTCAGCGCTGTGCACAAATAAAGTTCCTACTTTCTTCCACCACCCCCGGTGTCAGAGATTGGCTTGCTGTGCAACGGGTGAGCAAACTCACTTCAGATTCAGTAACAATTTGGCGACCCAGATGGGACAATGTCCCAGGTGGACGTCTCGCCTGTGGCACACCGGCCTCTGGCTGAAGGCCTCTCTTGGAAGCTGTCCTGCAGCTGCCTGAGCCCCTTGTCTCAGGGACAGCCCCAAGTGGCTGGCTGCTAGCCAAATGTCGTTGGCCCCCGGAGCTTTTGCTTTGGTGGTGGAAGAAACTAGGTTTAGGACACAGGAAGACGTCTCTTGTAAGTAGCTGGTAGTTTTTGTTTTTGTCTTTGTGTTAACCTTTTCCAACAGGACCGGCCGGAAATAATGAGTACCCTGGCAGCCCTCTGGGCTCCGTTTGTTTTGAAGTTGCCGCGACACCCTGGCCAAATTTTGGTAAGTCCCCCGGGTATGCACAACCGAGGTCCCTTGTCCTTGCTCATTTGGGAAGATCTGCATGGCGGATCTTCATTTGTTGGGCGCCCACCGAGTGTAGGACACAGACTAAGCTGGGACTGGAAGCACTTTGGTTTTTGGTTTTGGTCTTTGTTTTGGCTTCCGTTTGTGGCCGAGGGTTTTTGGGAATGCGCGCTTGTTTGGTATTTGTTGTTGTTGTCTGTTTGTCTGTCCTTTTAAAAGTGTTAACATGGGAGATTCTGCATTTATTCCACCTGAAAGCCCCTTGGGAAAAAGTTTAGCTGGTGGTCGACCTATAGCTATAAGCCAATGTCTAAAGAGGGATGATTTTCTTTTGTAACACCACGTGGCCACAATACTCTTTAGACTCCGGAGAGAAAAAAAAAAATGGCCAAACGATGGATTCTCAAGTTGGGAAACTTTTTAGAGAGCTCTTATGATCAACAACTGTTTTATTGGTACCTATGAAAAGACCAAATTAAGAGGAAACTATAATGACTAGTCTTAAGAACTTAATCAAACTTGGGATCTCAGCTTCTTGTAGTCTTACAGATGCTAATAAAAATGTTAAGTTAACAAAGAGAAATTAGAAAGAGAAGAGTCATAGGACTCATCTCAATGGGATAAATGGAACAGATATGAATGAAGTTAAAACAAAGGTTTTAATAAAACACTGCCTAAGGTTGGATGGGCTAAAGGGACCCCCCTATTGGCTCCCCAACATTAAAGGACAGCAGACAAATCTGTTCTATTTACCCTAGTTTGAAAAATGTAAAAGGTCAGGACGCAAAAATCAGAGTGAGAAACCTGACCAACAATTGTTTGGGGCAACATTTAGGCTACTAAGATTCATAAGACTATAAAGATTAAAGTGTTTAAGCTAATATTATATGAAAAGGTTATGTCAACTTTGCCTGGATGTTTTCTTTGGGAATAAATATTGTGTCTAACTGGGAATGCTTCCGCTGAACAATGTTGTAATACCAAAACTTGTTAAGAGAATTCTAATGTAAGTTATAATTAAAAGTATAAGCGTTAGTAAAACTAAGATAAAGTTTTGTAAAAATTGATATACTTAAACAGGCCAATTTCAGTTCACACAAACTGATGTATGCAATTGGAAAAGCCACCTGCAACAATGGGGAGCCTGTTTTAATCTTTTGAGGCTTCTAAATAAAATTAGAAATACTTTACTGCCTCCTTAAGAGAAAATAATTAAATAATTAAACATGCCAGCAGCCGAACCCAAATCTGCTGCTTTTGTCTACTCTCTTGCTGAGCTTCCCAGCAAGCTGAGCTTCGCTTCAACTCCCCCAAAATTTATGATCTAAAATTGAACAAGTAAAAATAAGTAAACTTTTGAGATAATTTGGAATTGCAACGACCATTATGAAAACCTGTTTCAGAAGAGGATTCAAAATCTCTCATAGTGGAATGCAGTCTTTAATAAATATGCAAAAACTTCTAAGAGACAAAGTTATTTAACATGATATAAAATGATCTTTGATGAATGAAAGCCTGTTTAAGTTTGCTGGTTTCATTTAAAAGGAACATGTCCTCAAAGTTATCAGCATTGGCTACAATGCAGACATACAGCCTGGGTTTACTGGTCAAATGAACTCATGTCATCTATGCTAGAAAATTTATCAGCAAAACTCATAACTCAGTATAATAGCTAATTTTGTTTAATGTCTCACGGAGTTTTTGTAGACGATCTAAATATAATTGTTAAGAACAGGTAAACTAAATAAATGTAAAAAAAATCTTTTTGGAAACTTAAATTTTATAGTTTTACTAAGTTAAGTTAAATAATAACAGTTTATTGGGTATCTAGGTCATTTCCACATAAGATAAAATATTAAAGGTTAACTACTAAGCATGTATTTGTCTGCCTTTGGTTTCTTATATCAAAGAGACTGAAAAGTGCTTAGGTTATTGATCAACATGTTATATGTATGTTGAGAAACTTTCTATGAGAAAACATATATTTCTAAAAGGTCTGTATACAAAGAAAGTAAAATATATGTTTTCAGTAAAAAGATGTAAAGAATGGAAATATTTTTGTTTCTTGAGTTGAGAAAGATAAATTTGTCCTAAAATGCTGGGACAAATTCTGAATGTAAAAAAGTAACCAAAGGTTTGTAAAAGTAAAGCCCTAAAGAGTTTTATGTATGGTCAAGTTGTCCATGATTAAAGTAAATCCAATTAAGTAAATAAACCTATATGTCAGAAGTAAACTGGTATAAAATTAAAACTTTATTTCCTCTTTCTTAAAAGGATAATTTTCCTAAATTTTTAATCTGCTCTTTATAAAAAAATTATAAAAAGGCTTTTTTTTTTTTTTGACTATTTTAACTCTGTTTCCCCTTGACTGTTTCTGTTGTCACATTAAATAGATACCTGAGCATGGTTTCACAGTGAGCTTTGTTTCCTGTCTGAACAAATGTTTTAAAGCTTTTAATATTTTTGACAAGCTTCCCCCATGACACAAATGTTCAAGTATTGAATAAAAGCTTTCTTTTGACCTGGAAGAGGAGAGAAGGTTTCTCTGGGGATTTTCAGAGGGCTCCTGGGACTTCTTGGAGAAATTTGCTCTCTTCCTATAAGAAAAGAATGCTAAACTAATAAGGCTTATTTTGTATGTTAAATTACATGAGAATCGTTGTCAAATAAGTAATGATAAACTTTCTTAAATGGTATTATGTAAATGAATGTTATTGATACAAATATTTTAAAAATTATCTGATCTATTCTGATTGTCAGCTATAATCCTGGTTATTATCTCAAAATGTTGTATATCACAGAGATGGTTAAATGCCTTTGTCAATTACCATTTTTGAATGTTTTGTTATTTATGAACAGTGGCTGTTTTACTTTGATGTTTTGAAAAATATGCTTCATCTTCAGAGAAATTCATGGAAAGGACTCTGACACTCTAGAATACAGGTTTCCAGTAAACGTTCAGATTATAAAACTAAACTGGGTAAAAATTACAGAACTCCAACAGAGAAACTGATGACCTCACAAACTGCTGACAGATTAAGATCAAGAACCAATTACAGAGGACAGAATAAACTGATAGGGATGATTATAATTTTTATGACTTTTTGATTGAGATATTGCTGATTTTTTGATGTTTTGCTTTTTTCAGAGTTAAGAAAAGCTTTTTCTCTCTTCTCTTAAATAACTATGACTTACAACAATTTATAAACAAAATTGAAGCATTTGTTTTTTCCTCCCTATCTGAGCCCCCCAAAACACAAAAACTTCTGATAAGTAAGTATTCTTATTCTTATGGCAATATAGTTGTTTCCATAAGTACAATAAGAATCTGTTCTTCTTTTAACAGGACACAATTGGAAACACTGGTTATATTACCAAGACTTTGACTGGAATATCATATTTTAAAAAAACATACAGGCTTGGATATAACACGACAGCTTTTGAGGAATGAAGGTTGACATTCTGGAATAAAGCCACTTGGAAATATTGGCCTGGTACTGTGCTTATGGGTTCTGTAACCTGGGAAGGTTGAGCAAAGAATGTCGCTCCCTCTGGCAGGTACCAGGAGCCTCAATGTTTTGGGGAACCTCATGAAGAGAGAGATTCACCCAAATCTGCAGGTACTGCAGTCAGAATGTGATACAGGTCCTTTGCTTGGCTTTCCTTGAGAGACCTTTAAAGATAAACCTGAGATTCCTTATAAGGTTCCAGCAAAGCAGATTTAAAAGAGACTATATGATCAATTACTATTCTTGCTGTACTTATGTAAATAATTATGCCAAATTTATTAAAACTAGACATTTTGCAAACCAGTTAGTCTTAATTTTGCTATGTCTAATAAAATTGAGGGTGACTTTAGGGAGGAAGATTATGTTTCAATAGAAACTATAATACATGTTTATAGATATTGAATTTTAATTTTTTTCAATTCTCTTTGAAATTTTTGTTTTACTTCTGTTAACTGGACTGAATCTTGAATTCTTCTAGTCTTCTGAAATATCTGGCTAAAAACCTCCAAACTGACATTTTCAGGGTTTTTTTGGGCCCCATTATTTTCATTTAGAGTCATTGAAAACTAAATCTGCCCTTTTTCCTAAAGCCTTACAAACTGAAGCTGGAAGACCCAAGATACTTAAGAGAGATTCATGTCTACTGCTGTGTAAGCCACTCAAAAACCTACCTGAATGCCCAATGATACCATCAGAGACCTTTCAAACTGCAAAAGATTCTTCGACCCTGACTTCTAGAAACTGGTTTATAATTTGCTCCAATCATTAACTGTGTTTTTCTCTTTTTGTTTCTCTAGAAAAACCTCTTATTAAATACCTGGTTACTTACTTACATGATACAGGCCTAACTTCAGGAGCCCACCAGCATCACTGCCTTATTAAAAGACTGGTTCAATGAGATGAAATGACCTATGCCCCATTTCAGCAGGAAGTAGCTAGATCGGTCGCTGCCCCAAATCCCTCAAGATTGAGGGATGGACATAAAATAGGGGGGAAGTTTGATACCGACCCTGATATCAGTTTCCCCACATTAAACACAGCATATATGGGGTTAAAACCAAAACACTCATTCCCTGCTTACTCTCTGGCTTCCTGGCTCCAGAATCCACTATCCTCCATGGAGACAGACACCATCAAGGACAAGCACCTGGACCATCTCCTCCCCACAAAGAGATACGGGCTGGTGGGAAAGCTGCTGACCAGCAAGGTCATGAGCTCCCTCCTCTCTGCAAGTGTCTCAAGGCCAAAGACAGGCTGGTGGGAAAGCTCCGACCAGCAAGGCCATATGCTCCCCCTCCCCTACCTAAAGCCCCAAATAAAAACCCTTCCTTTTAGCTTTTCAGAGAGTTTAGGATTTCAGCGTTAACTGCCCTCTCTCCTTGCTCAGCGCTGTGCAAAAATAAAGTTCCTACTTTCTTCCACCACCCCCGGTGTCAGAGACTGGCTTGCTGCGCAACTGGTGAGCGAACTCACTTCAGGTTCGGTCACATTTTAGGATATAAAACAAATCTTGACAAATTTCAAAGAATTAGTATCTAACAGTCTGTTTTATCTGGCCAAATAAAGTTAAATTCAAAATCAACAACATAAAGATAAAAACAGCAAAAGATCTTAAAAATCAAAAATATTCATCTAAATAATTTGAGTTGAAGAAGAAATTAGAATGGCAATCAAAATCCACCTTTTGTCAAAAAAAGTTGAATTTGCTTATCTACATCTTGAAAATTAACCTACTAATTGTGGCCTCTTTGATCTTATTATAATATATTGTAATATAAGATCTTAGAATGACCTTATAATAATATATTGTAATATATGAACTTGGTTATTTTTCTTTTTAAGTTAGAATATTATTTGTAAGTATGACATTTATGGAAGTAAAAATAAGTGAATCTAAGGGATTACCTTTAAAACAAGACAAATTTTATTTTTCTACATTTATAAAGTCCCTGGTACATAGTAGGTATCCGATAATTGTTAGGTACTTTAATAAGAGGTGATGCAATATCATAGTAATAAGTTAACTTTACCTTCATTCGTCTTTAATCTTTTTATCAAGAATACTACCTTGAAACTAGCATTTTTGACAGTAACCTATAAACCACTTTTAATTTTCATTGGAAAAGTAGTAGAGTTCTTCAGAGAGGGGGAAAAAAAGAGAAAGTGTGATCATGCACTCCAGGCAAAACCAATGGGAACATCACCAGTGATACCAAGCAGTCATGGACCAATTCATGTCTCCGTCCAAGAAAGAAGCAAGAAACTTATGTTAGCGTTCTTTTTGTGATGACCTATTTATTTAACTTATCTATATTTATTTAATTTCCACTCTGAAGTGTATTGTTACAAGTGCACTTCATTAAAGCGCGTAATATTTGTTTTGGACAACATCCCTGACCATTTCAAAACTGGAAGAGGACAAGTTGTACTGTATCCTTCCATGGGATGGGTAGCTTATGGTAGTTTTGGCATTAAAGGGTGAATAACTTGGTTGGTGTAAAAATGTTAATATTTAAATGATGTTTTAAAAGAAATCTATACCATTGTGTTTTCTCTGTGGATACTTAATTGGTTAATGGTATGTGTTACTTGTGTGACACAGTCCTCTTTGTGGAATCTAGAATCCTCTTTTTAACTTTGTATTTTATAAACCACCAGATTGTCCAACTTTTATCCGTATTTTTAAGGCTTGATGATGTGAGGGTAATTATCTATGTTAAATGGCCTAATTTGGGACCTCCTGTGCAGTTTTATAATTCCGCTGATTGATGATGGCATATCATGTTGCACCAACCACCAATAAAGGTAGTTTTAGATTTGGAAAAATATGTATATGAAAAGGAGAAACTTTTAGTGGTTCTTTAATTCTTTTTGAGCTTCTCTGAAGCCCCAAAATGGTTCTTCCTGCCACTTTGGAAAACTGTCCTTTAAAAAATTAAAAATAGAACTGCCATACGAGCCAGCAATTCCACATCAGGGTAGTCACAAGGACTTGAACAAATATGTGTACACCCAAATTCATAGCAGTATTATTCACACTGGCCAAGGGGTTGAAGCAACCCATGCGTCCATTGACGGATGAATCGATAAATAAAATGTGATATATACATACAATGGAATATCATTCAGCCTTAAAAAGGAAGGACATTCTGACACACACTACAACGTGAGTGAACCTTGAGGACATTAAGCTAAGTGAAATAAACCAGTCACAAAAGGACAAATACTGTATGATTCCACAAATATGAGGTGCCTAGAGGAGTCAAATTCATAAACAGAAAGTAGAATGGTGGTTCGCAGAGACTGTAGGGGAGAAGGGAATGGGGAGTTGTTTAACAGGCACAGAGTTTCAGTTTTGCAAGATGAAGAGTTCTGGAGACACGTGGTGGTGATGGCTGCACAACAATGTGAATGTACTTCGTGCCACTGAAATGTACACTTAAAATTGCTGAAGATGATAAATTTTACATTACGTATATTTTACTCTAATTTTTTTAAATGGCTCTTCCATTAAACCCTACAGTCTGTGCAGCCTCTGCTGATGCCAACAAATTTTTGCTCCAAGCTGATGGGAAGACAAGGCTCCACTTAATTTTATGATAACTATTTCTCTGTCCCCCACATTGGGTTTCCCTCTATTATTTAAAGCAACTATATCTTTTATGAATGATAGAATTAATGAAATCTGGCAGGAATACTGACAAGAAACCCCATAAGAACAAAACACATGTATTCTTTTCTAAATACAGGCTACTCTCCAGCAGTAATAATAGTTAGCATTCAAATGTTAAGAGTGCCTACTTCTACTAAACCAGGTACTCATTATTCCACTGTTATTTGTTAGGCTTCATTATAACTGAAGTATTTCTAATGTATAGTACACGCTCACTGCATAGATTGCCATTTGCAATAGCAAAGTGTGATTGCTGAATTTTATAAGTGAGGTCATGATTTTTTCTGAGAAGAGAAATTATTTTACCCAATATAAATACCTACAGGGCAATACCATTCTCCACAGGAAGGGAAGGAAATTTTTGTTATTGGTATGATTTCTTTTCTAATATTTATTCTTTTTTTTTTTTTTTTAAGATTGTCACTTTGGCTAACCACTGTTGCCAATCACCCTTTTTTTTCTTTTTCTGCTTTTTTCCCCCCCCCCCCCCCCCCCCCCCCCCCCCCGGTACACAGTTGTATATCTTAGCTGCAGGTCCTTCTAAGTGTGGGATGTGGGATGCCACCTCAAGGTGGCCTGACGAGCGGTGCCATGTTCGTGCCCAGGATCCGAACCCTGGGCCGCTGCAGCAGAGCGCGTGAACTTAACCACTCAGCCACGGAGCTGGCCCCTCTAATATTAATTCTTATTTTTGAATTTAACAAGATGGAAATATGCAGGGCCTATTTGAGCATCTCCAACTAATGTTTCTGGACTCTAATCTCATTTTCAGTGGTGCCACTTTAAGCAAGGATAGATGCCATTGGGCTGTAGAATGACAGAAGGAGAAAGCCAAGGACACATTAAAACTTCAGTGACTACATTCAAATCCTGAGCATACTTTTCAAAACGAATCCACCCTTTGATTGCTCCCACTCCCTAAAACTAAGAGCAATAAGTAAGCTTCATGGAGATAAGAACTATAGGTCACTGACCTCTTTTTCCCTCCATAGCACATAGTTCAGTGTTCACCAATGAATTCAAGTGCTCAGATATTTATTGAGCAATTAGTATATTCTAGGCACTGGGGATTCAAGTGTGAATAAAGCAAGTTCTGTTTTTCTGGCAATTGCAGCCTAATCTTGAACATGCCCTGTGTTCAATAAACTGGGAAAGATTTGTGAAAACGAGAAAACTTAATGGTTCTTTATATCTTTCAGCAAGCCAGGACTCAAATAAGTAGAGGAACTCCAATTGTGAGATATTTCCTTATCTAAACAGCACGTCCTTACATAAGCTACAGAACTCTGGTTTTTCACTCTAAGATCTCTTTAAAAAGAATGCTATGAAAAGAAATGCAGTCTCTGAGTTCCTGTAAACACATATGCTCCCTGACACCACACCCAGGAAGATGGCCCTTTAATGCGCTGCCCTAAGCTGCACTTTGAAGTGTCTATTTGCTTCCATGCAGGCCCTTTTTCACCTGGAAGAGAACTCAGTGCCCATTCTTTTGGTGTGGTGTTAAATATCTGTCTGTTGCCCAAATTTCCCCAGTTTAGGGAATCTTTTCCTCATAAGCCCTAATCAGCTCTTTTTCACTGAATCCCCACTGACAGTATTATTTGTACTTAATATTTTGCACACTAAGTTTCCTTCAAGGGTTTCTTGCGAGAAAGATACTTAAGAAAAAGAAAAATATTTTCTGTGACTTCTAAATTCATAAAATAAAGAAGAAATTATGAATTGTCAAAGTCATTTCCAGAATTATAGTGCATCATTTTACCATTAAAATGCCTCTGTGCTGGTTTCAGAAACAGAGTGTCGACGAAAATAATCCATAACCAACCTATAAATGAAAATTTGGGTGAGTTTATTCTGAGCTTAAATTTTAGGATTATAACCCGGGAGAGTCTTTCCACAAAGGAACAGAGCACTCCAAAGAAGTGGGGGTACACAGGGTGGTTATATACCCTCAAAGAGGGTGTTTCACATATGATTGAAATGTCCCTCCCACAATAGTCACAAGATTGCCCTGTCGGCACAGCGCTTGATGGACACAGCAGGTAGTGGGTCTGGTATCTTTGTGGGCGTAGCAGGAGGCAAGTCTATTGTCTCAAGCTGGGCGGTCACAGGTGAGCACAGCAATCAGTTTCTAGCCTAAGGAAAGATACTTAATCCTTAAGGAGACGCCAACGTTGGGAGGGGGAGGGGAGTTGCACCTTTATCTCAAGGGCCTTTGCTCTTGCCATTGGGAATCTCTAAAGCAGATATACATTGCATGCTCAACGGCCTCGGTCAGGCCCTTTTGGAAAGACAAGTTCAGGCCGAATTAGGTTTACACCAAATGTCTTCCTCATATACTCCAATATATCCTATTACTTGCCGTTTTTATTTGTCAAGAGTAAAATATCTCTATTTGTACAGGCTCTTTATTAAAAATGCATTTCTATGAAAGATGGCTTTCATTGCTCAAGGTACAAGATGACCTCTCTTCCCTGTAGATTGAAAAGACAATTTTTGAGATTAAAATTATGACGAGATCTTCAGGAATAAGTGTGCTTGGCAAATTCCATTTAGCATAATTTTCCCCGATGGTGAGATCGTTTTTCAGTTCACCTAACTTCACAGCTAGAGGCTGGCAGTTCTTTAGAGTAACGCGCTTGGAGTAAAGCAAGTAGAACTGTGCCTCTCACAATCTTTAACATCTCAGCTGCCTTTTTACAACCAATGTCAAGCTCACTTCATCTCCTGCTCTTAGCAAAGGTTCTTTATGCTTTTTTCTATGAGCTAGAGATTAAACCACGACCACAGATATAACGAACCCCAGTTGGACTGGTGAATGGATGGTAAGATGTTGAAAGGTGCTATTTACTCTAAGGATTCCATTTCCTTTCAATTTTAAGAATGAAATTTACGAATTTTGGAAGTGAGATCCACAGCATCCAGCTGAAATGGTCTCTTGGGTTTGAGGATCCACTCAGGAGTTTTTTCAGAAGAAATAAGAAACCAATGGAACAGTTTCCAGAAAGGATGGATTGTGGACTGACCTCATCAGAATTCCCTGAAACATTTTTAAAAATTTAAATTCTAGGACCTTACTTCCAAAGTAAGAATAAGAACACCCAAGGAACTGCCCAAGGCTTTGCATTTTTTATATGCACTTTGGGTGATTTTTATGCACACTAAATTTGAGAACCAAATATACTAGAGATGAGAGGTAAGAAAGACAAGAGCTACACCCTGGAACATTTATTTTCTTCTTCCATATTCCACCCAATAGAAAGTGATTGCTTCTTCAATATGTTGATTCTTCTGACCTGTTAGGTGATTGCAGTAATTGTTACTAAGAACAGGAAGGATGGAAGAAAGAAATCATCAAGAAAATGGTTCACACACATGCACATGCTAAGACAGACTTTAGATGCGCTATTCTTGTTTATTTGGAGGGTTTTTTTTAACATAATTAAGTCACATCAAATCACTGGAAAGGAAATGTTTACAATTTGACATTCAAATCAATAACATTGGACTCTCCAATTATTACATGTTTAACACCTGATTCTTTAAGATGCTACCACCCACATCTCAACCCACCAATGAGCCAATCAGTACATTTACTGACCACAGCAGAAGAACGTCTTAACATAAACACATAAACATTTTGAGTTAATGAGAGTATTAAAAATTAGCAACGAAAGGAAGTTCTGATAGAAGCAGAACTGCTAGAGTCACTGTGGGCTGCTGGTAGCAACCTAAGGAAGATCTGAAACTTGACTAAGGCTTTTCAGCACAAGTGGGATTTTCACAGGTAGAAAAGAGTAGAGAGGGCATGCCTGAGTGAGGTGGTCCATTGCTTAAATATTTCACAGATCTGTCTGTTGTTTACTGAAGGCAGAATGCAAAGGTGTCAGCTTAGTTCAAAAGTGCAAACACACCAAGTTTCTTACTTCACCCAAGATAACAATTCTGACAGATCTCTTGCCAGGAGGAAAATTATTTATTTTCTCCTTCTTTTACCTTCTTTCTACTGTTCTTAGTTACAGATTTTTTTTAAAGAAAGCACTTTTTAAAGAAATATCCAAATAGATTTTGCAATTTGAGATATTAAGGGGGAAAATGAGTCACTGCCTGACACAGAATGCTGCCTTCTCAACAGATTCATTCATCAGATGGGTTTGGCCCTGTTCACACATCTAGACACACCTCTTTCTCCCCAAAGGATGTTTTAAACTTTTAATTCCCAGTTCAAACTTTACCTCCTCTGCAAATTATTTTGTCATCCACGATCAGAACAAGTTGCTCCACCCCTGTGCTTCCATAGCACTTTCTACCCTTTTTACAGCAATTATCACACAGCTTTGTGATTGTTTTCCTGTCCATTTTTCCATTAAAGTCTAAGTTATGAACTTCCATGGAGTTGGGGTCTTGACTTTTTAAAAAAAAAATGTATGCCTAAAATGGCATAAGACAGGTACGTAGTAAATGTTTGATGAATAAATGAATGAATGACATATGATATGATATGACACAATATGATATGATATGATATGATATGATATGATATGATATGATATATGATATGATATAAAAGAGGCTGTCGCAGACCCAGCTGAGCAGGGAGAGCAGGGTTCCCGACGTCGTCCTTGGCGATCTCCTCCCATCCTACCCCCTTTAACGTCTCATCTCTCTAATTTCAGTTCTAGTTCTCTTCTGGTTCTCTGTCTTCTGCCTATAAATCCTTTCAAGTCTCTCTGACGCTTCAAAACTTAGAAGTAACAAATGTTCCTACTGTCTACACTCCCTGTATCCACTTCCTGAGCTCCCATTCACTGTTCAGCTGGCAGCAACTTGGCTTCATCCGCATTCTGCCTTTCCATTGAAACCGCTTAGGCAAAGACCACCAGTGACATCTTACAGGGCAAATAGTCACATAAATCCTTACTGTTTTGTTTTTTTTTAATCCTCTGTTTTAAATGAATTAGTTGAAGCTTCTCCTTAAAATTCTCTCCTCCCTGGACATCTATGACACTGCTCTTTACTTTGGGCCTGACTGAGGACATTCCTTGGTCTCCATGGCCTCCCCTTCATTCACTCATTATTTAAAACTCATATCACTTGGGACTTCCTATTTTAGCTCAATGCACTTCTTATTCTCGGCTTCCCTGAGTGATGGCATCCACTCTCATTGTGGGCACTGGTGACCCCCAAAATGATCATTTGACCCTCTTCAGTTTTAGATGCTTTATTTCTATGAATGTCCATCTGTGCCGTAAATTGGATTCCCTAGAAGTAGAAGTTGAGATGGAGATTCTTGTACGAGGTCTTTATTGAGGGTACAATTAAAATAAGCTTTCGGGGCTGTCTCCCAGGTGCCTAAGAACCCCAGGTTGAGAGGAAGCAGTGGCATAACCTCAAGTCAGTATTCAATTTGAAAATACTGAAATGTCCAAATCTAAAAGTTCTATAACCTCATTTTTAGTGTAGACTATTTTTTCAGTTGAGAGTCTGAACTTATCACAATAAAATGTCTTTGCTAATACCTCGGTGGTGATATAGCATTTTGGAAATACTATTAAAGATGTCTGTTCTTGGTATTTCCTTTCACCCCAGCTTTATCCTAATGCGTCAGAGCAATGCATGTTCACCACCTCAGAGGAGGAATGACAAGACAGACAGGAAGCCATTCAATTTTCAAAAGTCTAAACTCTGGTAAGGGATTCAGGGCATAAAAAGTAAATTTAAGAGAATATTTGATGAGTCAGGGCAAGGCTTGCATGTCCCAAAACTAGACAAAAAGTCCACAAGTTGGGGTAGAGTAAGGGAGAAGATGGGTAGAGAGGAAGTAAGGAGAGCTTAGACTTTGGGCTTTGAGAAGGGGCCAGACACTTGCTTCCAGAATGTAAGGGCTGACAGGAACCCGGAAAGTTTTAAGGAAAATATGAGCTTATTCCCAAGTGAAATGCCCTAGAAGAGAAATGATAATGTGAAGAATATAGGCATCTGGTCTGAAGACAGTCACACCAAATTTCCTATGCCCAGGGTGGAGGGAAGAAGCCTGAGGACAGCCACGTGCCCTGAGAGGTGCCCTGAAGTAGCAAAGAGAGTCCTGACTGAAGAGGCCTTGTGGTCAGGAATGGTGGGTGACACAGCTGTGACCCAGGAGGATGGAGGACCTGAAAGAATGGTGCATGTCTCAGAGGATGCTTGGATAGGTAAGGATAGAGAAACAGACGCCTCACAATGCCCAGGAATGAGAGGACACCAGGGGAAAGTCTTCCCCGAACTGACTGATTAATGTTCTACCATCCACTGACAGGGGAGATCAGAACAAAATTTACCTGATTTTTAAAAATCAAGAAATCTCTATTTCTTACATAGATGTGGTTGTAGAGAGAGACAGGCAACTAACAATTCATCTTATCTGAAAATATAGTTTGGGCCAAGAAAGTATTTGGCTGCATTATATTTTTCTCATGTATGAGCAAGAGCATCTCATTGAGAAAGGAGCACCAAAGTGTGAGTCCAAGGATGTGGATTAGTTTGGCTGTGTGTGTGTGAGGGGTGTGTGTGAGCGTGCATATCTGCGTGTGTGAGTGCGAGTATGTGGGCGCTGTTTGGAGCATGTGCTTTTGGGGCAACTTATTCAGGGGGCAGAGGAGGTTCCAAGCCTTACCAAAAATTACCACTTTGTGACAAATCTTTTTTCTTTGTGCTCAAAACTTGAGTATTAGTATTCGTATTAAATATAAAACTTGCTCCAGCAACTATTATAATTCAGCAGTTTGAACTGAAACACAAATAGTGGTTGAAATATGAGAAGCATTTAGCAGGGTATTTAGAAATTGTGGGTTAATTCATTTTCCCAGGGAAGCCTGACCATGAATCAGGCCACGTTCAGAAAGACTCAAGATGGTTCTCAAACAAACCCATAAATAGAGCCCAATCACCTTCTCTCCAAGGACAAAATATGGTGTTAAGCCTGGCCCAGCCTGGGCAGTTGCTGTCCCTTTGATGAAACTGAAAGGCCTGGGTTCCCTCAGGGCCCACAATCGCTTGGACACTTTCTGTGATATTGGAGTAGGCTGCACCCTGCCCAGGGTGGTGACGACTGTGGCATTTTATTCTCTTCGTGAGCTCAGAATCCTCCCCTTTCTTCCCATACAGATTTGCAGAAGCACAGGAGGCAGTATTCCAGCTAGTTGGAGTCGACTCTGTAAGTTCTGAGTGTGCCTTTCTATGTAAAGATCCAGTCATTTACAGGGAGAAGAACCTGCTCAGAAATACAAAGTTAGGCTTCATCGAAGTCTCACGTGGGCTGAGACATATCCGTGTAAATTTCAATGGCTTAGTTTCCACATCTGGAAAACACATAAGTGATGTTAGATGACCCCTTAGGTCCCTCCTAGCTCTAATATTCTACAGTCAACGTTAAGCAACAGCCTTGGTGTGAGGGAACTCGGGGTGAAGACCATATACATCTTCCCAGCCAATCTGCTGCCTGAACATTTCATTCTGTCGAGACAGCACTCTCCCAGTTTATTCAAATCCCATAGCTGTACCACACTGGAGAGGAATATTCACTTCCCAAGGCATCAGAGAGCTAGTCTTAAGATAGTCTTGCTCTTCTTCCCACTTTTTGAGAACTTAGGAAAAAGCCAGATTCTTTTAAAATCTAAATATCGTGTTGAGTTCCCAGACTCATCTTGTGTGTCATACACATTTGAAACAGAATGCTATCGATGGCATTCAACAATTTTGTATTATCATTTGGTTTCAAGCCTCTGAGAAACAGAAATGAATCAAAGAATCCTCCATGTAGCTCTGTGCCTCTGCCTGTCCAGACAGATGGCTGTCTTTCTTTTTCTGACGAGTCTCTGAAGATTTTACAGTTTCTCTTCTTAATCCTTGTCAGTCTGTTCAACATCCTTTATAAAAGAATGGAGTGCTGTCTATGCAGGCTTCAGTGACAACCAAAGCCTGTTACACTCTTCACTCTTGGCCTGCAGTCTACAAAATGGGGTCCCTGGGAATGCATTTCCTGTCTGTTCCTTGTCATGCCATATTCATAGATCTAAAGCCTGTCAGACGATGAATAACAATCTGATGCTTTCCCCTCATCGCCCTTCTCTTATAAGGCTCCTTCTTCCAATTCACAATCTGTATATACAGACATCCCACTTTTAATTCTAGACAATATTATATGGAAAACATTGTTGAACTTGGTACTATTTATCAGAAAACAGATGGCACCCTGACGTTAGATAATTTGATGTTAGTTTTCTACAGGGACTATTCACAAAGGAGGAGTCAGATTTTAGGGAAAGCAGCAAGGTGTGTTACAGTACTATGGAGCTCAGAACAACGGGAGCCATCACCAGCCCTAGGCCTAAAGGGACAAAGAGTCAGGGGTGGTTACCCAACCCAAAGACGGAGCTGTTTAGAAAGACTCACCTGAGAGAGACTGTGATCTTCAGCAAGGTTCACAGCTAACCTGCTAAGACCTGGCAGGGAGAGAATCAGAGAAATAAACGGTTCCCTCTCCTCCCACCCAATAGGTCTTTTGCTGGTGTTTCCGTTGCGTAAATGGAACTGGAAGGCAGAAGACAATCTCTGGGGCGCAGCCCTCTGGTCATAAGGCAGGGTGCAGAAGTGTGGAGAGTAGACATGGAGAGTCAAATGGAAAGTGACAGATGTCTAGGATACAAACAGCAGAAAAGGCATAGGAAAACTGGCTTTTCTGGGAGGGCTCTGATTCTAAAGTTTTCTGTATCCAAATTATATAGCTCTTCTGCCTTTTAAACCAGGAGCAGCGTGTATTTGTTACCTATTGCTCCATAACAAATTACCACTAATTAGCAGCTATTATATCACAGTCCTGGTGGGTCAGCAGTCCAGGAACAGCTTAGCTGGGTTCTCTGCAAGGCCGCCATCAGGGCGGGGCTCTCATCTGGTGGCTCAGCTGGGGAAGGATCCATCTACTCCTCACTCAAGTTGTTGGTGGATTTCATTTCCTTGAAGCTGTATGACCAAGGGCCATGGCTTCTTGCTGGAGTACTGGAGGTCCTGGAAGCGGCCCACAGTTCCTCACCACCTGGGACCCCCAACATGGCCAATTGCTTCATCAAAGCTGGCAAGGCAGAGAGAGTCTGTAAAGTGATACTGCTTTTCTATAAAATAATGTAAAACAGAAGGATACCCCTTCACCTTTGCCATATTCCATTGGCTAGAAGGAAGCCCCACCCACATTCAAGGGGAGGGAATTATACAAGAGTGTGAACATCAGGAGGTGGGGATCACTGGGAATCACCTGAGAGTCTGTCCATTACACTGTACACAATCAATTTATTTGACCATGATATTATTTTTTGCATAGATAATCAATATAGTGCACCTGATTTTGGTTTTTATACTGACGTTTTACAGATTTGCCTGTCTATATCTCTTGTAATGTAGACAGCCCACCATAACTCCAAAGACCCCATCATGTTTGTGCTGTGACTCAGCTCCTCTTTGGGCAGGGTTGGTTAATCAGGTACGGCACCTGACCCAAGCATAGCCAAATCACAGGATGGCCCATGAACCTACCAGCTGCGGGGCCAGTCTTTAAAAGGTGATTTTCACCCTTCATATTCCTCTGCCAGAAGAGATTAAGGTGGTTGGTAGTGGAATCAAGTGTAAAAGGATGCCAAAGGGCAAGTTGAACCCCGAGTAAGCCAAATACCTTCTCTAGTGGAAGTTATAAGGAAGTTGAAAAGATATGGATAGTAGCCAAGGTAATAATCAATTGGGAGGTGAGAATGGAACAGGTACACAAAGGGAAACAGAAGGACCATGAGGGAGAAGCTGATTCCTAGAGCTGCCTTAGATCCTAAGTTTTCCAGTTTCAGGCTACATGCATTTTTACCAGAAGCACTAATTCTCTCCAGTTAATTTGATGGAGGCTCTGTTCTTTCACAAGAAAATTTCCAACATCTCTTCTCTCCCTGGGTTTGATTTTCTTTGTTCTCCCATTTATCAAAACAAACCTACCTACCTGTTTGATTTGCTTATATTTAACAACAGAGTTGCTATATTTTGCTTCGTACAAAGTTAGCTAAAAAGACCTGGTTCCACATTTAAAGTTGTTTTTAGCCAAAGCAGAAAATCACGTAACGTGAATTTGAACCAATGCATGGCTAAGCAATAGACAGGTAGATGCTAATCTCATCACTTAGTGAAATGCTTTACTGAAAATCTACATCCCTGAATGTTGATTCTGTCATGTTCTTGAACACGTCCTTCAATTTCCCAAAGTCAGATTAGATATTTAGAAATTCAGTGCATTGACAACAGTAGAATTAAACATACATAGGTTCATCAATTTCTTCTCTATCTCTCCCATCTATTTTTTAAGCATTTTATCATAAAATCAAATTCAGGAGATTATGAATGTTAATCCTGTTTACCTATGTCATATAATATTAAACAGTTTATTATATATGATACAACCAACATGTCTTTGACATTAAAAGATAAGACATTGCAAAATCCATTTAATATTGCTTCAGACACTGCTCAAAACCACTTTGTATGTCTTGGGCCTTTGGTTCTGTTCTGTTATGACCTCACTTTCTCTCTAATTTTCAAGGCACATAATTTTTTTATTGCTATTAATTGTTTTTGTTTACCCATATTATACACCAGAGACAATTTGTCACCCATATTTCTTCTGAGCTTAGCCTCTGCTTTTCAAGTTAACATTTTTCATCAAAGGGCTAATTATATAGAGATAGGATAGCAACTACAAGAAACTCCACTCAAAATTCACATGGAATAAACATGAGGAAAGGTTTCTGGTGTGATACTAAATAAAAAGTACAAAAGCTCAAATTATACATGTATGATCTTAACTATGTAAAAAAACTGGATTCAAATATAACAAAATATTAGCAGAGTTGTTTCTAAGAATACAACTAAAGAGATTCTTTCTCCTTCTCTCTCTCTTCATTTCCCAATTATTGTTTTTATTTCTCGTGTGTGTGAGGCAGATTGGCCCTGCACTAACATCTGTTGCCGATCTTCCCCTTTTTGCTTGAGGAAGACTGTCACTGAGCTAACATCTGTGCCAGTCTTTCTCCACTTTAGGTAGGTCACTGCCACAGAGTGATCTAACAACTGGTGCTAGGTCCGTGCCTGGGCTCCGAACCTGCGAACCCCTGGCCACCTAAGCAGAGAAGATGAACTTAACCACTATGCCACCAGGCCAGACCCTGTATTTCCCAAAATTTTTTTTGTTTTTTTCCAGATTGGCACCTGAGCTAACAACTGTTGCCAATCTTTTTTTCTTCTGCTTTTTCTCCCTAAATCCCCCCATACATAGTTATATATTTTAGTTATGGGTCCTTCTAGTTGTGCCATGTGGGATGCTGCCTCGGCGTGGCCTGATGAGCAGTGCCATGTCCGCGCCCAGGATCCAAACCCTGGGCCGCCGCAGTGGAGCGCGCGAACTTAACCACTCAGCCACAGAGCCGGCCCCTGACTATTTCTTAAAATGTACTTCATTCATGTGGCACAATGTACCTTGGAGAGTCTCTTTACTCTCTTTTTGCCCGGCAATAAGCCTCTTATCATCTATTTTGGACAAGTTGTAAGATATATGATTGTATAATTAGGTAGATACAACGTAAATTATCTTATTTGAAGATTGTGTCTGCAAAAGGCTGAATAATCATTAAGTTTCAAGTTGAAGAAGGAACTCTAGAATGATGGATTCCAAACCTGCCTGCGCATCAGAATTAACTTAAGGAGGCTTACTTAAAACAAAAAACAGTGGGGATGAGGTAGGAAGAAGAATAAGTTATATAAGTAACATGTTATGTGTTATATGATCTGATAAATAGACATAGAGCAACTAAAAAAAGGAGAGAGAAGTAGGAAAGAGGAAAGTTGAACAGCTCGTTGCTTGTTGTATAGGCAAGGGGTGGGAATTAAAATATACTATTAAAGACTTACAAACCACAAAGCAGAAGGTTAGATTAAAAAACATGGGACTAGTGCCAGCCTGGTTGCATAGCAGTTAGGTTCACGTGTTCCGCTTTGTCAGCCTGGGGTTCATGGGTTCAGATCCTGGGCACCGACATACATACTGCTCATCAAGCCATGCTGTGGTGGCATCCTACATACAAAATAGAGGAAGAGTGACAGAGATGTTAGCTTGGCAACAATCTTCCTCAAGCAAAAAGAGGAAGATTAGCAACAGATGTTAGCTCAGGGCCAATCTTCCTCACCAAAAAAAAAAATGAGGGGGGGAATCAAGGGCATTCAAAAGGAGATAGGCACAAAGATAACCATTAAAAAAATACAAATTCTTGTAAATACTCAAAGAAATTTTTTTACATAAAATGTCAAAGAAACATAGTAAATGTACCATAATAGCTATAGCTTAAAATATATGACAGAACCGAGACAGGGTATCAGTCGTATCAATAAATATCAATGGGCATAACTTAGTTGTTAACAGAAAAATATTTTCTCTTTGGCTCTCAAATAAGACTTAATTATATATGATGTAAAAGGAACACACCCAAAATGAAGCGATTCAGAAAAACTAAAACTAAAGGAAGAGTGCTAAAAAGAAGAATAGGAGTATATCAAAAGGAAACAAATGTCAGCTTGAAGGAGCTCCCACTAACCAAATGTGGGACAATTTGAGCATCAAAATAAGTAATGGTGATAACACAGTATAACATATCAAATAAACTAAGAATTCATGAATAAATAAATAAACGGAGAAGAAGAAAAAGCTCTTCCTTACAGTAGAATGTCAACTAATAAATGTAGAAAGAATGGTGGAATAATAAAATCACTATTAGGCAACCAAAATAAATAATTATTTTAGGCAAAAATCATTTGTACTTGCTACACTAATGTAAAAAAGTGATGATAAATAGGATATTTATACAGTCTCAAAGCATCTCTTCACAATATAAACAAAGAGAAAAAACAGTTAAGTTACAGTAGAGAAACCCAGCAGACTTAGCCCTTCCCAGTGACTAAGTGAGCATCACCTGTGATGGGACAAACGTCACCACGTTCCTCAGGACACAATGCACAGGAAGGACACGACAGCGCTTGTACAGTTCTCTTGGCTTGTTTCTTTGAGAAAAATACATATCATAGATCAAATCATGAGAAAACAGCAGACAAACCCAAATTAAGGGTTGTTCTATAAAATAAATGGCCCGTTCTCTTCTAAAATGTGAAGATCACTAAAGTAAGAAAAGACTGAGGAATTGTCCGAGGTTACAGGAGACCACAAGAAATGACAATGAAATGCAACCTGCGATCCACGATTGAACACTGCACCAGAATACAAATGTCCTTATTCTCAGGACACCAACACAGAAATATTTAGCGGTAAAGGGGCATTACATCAGCAATTTACTCTCATATGGACCAGGAAAAAAATGCTTAAATATGCATAAAGACATAAAGAAAGAAAAGAAAATAATAAAGCAAGTATGACAAATTCTTAATATTTGAGGAGTTGGAGAGAAGGATATATGGGATTTCTTTGTACTATTTTTAATTTTTTCTGTGAATCTGAAATTATTTCAAAATAAAAGTTAACAAAAAGTTACCTTTAAAAAATACCTAAAAATTGAAAACAACACATAACAAATGAATCTAACCATATATCTAATTGTTAACATAACTAATAGAAAAAAATGTGTTGTACTTTATACATATTCACTGGGATGTTGTGTAGGGTTGAAAAGAACTATAAAGACGTTTCAAACTTCACTAGCTCTCTCACTACAGTAAACATTGTAGAGTTATCGTTAGTAATAATATCTTGTTATTTTGATACTATTCTTTTACTTTGTGGGAGAAAACAAAATAAGTCATTCTGTTAAAGTCAAAAATGAGATTTTCAGTTTAGGAAAAAAGATGTAATTGTGAAATCAAAGAAAAATTAAAATACTGTAATGTTAAAATGAAATGGAAAATTATCAATATGACCTCACGATTTCTAAAATCTCTCTTTTCTAACTCTGTCCCAAGAAATGGTAGAAAATGGTATCTAAGCAATGTCACCCCAGCAGCAATGACCTTCCCTCGCACAGATTTTGTCTCTAAAACACTCACACTAAATAGGACAAGCTTTCTTAAATAAATGGCTGATTTCACACCTAGAACACAGAAGGCAAAAGGTAGGCTTAAAATTATGAATGTATTTAATACCCCGGAACTATACAAATGGTTAAACTGATAAATTTTATGTTGTATATATTTATCTACAGTTAAAAAAATTTTTAAAAAAAGAACATCTTAATAGTTTAGATGACAAAGAAGTTTTTAATGCTGCTGTCAAAATGACGTAATGGCCAGCTCGAAGTGGCTCCCAGTGGCTGAAATAATGACAATTTGAACATGAAAAAGACAGTAGGAGAGTGTAACACATTGAATCTATAGACATGCGTGAGTCCATAATGACACTCACAAAAGTCAGAAAAATCTCATCTTTTCACCATTCAAGAGGCTATTAAACCAACTCCTCAATCAGAAAATTGGTAATTAAAGGGAAAGAAATAAGCAATTAATTATAAGAAATGAATTTCAGGATAACCAAGTGCCCCTGTAGACAAGGAAATCTCTTTAGAACAATTCTAGCTAATAAATGTATAAGAAATGATACCGCCTTTTCACATTCTAATGAAATTATTGATTAAGGCAAAAATTGATGTTAAAACCATTAGGTGAATGGTTGATGGAAAAGAAGCACAGAGCTGATTCTAAGAGGAGAAAAAGATGAAAAGAGAAACTGACTTAAGTTACTAATTTGAAAAGTTAACCCTAATGATAAGCCAGTAAAGATAATTCCATTAACATTGCTTGAAATGAGAAACTGCTAGCTCTTCGATTTTCATAAGTAGTGTTTGCTGTACCTCCTTTTGTAAATTAAATTAGCGTGATGTTTTCACCTCTGATCAAGATCCAAGTAAAATCCTCCACATACTGTCTTCTTTTGGGGCCACAATTTATCCTCTCCCTGTGAAAGCCCAAAAGTAAAACTTCGTTTTTAATCTTCTTCACCTTGACAATTGGTAGAAACTCAGCACCAGGGTACCTTAGAAAATCTCTACAATTTTTGCAGCCAACGTAAGTTGATGATGTTTATTGTTCCCCACGTGTAGCAAAGCCCTGTAACTAATTAACAACTACTATGTTTTGTTGTTGAATAGTGATTGCCAGCAACAACTTTGCAAGAATAAATTACATCCACTGTTGTGGTACAAAGTGTAGTGGGATAAAAAATTAACTCTGTGTGCAACTTTTTGGAGGACCCTCCTTCAGGCTTGGATGGTGAGATGCTGATGTAGCAATAAAGGAATTTGGAAAATTAGTTCTCTCTCAGGAGTGCCTGACCCCTCAATCTTATTTTCTTGTTGCAGATCCTATTTATAAAGCCAGAAGATGAATGTTACTTCTTTAAAGGGTCTTGCACTACCAATATAGATGGGGGGAAAAAAGCAAATTCATGTATTTCAAAATATTACCACCACTAGAAAAATGTTGCATTAGATGATTTCCAGAGAATTAGAAGCATTTCATGTTAGGAAATGCCTTAAAATACCTGTAAAATCACCATGTACAGAGTTATATCACTGATGTCATAATGAATATATTACCAATTTAACATTTACATTTCATTCTTTTTGCCTAACTACAATTAATTCCATGCTGTCACATTATCATTAGTGACATTATCTTATCATGTTGGAGTTTTCAGAAAATTTCCCCAATGGTAATATCAATGAATAGCTTAGCATTAAGATTTTCTTATCAATATTCTTTAGTTAAGCTAATTTGAATTAGTTGATTAGATTTATCCTCAGGATAAAGGTAGCGTTATTTTGTGTAATGCTATTTTAATGAATTGTATATTTTTCACAAATGCTGATTAGTGACTGTATTATTGAAAAAAATAAAGTCTCAAGTTTTAGTAGAAGACTTCACACGAATTCACTGCATTCTCCTGAGAAATCCACAGATTTGAGTGCCAGCCACTCTGAGTTATAAATAGGCAGATAATATTCTAGATCTAGCAACCAGTTGTGTTTCCCTAAAGAGGATACTAGGCACTCTTTGCTCATGATTGAAAGAGCAGCCAAGACCTTGGGCCCGGTTCAAAGAGCAAATAATGAACCATAAGCTAGCAGAAAGCCAACCTTCCAGTAACAGAAAGAGGGCCACACCCAGAAGACAAATCACAGGATGCCTGGTCCAAATAGAAGAATCTTCCAAATGGCAATTATTTTCTTTCTTTGTTTTTTGTTTTTACTTTTCTCTCTTTTTCCTCTATTTACCTCTCCTCAGTTTTGTCTAAGGAGAACAATCCTGTCCCCTCACTCTGTTCTAGGTCCTTATTCTCCTGATTTTTATCAAAGTTATATAATCATAGAGTTTTAAAAAAGCAGGGGCCAGCCCAGTGGCACAGTGGTTAAGTTTGCACATTCCGCTTCAGCAGCCCAGGGTTGGCCGGTTCAGATCCCAGGTGCGGACCTACACACCGCTTGGCAAACCATGCTGTGGCAGGAGTCCCACATATAAAGTAGAGGAATATGGGCATGGATGTTAGCTCAGGGCCAGTCTTCCTCAGCAAAAAGAGGAGGATTGGTGGCAGATGTTAGCTCAGGGCTAATCTTCCTCAAAAAGAAGAAAAGAAAAAAAAACCTAAAAAAGAACAGAAAAGTTTATAATGTAAAACTACTGTCCCCTGTCCACAGAGGCAACCTCTTCTAACCATTTTTGTCTTTAGACATGATAATCACTTTTCTAACTCTAAATCAGGGTTGTAAGCACCTATACCTACAGAGACATAGCAGGAAATATAAATTTTGGAGTGAGCTATGCATAAGGCACTACACCTCCCATAAGTAGTGTAAATTATAACAAATGGAGAGTACATACTTTGTGTCATGTAAAATTTAAAAAATACTTTGTCCACTAAAAATCTCATTTGTCCACCAGATCTAGCCCATGGGCAGCCAGTTGATAACCCTTGACCTAAATAATATACTCATACCACTATTATAAAACTGTACTGTAAGACATTGACTCTCCACTATGAAAAATCAGGATTTTCTCATTCACACTAACACCCTGCTCTCCCCATCCTTTTTTCCAAATTTAGGTTATATATTAATTTTTTATACTATTTTATTAAGTTTCTATTTCTTGGTCCTTCAACTTTATACAGTACCCTGTTACTCCCCGTTAGGTTACAATTCCAACCACTTCTCCTTTACTTGTCCACCTTCCATTTTCTGTCACCTAGATTTTAGCTTTTATGTTGTTGAGGTTAACATTTACTCCTCATCTTGAATCATATCTAAATCTTTCATGTTTGTTCTATAGGTTTGTGGTAGTCTACTTTACGTGTCAATTCAGCAAGGCCATAATGAGCAGATGTTTGGTCAAATGCCAAGTTGGACGTCACTATGAAGATATTTTTCAAATGAGATTAACATTTAAATTAGTAGTCTTTGAGTAAAGCAGATTACCCTTCATAACGTGGGTGGGCCTCATCCAATCGGATGAAGAGAAAAGACTGAGGTCCCCCAAAGAAAAGGAATTCTGCCTCCAGAGTACCTTTGGACTCACTGCAATCTCGACTCTTGCCTGAGTCTTCAGTCTGCCACTTGCCACGCAGATTTCAGACTTACCAGCCCTCACAATCATGTGAGCCAATTCCTTCAATTCTCTCCCTCTCTCTATATATATAAAACAATAAACAGCATTTCCATTGTAAGGATTATGAAAATAGCATTCGTTGCTAGACCAAGTAGTGCACTAGGATCACAATCCTTTCTCCACAAACCCAAAAAAATAATTCCCATATTACTTGAAGGAAATGAGGTCTAGTGTCCGGGACAAAAGGATTATATATTCTCACTGTTCATCTATGACTTAAAATAATGCCATATTTTAATTTACTTCATATTAGGACAATGATTTTTCCTATGTACATTTTTTTCCTAGAGGTTCTAATGGCATTGCCTTTTGCTTTTTAGCAGAAGAAACATAGGTTACCTCTCCATGTCATTGATGTCATTAAGCCCCTTGGTCACTTTGTCTAATGCTTAGAATGAACCCTTCTTAAGATATTCTCTTTGGAATCGAATGACCTCCTCTTGGATTTTAGGCCATTTTTCTTTCTAGGCCTGAAGTACATTTGTCATTCTGAATTTCTCTGAAATATACTCCTAGATTCATTTGCTTATTTTTAGTATTTCATGTCTGCCTCTCTCTCTGAGTTTTCACTTTTATCAGAGTATGTATTCAGGTGATTCCTTCAGAAAGGCATTGAAAGGTAAATTGTCTAATTCTTTGTAATTTTTATTTTTTGCTCACATGTGATTGATAATTTGTCTGCTATAAAATTCTAGGTTCCAAAGAATTTTGATGGCATTTCTTTATTGTCTTCTAACAGCTATTGTTGCTGAAGATAAACCTAACACAATTCTAATTCTCATTCCTTTCTCAGCAACCATCTTACTCAGGGGAGAAGCTGAAAGGAACTATTTGTGCTTACTATTCTGAAATTTTATTTGTACTTTTAACATGAAGATTTTTATCTCTCCGTTCTGGGAAAATTTATTCTATTCTTTCTTTGATAATTATTCCCGTTTCTCTGTGTTGATTTTCCAGAGTTATTGTCATATATTCAATCTCTAAATCGATCCTTTTGTCTTTTTTCTATCAAGCACTCCTCCAATTTTTCTCTTGTTTTTATTTCAGCAATTGTATGTTAAATTTCCAAAAGATCTCTTCTTATTCTCTGATGTTTTATGTATATCTTTTTGAAATTTTTCTGAAGATAGTAATTATAATTTTTTAAAGAGCTATTTGTTTATTAAATTTCTGTTTCTGTTTGAGTTGATTAGTTCTTTGTATCTTGGTATTTCTCTTTCATATTGGTGATTTTCTTCATACGTCCAGTATTCTTTAGTTGTCTGTACATAATCGAGAATTGGGAGCTGGGTGTATTTGTCCTGGCAATTGTGTGCCTAGTTGTCTTCTATTATCTTCTGTGGAAGTCTGCTTTCCTGCTGAGATCTCTCCCTGAACAAGAAGCTGGCTTGGAGTTCCGCATGCATGGGTAGAGAGTGTGTCTTTATGCCGTGGACTCCAGGTGTCAGAATGGGGAGAGCTTTATTTGAGGCTTCTATACTGACTTCAGCAGCCCTAATTTTCCAAAAGCAAACCATGAAATTTAGTAAGATAATGGAGTTTTCCAGTTCTCTATTTGCAGAGCAACATGGTGGCCAAAGGAGCGCAACCACTCCCCGTCACTCTCACACTTGCCCTTTCTTTACCTCCACCCCGAGCCTGAGCCTTTCACAGTTCCACTGAGCAGCTTTCTCTTTTTCCTATTCTCCATCCTGCATGTGCTTGGCTGCTGTTTCTTTGCTTTGTTTTAGCCAACACCATGCTTCCATCTCCCTCTGCTTTCCAGAAGTTTTTAATCTACCACTTATTCTTTTCGCTACATGGAGTTGATTCATTTTTAAAATCATTTTATGTGTTGTTTAAGAAGGAAAGAGAGACACAGTTGTTCTCAGCCTGCCATTTTTTTAATGTTAAAAGAAGTTTTTCAGCACTTTTAGGATTACAACAACATTAAGAGGAAGGTACAGAGATTTCTCGTGTACCCTCTACCCTGACACACAAGTAGCCTCCTCCATTATCAACATCACTCCCCAGAGCGGTACATTTTTTACCAAGGATGAACCTACATTGACATCATAATCACCCAAAGTCCATAGTTTACATTAGGGTTCATTCTTGGTGTTGTACAGTCTATGGGTTTGGACAAAAGTATAGTGACATATATTCATCATTGTAATATCATATTGAGCATTTTAACTGCCCTAAAAATCCTCCATGCTCTGACTATTCATCTCTCCCCACCACACACCAACCTGGCCAACACTGATCTTTTTATTGTCTCTGTAATGCTATATAGTTGGAATCATACAATATGTACTATCCTTTCAGATTGGCTTCTTTCACTTAGTAATATGCATTAAAGTTTCCTCCATGTCTTTTCATGGCTTGATAGCTCATGTCTTTTTAGCACTGAATAATATTCCATTATCTGGATGTACTACAGTTTATTTACCCATTCCTCTACTGAAGGACAACTTCCAAGATTTAACAGCGATAAATAAAGCTGCTATAATCACCTATATGCAGGTTTTTGTGAGGTCATAAGTTTTCATCTGCTTTGGATAAATACTAAGCACAGTAATTGCTGCATCATATGGTAAGAGTATGTTTAGTTTTGTAAGAAACCACCAAACTGTATTCCACGGTGGCTGTATATTTTCCATTCCTTCCAGCAATGAATGAGAGTTTCTGTTGCTCCACATTCTCACAGGCATATGGTGTTGTCAGTAATCTGAATTCCGGCCATTCTAATAGGTGTGTGGTAGTATTTCCTTGTTGTTTTAATTTGCCTTTCCCTGATGACATATGATGTGGATTATATGCTTATTTGCCATCTCTATATCTTCTCTGGTGAGTCATCTGTTAAGATCTTTTGACCATTTTTTAATCAGGTTGTTTGTTTTCTTGTTGAGCTTTAAGAGTTCTTTGCATATTTTGGATAGCAGTCCTATAACAGATGTGTCTTTTGCAAATATTTTTTTCCAGCCTATGACTTTTCTTCTAGTTCTCTTGATATTCTCTTTTGCAGAGCAGAAGTTTTTCATTTTAAAAGAAGTCCAGTTTATCAATTATTCTTTTCACAGATCATGTGTTTGATGTTGTATCTAAAAAGGCATCACCATACACAAGGTCATTTAGGTTTTCACCTATGGCATCTTCTAGGAGTTTTATAGTTTTGTGTTTTTCATTTAAGTTTATGATCCATTTTGAGTTAATTTTGGCTACGAGTGTCAAGTCTGTGTCTAGGTGCACGATTTTGCATGTAGATGTCCGGTTTTTCCCAGCACCGTATGTTGCAGAGACAATCTTTTCTCCATTGTGCTACCTTGGCTTCTTTCTCAAAGATCAGTTGCCTATATTTATGTGGTTTTATTTCTGGGTTCTCTATTCTGTTCCAATAGATCTCTTTGTCTATTTTTCACCAATACCACACTGTCTTGATTACTGTAGCTTTATAATAAGTCTTGAAGTCCTCCATTTTGTTCTGTTCCTTCAATATTGTGTTGGCTATTCTGGGTCTTTTGCCTCTCCATATAAGCTTTAGAATCAGTTTGTCAATATCCATAAAGTAATTTTCTAGGATTTTGATTGTGATTGCATTGAATCTACAGATTAAGTTGGAAAAAACTGACATGTTGACAATATTGGGTCTTCTTATCCATGAACATGGAATATACTTCCATTTATTTTGTTCTGCTTTGATTTCTTGCATCAGAGGTTTTTAGTTTTCCTTATATAGATTTGGTCTATGTTTTGTTAGATTCATCCACAGTATTTCATCTTTAGGGGTGCTAATGTAAATGGCATTGTGTTTTTAATCTCAATTCCACTTGTTCATTGTTCGTATATAGGAAAACAATTGACTTTTGTATATTAACCCTATATCCTACAACCTTGCTATAATTGCTTATTAGATCCAGGAGTTTTCCAGCCTGCCTTCTTGAATCAAAAGAACTTTGTCCTCTTTTTTTCTACCTTTGTAGTCTTTTTTTTCCTCTCATAGTTTCAATCTTTTCTTCTCGGTTTCATCTGTTCCTGTAATTACCAGAATAAAACCAAAATATTTTATTTTTGCTTTACCTAAAACCCTTTCAGTATTTCTGCTTAAGAATCTTCAAAAAAAAGGGATCAAAATGAAGAAAACACAAATAAAATTAATCAAGCTTTAGAATAGGCTCAGTATATTTGTATTAACCAAATTACTTTTTAGCAAGAAATATGCTACTTGTGAAAATAAGTGACAGGCAGAGGGAATGGATGGAGAAAGGAAAAGAGAATATGATTTGATTTTTTTCAAAAATGCCTCCAAATTTATTTACTTTTGCTGCTGCAAAAAGATACATGTAGCATCCTATGCAGTTTTTTCCATAAGAAAGTAATGTTGACCTTGTGTATTCTATTTTATAGTGTCCTCTTAATAAACCCCTTCAGAGGAAGTTTATTGATTTGAAAGACATGATGATCAATTTCATAACCTTCTGGAAAAGGGAACAGCACTTGCAACATTCAAGAGAATTTTGTACGTATTAGTGCTAAGGGAATTAATGTGTTCCTAGACATTTAGCCACTGGGACTTTCTTATATCTTTTACATGGTAAAAGGCCATGTTTTCACAGTCAAGCTATGTATCCAAGGAGTTTCAAACACATTCTAATGCTGGACACAGAGAACCACATCTTCATTATTATAATGTTAAGAGGGTTTCCATTCTCACCTGTAATCTATACTGTTACCTCAAGAACCATATAAATAGAGTCAAATTTCTCTCTTTCTCTCTCTCTCTCTTTTACTTCCCTCTATCTCTGATATTTTACTCAAGTTTAATATAACTGTCCAGTAAACATGGCAACTCTTTTGATAGATGGTCTAAGGACGAAGCACATTAAATCTACCAGAACATCATTTATCTCTAATATCAGGCCCATTTAAGTCATAATTTTTGGTAAAATATAATCCAAACTAGCTATAAAGATAAAGCTTCTAAGAAAATCTTAGGAGTCTGTAAACCAGATCTCTATTGTCCAGGTAAAATATAACTGATATTCTTCATCACCTGTCATGATTCAAGGTTATCATAACTCCTTAAACTGTGACAATGAAATGGCTCACTTCACATCATCATCATAATATTCCTCTGTAATCTTGGTTTAATTCCCTCCCCCAACTAACGCTTTTAATAAGTACAATAACCGCTGTTTGGTCTTTCTTCAGTAGTTGCTACTATCTGCATCTCATGAAGAGAAAACCAGAAAATCTAATTAGGCCTCTTGTAGACCTCGTTCTCTTCCACTGTTCCTGCTGTTGCTAGTATGTGATCTAGTCAAAAACAGAGGATCTTTTATTTTTTAGTATAGTGCAATGCAGTTTAGAATATTTTTAAAACTTTAAACACACTACCAATCCTTCAAGATTGTTTGCTTTGTCATTGTTTATAATATTAAAATAAATAACATCTTTGAAAAGCAAAACCATCCCAATGTTAATCAAAAGAGAAAATGTGAAAAGAACTGGAGTATAATTATACTGTGGAATATTATGTTGCAGATTAAAAGAAATACATATACAGAGAGAAATAAACAGATAGATTACCATGTACTTATACGAAATGTGTGCGTGTGTGTATGTGTGTGTGTGTAAAGATTACCATGAAAGATTGGAAATGGAATCCAAAGTTTCTATTATTTGGATTGCAATAATCCAAAGATGCAAAAAATGGATCCAAAGATGCCAATCTTTCCAAAGATTACCAAAACTATGCCTAAGTAATAGAAGAAATTTGTAGAATTAGACATGCAGAGTGTGACTATTTATGTCAAAATGAAAGAGGGGCAGAAAAACTATAAATCTTTTGGTGGGTGGAAGTAGCTTGTGACAGCCCAGCCCCCCTCTGAGAATAATTAGAAAAGCCAGAGTTAAAATACAGAGTAAAAAGTACACACATGGGGCTGGCCCCATGGCCGAGTGGTTAGGTTGGCACACTCCACTTCAGTGGCCCAGGGTTTCTCCGGTTCGGATCCTGGGCACGGACATGGCACCGCTCATCAGGCCACGCTGAGGCAGCGTCCCACATACCACAACTAGAAGGACATAGAACTAAAATATACACCTATGTACTGGGGGAATTTGGGGAGAAAAAGCAGAAAAAAAATAAAGATTGGCAACAGTTGTTAGCAAAATGTGGAGCTGATGTGTTTGAAGGCCGCAGAACGCTGCTGGGACAACAATAAGTAGAGAGAATTAACGGGAAACACCAATGCTGGGCAGAGTTGACTCTGCAGCTGCCTTCACCACAAAGCAATTGCCAATTTGGGGCACAGACATGAGGGTAGGAATCAGGGCTTCACTGCCTTAAAGGGCTACCATCAGGGAATGAGAAATCAGTAGAGGTTCTGGCAAAGACTCAAGTGCCCTCAAATTTCTCCAGGTCATTTGCCATATCTGTGCACTGAGTTGGGTGGCACACTAAAATCCTAAGCAAAAACACTCTGAAAAGCAGCATGGAGTTTTCAATGGTTGCATGAGACAAAATGCAATTTAGTGGCCCACAGTAGGGAGGGGCTCCAGAAAATTCCCCAGGCTTTCAGATGCAAATCCTGGAGGACCAGGGTCAATCAAGAGGTGAACAGAGCCTTATCAAAGCTGTGTTCCAGCCCCCAATTAGCACAGAGAGGTCACAGCAAGTCACTCCCAAACAGATCTTTGTTCTGCAGGTGATTACATGAATGGCAAGGCCAGCAGACACCTGTGATTCTGGGGCAGGGTGCAACAGGACATTTTTCTGGTTTGATTTAGTCAGTAGGTAGAACAGGTAGCTTCTCTTGCCTCATTAGGCAGCACTAGGAGGAAATAACAGCCACCCCTACAGCCTGAAAGCAAATGACCAGATTATCCTCTTTCCCAAACATGCACAGTGCATCTCAGGATACCGACCTCACTCTAAAAATTCTGTGAACGTATCCTGCCTGTAGCTTGCTGCAAGGGATGGAATTTTAGGACAAGACGTAACAGAGCCCCTTTGATGCAGTGTATGAGTTTAGTGTCTGCTCACATTGACAGTCAGAGATAGCACTAATTGTGGATAAAGATATTGTTCACATTGAGAATGGAAAGAGGCTGTGCTTTCCAAAATAATGTGCCCAGTCCTTATAGCTTTAGATATTCTTATCCTTATTTCTTCAGATGACGAAATTAAGTTTTAGAGAGATTAAGAAACATGCACAAGGTAATAAAGCTACTGGTAGGTCTGGGAGTCAAAAACTCTGGTCTGCCTAATTTCAAAATCATGGTTTTTCTGTTACAAAACAGTGTCTCAAAAAGCCACCAACATCAAGTCACCATTGTTTAAAGTGTTGGAAATTACAGGAATTTTAGTCATGCCCACGTTCAAAACCTCGCACAAGACCTATATAAAGCAGCGTGAATAAACAAGCTTGTGCCTTGGATCTAAAGCATTAAGAAAGAAGTGAATCTTAACACTGCGGATGGGGAAGGGCATCTGCATGGAGGAGGCAGGGAGGAAGCGTTTGACCTAACACATATCACTCAGAACAGGCTGAATTATGCTGAGTAACATATAATCCCCCAAAACTCAAAGGCTTAAAATCACAAAGATTGATTTCTTTCCCACATTTCAGCTCACCATGGGTCAGCTTGGGTCCAATTGTCTTTCCGGGAAGCAGAATAATTCAGCAGCCGCTATCTTGAAATATTCTGCTCACCAAAACAAGGGTTAAAAGAGCTTGGGAAAGTACACATTGGTTCTCAAAGTCCCCTTGCAGGATGAACTCGTGTATCTTTCAAGCACTTTGAATTGGCTAAAAACAATCGGGTCCTGCAGACCCCATAACTTTAGGTGTGGGTCGGGGAATGTAGTCCCACCATGTGCCTGCACAGAGAGAGAGCCTGATTCTCTAGATTATCTGTCAACAGCCCTAATGGCCACCACATAATGAAAGCTCATTTGAGTGTTGCTTATATTATCACCAAAGTGACCAAAACCACCAACTATATCACATAAATAATAAGGAAAGATGTCATTTATTGAGCTCCTAATATGCAGAAAGCACACTTCTGAGGCCTTTTTAAAGTTCAATATGATTGTCCTCATATCTCAGAGAAGAATCTGGAGCTCTGAAAGCTTAAGTAAAGGCTTCAGGGTCAAGATTGTGTACTAAGAACATGCATTTAGCTCCTATCCCTTCTAAAGCCCTTGAAATGAAGGCAAAGAACAAAAGAGAATAAATTTGTAACAGGCAATGAAAAGAGAAGAGATGCTGCAGAAGAGAGATTCATTGAATTTCTCAGAGAAAAATACAGACAGATACAGGAGAGTAGAAGGGAGGGTCCTGCAGCATTAGCTCCTAATTCTGAATACTCTGGCTTGGAGGTAGGAAGGGAAAGAATGACAAGAAGCAGTGTGATGGATTGAAGATAAGTCTATTGAACAAATTTGCCAGTCAGAGCACCCAGAAATCTCATCCACTCCCACATGTGCAAACCACCTGGCAAAGGTGACATTTGTCACAGGCAACTCCTGGGAATCTGCTTTCAGAAGCAATTAACTGATTTTCTAGGGGAGGGCTAGTGTCCCTGTTGTGGGTGTCAGTGCCCCTCTTCTCTCTGTCATGTGGCAGGTCTGGTGGGGCTGGTCCAGCTGCCTGCTCCTCACCCACGCACTCTCAAGTGCAGTGTGCATGTGGCACAGAGCACAGAGTTCTCAATAAGCCCAGCAGTCCATTGGAAGGGGGTGGTGGGCTGAAGGGCTGAAGGCCTTCCTCATCATCATCACTATCAAAAAATAATAGCTAAAATCTTTTGTGTGTGGAAGCTAAACAAGTGATACCCCTGTTTCTGCCTGGTTGTGGGACCATTTGGGAGACAGTGGGATAAGTCTGACAGAAGACAAAATATCAACTTTATTAATTAAAAAAGCAACTGGAAAATCTGAATTAGGTCTGCAGCAGCAATGGGCTTATAGTACTGCACCCCAGAATTAGGAAGGTTTACCAACCCAGTAACAGCGGGACTACCTGAGTCCTCATCCCCAGGCTGGCCCCTTTTACCAGAGGGCAGAGCAAGATGCAAGCTCTCCACAGGCTGGCCAGTCGCAAAGAACAAAGAGAAAGGAAGGAGATGAACTACATATAGCTTATAACCATTCATCCCACCAAACTCACCAAACAGATTAGTCAACACTCCCTCCTTGGGAGGAATGAATGATGGGGCTGAGAGGCTAGAAAGGCAACTCTAATGAAAGCCCCTTCAAACAGAAACATAAAACCAGAGGAAAAAAAGTTTCTACCCTCAACACCTTATCAGTCAGCATCCCACCAGAGAAACAAAACCATTCTGAGTTTTATTAATACAGTTCTACTTAATACAGGGAATTGGTTTCACAGGAGATGGAAGAGGCGAAACAGCCAACCAAGAAATAATGAGGCAATGAACAAATGAGCAATCACAGGAAGCCACTACCACTTATAAAAAGATGAGGCAGGGTGGGGCTGCCACGTGGCGTAGCAGTTAAGTTCATGCGCTCCACTTCGGCAGCCCGTGGTCCACTGGCCCAGGTCTGGGGCAGACCTACACACTGCTCATCAAGCCATGCTGTGGAAGCATCCCACATACAAAACAGAGGAAGATTGGTGGCAGATGTTAGCACAGGGCTAATCTTCCTCAGAAAAAAAAGAGATGAGGCAGTGTTGTTGGATCCTAGAGTATCTCATTGCCTGGAAGAATCTGGAACCACATAAACTTTGGGGCTGAAGCTATGGAAAGAAAAAGGAAACTGTCAGAAATACCATCTGAGGCAGAAAGGGAGGAGGAGAAATACCCTGGCTTCTCACTTGCTTCTCTCTTCAGCCAGAAACCAGCAGACATGCAGCCTCAGGGGTTGGCAGAGCCACAAAGGAGAGAGCAAGGATGGATCTAAGGACAAACAGGCCCTGAGCTGGCATACACACTAGTGTTTACTTGCACATTCCCTCTGTACCAGACACTCTGCCAAATGTTATATACAGCTTATCTCACTTAATCCTACAACTGTACTGTAGATATTTACTCTTGTTGTTCCACTGGATAGTCAAGAAGGCAATTTAAAGTTGACCGGTAGAACTAAAATAATAAAATAACTAGCCACAATTAGGGGAGAGTAGTTAGTTTTGCAAGGGAGTCAAGGGGCAATATTTAAAATTGACAAATGGATACCTAAATGTGTAATAACACTGTTCAGAGTTCTAGAGGAAACTAGGAGAACTAAATCAAGAAATAGTTAAGAGGATCATCTCTGTGCAATAAGACTAGATGGAGGCAGGAGTCTTTTGCTTTTTTATTTTATAGTTTGCTATAATATTTGGATTTTTGGCCAAATTCCTAATCGCTTTTCTAATAAGAATGGGGAAAAAGAAAGTTAATTGGCAAAACCAATTTCATATAACCTAACGTTCTTGCGTTTACATTACACGCTACTGTCTCCATACCAGGATTAACCCATAAACGATTTCTCTGCCGCAAAAACCAGCCCCACCTGTGGCCATGTAACACACTCGCTGGACAGTCAGAGCACAGGGCAGAAAACCCTGGGCTTAGGGAAAGTTGCCTGGGACCTCAAGGGCAAAATAGTGTGCTTCTTGGTGATTCAACATATGAGCAGGCATCAGGCCTCTAAGCACTTCTTAATCTACCGAAATAAGTATCTTAAGGATGCTGATTGCTACATAAGCAACAGCTACAGTGAGACACTATTAGCATAGATTTTGATAGTCAATTAGTTATTTTGAGACATTGCCAGCAAAATTTCTGTATGATGGGCTTACATAATCGAACTTTTCATGTGTGAAGTGTGTACAGGATAGATAATGTAATCAGGTGATGTGATTGGTGTTATGGAATATCTCTAATCAGTGATAAAGCAATTAACATAAATTATTTTGTAAACCTGAAAGGTACTCTTTCTTCACCTCAGTGAGTGTCTGCTGTGATCTAAATAAAATCTCATTGTAATAGCCAAACACTTCTTCATCAAAGTGAACTTGAGGGGCTGGCCCAGTGGTGCAGCGGTTAAGTGCGCACGTTCTGCTTCGGTAGCCCGGGGTTTGCCAGTTCGGATCCTGGGGGGCAGACATGGCACCACTTGACAAGCCATGCTGTGGTAGGTGTCTCACATATAAAGTAGAGGATGATGGGCATGGATGTTAGCTCAGGGCCAGTCTTCCTCAGCAAAAAGAGGAAGATTGGCAGCAAATGTTAGCTCAGGGCTAATCTTCCTCAAAAAAAAAAGAAGTGAACTTGACTAACCCTCCAATAGCTCAGTTAATTACCCCTATTTTTTTCTATTAAAGGGAAGGAAAAGGAGAATGTGAATCCTGACTCCACCTGACTACTTGTTATCTTCCTCCCACACCCCTGGAGGGGAGGTGATCTTTTTGTATGGAGAGGTTGTTAGCATAATAATGCAAACAAGTTATACTAGGAGAGGGGGCCCATATTAGGACATGGAAGATTGGTCTCCTACCTGGGATGGTCTCAGAGACCTAAAGCTTCCCACTCAGATCCTACTGGTTCACCACAAGGATGGAGTAGGAAAATGGCTCAGAACCTGAAAGCAGGTCTGGTGTCATGGGCACGCAACCTGTGTAGTCACACTGGGCCCCATACTCAGAAGGACCCTGCACTAGGTTTAACGCTCTGCTAAGGCCAACTTAAAATTCTTAATAATTTCTTAATTAGGGGCCCTGCATTTTTGTCTTCACTGGGCCCCACAAATTATGTAGTCAGTCTTCCATTGAGGACTAAGCCAAGACTCAGGGGGTAGAATTGAGGGGAATATGGGTAAAGATGAATAAAAGGAAGACCAGAAAAGGACAAGACCCCAGGGCACACAAGTCCAGGTGAACCTTTGGATTGAAGGTGACACAATGGAAAAAAAAAGAAATGGTTCTGCATTATCTTCTGGGCTGGTAAAAGACTATATTCAGAGGCTTGTTTGTCCTGATACTGGATCCCTAATACAGGGGTATTGGTTTCCTTTAGCTCATATTCACTGTCTCATCAATTCTTCTTTCAACTGAAGAATTCACATTTAGACTTATTTACCTGACTTTATTGTTTTCATCTTACTTTATATTTATTATTTATTTTATTTTTTCCATTTTTGGTATTTTGTTACCTGACCTTATTTGTCAATTTATTATTTGGCATATTTGCTAAAATGTTATTTGACATTTTGGGACAATAATCCACAGATAACTTGGAATTTCTATCATATTTTTTATTCCATTAGTAATTACTTTCTCTAGCACTTAAAATCAGACATATTTCAGTCCTGTTCAAGATGGCAACACAGGAAGATCTGAACTCACCTTCTCCCATGGACACATTGAATCTGCAGTTACTTACCGAAATTTTCCTCTGCAAGAAACCCAAAAACTAGCTGAGCAGTTCCTACACATTGGGCAAATGAGAAAAAAACCCACATTGAAATGGATAAGAGAGACTGAGACAATCTTGCCATAAACCCCAAACCCAGCATGGTGTTTCACAATTGGAGGGGAACACACAACTCTGAGATTCTCCCTGAGCAGCAAAGGGTTTGAGCTCCACATCTGGAACCTCAACTTTTAAGAGTTGTATCTGAGAGATGAGCCCCAAAACATCCAGGTTTGAAAGCCAACAGGCTTGCAGCCATGAGACCCACAAGGTTATAGCAACCTGAGAAACAGTTCTTAAAGGGCTCACACAGACTTATCTACTCCAGGGCCCAGTGCAGAGCCAGTCAACTGAAATGCAGCCCCAGGCTTTCTGTCAAAAAGGCCTATTAGCTTATCTTCATAGCTGTGACTTGAGGGGCAGTTATCAACTTGAAAGTTAACATCTTAAAATAGACTGTTATATATGTAAGTTGTTTCATGTAAGCCTCATGGTAACCACAAAACAAAAACCTATAGTAGATAGACCAGAGATAAAGAGAAAGGAATCTAAGCATACCACCACAGAAAATCACCAAATCACAAAGAAAGAGAGCAAGAGAAGAAGAACAAAGGAATTATAAAACATCCAGAAAAAAATTAACAGAATGGCAGTAAGTATACAAAGGTATCAATAATTACTTTAAGTGTAAATGGACTAAATTCTCCAATCAAAGGACATACAGTGGCTAAATGGATTAAAAAGAACAAGACCCATCTATGTGTTGCCTGCAAGAGACTCACTTCAGTTGTAAGGACACACACAGACAGAAAGTGAAAGGATGGAAAAAGATATTCCTTGCAAATGGAAACCAAAAGAAAGCTGAGGTACCTTATAATTATATCAGACAAAATATATTTAAGACAAGGAGTGTAATAAGAGAAGAAGATAGTCATTATATAATGATAAAGGGGTCAATCCAACAAAAAGATACCACATTTGTAAATATTTATGCACCCAACAGAAGAACACCTAAATGTATAAAGCCAATATTAACAGACCTAAAGGGAGAAACAGGCAGCAATACAGTAATAGCAGAGGACTTTAATACCTCACTTTCATCAACAGATAGATCATCTAGACAGTAACTCGATAAGGAAACATTGGCTTTAAACAGCATGGTAGACCAGATGGACTTAACATACATATACAGAACATCCCAACCAAAAGCAGCAGAATACACATTCTTCTCAAGTGCACCTGAAACATTCTCCAGGATAGATCATATGTTAGGCCACAAAACAAGTCTTAATAAATTTAAGAAGATTGAAATCATATCAAGCATGGTATACAGCTAGAAATCAACTACAAGAAGAAAACTGGAAAATTCACAAATACATGGAGATTAAATAACATGCTACCAAAGAACCAATGGGTCAAAGAAGAAATCAAAAAGCGAAATAAAAAAAATACCTCAAGACAAATAAAAATGGAAATACAGCATACCAAAACATGAGATGCAGCAAAAGCAGTTCTAAGAGGCAAGTTCATAGTAATAAATGTCAAAAAGACAAGAAATAACAAGTGTTGATGAAGATGTGGAGAAAAGAGAAGATTTGTGCCTTGTTGGTAGGAATACAAATTGGTACAGCCACTAGGTAAAACAGTATGGAGCTTCCTCAAAAAATTAAAAATAGAACTACCATAAAATCCAGCAATTCTACTTCTGAGTATTCACCTGAAGGAAACAAAAACACTAACTTGAAAAGATACATGCACCCCATGTCCAGAATCATTTACAATAGCCAAGACATGGAAGAAACCAAGGTGTCCAATGATGGATAAATGGATAAATAAAATGTAGCATATATATAAAATGGACTGTTATTCAGCCATAAAAAAGAAGAAAATTTTGTCATTTGCAACAACATGGATAGACCTTGAGGTCATTAAGCTATGTGAAATCATTCAGACAGAGGAGGACAAATACCATGTGATCTCACTTATATATGGATTCTAAAAAAAAAAAAAATCAAACTTTTACACACAGAGAACAGATTGATGGGTGCCAGAGGTGGGGGTTGGGAGTGGCACAAATGAGTGAAGGTGGTCAAGAGATACAAATTTCCAGTTACAACATAGATAAGTCCTGGGGATGTAAGTACAGTATGGTGACTATAGTGAAAAATACCGGATTGTATATGTGAAAGTTGCTAAGAGAATAGATCTTAAAATTTCTTATCACAAGAAAAAAAATTTGTAACTATGTGTGGGGATGGCTACTAACTAGATTTATTGTGTTGATCCTTTTGCAATATATACAAACATGGAATCATTTTGTTGTACACCTGAAACTAACATAATGTTGTATGTCAATTATATCTCAATAAAAAATCAAACACATTTTTCTCCTATTATTTGACGTTAACAAATTAATTTTTTCCACTAAGAAACACTATTTTTATCATCAAAGTGTACTATTTCTTACCCTTATTCACCTATACCACACACCTAATAAGATGAGACTTAAAATTTCAGCCCTTCTCCTCCTTTCTTCCCCAACTCTAGATGAAACAACCTTAGAAAGTTTTTCTTTCCCCTGCTCACATCCTGTGCCTAGATCATAGATTTTTTTAATATAAAAATTCCTCTTACAATATTTCTCTTCCTTTTTTTTCCAAAATTTTTATTTTGAAAAATGTCAAACCTACAAGAAGGGTTGAAAGAATAGTATAATGAACATCCATACATCCTTCACTCAGATTCACTGCTCACTAGCATTTTGCCATATGTGCTTTCTATTTTTCTCTCTTTCTTGTTCTCTCTCTCTCCTTAAGATGCACATATACTACATATTTATCTATACTGAATTATTTGAAAGTAACTGGCATATGTGATGTTAACCTCTAAATACTTGAGCTTGCCTCTTTTAAGAATAAAAACATTCTCTTATACAACCAGAAGACAACATCACTCTTAAGAAATTTAGCATTGATAAAAGAATGGTGTTTAATATCCAACCCTCTTAATATTTCCTTAATTGTCTCAAGAATGTCCTTATAGTTGTGGGATTTTTAATCCAGGAGCAATCAATTGACGACACATTGCATTTAGTTGTCACATCTCTTTAGAACAGTTTCCTTACCTTATTTTTCAATCTCCCATGAGTTAGCGTTGTTTTGTTTGTAAAAATGTTCCACAATGTAGATTTGTCTGATCAGTTCCTCGTGAATAGATTCAGGTTAAACATTTTGACAAGAATATTGTATAGGTGATACCGTGTCATTCTTTGTACATCATATCAGGAGGCACATAATTTTGGTTTGTACCGTTATTGGTGACACTAAGTTTGATTATTCAGTGAAAGTGACATTTGCTGTATTTCTCCATTGTAAAGGTAGCATTTGTCCTTTCTGTTGAGGATAACTTATGTAGCACTTACCTTCCCAGGTAGGTGGATAGATAGAAAGACAGGTAAATTCATCTACACCTACTATTACCATTCCTAGTCATCTTTTCTTGTCTTGAGGTCTCCATTCTGGTTTATTTGAGACTTAAAAGTTCTTCTCTACTATTTTTGTCATGGGGTATGCAGATAAGTTTCTGATTGAGTCCTTACCTATCTGTAAATATCTCTTTTTCCCCAGAGAAGTGAATATATTTTGACTGGATAAGGTTATTACGATATGATCCTTTCTTTCAGTGTTTTTTCCACTACTTACAGCTCTCAGGTTGAAGAAAGGCCTGATGGCACATACACTTGTCCTTTCTGTCTGTAAACCAGAACTTCTCTTTATCAGTTGAGTTTCAAAACCTTACCAGAATATGTATCTCTGTCTTTTCTCACCAATCCTGCTTGGAAAATTGGATAAGCTCATTAAATCTCCAGAATCATGTTTTTCTTCACCTCAAGAAAGTTTGTTTTTCTCATTATGTTCCTTTCTCTTCTTACAAAAGCCATGCTTTTCATTTTTTCCCCAAAAGATTAGATGGAGAATTTCTTGATCAAAACATTTTACTTCCACAAAGCATTCCAGCTTCATTCACGCTATTTAAGCGAAACAATGCTACAGAAATCTGGATTAAGAGGCTAGGGAAAATCTTACAACAGGTCAGTATATCTTCAAAAAAATACAATCTTTTCCTATGGAGTGAAATTTAAAAAAACTGTTCATGAGCCTATACCAATAGAATGCACAGGGCATGAAATTTTATGAGTAAAGTCAAAGAAATCGTGCTGTACCTCGCCCTCCACTTCCATATGATCCATATCTCTCAACTATTTCTAATACCAAGGGACCTTGAGGAGTATTTATGAAATCGTCTCCCAGCACGTCCTTTCTTCTTATGGGAACTCTCCTCTATGTCAACTTTTATGTCCATCAGAGTTTCCAGGTTCTTGCCAATTCTGACCGCCTGGCCACATTCATTGGTTCAAGGGCAAACTCATGACCCAAATTGGGGCCCTCTAGCACTGCACTTTCTTAGGCATTGTTGATTGGTCTAGAGTTAGACACCTTGCCCAGGTGGACTAATGAAATCCCTCCCCTGGGACTTACAAAACTTAGGACCACCCTCTCTAGTGGTGAGAACTATGAGATGTGAACATCAGAAGTGATTATTGCCACATTCCTCACCATATGTAGGAAACTTGTTCAGTAGATGAGAATTAAGCAAATATAGGTGACAGAATATTCTAGAGTTTAAACCTCTGATTTCAGACACTCTGAAAGTCCAGCTGAATCAGGACTTCTTGTGACTTCGTTGTTCAACTCCTCATTCAAATATATGAATTACTCACATACGCTTGCAGTAAATTCATCTCTTTTTCAAAGCTTATTTGAGTTGATATTTATCATTTGTAAGCAAAATGATCATAACTGTTCAAAGACTAAAATGTTAACACTGCACTGGTCTCAGAATACACAGTGATTTGTATGTTTGCGATAAACATTTAATTCACAGCAGACTTTTCCAACAGATCAGGTATATCGTAGCAAAATGTATGATGATCAAGAAAGAACTTCTTTATAGAAAAGTGACCTGTGTAATCTTTCTGCCTATGTAAGTCCTGCACAATGTAAAAGTAATATTCTCACAAATGATAGTGATGTGTGTCCCTAAGAAAGCTGGAAATGGTGAACTGTTTCAAAACGAAATTTGCAAGTCACGCTTTATTTTTTGTACCCAAGGTTTTCCCTTATCCCCTAAGTTGTCTATAAATATGCACTCAGATTGCTTGAGGAACCCCAAAATATATACACAAGCACACAAAGGTTCTAGTCACTTCAAAATTATTTCAAGAAAGCAATAAGGTTTGGAACTTACTTAGCTGTGTCAAACTTAGCCAGGCCTTGTTTGATAGCTGACAAATCTTGTGGGAGGGCTTACTTTCAAAGGCGAAAAGGACACTGGTCCCTGTGAACCAGAGGTTACTTAATACTTTCCTCTGTGTGTGTCCATCAGGAAAGAGAAGGCAAGACGGTTGGGGCTTCCTGATAACAGCCGCTCATGTGACAGCCCCAGAGGGACTTTCACAGCTGCCAACACAGAGGCTTATGGATTCTGTCAAGGAATTAATACTGTCATGAAAAAATATGCTTTACAATTTTTATAGCTTGGCATCCATGTCCTTTGACAGACCATCTGTCCTATCCCATTCTCTCCCCTCGTCTCCCCCACCACACTCTCCGGGAGACCAGCTGCCTTTAACAACAAACAGAAGAGGGAAACGTGGATAACCGGGTTCCTTTCTTTGTTTTGCATGGCAAAGTTACTGAGGTGAATAAGATCTCAGTGACTTTAATGCAGATGAAAGGAACTGGAATGATTTTGCCTGAATGGTGAAAGCGATTCTCAGCAGTATAAATCTCCCTCACCAAAAACTCTCACGAGACCACCAAAGGGAATGCCTGGTAAGCGAGGAGAACAGCCCAGCTCGGCCCTCACGCGCCCATCTCCCGCTTCAGGTGAGAACACCAGTTGGTCTGAACTGAAAGTGGCAGATATATCCCCTAGGAACTGACTCAAAGCCATTTTATTTGATACAGACCAATGCATTTTTCTAACCTGACAAAAGGTTTTTCATGGGAGAATAGCCAAGTTAAATTAGGCACTGATGTTAAGATGAATTTCCTCAAAAGCAACTTCTCCATGTAGGGTGACTACAGTCCTTAGCCTTCTGGCTGGTGACTGGTACAGCTTGCGGTGGAAGTGGAAGGTTAGGAACTTGAGTTTTATCTAATTTAGCTAATAAGGTTTACATAATGATTTTAAGCACAAATGAAAACGTATGCTTACATATCCCTCAGTAGTATGGACATATAGGGAACAGAAAGAAACAAAAGAATCCAATGCACATTTATACACACACATACAAACCCACACCCACAATAGAAACTTACTGACGGTTTACAGCTCTGAAAAAATACCGTATTGCTCAGGGCCTCCTTACCAATCTGCTTACACTGAACATTGATCACAAGTTCTTTATATGTCCTGACGCAGACAAGAGTTTGTAAATTGATACAGTTTATTTGGAATCCCCAGTGTAATGAATCAAGCATCTCTCATAACCAACTGGCTCAAATAGTGATTTGGGGAAAGAAAGCCATGTTTCAAAAAAATGTATGCAGTCTTCCTTCTGTGTATCACGCCTACTAGAGGCATAATCAGCATTTAAACAGAGTGTGGGGTTCTTTCAGAGTTTTGAATCCATTTCTCCCTTCTCCCTAAAAAATCTTGATCTTATTCTTAGCCCTCCTCCCTCCCCACCCAGTAGCACCCTAAACTTTCCCTCTCCAGTAGCTTCTTTCATTTTCCCTTCTAGATGAGATCTTCAGCTTACAAAAACTTGCACCTATCTTCCATCCATTTCTCCTCGTCCCTTATTTTCAAATGTCTTACATTGTGCATTAACTCATGGGTTCCTTATCCTTTGATTTATCCTCTTCTCACCTTCTGTTTTCTGTCTACAATAATACTCTTTTCTCTCCTCCCGCACCAAACATACACACATTTTTTAAGGGTGTGAGAAAAAGATTCAGATAAATGGACTTCAAGGTTTAAAAACATAATACTACAAGGAGAAACTATATCTAATTTGACTCTCCAGCACCTAAAACCACCTCTTGATTAAAACAAGTGATTTTATATAGTGACTTTATCAAGTGTCTTGTTCAGAGAATGACCATATGAAGAATTTGGCTCAGGACAGGCCTGTTTACATCTGTTGTCCCAAAGTGAATGTGAATAATTTCCCCTCTAATTCTGAAAAATGAATAGTGCCCGTTTCGCTACAGGTTTGAACAATAAGTTATGTGATCACCCTACCCTACTTACGAGTATATCAGATATAGTCCTAAATAGGACTTTTAATTTCTGTAGTAACTATTAGAAGTATAATAAAAGTGTGCATAATTATAAAGCAAATGAAGGGGAAAATGGAGTGAATAATTAAAAACAATTTGATTAATCTACAAAAAGTCAATAAGGGGAAGAAAGGACAGATGGGACAAATAGAAAAGAAATAGTAATATAATCAATATAAACACAAGTGCATCAGTATTATATTACATGTAAATGCTTCCAATTAAAAAGACTCTCGGACTGGATTTTTTTTTAAACCCACTATATGTTACCTACAAGAGAGACACAGAAAGTTTGAAAGTAAAAACAAACTAACAAAACAGAAAATATGTGATGTAAACACTAACCAAAAGAAAGCTGATGTGGATCTACTAACATTTGACAGGTGGGCTTTCAAGGGAAGAAGTCTTACTAGTTACAATAAGGACATTTCCTAAAGATAAAGGGTCAATTCTAAAGAAAGATGTAATAATCTGAAAATTTTATTCACCCAATAACATAGCCTAAAAATATATAAAATCAAACATAACAAAACTGCAAGGAGAAGTAAAAAAAAGCCATATTTATAGTTATTAGAGATTTTAACATATCTTTCTTGATAACTGATTGAAAAACAGACAATAAAGCCCAAAATATTCAGAAAAGCTGAACAACACAACTAACAAACTTGACATGACTGACACATATAGAACAGAACACCCGGTAGGTATAAAATACACGTTCTTTTAACCTGCATATGGAACATTTGCTGAAATTGGCCATAATCCAAGTCTGAAGCAAGTCTCAAAAAATTATAGAGTACTGAAATCTCATAGATTATATTTTCCAACCATGGTAGAATAAGCTAGAAATCAATAACAAAAAGATAGCTAGAAAATCTCCAAATGTTTAGAAATTAGTCATCTTAACCAATGGGTCAAAGGAAAAATCACAATAGCAATTGGAAAATATTTTAAACTAGATGTTAATGTAAATAAGTCAGACCAAAACTGTGGGTTGCAGCTAAATCCATGCTGATGGAAAAGTTGGAACCTTGAATAAATATATTAGCAAGGAAGAAAGACTAAAAAACCCAGTGCACTAATAATCCAACTCAAAAAGCTACAAAATAAGTAGCAAATCAAAAGTAAAGAATGTAGAATTAACAAAAAAAAGATAAGTAGAAATAGAAGAAAAACATACAACAGAAAAAATCTAAAAGTAGTTTCCTTTAAATTAAAAGTAGTTCCTTTGAAAATATTTACGAAATGTATAGACCCAAACAAGACTAATCAAGAAAAAGAAAAAGCACAAATAATTAATATCAGGAATGAAAAGGAGAACATTACTAACACCCCAGAGGCATTGAAAAAGTAAGAAGAAAAGGGGATAACTCTTCCTTATAGAAGGATTTCATGTAATGTATGCAGCTACTGCTCCATAAAAAGTGGAGCTTAGGGGCTGGCCCTGTGGCCGAGTGGTTAAGTTCGTGCGCTCCGCTGCAGGCGGCCCAGTGTTTCATCACTTCAAATCCCGGGCGCCGACATGGCACCGCTCATCACACGTTTAGGCAGCGTCCCACATGCCACAACTAGAAGGACCCACAACAAAGAATATACAACTATGTACTGGGGGGCTTTGGGGGAAAAGGAAAAAATAAAATCTTAAAAAAAAAAAAGGAGGAGCTTAACTCCCCTCCTCTTGAGTGTGAGCAGGACTTAGTGACTCAATTCCAAAAGAATAGAGTATGGAAAGGGAAAAAGTAATCCTACAGTGGAAAAGCCTGGCAGACACCAGGAAATTAGTCCGAAATTACAGAAATAGCTAACAGATTAACACAAATCTGTTACCTAGCAAAGTGGAGCTTACAAAGCCATGCCTGTCTCTCTATGGGAAACATATCTTTTCAGATTATTAATTTGTCTCCTACAAAAAGATTCTTTTCTTGGCCTTCATATCTCCACTTCTTTGCTCTTCTTTCTCTGTCATTCCCTATAAACCTGTAGAACTGAAACATAAACAAAATCTAGAAAATTATTGTGGTAGATTGTAAACAGTAGTTCCATATGTTTCCCATTCCCATATGGTTGTGTCTTTGCAATGTAATTTTTGCAGTTTCTCCCATTAAGAGTTAGAATCCATTTCTCTTCCCCTTGAGCCTGGTTGTAGCCAATATCTTGTCTTGGCCAATGGGACAATAGCAAATGCAAGCAGAGACTTGGAACTTTGAGATTACCATGTGAAAAGTCCAAGTTAGTTTGCTGAAAGGTGAGAGACCACATGGAACAGAGATAAGCTGTCTCAGCTGACACTCAATCTCCCAGATCAGCCAGTCAGCCAAAGGTCACATCTGTGGGTGAGGCCATTGTAGACCATCCAGCTCCAGCTGTGCCAGCTTAGACCAGAAGAACCACTGAGCAAATCTACAGAATCACCGAAAAATAATAAGTGTTTGTTCTTTTAAGCCACTAAGTTTGGAGATGGGTGCACCAAAAGTTAACTGATAGAATCATTTTTTCTGCTTTTTATTCCCTCTGAGACAGTCACTCCAAAAAACAAAAATCATTATAATTAATGGTCATACACCCACTGCCATTGCTTTTCAAACTCCACAGTAAGAGGTTCTTCAGGAGTATGGAAGGTGGCAACACAGGAGGATCCTGACCTTTCCCCTTCCTACAGACACAAGAAACCTACAGCTACCTGTGGAACAATTTCCTCTGAGAGAGATCTGGCAACTGGATGAAAACAACCTCCACAACAAGGGACATCACAGAGGAGTGGAAGAGGCAGAGATACAGCCATGCTGAGGAGAAAACCACACCCCAGCCACAGCACTTCACAGCTGGAGTGTTCTCAAAAGTACAGGACTTTTTCCAGAGGGGCCGGGGATTGGAGCTCCACATTAGGCACCCAGACCTTAGATCCAGCATGTAAGAGAAGAGATCCCAAAACACCTGGCTTTGAAAACCAACAGGGAATGTGCCCAGGAAAACTATAGAACATCAGGGAAAGGAAAACAAGCACTTAAAGAGCTCATGCACAGACTCACTCAACCTGAAAACCAGCACAAAAACACCAATAGAAAAGTACAGTCCACTGGAAAAAGAGACTCACTTACTAAGCTTGGAGCACACCCCAGAGAGGCAAGAGGGGGCTAGGCCTACACCCCAGGGACTGAGACACTGACAGCAGGCCATTATTGTGACCTAGTTTAGCTATGCTGACAGCGACATTGGCAGGTGCCATTGCAATCCTTCCTCTAGCCTGTTTGCTGTTTGTGCAGGGGCCTGCCCTGCCCTCTAGAGCACCTGCGGCAGTTGAGCACAGCCAGGCCACTCAAGTAGCTTGCCGCAGGAACCAATCCCACCCACCAGCAAGCTAGTAGCAGACTTGCACCTCTAAGCCTCACAAACAGCCACACAGGGGATTTGTCCTGCCTACCAAACTTTGCACTGCCATGCTGAAGACGTGCCCTGCCTATAAGTGCTCCTTAGGCAGCTGTGCACTGCCAGGCCACATAGCCAGTCCACACTGGAGGCCTGCCCCACCCAAGAGAAAGCTAGCTACAGCTGCTGCACAACATGCAGCTAACAGCTAGCCTCACTGGAAGCCAGCTCTACCCAGCAGTGCTGCCAGGCCACAAACCAGCCATACTGGGGGCCTCCAGCAGTTGTGCCCCTCAGGCCTAGAACCAGCCACACTGGAGGCCTGACTTGCTCAAAAGGAAACTGCAGTAGTTGTGTGCTACCAGAGCTTGCAGCCAGCCATGCCAGAGATGTGCCCACACAATAATGTACCCATAGCACCCACATGCGGCTGGGCTTTGCAACCAGCTAGTCCAGGGGCCAACACAGCCTGAAGCAATAGCAGAACTTCCACAACAGAAGGGCACACACAACTCACACAGGGACATCCCTGGAGCATTTGGCACTGTTGATGAGAAGAAAGCATGCTGTTGGGCCCTATAAGACATCTCCTACATAAGCCCACATTTCCAAGATCAGGAAACATAGTTGATCTACCTAATACACAGAAATAAGCACAGAGAAGTAGGAAAAATGAGGAGACAAAGGAATATGTTCCAAATAAAAGAACAGGACAAATTCTCAGGAAAAGAACTAAATAAAAACAGAGATAATCAATCTATCTGATAAAGAGTATAAACTAATGGTCACATTGATGTTCATTGAACTGGGGAGAAGAATAGATGAAAACAGTGAGAACTTCAAAAAAGAATTAGAAAATATAAGAAAGAACTAATCAGAGCTGAGGAATACAATAATGGAAACGAAAATTTCATTAGAGGGAATCAATAGCAGAGTGGATGACACAGAAGAAGGGATCAGTGATTCAGATGAAAGAATGGAGAAAATCACATAAGCTGAACAGAAAAAAGAATTTAAAAGAATGAGGACAGTCTAAGGAACATCTGGGACAACATCAAGCATACAAATACTCACATTATAGGTGTCCTAGAAGGAGAAGAGAGAGATAAATGGGCAGAGAACTTATTTGAAGAAATGATAGCTGAAAACTTACTTCATCTGGAGAAGGAAATAGATATCCAGGTATAGCAAGTACAGAGAGCACCAAACAAGATGAAGCCAAAGAGGCCTACACCAAGACACATTATAATTAAAATGTCAAGAATTAAAGATAAAGAGAGAATCCTAAAAGCTGCAAGAGAAAAGCAATGTAAAAAGGAAACTTTATAAGGTTATGAGCTGACTTCTCAACAGAAACCTCACAGACTAGAAGGCAGTGGCATGATATACTCAAAGAGCTGAAGGAAAAAGACCTACAACCAAGAATACTCTACCCAGCAAGATTATCATTCAGAATGGAAGTAGAGAGAAAGAGTTTTCCAGGCAAGCAAAAACTAAAGGAGTTCCTCACCACTAAACCAGCCTTACAACAAATGTTAAAGGGACTTATTTAAGTGGAAAAGAAAAGGCCACAAATAGGAAGAAGAAAATTATCAAAGAAAAAATATGACTGGCAATGGTAAATATATAGTAAAGGTAATGGATCAACCACCTCTAAAGCTAATATGAAGGTCAAAAGACAACAGCACTGGAAGATCTCATCAAGATGGCAGCGTAAGCAGACTCTGCACTCATCTCCTCCAATGAACACAACCAGGTTACAACTAGTTTTGGAAAAATTACCCTGGATGGAAAACTGAAAACTGGATAAAAAGAACACCCACAACAAGGGACAGTCCTGACTAAGGTGGAAGAGGCAGAAATTCCTTCTGGAGAGAAAAAAAGCGACCTTCAGGAGCAGCGGAGTTTCTCAGCTAGCCAGGCAGGAGCCACTCTAAGGTACACAGCCCTCCCTGGAGGAGTGAGTTCTGGATAGGGGACCAATACTGCTATAAGCATCCTTCAGACTCAGCATAACTGAGACGAGGGTCTTACTATCTGGCTTCGCTGGCTATTAACTGCAGTGGTGATACCCCCAGAAAAGCTATCGGACGAAAGCTAGAAAGACCCAGGTTTTAAAGGGCCCAAGCACAAACTCACCTATCTCAGCAACCTAAAATCACCAAAGAGAAGGCTGACAGTCCTTTGGTGAAAAGAGACTCACCTAGTGGGCTCTGGGCACATCTCGGTGAGAGGAGAGACCTCTCCGGAGACTGAGACATTGATGTTGGCCATTGTTGTGACCTAGTCCAGGCATGCTGACACAGATCCTGGCAGAAGCCATTGAAATCCTTCCCCTGACCTCTTAGCCAAGGGGTCTGCAACACCCACTAGAGTGCAAATATAATCCAGTTCAGACAGGGCAGGAGGCTGGCCCTAGGGACTGGCCCCACCCAACAGCAAGCCCTCAGTTTACTTGTCAGCCTGCATTGACTGGGTACCTTGATCCTGTACAGCCAGATGAGTCTGCCTGCCTCTGTGGGGCAGGGCCTATGTGAGGACCAGGTGAACTGTGGGGGGCATTGGTGGAGAGATGTGGGCCTCTGCAGTGGGGCATCAGAGTACCCTCTGGGGGTTGGGAAGTGTACCCACAACAAGACTGTGTTGATTGCGTGTGTGGTCCTGTGTGGGGGGGGGGGGAGGCTTATCAGCGGCAGAAGACCTGTGCTTCACAAATAGCCATAAAAAGGATCAGCCCCATCGTCCAAAACCTGAAACAATTGAGTGTTCCCATGCCCAGGGCCAGCCACACTCAGCTGCACTCCTAGGAGAACTGACAAAAGGCTTATAGGGCTGAGGCCTATAGCAACTGTAAGCCCCTGAGCCTAGCAACCAGATACACGGGGTACCTACCCAATTACCAGGAAAACTGCAACAGAAGTGTACTGTTAGACCTTGTAGTCAACAGTGTTGAGGCTCCCCAAATCAGATTTACAAACAGCTGGCCAGGGAAAGAAAGACTAGACTCCCTGAGTAACTGCAGTGGGAGCAACCCTGCCACAGCAGAAGGACACAAGTAGCCCATAAAGGGGTCATTCCTGGATCATTTGAACTGGTGATGAGAGAGAAGCACACTGCTGGACCTCAAAAAGCATCTCTAACATAAGGCCACTTCTCCAAGATCAGGAGACATAGCCAATTCACCTAATACATAGATATAAGCACAGAGAAAGAGGCATAATGAGGAGACAAAGGAATACATTCCAAGCAAGGGAACAGAACAAAACCCCAGAAAAAGGGCTAAATGAAACAGAAATAAGCAACCTACCCAACAAAGTTCAAACAAAAACTCACAAGGATGCTCACAGATATTGTGAGAAGACTGGATGAACACAGTGAGCTCATCAACAAAGAACTAGAAAATGTAAAAAAAAAAAAAAAACCAAGCAGAAATGAAGAATACAATACTGGAAATGAAAAATTAACTAGAGGGACTCAATAGCAGAGTAGATGATACAGAAGAATGGATCAGTGAGCTAGATAAAAGACTAGAGGAAATCACCCAAGCTGAACAGAAAAAAGAAAAAAGAATTACACAGAATGAGAACAGTCTAAGGGAACTCTGGGGCAATAAGCACACTAACATTCATATTATAGATGTCCCAGAAGGAGAAGAGAGAGTCAAAGGTGCAGAAAATTTACTTGAAGAAATAATAGCTGAAAATTTTCCTAACCTAAGGAAGGAAACAGACATCAAAGTACAGGAAGCACAGAGAACTCCAAACAAGATAAGTCCAAATAGGCCCACACCAAGATGCATTATAATTAAAATGTCCAAAATTAAAGATAAAGAGAGAATCCTAAAAGCAGCAAGAGAAATGCAACAAGTGACATACAAAGGAAAGCCCATGAGGCTATCAGTGGACTTCTCAGCTGAAACTCTACAGGCAAGAAGAGAATGGCATAACATATTTAAAGTACTAAAAGGAAAAAACCTAAAGCCAAGAATACTATATCCATCAAGGTTGTCATTCAGAATGGAAGGAGAGAGAAAGAGCTTCCCAGACAAGCAAAAATTAGAGGAGTTTATCACCAAGAAACTAGTTCTACAAGAAATTCTAAAGGGACTTATTTAAGTGGGAAAAGAATCACCACAAATAGGAATAAAGAAAATTATTAAAAAAAAAAAATACCCCCCCCCCAAAAAAGGAGGCAATATAATCATGTAAAGGTAAAAATATAGCAGATCAACCACCTGTGATGATAAGATGAAGATGAAAAGACAAAAGTACTAAAATTACCTATTTCAATGATAAGAGGGTAATGGATAGACACACACAAAAGAAGAGCTTACATATGATTTTAAAAACATAAAATGTGGGAGGATGGGAGTCAAAAAGTAGAGCTTTTAGAAAGAGGTCAAGCTAAAGAGTCTATCAACTCCATATAGACTGTCATATACATATAATATTATACAGGATCCTCACGGTAATCACAAATCAGAAACCATAATAAGTAAGCAAATAAGTAAGACAAAAGAAATCAAACATATTACTAAAGAAAGCCACCAAACCACAAGGGAAGAGAGCAAGAGAAAAAGAAAGGAACAGAGAACAACTACTAAAACACCCAGAAAAAAAAGTAATAAAATGGCAATAAGTACATATTTATCAATAGCTACTTTAAATGTCAGTGGACTAAATGCTCCAATCAAAAGGCATAGGGTGGCCAAGTGGATAAAAAAAAACAAGACCCATATATCTGCTGCATACAACAGACACACTTCAGACCTAAAGAAACTCACAAACTGAAAGTGAAACAATAGAAAAAGATATTCCATGCAAATGGTAAAGAAAAGGAAGCAGGGGTAGCAATACTTATATCAGACAAAATAGACTTTGAAACAAAGACTGTAACAAGAAACAAAGAAGGACACCACATAATGATAAAATGAACAATACAACAAGAAGATATAACACTTGTAAATATCTACGCACCCAACATAGGATCACCTAAATATATAAAGCAAATATTAACAGACATAAAAGGAGAAATAGATAGTAACACAATATTAGTAGGGGATTTTAACACTCCACTTACACTAATGGATAGATCATCCAAACAGAAGATCAATAAGGAAACACTGGTCTTAAAGGACACAATAGACCAGATGGACTTAGTAGATATATACAGAACATTCCATCCAAAAACCACAGAATACATGTTCTTTTCAAATGCCCATGGAACATTCGCCAGGTTTGATCACATATTAGGCCACAAAACAAGTCTCAATAAATTTAATAAGATCGAAATAATACTATGCATCTTTTCTGACTACAAAGGTATGAAATTAGAAATCAACTACAGAAAGAAAACCAGAAAAGCCACAAAAATGTGGAGATTGAACAAAATGCTGCTGAACAATGATTGGGTCAATGAAGAAATCAAAGGAGAAATCAAAAAATTCCTGGAGACAAATGAAAATGAAAATACAGCATGCCAAAATCTATAGGATACAGCAAAAGCGGATCTAAGATGGAAGTTTATAGCAATTCAGGGCTGCCTCAACAAAGAATAAAAATAACAAATAAACAATCTAACAGCACATCTAAAGGTACTAGAAAAAGAAGAACAAACAAATCCCAAAATCAGCAGAAGGAAGAAAATAATAAAAATCAGAGCAGAAATAAATGAAATGGAGACTAAAAAACAAAGAAAAACTTAAGAAACCAAGAGCTGGTTCTTGGAAAAGATAAACAAAATTGACAAACCCTTTGCTAGACTCACCAAGAAAAAAAGAGGGAAGGCTCAAATAAACAAAATCAAAAATGAAAGAGGAGAAATTACAATGGACACCACAGAAGTACAAAAGAGAATAAGAGAATACTATGAAAAGCTATATGCCAACAAATTGGATAATCTAGAAAAAATGCATAAATTCTTAGAAATATACAACCTTCCAAAACTAGACCAAGAAGTAGAGAATTTGAATAGACTGATCACCAATCAGGAGATCAAAAGAGTAACCAAAAAAACCCCAAAAAATAAAAGTCCAGGACCAGATGGCTTCCCTGGTGAATTCTACCAAACATTCAAAGAAGACTTAATACCTTTCCTTCTCAAACTCTTCCAAAAAATTGAATAGTAGGGGAGGCTTCCTAACTCATTCCACAAAGTTAACATTATCCTGATACAAAGCCAGAGAAGGACAACACAAAAAAAGAAAATTACAGGTCAATATCACTGATGAACACTGATGCAAAAATCCTCAACAAAATATTAGCAAATCAAATACAACAATACATTAAAAAGTTCATACCTCATGATCAAGTGGGTTTCATTCCAGGGATGCAAGGATGGTTCAACATCTGCAAATCTAACAACGTGATACACCACATTAACAAAATGAAGAATAAAAATCACATGATCATCTCAATAGATGCAGAGAAAGCATTTGACAAGATACAGCACCCATTTATGATAAAAACTCAAGATAAAATGGGGATAGAAGGGAAATACCTCAATGTAATAAAGGCTATCTATTACAAACCCACAGCAAACATTATTCTCAATGGAGAAAAAGTGAAAACTATCCCTCTAAGAACAGGAACCAGACAAGGATGCCCACTGTCACCACTCTTATTTAACATAGTATTAGAAGTCCTGGCCAGAGAAATTAGGCAAGAAAAAGAAATAAAAGGGATCGGGATCCATATTGGAAAAGAAGAAGTGAAACTGTCACTCTTTGCAGACAGCATGATTTTATATATAGGAAACCCTAAAGAATCCACTAAAAAACTTCTAGAAATAATAAATGAATACAGTCAAGTCACAGGATACAAAATCAACATACAAAAATTGGTTGCATTTCTATACACTAACAATGAAGTAGCAGAAAGAGAAATTAGGAATACAATCCCATTCACAATTGCAACAAAAAGAATAAAATACCTAGGAAGAAACTTAACCAAAGAGGTGAAAGATCTGTACACCAAAAACTATAAAACGTTGTTGAAAGAAATCGAAGAAGACACAAAGAAATGGAAAGATATTCCATGCTCTTGGATTGGAAGAATTTACATAGTTAAAATGTCCATACTTCCTAAAGCAATCTATAGATTCAATGCAATCTCTATCAAAGTTCCAACATTTTTCACAGAAATAGAACACAGAATCCGAAAATTTATTTGGAACAATAAAAGACCTCAAATAGCCAAAGGATTCCTCAGAAAAAAACAATGCTGAAAGTATCACACTCACTGATTTCAAAATATACTACAAAGCCATAGTAACCAAAATAGAAAGTGGCACAAAAACAGACACACAGATCAATGGAACGGAATCAAGAGCCCAGAAATAAACCCACACATCTATGGACAGCTAATATTCAACAAGGGAGGCAAGAGCATACAATGGAGAAAGGAGAGTCTCTTCAATAAATGGTGTTGGGAAAACTGGACAGCCACATGCAAAAGAATGGAAGTAGACCATTACCTTACACCATGCACAAAAATCAACTCAAAATGGATTAAAGACTTGGATGTAAGACCCAAAACCATGAAACTTCTAGAAGAAAACATAGGCAGTACGCTCTTTGACATAGGTCTTAGCAGCATATTTTCAAGTACCATGTCTGACCAGGCAAGGGAAACAAAAGAAAAAGTGAACAAATAGGACTACATCAAACTAAAAATCTTCTGCACAGCAAAGGAAACCGTCAACAAAATGAAAAGACAATCTAACAATTGGGAAAAGATATTTACAAACCCTATATCAGATAATGGGTTAATATCCATAATATACAAAGAACTCATACATCTCAACAACAAAAAATGGACAACCCAATTAAAACATGAGCACAAGATCTGAACAGAGATTTCTCCAAAGAAGATATATTGATGGCCAACAGGCACATGAAAAGATGTTCAACATCATTAGCTATCAGGGAAATGCAAATCAAAGCTACAATGAGATATCACCTCACTCTGGTCAGAATGACTATAATTAACAAGACAGGAAACAACAAGTGTTGGAGAAGATGTGGAGAGAAGGGAACCTTTGTACACTGCTGGTGAGAAAATAAACTGATGCAACCACTATGGAAAGCAGCATGGAGTATCCTCATAAAATTAAGAATAGATCTACTATATGATCCAGCTATTCCACAGCTGGGTATCTATCCAAAGAAATTGAAAGCATAAATGCATAAAGATACATGCACCCTTATGTTCATTGCAGCATTATTCACAATAGCCAAGACTTGGAAGCAACCTAGGTTCTCATCAAGGGATGAATGGATAAAGAAGATGTGGTATATATACACAAAATTGAATACTACTCAGCCATAAGAAATTATGAAATCTGGTCATTTGTGACAACATGGATGGACCTTGAGGGTATTATGCTAAATGAAATAAGTCAGAGGGAGAAAGTCAAATACTGTATGATCTCATTCATAAGTGGAAGATAAAAGCAACAACAAACAAACACATAGCAATGGAGATTGGATTGGTGATTACCATGGGGGAAAAGGGTGAGGGGAGGGCAAAAGCGGTGATTAGGCTCACATGTAAGGGGATGGACTATAATTAGTTTTTGGGTAGTGAACATGATATAATCTAGACAGAATTTGAAATATATTATGATCTACATCTGAAAGCTACATAATGTTATAATCCAATGTTACTGCAATATAAAATAAATAAATAAATAAAATTTAAAAAATAAAACATTGAGGAGCAGAGATTAAAAGTGTAGGACTTTTAGTATGAGGTCAAACTTGAGACCTGCAACTTAATGTAGATTGCTATTTATGTAGATTATTATACATGAACCTCATGGTAACCATAAACCAAAAACCTATAATAAGTACACAAAAAATTAAGAGAAAGGAACTCAAACATAACACCAAAGGAAGCCATCAAATCACACGGGAAAAGAGCAAGAGAAAAAAGGAACAGAGAACTACAAAAACATCCAGAAAAAAGGTAACAAAATGACAATAAGTACATAATTATCCATAGTTACTTTAAATGTCAGTGGATCAAATTCTCCAAACAAAAGTCATAGAATGGCTGAAAGGATTAAAAAAACTAGACCCATATATATGCTGCATACAAGAGAAACACTTCAGACCTAAAGACCCTTACAAACTGAAAGTGAAAAAATAGAAAAAGATATTCCATGCAAAAGGAAACGAAAAGAAAGCTGGGGTAGCAATACTTACATCAGACAAAATAGACTTTAAAACAAAAGCTGTAACAAGAGACAAAGAAGGGTACTACATAATGATAAAGTGAACAATCCAATAAGAAGACATAACACCTATAAATATCTATGTGTCCAAAATAGGAGCACATAAAGCATTTATTAATAGACATAAAATTAGAAATAGACAGTAATACAGTAGCAGTAGGGGACTTTAACACTCCACTTACATCAATGGATAGATCATCCAGACAGATGATCAATGAGGAAACATTGGCCTTAAATGACATTAGACCAGATGGACTTAGAAAATACGTACAGAATGTTCTATCCAAAAACTGCAGAATACACATTCTTTTCGAGTGCACATGGAACATTTTCCAGGATAGGTCACATATTAGGCCACAAAACAAGTCTCAATTAATTTAAGAACATTGAAATAATACCAAGTATCTTTTCTGACAACAATGATATGAAACTAGAAATCAACTACAAGAAGAAAATTGGAAAAGTCACAAATATGTGGAGATTAAACAAAATACTACTGAAAAACTATTGGGTCAGTGAAGAAAAAAAAAATACCTGGAGAAAAATGAAAATGAAAATGAAAATACAGCATAGTAAAATCTATGGAATACAGGAAAAGAAGTACTAAGAGGTAAGTTTATAGCAATACAAGCCTACCTCAAGAAACAAGAAAAATCTCAAAGTGAATAATCTAACAGCACACCTAAAGGAACTAGAAAAAGAAGAACAAATGAAGCCCCAAATCAGTAGAAGGAAAGAAATAAAAATCAGAGCAGAAATAAATGAAATAGAAACTAAAAAGACAATAGGAAAGATCAACAAACCTTAGAGCTGGCTCTTTGAGAAAATAAAAAAGATTGACACACCTTTAGCTAGACTCACTAAGGAAAAAAGAGAGAAGCATCAAATAAATAAAATCAGAAAGAAAAGAGAAGAAATTACAACAGATACCACAGAAATACAAAGGATCATAAAAGAATATTATGAAAAGCTATATGCCAACAAATTGGATAATCTAGAAGAAATGGATACATTCTGGGGCCAGCCCGGTGGTGTAGTGGTTAACTCCGTGCTCTCCACTTCAGGGTTCTCAGGTTTGGGTCACAGGCACTGACCTACACACTGCTCATCAAGCCATGCTGTGGTGGCATCCCACATACAAAATAGAGGAAGACTAGCACAGACGTTACCTCAGGGACAATCTTCCTTACCAAAAAAAAAAAAAAAGAAAGAAATGGATAAATTCTAAGAATTATACAACCTTCCAAAACTGAATCAGAAATTCACCAGGTAACAGGGGGTTAGGGTGAAAGGGGTAAAAGGATACATGTGTAGAGACGGCAACTAGACTTTTGATGGTGAACATGATATAGTCTATACAAAAGATAAAATATAAGGATGTACACCTGAAATTTATAATTGAGAAGGTGCAGTGTGCAGGGGAGATGATAAACCAAGAGGCAAAACTGAGAAAGTGTTGCCTAGAAGAAGGCTGTATCTAACTGGTACCTCAGTCCTTCACGAACATGCACTTGCCTGGTTGCCTGAGGCTGCCTGGCATCTCAGTAAACCAGGCTGTTGTTTCCGTGAAACAGCAGTTGTGCTTTCTCAAGCTGCTGATCTGTCTGCCTGAGCATCCACCAGTTGCTTGCTCTTCGAATCTTTAAAGTCACAATCCTCCCTCCGTCCCTGCCTGGATAGAAGCCTGAGGTCTGAGTTTGGTTTGGTCCCTTGGCGAAGGTAATTAGCCCTGCTACTCCCCTCCTAAAGATGTGATCCGTTTATCTCAGATCTACCCCTTGATTCACATCCCAGTCAACCCATCCCCTGATACTATCCCTGTCCCTGCTGTGTTATGACCCCAACCAATGTTCACCTAGCGCCCTATGTCTGCCTGGATATCTGATTCCATCTTTCACTCACAACTCTGTTCCTGTCCCATCAGGTCTCCTCTTGGTGCTACTTGTAAACATAGGTACTGGACTTTCCGTCACCACCCTGCTCGGGGCTCTCACTAATTATTCCTCTTCTTATTATTTTTGGTGCTCCATTCCACTGCTTTCCTCTGTTCTAAATATCACTACCTATCTCATAACTCATTTGATTATTGTGAATGTCCAAAGTAGAAAATACAAACCCAACATGAATCAGGACAGAATAACTGAATCAGTCTATATTGATCAAACTCATTCCTTAGAATGTATTTATAAGAGAATAAATAATTTTAATTATCAGGAGAATATTTTTAAGTTTTCTAAATAACAAGGTGTGGGAGAGTCATCAACATCTCAATGACAAGTTCCTTTGGGAAAATTTGAAGGATAACTAGCAGGCGGGGAAGACCTGGACTCTGGTCCCATGTTACTGCTGGCTTTTGCCTTAGGAGTAGAACTCCGGAGCAAGAGTTGTTAGCTCCCTGCCTCGGAAGCTCCTGTCTTATCCTTTCCCTCGTCTGGGCAGCCTCATTAAAACAAAGGCAGGAAACAGAGCTGGACAACAAGCAGAATCACTCCTAGCAAAGCAAGCAAACAGCAATAAAAAGATCCAACAACTGATGAAAACCAGAGTCGCTATTTAGTCTACAAACAACCTTGAGGGGACATGGAAGCCCTGTGCCAAACTCTGATTATCCTGCTGGGGCTCCTGTGCCCTAGAAACTCCGTCATCAATCACCCCTCTTCTGCACAACCTCATTCTTTTCACCGTAACCTGTGTAAATAAAACAAAACCTTCCCCGAAGGCAAAACTAACGGCTGTCTATTAAAATGAGACTGTCCCAAACAGTGCACGGAATATCTATAATGCTGCATGAAATGATAACGTATTTTTAAAACAGCTGGGGTGCTACTAAGATCATTATTGGGCTGTATTTAATAACTCTAAATGCTAAATGTAGTTGACACTCCCCTGAAACCAATTTAAATTGTAAGGAAAAAAATGTCAGGGTTAGAAATGAATGATATGTGCATATTATCTCAAACTTCTCATGGTAGTTGAATAAAAAATTTGCCAGGGCTGATTAGTCATTGGCTAGATATTAGGCAAGAGAAGGAAAAAAATGAAATATTGTAATGTGACTGGCAGAGTGAGAGCCAGTATTGGTAGGAAGATGACGAGTTCGGTTTGTGGTGTAAGCCAGGTTTTAGCTGCCCTTAAGAAAACTGCTGAGAGTTGACCTGAATTCAGTTCCAAGGCCAGTGACTACTCACAGACCCTCACCGTTTCCACCAGGTCCTCTGGCTTAGTTGCACATGCTTCTCTCTGTCTCGTCCCTCTTGTGCCACACACTTTTGGTGTTTGTACTCACCTTCACCAGCTCCTCAAGAAATATTTCGGATGTTCTGATGATGTGGGATACACAGGAAGGAACGAAACCAACCTTCTTTCTGGCTCCATACCCACCAACTTTCCCTTTCTCTCTCATCACCCATCCTTTTTCCTGAAGCATTTGAAGAGCTGCCTCCCATCACCATGTGCTGATTAACTCTACACACGTTCAGTTGTCCCCTCTTGTACCCCAAGTAGTCATCAGGGAGATTTTACAAACATATATAGTTCCTTCCCTAAAATGAATACTCGTGAGAATTTTTTCCTTAAGCCATTGAATTATATATACTTTCATCTTTAGAGAATGTTGAAATTCCCTTTCTATTCTAGATTTTCCTCTCTTTACTAGTACTACTGCTGCTGTTAGTGGTGGTACTATTACTTCTTCTACTCAAGTAACATTTTCAGCAGCTCTATTGAGGTATGAGGGATATATAAAGAACTGAATGTATTTAATGTATACAATTTGATGAGTTTGGACATATGCAATCAAGGTAATAGATCCATCACTTTCCAAAGTTTCCTTGTATCCTTTTGTTTTTGTTTGTTTGTATGATCTCAATATGAGATCTACCCTCAACAAAATTTTAAGTGCAAAATACTGTATTGTTAACTATAATACCATATTGTACAGCAGATCTCTGGAAGTCATTGTAGGGGAGGAAGACATTTCCTCTACCCACTCTGGGTCCTTCTGGCCAGACCAGAAATTAAATTGACATGAGACAGAATAACAGGAGAAAATCAAACAAAGCTTTATAACACATATACATGGGAGAGACTCAGGCGAACTGAGTAATTCGCCAAAATGGCGGAGGTTCTCATCTTAAATACCCTCCTCAGCTATATACAAAGGAGGATGTTGGGGGTGGGGGAAGTCAGTTGTGGGAGGTTACCAGAAATGCACAGTAACAAGAGTAAGGTTATTATGCAGATTTAAGTCCTTGCCTTCTGCATTGATAAGAGTTTCTAGAGAGAAGGTCATCCCCCCTTCTTCCTGGTACAGTGAGGTAGACACCTTTAAAGATGGAGATTTCCTTTACAAATGTAAATGTCTCTTAACAAAGGGTAGCTTCTACTTTTCAGAGTTTCTCTCATGTCTGCAGTTTTTAAAAGTAACCAGCCCAAATAACCCTCATGCAAAAGAGATATATCTTGGGGTGGCCAATTCCAACCCCCACTTTACACTGATTGAATAACAACTCCCCTTTCCTCAACTTCCAAGCTCCTGGCAACCACTATTGTATTCTCTGCTTCTAATAGTTTGGCTATTTCATATACCTCACATAAGTGGAATCATACAGGGTTTGTCCTTCTGTGGCTGGCTTATTTCACTTAGAATAACATCCTCCAGTTTCATCCTTGTCACAAATGGCAGGATTACCAGGGAAATGGAAATCAGAGCTACAATGAGATATAAGCTCACACCTGTTAGCATAACCATTATCACAAAAAGATCAGTATTGGGGGGATGAGGAGAAAATAAAACTCTTGTACACTATTGGTGGGAATGTAAATTGGTGAAACCACTATGGAAAACAGTATGACGGTTCCTCAAAAAATTAAAAATAGAACCACCATATGATCTAGAAATCCTACTTATGGGTATGTATCCAAAAGAATTGAAATTAGGATCTCAAAGAATTATATGTACTCCCATATTTATTGCAGTATTATTCACAACAGCCATGATATTGAAACAACCTAAGTGTCATCATGGAAGAACAGATAAAGAAATGCGATATATACATACAATGGAATGTTATTCAGCCTTAAACGAGAAGGAAATCCATTAGCATTTGAGTGAACTTTTTGGTTTTCAAAGTACTTTATAGGTTACAAAACACTTTCCACAAACGTCTTGTTTGCTTCTCACAAGATCCTGTGAAGGAGTCAGGGAGTTGTAATTATTGTCTCCAAGTTATGGAGGAGGAGCCCAAGGTTCGGGCAGGCTAAGTGACCTGCCCAAGGTTCCAGGGCTGGTTCATGTCGGACCTGGGCAGGATGGAATGCAGGACTTTTGATTCTTAAGTCCAGAGTCTTTCCTCTGGATGAAATTATGCTGTATCAGTAAGAACATTCTATAAATGGGTTTATCAACTTATTAACAGATGTGAGTTGTAAGATCTGGCACTTCCAGATGAAGCAAGGGCAATGAGCTTTAATTTGCAAAGAGAGAGTGTCAGCAAGTGAAGAGAGCATAGGAACGAGGACAGTAGATAATAGAGAAGGTAGTTGTAATTCATTAGGGGGATAGGTGAGCTGGTGGGAGAAACCAAAAACGAGACATTTCTCAGTGGTTTCCAAAAACATTCAGCAGTGATCATTTGGGGACCATCAGTTCATTGACTTGGGTGCTAAACTGATAGCACCTGAACATGCCAGTAAAGAAAACGCCAAGAGCTCTAGATCAGAGCAGAGATAGAGATGGTGCAATATCACACACACACACACACACATGTTTATATATATATCATATATACTTAATTTGGAGAACGTTAATTGAAGTATTAGGGACTGTTTTTTGATTATTCTGTTATATAAATTAAAAATGTTCCAGTGCAATAAGTTTGAAAGTCATCATTTCTGTCACCAAACTTTTGCATACTTATTTCATGTATCTTCTTCTAACAGCACATGTAGCTTGAGTCTAGTGGACCACATCTACCCTAGATCTTTTTTTTTTTCATTTTGTGAGGAAGATTGGCCCTGAGCTAACATCTGTTGCCAGCATCTTCCTCTTTATGCTTGAGGAAGATTGTTGCTAAGCTAACATCTGTGCCAACCTTCCTCTGTTTTATGTGGGATGCCACCACAATGTGGCTTGATGAGCAATGGTAGGTCTGTGCCCGGGATCTGAACCCACGAACCCCAGGCCACTGAAGCGGAGCACACGAATTTAACTGCTACACCACCGAACCAGCCCCTACCCTAGATCATTTTTAATGTTCCACCCCAGGTATTAGTAAACTATAGCCCAAATTCTATACCTGGTCCATTTTATTAAATGCAAGGGGCATGTTTTGAATAGGTATGTTCAAGACACTCTGCTACGTGCCATAAAGGAATTTAAAAGAATAGGCAGAACACCATCCCTGCCCACAGAAATCTTATAGTCTTGTAGAAAAAATAAGACAATTTCGCAAACAATAGTAAAACAGAGGGGAGAAGGTTATAAAAGTTACGTGCAAAATATTAGCCACTAAGATGACTCTGCTCCCAGAGTCCTGGGTCTTTCTGTCAAGTTCTAGTAAGTACCTCATTCAAAGAATCTGATTGGCTCCATTTGCGATCAGTATTCACCTCAGAGCACTCAGCCATGGTCAAAGAGAAGAGTCTCATAGCACGAAGATAGCCAGTGATCTTCATCCCCTTCTAGAAAAGAGAAAAGTGTATTAAATCTAGAGTCATCCCAATTGTTTCTATTACAACATAGCATATGAGTTAGATCTTAAAGAACTGACAAAATATTGGCACTAGATGATACGAGCTGATAAAACATGAGGAGAGGCACAGAACCAGAAAAATCTCGCATCATTTTTTCTGGAGTGCTCCCATTTGGATGGAGCAGAGGGAATATAAAGATCAGTGGAATGTGCTCAAGCTGGAAAGGTAGTTTGAAAGTATATTGTGATGGCTTCTGGTGATAAATAGAGAAGGACAATTTTTATTCAATTGGTTAAAAAGAGCCACATGCCTTACTGCCTTAGGTATTTGTGTTTGAATACTACATATATTTATAAAAATCTTTTAACCTCATAGGAGCACTTTAAGTTGGAGTTACTATGAATCACTCAGCCTCCACATGGGGCCAAAATTACTTAGAATAAAATTACTTTCTCTAGCCAGACACTTCAAATCTTACTACATAGGTATTGGATCTTTTTTGCTAAACAGGGAAGATGGATAGTGACTAGAATAGCTTTTGTTCAAACAGCAGCAGCAGCAATAACAGGAGGAGAGATATATCATGTTCACTGGCAATGTCAACTGTTTGAGTTTAGTATAAATGCCCTCCCTTCAAATTGGCCACTTCAGGAAAATCTTAGAATTTTAAATTGCCCTCTCTTGCCAAGTATAGAAGTTCTGTCCTTTTCTCAACAAAAACGATGTGTTTTCCCAGATTACAAAGCATTCTATTATCTGAGGGGGGAAAAAGTCTTAGAGAGGAGCGTAGTAGACACTCGATTGAGCATTGGTGAGAAAAGAATTCCCATAACCGAGATTTGAGACTTCGTCCCAAAGGATGGCCATTGAAGAAAGAGAAACAGTATATTCTAGTGGAGAAAAGGACTACACTAGAAATTAGGAACTGGTGAACATTATTTTTCTAGAGTTCAAAAATGGCTACAAATTTTTGGACAATTAATTTTCTCCCTCACTGCCTCCTTAGAAAAAGCTGATGGTATATTATAGCCATATTATGGTTCAACATGCATCGATTGCTTTGAAATCAGATGCTACCTCTTTATAAACAGAATATTTCAGAAAAATAATGTTGATTGCTGTGTTCTATTTCAGAAAGTTTCAATAAAATTAGTAAAGCTGTTTTCAACATTCACAATTTTTCTGAGAGCGTCTGAACTCAAGAATCTAGAGGACTTTTTCTTTCTTTTTAATTATTTTGAGGTACCAGATGTTTTTACTTTACCACAATTAAAAAATCAAATCATCTCTGTTAATTTCCACTGGATTGCTTTTTATCCTATTTATTTTTTCATTTTTTTGAGGAAGATTAGCCCTAAGCTAACATCTGCCACCCTCCCCTTTTTTTGCTGAGGAAGACTGGCCCTGAGCTAACATCTGTGCCCATCTTCCTCTACTTTATATGTGGGATGCCTACCATAGCATGGCTTGCCAAGTGGTGCTGTGTCTGCACCCAGGATCTGAACCAGAGAACCCCGGGCTGCCAAGGTGGAACATGCGCACTTAACTGCTGCGCCAAAGGGCTGGCCCCTCCACTGCAAATTAAACTTCATGTTCTCTGGGGAAACTCTTGAGGGTTTTTATAATTTTCTCAGTTCAAATGCAAATAATGTGAATTGAGATTATTAACATTTGAAAATAGAAAAATGTTACTCATGAGTCTTTTTTAAGAAGAAAATATATATATAGTGGCAACTGAAGTCTGAAAATAATGTACTCTATTTTCCCTGGAACATATACAATTTCTTTGAAGTGAAACACGTAAAAAAACTAACATAGACTAAAGGGAGACCCTAAGGTCTAAATTATTATTCTTCCTTTTGTATCTAAATGCTTATCAGGAAGCGATTTGAACAAAAGGCATTTATTTTTAAACAGAAAGAATTTTTGACAACCAAAGTCACTAATGGTTACTATTTTCATATTTCTCGCTATAGGTTTGCATTTTAGGATATTAAGTAGTCTTTAAGATGAAATGATGCAAACTCCACTTAGCCGTTATTTAGATCCATAACTGATTAAGCTAAAGAAATAATTTGACTTTTTTAGTGATTAGCTGATTGTTTCAGTCACTGCTAAGATTACTTGGCATGACACAGCCATCTTCTCGCCTCAAGCCTTCTAATCTGGTCACTGTGGACTTGTCAATGCCTTTTCTCATTCCACATGATAGGACTGAGATACAATTTGAAAGTCCCTGTTCCTTTTGTTTTAAATCCTAGCTCTAAAAATGTACTAAGGAGCTTTCAAAAGGGAAAGGGCTTAGTTAGCAGATCCAACTCTGGGAACTTAGGGAAGTGTCACACCCTAACTAGCTAGGTGTGTTAGTTATTTGTAAATACGTCCCCAAGCTATAATTCCTCTGAGACCAGATACCATAACTTATTCACTTCTTTTTAGCCCTAACGCATGTAAGTATTCAAAGACTGTTCACAGAAATGAAAGAACAAATGAAGGGATAAACAGATGAACAAATGAATTAATCAATTCTTTTCCTTTGACATTGATGAATTGCCCTAAGCCTGCAAAGGGGAAGGGATAAGAAAGAATGGCAAGGCTGGGAAGCTATTGTATACTGGACACTAACTATAAGCTCATTCACGTATATTATTTCATAAGGTTCAGAGATGTTCCATGACATTGAACAAGGTCACACAGCTAGAACATGGTGAGGCTGGGTGTTAAAACTAATTATCTGGCATTAAAGCCCATGATCTTTGCACCAGCCCAATTCCTCTTACTCTACACCCTGCTTTACAATATGTAGGGATGAGGAGAGAATAGGAATTGAAAGTTTCACTTTCCTCCACTTAACAAAGGCTTTTCTCTCATCCTAAACTGGGAGATTGCATTTTGGAGGATATGAAATTAAAACATCTTTAAGATGACATAGGGAAATCAATAATCATGGAGCAAGACAAGCCTGGCTCTGCTGTGTATTAAGGGACAGGGTGAAGAAAGGCTACACTATCCTGTAAGTATTCAGTTCTGTAGGGGAGGAAGAAACTTTCCTCTACCCTCCCAGATTCTTCTGGCCAGTCTCAGAATTAAATTGACATGAGACAGAATAACAGAAGAAAACAAACAAAGTTTAATAACTTGTATACATGGGAGAACCCCAGGAAAACTGAGTAACTCACCAAAATGGCTGAAGCCACCACCATAAATACCATCCTTAGCTAGAGACAAAAGAAGATGTTGGGAGTGGTGGCTTGGGACTTCAAAGGGGTAGAAGGCAAGTCATATTGAGATGAAAAAGCAAATTTTTGGTAAACAAATGTTTGTGATGCCTTGCAGAGACAAAGGGACAGGAGGACACTGATCTCTAGGCCCTGCTGGTCTCCTCCATCACAGCTAGCCCATATTCTTTGCAGATATCTCTGGTAACAGCTCTGTTCCTGTTACAGGCCACTTAGTTAAATTCTTTTATGCAGGTAAGGGGGAGGTAAAAGGAAAACTTCCTGAGTCTTCTGCTTTTTAAAAATAATCAGCCCCAAATAATCAAGCCAAAGACACACATTTTGGAATGGCAAATTCTTCTCCCTACACTTCTTTATAGCCATTCATCACCCCTATTGTGGTTCACTGGTGAAGCACCACTGCTTCAATTCAGCAAACAAATCACCAGGGCCAACAGTTAAGGTAATTGCACCAAGTTCAGGATATAACATGTATTCACCTTGGATCTGGGTCTGAGTCACTGCCTAAGATCTTTAGCATGCAAGTTCAGTCCTTTTTAGCACCAGTAACCTCAAGTCCTAAGGAATGTTCCTGTAGGATATATATTCTCCGTGACAAGTTCCCTCCTTATCTCAACTAATATCCTGCAACTAAAGCAAGTCTTAGGCAAGGGTCTTAAAGTGACTCCAGTGCACCTCTGTTGGTCCATGCATGGACTTCAGAGAATCCAAAAAGACCTGAAATTGTAGGCAACAATTGCTGTGTATGTGCTTTTTTGGGGGGTCTGGGGACAAGAACTTCTCTAGCTATTAAAAGACTCTAAAGTGGTTCAAAACTGAAAAGGTTAGAGATTCCTAGGAGAGAAAGTACTCCTCATGGTTTTAAATTCCTACTTTATCTTATATTTCTCTGATAATATAATTTATATTCTCATTTATGTTTTATGATTGGATAAAGTGTATTTTTGCTATAACTTCCCAAAAGTGAGAATTTAAACAAATAAATCCATATGTGTTTAAGCCAAAGCAGTAAGGACACTGTGAGTAACTGAAGTGGAGCCTGCCAGTGGGCGCTGGCCAGAGGACCAGACTCCGAGCTCAGACTTCCTCTCCAGAGAAGGGCCTCACACAGAGGACAAGGAGAAATGCCAACAGCTTCTTAAAGGACGTTCAAGTCTATGGAAGGCATGCTACCAGACACTGCCATAAAGACGCCAAGGTCATTGCTATTGAGGAAGCAGTTGCCATCTTAAGACAAACACAAGAGCAATGACATGCAATAGCATTACATGGAGTTGCGCAGCACTGCAGGAACGCAGGGCTGAGGGACGCAGCCACCCCTGTTTTCATAAGGCAGCTGAGGAAAAGGTGTATTCATTTCAGTTCCACACACTGCCACTTTCCGAAAGGGCGTCCTATTCAAGCATTGGCTACTTGCACTCGGCAAAGTCCCTGGGAATCATTAGTTCTTGTTATTACTCTGCCCACCTGGACCAGTAGGTTGCGTGATTCCTATATACAAATTGGCACAATAAACCCTAACGACACCCATGAAACCAACATGGTGCATTACATCAAGAGTGTAGTGTAAAAGATTTCCTGGATAGATACTGTTAAGTCGCAGTCTAATAGTTTCAACAGAGGCTTTAACTTGTATCGTGTCAAACAGCTGTGTGTTAAAGACTCCCTAAATAGATAGTGACATGACAAGAATATATTAGCAGCTGCTTGCCATGCCAGTCATCTGAAGCTAATGTTATACGATATTGCATACAAAAACTGGAGGGAAAATAGGTTAGGTTTGCCAAAATTCAACTAAGCCTAGTTTGTGGATTATAATAACCTCGTCAAACCCCTTGCTATTTTGAACTGAGTGATCCACTGCACAACCTTCCCAGATTCTAACATGAAAGTAAGCAAGAATGAAGACCAGTGATCTGTGCTGCTTTGTACACAGAGCTGTGACTACTAACTCAGAAATCACAGGTGAGCTATTAAACCCATTGTACTACAAGATGCTACTGAAGCAAGAGTCAAGACTTGACCCCACATGTGCTACTTAGTTTTACCTAAGACTGTGACTAAAGACAAAATGCCCAGGCCCGGACAGCCTTTCTACTGGTGAGCACCAGGGGCCTGCATAGGAAAGGGCCAATCTCTCACCACCCTAAGTGAGGCTGGGGATGGGCTGAGGCCTGTATTTTACACAATTCACAACCAGTCACATTTAGAAACAGGACCACAACTTACTTCTTCTTTTCCCTGTGCCATGCTGCATTTTCTGTGGAAGGCAGAGCAGTAGCACCATCTGGACAACTTACGCCTCTCTAGTATTCCCTACAGAACGTCACACAGCACTAAGAGCTTTAGACAAGCTTGTGGAGTTAAAGTAATATGTAAATATCTGTATTTTTAATAATAATAGTTTTTCTTATTAAAAATAATGCAATAAAATCTATATCCCACCAATCTCAAATATACGCATATATATATACACATATATTTACACACACACATATACATAAAAAGCAAATATTTTTATGTGCATATATGTTTATTTTCCACAAAACAGGATCACACTACATATTCTATTTTGTTACATGATTTTTTCCTTTAGTGATATGTTATAAAAATCAAGTAATTTAAGAAATATAATTTTCAAATATGCTTAAGAATATGTTGCATGAAATGATCTGAAACAGATATCTTCAGTGGAAATTCTTCTTGACCTTTGAAAAACTAATATCTGTAGCACTGCCAAAGGTTTAAGACTTTGGACCAAGCAAACTTGTTCACCCCCTCTCTGCTCTGTCCAAACCCCTAGCTTTAATGGTGGGAAGCTATGATGCTTCTTTGCTGCCAAATAGTTTCAATTTTTGACGTAGGTTTCTCCTAAGTACAATGACCACATATCCTTCAAAAACCAGTAAGCCTAGACAGGACCCTAAGGGTTTGTCTAGAGCAACATCTTCAGGTTGCAGGCCACAACCCTTTAGTATATTGTGAAATCAATTTTGTTTTTTAAGTCAACCTATTAGAAGAAAAAGGCATAGAAAAATATCAAGTCCATCACACGAAGTCAATGCAGATGTTGGATTATGAAACTCTTTTAGTTGTGTGTGTATGCGATTGCTTGGGTCGCAAGGTAAAATAGACACAAATTTTAAAAATTGAAAGTTCCCCTAGAATCCTCTGTACTTTAAAAAAAACAGGAAAGAAAGTTTAATGCATAAATCCATTAAGTCTGGAATTCCTCTAACAGCTTCAGGGCTCGAAGTAGCTGGCCTCTGTATTTGTTAAAAGAAGCTAATCTTTCACAGATTCTTTACTGCCTGCTGCTGGGTTCTTACAGGAAAAACGAAATGTGTGCAGCCCGACTTATTTCAATCATAAAACCAGGCATGTTTCTGGAATAATGAATCTTCTGATTAAAGACTGTGAAGTTCAAAGAGTTGTTTTGCCTGCTGGAAGTAAAATGATTTGGAATTAAAGGAGGAATTGAAGCAGGTGAAATGTGAAATGGTTTAAATTGCTGCTTGAGTAGGAGTCTCTCGCCTCCTAAGGAATCTCAGCCAGAGGAGATGATCAGAGGAGACAATCTGTATCGGACCCATTACTCAGCCCTTCGAGAGCATCCATAAATTTAGGACAATAGAACATCTCTGTTTTGACTTTTGATGGTTAACAATTTTATTAAACAAGATGCAATGATACCCAGAGCCTGTTGTAAGATATGTATTAATTCCAATAACTCATTAACATAACCCACAACCCAGAAATGGGGCCAGCAATTGGTAGGGTTTGAATTGATAGGCTTAAGAGTTCACTTTGGGGATTAATTTGAGAGTTCTAAGTCTATGTCCTTTAAAATGGTCTATTTCTTGTGAATATCATGAATAATTATGTATCTGTTGAACTCAAGATCTATATCCCTCACAAAGCCTTCCCTGACTTTCCTTTTCTTTCCCATTTAACAGTAATCACACATATTCTGAACCATAATAAGACATATAAATATATGTACTACACTGGACTATTCACTGTTTAATATGTAATATTTTTTTAACCCGGCTTCCTACAATAAGAACTGTGTTTTGTATATCATAATCCCCAGATTACACAGGACAATACTGAGCACAAACTAGTCCCTCAGCAAATATTGATTAAATAGTAAAACAGAAAATGAGAAGAAAATCAGCATTTATTGAATGATAACTACGTGCCAGGCCCCTGACATGCACTGTATCTTTTGAGGCCCACAGGTATTCTGAAGAGCATGGACAACTATTCCTACTTGACAAATGAAGAAACTGAGTTCAGTAATGTCCAACAATTCACAAAGCATCCCCCTATGTCTCCAGAACCTGGAGATCTTTTTACTACATCAGGGATGGCAACTATGTGCCACATCCCTGGCAGACAATCATAGTGCTCTTTCCTACTGTGCCAAGACATAACCTCAGAATCCTACTCAACACAGTGATCTGGGCAGCTTCAACCAACTGATCACAGTTGGTTCAGGAGTGGAAAACAAATTGCAATCCTTGCAATTCAGCATATATTCTCCAAGAAACTTTCCAACTCAGATATTCTATACTTCCTACCTATATCCTTTAAAGAGTTTTATTATAATTATAAATTTTTAGAATAAAAATTTGAAATAAAGAGCTTTTATTATAATTTAATTATAATAAGTTAGAAAAGGTGGAGTCCCAGTGAGAGAATGAAGCTTCAAGCTGTCACTTCATCAAGAGTCCCATTGCCACTCAAGACTGTCTGGGCCTCCAGTGTCCAGGCTCCCTCTCTGATCTCCTTTCCCCAACCATCTCTGCTTCACTGCCTCTTTCCTGGCATCATCTTAGAGCCGCCCTGTCTGACGTGGTATCACTATCCACGTGTGGCTATTGTACACATACAATGTGCCGTAAGTATAACATACTCTCTAGATTTTGAAGATGTGGTATGAAAAAGAGAAGGTAAAGTATCTCAACAATTTTTTATGTCGATCACGTTAACATTATAATATTTTTTAATATAATCAAGGTAAATAAAATACATCATTAAAATTAGTTTTATCTGTTTCTTTTTACTTTTTTGTAATGCGGCTACTAGAAAATTTAAACACAGATGGGGCTCATATATGTGGCTTGCTTTATATCTCTATTGGATAGCACTGTCTTAAAGACTTCCATCTACCATCTTTGATTCTTCTGTTTTCCTTGCCTCTGAAAGGCTGTCTATTCCATTTTCAAGGCTGGATGGTCCGCCATCTTCCTTAGTTGCCGTCTTCTGGCTGCAGCCCTAGGTCTGGCCTCCACATGATGGGGCAGCTATTCCATCTTCTCTCGGACCACCATAACCTCCCTCCGCAACCACGCTCTGCTGCGCATTCTCGTTGCCAGAAAACCTCTGAAGCTCTCAGCCAGATTTCAGTTCCTCTAGCCACACGCCATCACATTCCAGCAACCTTAATTTCTTACGAGTTCTTTTAGAGAGAAAAAGCAAGAGAACAAATTTCGAACGGGGAAATAGGAAGATAATCAAAGCTCTTCCTCCTTTGATTTGGTGTACACCTTCTTTTGCAGAGCATTCAATCAACTCAAAGAATTCCACCAGCGGCTGATTGATAAAGTGTCAGAAGTAGGTGACCCCTGCTGTTGACAGCTTACCAACTGTCACAGCCGGGGCTCTGGGAGCAGAAGAGGAACAGGTGAGACCACAAGAGGAAAGAGCCAGAGCAAGTCAGATGGTTATGAGGGGTCCAAAGATGAGATTCAGAGCAGGAACAGATTCTCTGGGGGACAGAGGGGCATCACAGGAAGATTCAAACCAAGAAATTCACTGATAGAGTGTAGAAAAAGAGCAAGCCAGATACAAATCCCATTAATCAAAGATTCAACCACCAGGGGGCAGTAGGAACAAAACTGTCAAAAGATCTGGGCTCGTGTCTCAGTTCTACCACCTTATTATCCTTTCAGTTGGGTCTTTCAACTTTTGAATCTGAAAACTGCAGACAATAATATTCATCTTACCCTGGCCTTGAGTCAATGACATGACGCATATGGGGGAGGGGAGGAGATTGCAGGAGGGGAGGGTAATAGGAGGCGCAGCAATCCCTCCCCCAGTTTCCCAGATTGGGGAAAATGTGTAGTTATAGGGAATATGATATTGACTGCAAAAACACATAAAAGTACCTATGTATATTGTGAAACATAAATCAGAGTTTAGTTGCTTCAAAACAACATAAAAATACAATGTTTTAATCATGAATGAAAATTTTAAAAAAGGAAAGAAAAAGTGACTCCCAGTGAAACTTTGATAACACTGCCTTTGGAACGCACCCTCATGACCATACCTACTTCTACAAGAGTTTAGTCATGAATAAAATCATGGATATCAAAATTCTCTGGAATTTTTGCCTGGGTTAGACCAGCCTTCTGGCTTTTCTGCAATAACGTTAAACTTGTTCCTGCTTCAAGGCCTTGGTACTTGCTGTTCCCCCTGCCTGAAATGCTTTTCCCCTGGCTCACTCCCTCATTTCTTTGCTGCTCATCAGGACCGTTCCTTCTGCTGCGTCCACCAGGAGACCTTCTGAGGTTAAACTAAATCTGCAGTCTCAGAAGACAACCACGGGCCACGCATGGCACCAGATTCCTGAGCAGGCTATCCTAGAGGAACAAACTTGAGCCTGCCAAACCATAGCCTCAGGTGTTCCCCTTCTGCAGGGGGTGACCGTGCAGTAACTCAGGTACCTCAGTCTACACCAGGGCAAGGAAAAGAGATCCATGTCAAGTGGTGCGGGTGCTGCCCAGGCTTCAGAGTTTCATACCCCACTAGAGCTAATAATTCTTGCAATAAATTCATGGGCATATCTTACAGAGTCCCCAAAACCAACATGCCAGTTGTAAGACTCACAGACTCAGAGAAGCCCAAAGCATGGCCCCTCCATCAGACGCTAAGAGTTTATTTGTAGTACTTCCTAGTTCAAATGCAACTTACCAGTATGGCGTCATTTTTATCATAAGCAAGTTTGCTTAGTAACATAGTTGGCATTTTTACCTATATGAGATCACCAGATAAACAGACCTAGACAGCTGGACTGAAGCTCAGATTCCCATGAAGCAGAAGATTTGGTTAACCCACACCATCTGAAATAGCCACGTGTTCTGTCACTCTAGATTTTCAACCCTCTTGTTTTTTGTTGGGTTTTTTTTATAGGTTTTTTTTCTTTTAAGTATGCTTTTTGGTGAGGAAGATCGGCCCTGAGCTAACGTCTGTTGCCAATCTTCCTCTTTTTTTTTTTTTTTCTCCCCAAAGCCCCCATACATAGTTGTGTATCCTAGTTGTAGGTAATTCTAGTTCTTCTACGTGGGATGCCGCCACAGCATGGCTTGATAAGTGGTGTATAGATCCACACCCAGGATCTGAATCAGTGAACCCCAGGCCTCTGAAATGGAGCGTATGAACTTAATGACTGGGCCATGGGGCTGGCCCCTCAACCCTGTTGTTTTATTTCTATGCACAGTATGCATCATTGTTTACTTATTTATATGTTTATTTGTTGCCTGGTGGCCCCAATATCAGCTCCATTAAAGCAAGAAGTTATCTGATATGTTCCCTGCCATACCCAGAATCTAGAAGAATGTCTACCATAGAGTAGGCACTTAATAAACGTTTGTCAAATGAGTAAATAACATCCAATATCCAGGATTTTGTGCAAAGAGGAGGAAGCCAGGCTATTATTGGTGGTCTAGTTGGCAAGCAATGAGCAGAAATGCAAGTGGGCAGGCGATCTGTTAGCATGCCCAGCAGCGCACCTTAGAGACTTGATCCCAAGGGCATGAGGGTTCAGAGAAAAGAATCATATTCCTAAGAGGAACAGGGTTGCAGTCACGCCTTTTGTTACAGAGCAGGAATAGTGACCTTGTTTCCGGGACTTAAAATACTGGGAGACAACAACAAACAGAAAATAACCTAAGGCAGGAATCTAGCTGCTGGGATATTAGAATACTAAGGTCAGAACAGGCTCATCACCAAGACAGCTTCCCCACACGTTTGTCTACAAGAGCCCTCAGCACAACAGAGCCAATTACTGCATTTTCCACCATTAATTCCCTAAGAATTCTATGAGATGTTAATAGATACTATCCAGAAAAGGGTTCTAGTGTGGGAAGTCCCAGGTTAAATGTCTATGTCTATTAAAAGACTTGTCTGAGAATCCGCCTTGTAAATCCCAAAGAGAGAATACAAAAGACAGCATTTTCCAAGCTTTAGCTCTAGAACCATTCCTCCGTGCAGCACTGCACTCTGCTTCGGAACGATGTCCATAAGCTTATTTTATACTCTTTGGCAGAAAATCATACACTGCATATGCTTCATAGCAAAACCGAACTCCCCAAATGAGGAAACAGGAACTAAGAGCTGAGAGCAGAATTAATATATTCAATATGATTTTGAGTGCATAATTTAACTACAAAAATACACGATTTTTAACTTGTTATTTTTTTAGATAGATGTATAGAAAATTCAGAATTTTAAAAATCTGTCCCTGAATAGCTAATGGTTCCTCTAGTTCCCCCATCTCAGTTCTGTTCCAGGCTCCACAGAAGGAACTTTTTTATGTCTTCTATTTCTAAGACCTGTGAATATTCACAAAACTATACTGCTTATACAAGTTGAATAATTTCAAACATTTAACAGCTAGCTTAATACCTACCTTTGATAATAGGCAATCTAAGAAAATAGCAATTTTATGTTTAAACAGCTACTGAATGGAACATTCGTTTCCCCAAATGTACCAAAAACAAAGAGAGAAGAAAAACAAATTTGCAAAGCAGTCTGCCAGCTCCCTTTATGGCTTAGACTTGCGCTAGCTGTTTGCAGTGAGCATGTGGGTCTCTAAAGGCCTTTCTCTCCTACATGTCCCCAGTCTGTGAGGCGGCTGTCCCTCCCCATGCCCTGTCTCCTGGTCTCAGTCAGACACGCCAGGGGAGAAAATGAGGTATTTGCTTTGACCTTTCTGCCACGTGGGAAATTTGCAAAATCTTTCTAAGGCAGAATAATGTGCTCCCACACAGAAAGGGAGCAGCCTGCAAAGAAGTCTAAATCAACCGAAAATAATGCTCTTTAATCATTGTGGCTCTTGGATGCCTCCATCCAACAGGCAAATAGAGCCAAAGATCATTTTTTTAAATAAAGAGAAATAACCATTCATCACTTCCCGCATAAGCGAAGCTAATAGCAAGTCAAGAATCTCACATTTTGACTAAATGTGTGAACAAAGGTTGTGTCCAGCATTAATATTCGTCACTGTGAAATACTGACAGGTTTACACTTCCTGTAGTTCTTTACATTTCACAACGAGCAATTTATTATGCACGGAAGGATTTTAAACGGGTACTTCTGGCATAATAATCATCAATTTTTGATAATGAATGACCAAGGAAACATCTTAATCCTATTCTCCTTTCCATATACTTCACTGCCCGACTCCTGGCTACAGAACTTCACGTACCCAGCACGTTTGAGCAATCTCCTCCGTTGTCCCTTGCCCCAGGGGAGTAAAATGAGGAGGGGCCACTTAAAGCCTTGACTTGCCCTGCAGCATTTTGACAGCCAGCTTATGTTTGAAGCACAGCATGAATCATAAAACATTTTAAATCCTATCTGTCTCAAAGGTTGTTTTTCTTAATGTCAATATTGGTTTATAGAAAGCTGAGAACAAAGTTGAAGTCATTCTAAAAACAGAAACGGTTTGCTTCCCTGTTCATATGATGATTATCTCATTGCCAAATTTGCAAAAGTAAAGCCTTCCATATAGAGAAGTATCATTTTCAATGCATATGAGAACACAGCCTTACAGACGGTAATAGGAGAAACAGAAAAGTCTGGGATTCGATCGCTGCTAAATCGGTGAGCACCAGAAGGCGGCGCTGCACTCCCCTGGGAATCCTCCATAGTTCCGTTGTCGCCTGGTTACCCTGCTCCTGGGGGGGTGTGGTCTCCCCTTTCCAATTTGGTCATTTGTCACAAGAAAATTATCAGGTCATTATATCAAAATTTACCCACACTTAGCAGTCTGTCACATGAGAGTAGATGAAGCGCTGAGAAATACTTTCACTGGTTCTGTGCTCTTCCCCAGGCCTCGGTAGTAAGCTGACATGACATGGGAGGAGGACGTGTGCACCCTGTGACCTGGCCTTGTGACCTGGAAACAAATACCACAGGCTGCTTCAGACTTCAGGTTGCAGCTGGGGTGCTTTGTGACTCCGTGCCGGGTGCTTAGACTGTTGTACTCCAAAAGAACGCTAATAGTATGTGTGTTCTTTGTAAAGAACATTTGGTGGTAAATTAAGTGAAACTAATTCGAGCTCTCTTAAGCAATAAAGGTTTTATTACCAGAAAAGAGGGATATTTCATGAAACCAGAGAAAAGCTGCTGAGCCTCAGGAAGGCGCTGGAACCACAACCAGTGAAGCTCTCAGAGGTTTGTATCCACATTCTCTGTCTTTTTGCTTTTGTGTCCACTCCTGGAACATGGGGCGTTTTCTGCTTTGCTCCAGTCCCTAGGGTGCACTCTGGCCACCCCAGATCTCTAAAGAAACTGACTTGATGGCTTTCAGTCCCATTCCAAATTCCTTAGAAAGAATTTAAGTGACCCAGCCTCGGTTGGGTGTCCACCCCGGGCTTGAACTGTGTTAGAGAAGTTGGGTCAGGAGATGCAGAAACAGATGCCAAAAGCCTGCCCTGTAGGGATCAGTGGTGAAGGGAGGCATTCGCCCCCCAAAAAGGCGGTCAGCAACTCATGGACAAGCCAGGCACCCGAAAGTTCCCTGCTCCAATGGGCAATTATGAAATGCAGCGGGTGGGGTTCCTGTTTCAGAGACATTCTCCCCTTAAACATAATTTTTGTTTTAACTTTATTGATGCAATGAATATTCAATTATCTTGATAAATGTGTCCACTGTAAAATATCATCGCTTAATTTACACTGACTATATCAAATGAAACTCATACAAAGACTTCATTATTTGTAATACATTTTAAAAGAATTTACTAGCAGAAGTTTGGTGTGAAAAATTTGTTTTGTTTTATAACTATATTTCTGTATGTACACACATGCATACACAAGCATATCATATTTCCCACTTTGTTGTGAAGTCCACATGGATTTTTTAAGCCCCTCAAATTAGTTCTTGTGATGGAAAGTCACAGACTGATCTCACAGAGGCCTTGCTCTGAATCTTTCCTCTGTACTTAATAGCTCTGTAATCATAGTCTGCATTAAGCTTCAGCTTTTCTCTGTAAAATGGAGTTAATAGCTCCCTCAACAGGCTTTTCTGAGATTTTTTAAAAGATAAAATATGTAAACTCTGTAGCACAGTTTGGCACATAGTAATTGCTCAGTTAATGTCAATTCTCTTCCTTTAGAATAAGCGGAATGTAAAATGAATAAAATTTTTACACTGGGAAAGGCTCCAAACACTTAAGACTAGAACAAGCTTTACCTTACTAATAAAAATAGATTGACTACACAAGCTATCTGAGAGAAAGAGCATCCAGCATGTGCTCTGCAACTCTGGGCAGTTGGAGGGAACCAGTTTGAATCCTTGCTTCGTCCTTACACGAGTTCCTGTATCCCAATTAGTGAAACTTGTGTCAGGGATCATTTGGCAGAGGAAAGGATTTGAGCTTTGTCATCTAAGCTATCTGTGATTGAATTAACTAGAAACAGGGGAGAGCACACATTAAAGAATATCCACACAGATCACCACCGAAAATGAAAGGGAGAGATGGGATCAGGGTCAAACTGCCAGACAGGAAAAGCCCCGAGATCAGATTTTGGAGGTGAGAAGACACCACCAAAAAGGAAACAGTAACATAAGAGAGGAGAAATGAGTCGTCACTTCAGAAGGAGACTATTGCTCTTTGTGAAGCTGATTTTCAGTGGAGGTGCGACTCTGGAGGGGTAGAAAAAGCAACACAGGCTGGGACAGAAGGGCTTGGAGCCAAAGTTACATGCTGAAAGGAGACCTCTATAGGCCAAAAATGCCTGGCTGTGCCTGGCAGGATCTTTGCTCCCTCCCCAACCCCCAACTTTGATTCATCTCATTTGATTACCCCCAGGATTCTAACACTATTTGGGGCAGTATTACAAGATGAATTCACCCAGAATGAAAAGTACAGAACTGCCCAAAAAGTCAGTACAGACCAAAACTTGACTTCACTGCAAACTCTAATGTGTTGGGTTTTTTTTTTTTTTTTAACATTCCTGCAATAACCGCCAATCCTATAGTATGAGTCCATGAGTACAAGTAAAGGGGGCCACCCAGTAAAAGACCACCCCACCTGTGCTGCTCCACTCATTTTCTAAGTTCTTGCTGCCTCGGTTATCCTTGTCTCCAGCATCTCCAGTATGAACTTTTCCACCGGTTCCTCTCTCTCCTTCTCTTGGGGGAAAAGTCAGCACCCATCTCCATCACCCCAGTTCCAATCTTCCAGACCACCCCTCTTCTTTCTACAGCCAAATCTCTCACACTGCTGACTTGTCCTCATTGCTCCTTTCTATACCACCCACTCCTTTGTAACTTCCTGAAACTGGGGAATTTCCTGAAATTTCTGAAGCAGCTCTAATGAACTGTAGACTCAAATAATCCCAATGATTTTCATATTACCAAGTTTTGCTCAGTCTTTGTCATTTCTTGACATTCTACTTGCCGTGATTTCTACAGCACCATTTTCTCCTGACCCTTTTCCTACACACACCGGAGGGTCAGGCTTCTTTGGTTTATCTCTTGGCTGGACTACTTACCAGCTTTGTGAGCTCAGACAAGTAGCTTATCCTCCCTGTGCCTCAGTTTCCTCCTCTGCAGAGAGGAGATAATAATTGTGGTGGGTGCTGTCATGAGAAACCCAGATCCCTTCTCAGGAAAGGAGGACTTTTTTCTCTCAGCTGTTGGGAGGGCTGCGGGAAGGTGGCCCTCAGCTGTCAGCCCCCTTGAGGATTGCCTGGCTGAACAAAACATGGTTATGCCTCCTCCAGGGGTAGCCCACATCCAGGGACTAATTAACATGGAAGAATAAAGAAGTTAGCATATCTGTAGGTCGTGGTAAGACACGTGCATCAGAGGGGATAAATAAAAACTCCGATGATTCTGAAGCCCGACATAGCAATAAAATTTTTAGGTGTCCAGTGGCCTGGGGCATGCCAGGATCTCTTCTTCCAGAGTAGACAAATTATTGCAAATTAGCTTTTGTGCAAAAAGGAGTAAGCATAATGCCTGGAAAGATGTTTGGGCTTCTAGCTGAAGCATATTCCACATCTGGGAATATTGCCCCAGCCCATATACCAAGTAGCATGAAAGGCTGCCCCATTTGAGTGGAGCCCAGAGCAGGAAAGGACTCTGAAGTCAGTCAGACTGCAGTGCAAGCAGCCCGGCCACTTGAGCCATAGGATGCAGAAGACCCTATGGCCTTAAAGGTGTTGATGGTGGGGAAGGCTTCTGCATGGAGTTGATTGAAAGGCACATGAAAAAATTATAACACAAACATCTAGGGCAAGGCCATGCCATGTACAGCAAAGAAGTAAACATCATTCACAACAGGCTCTGCTCTGGTAGAGATGGGGTGCCTGGCAATGGCAAAATATGGGATAACAAGCAACCGTGTAGCCAGAACTGGGTCTATCAGACCCACCAAGTCATAAAGTTGGGACAACTCAACAACAATCTGTCATAAGATGGAAGTGTAATATATGGGATCAAGCACTAATAGGATCGGAGGGCATGAACAAGCTATATAAGCAGGTAGGCCATACCCCCCTGTCATCCACCCTGCTGAATGCAGTGCACATGGGAGAGTTGGTGCTCCTTAGGACAAGCTGAGAGAGGAAGACAACGTTGGATTTTGGTTCACAGATGGGTAACTTAGCTTGTGGGTGCGTGATGAAAATGGAGAGCAGCTGCAATAGAGCTCTGCTCAGGGATGGCTTTGAAAGACCATTGTAAGGGAAGATAGATCTTCCCAATAGGCATTTGGTGATCCACTTTGTGTGAAAAAAGAAATGGTTTGAAATTAGAATATATATATGGACTCATGGGCAGTGGTGAATACCTTGACCAACTAGATAGCAGCTTACAAGGAGAAATATTGGGCAAACTAGGACAAGGAGCTCTGGGATAGAGCCATGGGAATGGGCATATGGAAGAGAACCAAAAACATAAAGAGCTTTCCATTGCATATTAACACCTACCAGAGAGTATTCACCGCGGATGTGTCAGTGAACCACCAAGTACAAAATTACTTGGCCAGTTAATCTCAACAAGTCTTTTTTCTTGGTCACTTCAGTGCAGGAACAATGGACACATGAGTGAAGCAGACAGTGGCAGGAATAGAGGCAATGCAGGTGCCCAATAGCATGGGATCCCACTTAGAGGCTGATGTAGCTTCTGCCATTGCTGGATATCCAACCTTCCAGTAATAGACACAAATGCCACTTCCTCAATATGGCACCATGCCTGGAAGAGACAAGCTGACCACTTGGTGACAAGTTGACTACATTGGACCCCTTTCCCTTTGGAAAGTGCCACAATTCTTTGATAGATACCTGTTCTAGATTTGGATTTGCCTTTCCTACCTGCAGGATCTCACTGCTAGCTAAGTGTTGGCAGAGTGTTTTATCCATCAGCATACAAGCCTATGTAACATTGCGTCAGTCCAAGGAAACCACTATACACCAAAGGAAGTTCAGGAGTGAACGCATGACCATGGGATCCACTGGTCCTCTGTCTAGAAACTGCTGGCCTGACAGAGTGTGAGATAAGCCTATTGATGGTACAGCTGAAGAACCAACTGTGTGGCTATATTTACCAGGATGGGGTGCCATCCTCCTGAATGGAGTATATACCCCAATAGGTAGAATACATGGGTCCAGGAACAAGGGGAAGAAGTGTCCCTACTTATTCATAACATTGTTCCCAGTGACCTACCTGGGAAATTTGCACCTCCTATTCCTGCAACTCTGGGCTCTGCAGATTTAGAAATCCTGCTTCCCAAAGGGGAACACTTCTACCAAGGGACCTAGTAAGTTTTCCAGTAAACTATAATCTATGGCCTAAGTACTTCAGGCCCCTTGTGCCAAGGGAGAGAACAGCAGGCAATGAGATGAGTCAACACCTTGGCAGGTGTAAGGTACGACTGCTGTTACACAATGAGGCAGAGAAGAGTAGGTTGACACCCAGGTTATACACCTGCGCTCCTTTTGAAATGCCCTTGCCCTATTTGGGGGGTAAATAGGCAAGTTTAACAAACCCAGCCTGAGAAAAGAATAGTGACCAGGGGCACAGACACCTCAAGAATGAGTGTCTGAATCATACCACCAGGTGTGTAAATCCACTGAGACCAGTAGGGAAGCTAACTTAGGGTGAGGGAAATCTAGAATGTACGGTGGGGAAGTAAGATGATGAGTGTCAATTGCAGCCCCAAGACCAACCACAGCAGAGGGCTGAGGTATGTCCCACTAACTTTCTTCTTCTGGATTTTCCCCTGGAAGTGAGGCCCACCAGAGGACTGGAAGAGCTGCTTCCAGAATTTATATAAAGACATCATTCTGAGCAGCATAAGAAATGGACTGTGGTGGATGCTGGGATGTAATTCTATCCTTCCCATTGCTCAGGCCAAACTTTTGGCATTATCCTTTGCTATTTTTATTCTATCACATCACATATCGCATCTGTCAGCAATTTCTGGCAGCATCACTTCACAATATTTCTAAAATCTAGTCACTTCTCATAACCTCTTCTGCTAAGACCCTGTTTCTTGCCTCCATTTTTGCAATAGCTTCCTAATTGTTCCTCCTCTTTAAGCCCTTGCCTCCTGTGATGGATGCTCAGATGCCCTGCCCAGATCCCTCTTCAGGAACGAGGATCTTATTCCCCAGCTGCCGGGCATGTTTCTGGAAAACGACCCTCAACTACTGTCTCCCATTGAGGATCACCTCAGCTGAAGAAAACTGCCCCCAAGGTCACGTGTCCTCCTAAGGCAGCTCTCATCCAATGACTGAGGGTGTAAAGACCCAGCCCCTCACCCCAGCTCAGAACAGCTGAGAGGCCATTGTATTTCTGGTGTGCCCTGTGGGGTTGGCCGAGGCCTTTGTTTGGACTGTAGGTCAACTTAGCTTCTCCTTCTACCTAATTGTCCCTCTCTCCTCTTCCTTCCAGTGGTGTTGACCCCAAGAACTCTCCCAAACAAATGCTCTACCCACTAATGTCTCTCAGAGTCTGCTTTCCCAGGAACACCAGCCTACAATAAGTGTACCCGCCTCTGTGGCTAGAAGAGAGGATTAATCATCTATTATTTGTGCTTAGGAAAGTGCTTAGCATATCCTAGGTGCTACATAACTCTGTGTCAAGATGTCAGGGGTTCAGATGCATCTAGAAATCTAATATACGAGAAGAACACAAAAATTTTGGACAGCCTGTCCAAAATGAAACAGTAAAAGCCCCGCCTTTTGTCTCTCATGATAATGCCACCTCTGTTATCATAACGTGAGAGTTACTGTATCAGAGGAAGTGTCTGGATGGAGAGGAGATGAAAAGAATACCATAATGTGGGGAAGGGGCCTCATACATCCAACGTGAGGAAAATTAACTCCTCACTTGAGCATAAGTACTTACAAGTGCCCACTCTCAGGATACAGATGAGCGGCATAAGATTAATAAGGCTTTTTAAGAAGATGTGAGCACAGTGGTCTTCTCTCCAATGCCCTGAAATCTCAAGCACTTCAAAGAAAAAAGAGGATGTGATTGTTAACAACCTGCCCCTCCTCAAACTAACACTAATGATTAATTTTTGCATCTACCACTTCTTTTCCTTCTGTTACCTACCATTTTCTTAGTTGGGGTTGTTTGGTTTCTTAAAACAGAAAACCCCAACTAAGAGTGGCCTAAACAAGATAATAGTTTATTCCTCGCTCCCATAAGAAAAGTCCTGAATTAGTCATCCAGGATGGTGTGGCAGCCCCATGAGATGATTGGGGACCGTGTACCTATCTTCCTTTCTGCTCCATCATCCTCGCCCATGTCTGCCATCTTAACTGCGAGGAGCCTGACAAATAGAATGCCTCAGCTGGCTGGACCTATGCCCAGTGGAAAGCCAGTTTCTTATCCCATGCAGGAAGGGGATAATGGATGTTGGGGTACACAATTAGCAATCACCACCACACCAACCTTGTCCAGAACATTTTCTCTTCTCATCTGGACTCTAGCCACAGACTCACAATTGGCTCTCTCTGCCGCTACTTCTAATCTATCATGCAAAAAAGTTAATACTCAGACAGCTCTCCTACTTACAGAGAACAAGCTTAGACCAGGCAATTCAGATCCACATTTCCTAATGACCTAAATTTACTTCACTGCTGAGAAGTTATATGTAAAACTGCCCTCTGCAAAACCTCTCAAAGGCGAGTTCTTCGAGGCCCTTGATCACCCAGTCACAGACACTCCTCCAGGGTCACACCTGGGGTCAAGTCAACTCCGGGCTAAGCCCTTCACTCTACGCCCTCTGGATGCAACTGGCATTTTCCTACCTCTGAAAGCTTTCTTTCATTCTTTGCCACCTCCCTAGAATTCATTCATTCTCATTCTCATTTTCGTTCCTTCCTTCTCTCTCTCTGCTTTTCTAATCAAAATGTTTACTTCCTTAAAAAGCCAAATAAGCTTCATCTTCTCAGTGATACACAGCTTGAAATTCATCTCCCCAACTAGATGTAATTTATCTGAATTTTGTGCCTTTATCGTCGCTCATATATTTAATGCTTATTATTAATCTATTCAGTTCTTCTCTCTCCTCTAAAGCTGTCACGTTGGGTTTGTTACTTAGCCTTTCTGTTCCTTAGCCTACCACAGTACCTTCCACCTTCCTACATTCCTTCAGAATGTTTCCCCGTTCCCTTCCAGGGTGGGGGCCCTGTCTTGTTTGTGCTCACCACAGCTCCCAGACTACACATAGTAAACATGCAATGGAACTTTCTGGCTGGGTTGCCTCTACCTGAGTCTAATCATATGACCTTAAACTTTATTTAAGATGTTATTCTCCAAAAAAAAAAAATGCTGTGAGGCATGAAAAGCTGCTGTCATCCTTTTCTGGGTTACCTTTAGTATTTTAACTTCCATCCCCACACTATTTTAGTATTTCTTATAGCAAAGCAAAAAATGAAATTTCCCATGAAGCACGTAATTTTTTTAGTTAGAAACATCATCAGGGTGCTTTCCTGAAACTTCTGTTCCATATATATCTCCAATGCAATGCTTTATCCAGAAACAACTCTTTGGGCAAGGAAAGCAGACATTACATTCTACGCCAACAGCTGTACAAGCTACTTCTATGGAAGAGAGATTTTAAACCAATGATTTTGGAAACACCACACAGATGAACCAAAGAAAGGAGAACTACAGAGGTTTCCTTTGGATCCACCTATGGTTAAACGTTCATTTGGGGGATAATGATGCTTTCCTAGGTTGTTGCATTTCCAGCTTAGAGGCTTCAAGATTAGACTAGGCAATTCAGATCCACACTTCCTAATCTCCTAAACTCACTTCATTCAGCTCCTAAGAAGTAATATGCAAAATGGATCTTTCTGGCACTTTTTGCAGGAGTACAGATTATTTGTTTTGACCACAATTCCTTTGGAGGAATCACATTCCCTTAGCTTAAATTACCTGCCTAGAAACAACTGAGCTTGGCACATTCCTTCCTGAGCGAGTGTAGAAAAATTTATCAAGTGTTTCAGAGGTATGGTCTTGGTTTTCAAAAAGCCCAATATTGAGTGTCTTTTTTCTCTTATACTGTGGAACTCTGAAAATATCAGACTCTGTGCTCCTAACCATGCTGCTGTTCTGTAATGACATACGGAAGTGTCTCCAGATGTCAACAGAAAACACAGTCTGCCATCAGGTGTCAAGTATCAACTTAAGATACAGTAGGACTCTCAGATACACACCTGACCTGGCATCTTGTTTCATCTCAGGAAAATAAAAGAAAGGAATTTGGAAGACAAGTAATTATGCTTTCCTAGTTTTCACAAATACAAGCAAAGAGTGTAACAGTTATGTTATATAACACTTTATAAATTGGAAATCTCTAAAAACCAATACTTTCGGTCTCACCAGGATAATATTAGGTCTAGGAACTGGTACTGACATACATAAAAGTTAATCAGGCTGTATAGGGTTTTCAGAAAGTTGTTACCTGTATTTCACTGGGTATTCATTAACAACGCTGATGATTTGGCAATAAAACACCTTTTATTTCTTTATTCATCTTATAAAGGACAACAATAGATGCCACAAAGAAGTGGTCTTCTGAGGCAATATTAATTATTTCTTTGCAAACCTAAAGAGAAAAAAACTTAAAATAAAATGCTCATAATATTACTTAAAACCATGGGTCTAAGTCAATGCGAAAGCACATGGAATTATAAATATATAGTGACAAAGTATGGATTTGGGTAATGGGATATGAAGAATAAATTTAATTTTGAAAGTAGTTATCACTGAATTTTCATATTTAAAGAATACCAGTTGATAACACTGCAACTCTGTTTACTTCTTTAAGAAAACTCTCTTTGCTTTTTTAAAGAACAAAGATTTAGCAAGATACAAAGGTAACCTAGCTGCTTTTATTAATATTAAAATCACTTAGCAAGCATTGATCTTAACCGGAGGCTAGACATCAACGGTATCATCTTCCAAAGGGCGGAAGTACCACATGGACTCCCCCAAAATTGTACAAGTCTCACTTTGATGAGCCTCTGGAGATGGCTGATAAAAGAAGCTGTTCTAACAGCTTGAATTCTCTAGATGATTTGGAAAATGTCACAGAAAATAACATGGAACTTTGGAATGATGTAACAAACTGATGATCCCTGTCAGATGAGAGCACATATTTTTATCAATTTCAAAGGATTTGCTGAGAGTACTCCCAGGGCTCTAATCATTCTAAATAATAGATCTAATCGATTCATATCTTATTAGACAAAATTAAAGCTTCTTGAAAAGTTCAAAGTATTTTCTGTTTGGAAAATCTTATTTTAGAGTTTCTAATTTATAAGGAAAAACTGAAGAGGCTTTCTCAGGAAAACGTCATTCTGTTATTGAACCATCCCATGTGAACATCTGAATAACCGATGTGAACACCCACACTTTCAGGGTCAGGGCTCTGAAGTAAGACTTGCTTAAAATTTTGAATTTTCCAATTAATGACTATGAGAATTAGTGCATTACTTGTTTTCTCTAAATTTAATTTTGTCATGTGTTCCATGGGCTTAATACTGCCTACTTCTCAAGGTTGTCCTACATTTGAAATTAGATGTTCAAAAAGTTTTTAGGATAACACGTGACACACGATGAAGATCTCAGTTATGCTGGACTTTATTTTTTTTTATATATAGGTACCTCTTACTGGCTCTCTCTCCTAATAGAATGAAGGTGGCTCGGTGAGTACAGGAACATCAGTTCATTCATGCTGTGCCTAAAGCAGTGTCTGGTACATTGTGAGTGCTCAATAAATATTTATTGATTGGAGGACTGATACTTTATAGTTATCTTTTCTTCTATAAAATAGGAAAAGAGCCATCACTACTGATCCCATGGACATTAAAAGGTCAATAAAGGAACATTATGAATAACTCTATGCCCATAAGTTTGATAACTAAGATGAAATGGAGTGATTCCTTGAAAGATACAATCTACCAAAACTCAAAACTCACACAAGGAGAAATAGATGATGTCAATTCACCTTCAGCTTTCAAAGAAATTGAATCAATGATTAACAGTCTTCCAAAACAGAAAGCACCAGGCCCAGATGGCTTCTCTGGTGAATGCTACCAAATATTTTAGGAAGAAATAATAACATTTCTCTACAATCTCTTCCAAAAGACAGAAGCAGAAGAAACACTTCTTTATTCACTCTATGATGACAACATTACCCTAATACCAAAATAAGATAAAGATATTACAAGAAAGGAAACCACAGACCAATATCTCTCATGAACATGGATGCAAAACTCCCCAACAAAATATTAGCAAATTGAATTCAACAATGTATGAAAAGAATTATATGCTGTGACCAAATGGTATTTATTCCTAGTATGCAAGACTGGCTCAACATTTGAAAATCAATTAACCCATCACATCAACAGGCTAAAGGAGAAAATTTACATTTTCATATTAATAGAAGCAGAAAAAACATTTAACAAATTCAACGCTAATCTGTGATAAAAACTGCCAGAAAACTAGGAATAGAGGTGAACTTCCTCAACTTGATAAAGCATATCTACAAAAAACATACAGCCAACATTATACTTCAGGGAAAGAAGCTAGATGTTTTTCCTCTAAGATCAGGAATAAGGGAAGGATTTTCCTTCTCACTACTCCTATTCAACATTGCATTGGAAGTCCTACCTGATGCAATAAGAAAAGAAATAAGAGGTACACAGACTGGGAAGAAAGAAATAAAACTGTCTTTGATCTCAGATATGATTATCTATGTAGAAAGACCCAAAGAGTCAACAATAAAAACAACAAAAAACTCCTGGAACTAATAAATGATTAAATCAAGGTTGCAGGATACAACAGTAATATACAAAAGTCAATCACTTTTTTATATACCAGCAATGAACAATAGGAATTTGAAATTATAAATTAAAATGCCATTAACATTAGCACCAAAGAAATGAAATACTTAGGGTATAATTCTAGAAAAATATGTATAAGATCTATATGAAAATAAGGTAACTCAAATAGGGGAGGGACCTTTGAAGAACTTTACTGAACTTACCAGGGGTGTTACATTCACTTGTTTTCCTCACAATCCACTTTTTAGAGTCTATTCCTACAGAAGTCAGTATTTTTAAGGACATCACTATCACATAATAATGACACTATGAATGTGTGTTTAAGGATAGATCCATGAACACTGATAAGACAGTCTTACATTTCTTATGGAAAACCCTAGATTTTCCAAGTGTGGAAGACACTTCTTAGGTGATGTCATTGTTCTCTCTGAAAAAAAAAAAAAACCCTCATCCATCAATTTGTCCATTCATGAAGCCACAATCTCCAAGCCATCTGACTTGAGACAAATTGGTCGACCTCTCTGAACTCAGTTTATTTTTTATTAAATGGGGATATTAATCATACCTACTTCATTGGTTTATATTGAGACTTAAATAAGGTTATCTATCTAAAGCTCTTAGCTTAGTGCCTTGCACATAGTGAACATTAGCTTTTCTTTATTTGTTTTTTGTTTGTTTGTTTGTTTGTTTGTTTTTGCCTAATCTTCAAAGTAGAAAGGAAGAAGAGGAAAGAAACCAAATTGCCATTCCATTTGTCCCAGTCTTGTGCTGCATGGAAATCTCTGGCAGAGCTACTCTTCTGCAGCTAGACTAATACATATCTTTGTCACCTGAAGGGCCATCAGCCAAGATAAAGTCTAGAAAAACAAAACATTGAAGACAAAAGTAAACAGATGTTACCAGAGATGAAGTACATGGATCTTGTCAAAATTACATTTAATTGATTTGCCAGGGCAATTAGACAAAACAAGAAAGAAAGAAAGGACATTCAATTTGGAAAGGAAGAAGTAAATGACAGATGACATGATCTTGAATGCAGATAATTCAAAGCCATCCATTAAAAAAAATTATTGGAACTAATAAACAAGCTCAGCAAGATTGCAGAATATCGGATCACTATACAAAAATCAATCCTATTTATATATAACAGCATTAGAAGATCCAAAAATATGAAATTAAGGAAGCAATTCCAGTTATAATAGCACTCAAAAAAAATAAAATATTTAGGAATAAATTTAAGAAAAGACATTCAAGACTTGTATACTGAAAACTATAAAAAAAAATCACTGATAGAATTTAAATAAGTGGAAAGACCTCTTATATTCATAGATTGGAACATTTGATATCGTAAAGATGGCAATACTCTCCAAGTTGTTCTATGGACTCAGTATAATCCCTGTCAAAATTTCAGCTTGTTTTGCATAAACTGACAAGCTGATCCTAAAACTCATATGGAAATGCAAGGGTCTCAAGTAGCCAAAACAATCTTGAAAAACAACAAAGTGTGGTACCGGCAAAAGAGTAGATACATAGATTTATGGAACAGAGTAGAGAAACCAGAAAAAAAACCCTCACATTTATGGTCAATTGAGTTTTGACAAGGGTACCAAGACAAGCCAATGGGGAAAAAAATTAGTCTTTTCAACAAATAGTTGCTGAGACAACTGAATATTCACATGTAAAAGAATGATGTTGGACTCCCACCTCATGTCACATACAAAAATTAACTCAAAATGTGTAGACATAAATGTAAGAGCTAGAAGTAAAAACCCCTCAGAAAAAAGCACGGGCATAAATCTTCCTGACTGTGGATGAGGCAATGATTTCCTAGATGTGACACCAAAAGCACAAGCGACAAAAAACAAAAAAACAGGTAAACTGGACATCATCAAAATTAAAACTTTTTTGCTTCAAATGACAACAACATCAAGAAAGTGAAAAGACAACCCACAGAATGGGAGAAAATATTTTCAAATCATATCAGATAAGGGCCGTATATCCACAATATATTAAAAAAATAAAAGAAAAAGAAATTTTACAACTCAACCACAAAAAGACACATGACCCAATTTTAAAATGAGCAAAGGACTTGAATAGATATTTCCCCAGAGAAGATGTACAAATGACTAACAAGCACATGAAAAGATTCTCAACATCATTGGCCATTAGAGAAATGCAAATCAAAACCACGAGACAGCACTTCACTACCACAAGGATAGCTATAATCAAAAAGACAGACAATAACTAATGTTGGTGAGGATGTGGAGAAATTGGAATCCTCATACATTGCTGGTAGGGTTGTAAAATGGTGCAGATAGTTTAGGAAACAATTAGGCAATTACAGTCGTGCATTGCTTAACAATGGGGTTATGTTCTGAGAAATGTGTGGTTGGGAGTTTTGTGGTTGCACAAATATCATAGAGTGTACTTATACAAACCTAGATGGTATAGCCTACTGCATACCAAGGCTACATGGTACCAATCTTATGGGACCACCATCGTATATAGGATCCATTGATGACCAAAACATTGTTATATGGCGTATGATTGTACCAGAAACACAGAATTATTATATGACCCAGCAATTCCACCCTGCAGTGGCTGCTTTGAAGCAAACGATTCGAGATCTCATCTTTGACGATATACCTCATATTAAAAGAATGAATATGAATTCTGTCATTAAAATATCACAGGCCACTTTTTTTTTTGAGGAAGATTAGCCCTGAGCTAACTACTGCCAGTCCTCCTCTTTTTGCTGAGGAAGACTGGCCCTGAGCTAACATCCATGCCCATCTTCCTCTACTTTTTTATATGTGGGACGCCTACCACAGCATGGCATGCCAAGTGATGCCATGTCCGCACCCGGGATCCGAACCGGCGAACCCCAGGCCACCAAGAAGCGGAACGTGCGAACTTAGCCGCTGCGCCACCAGGCTGGCCCCAGGCCACTTTTATACACATGCAAATCATACCTGACAAAGTCCTAAATTCTACAGAGGCAAACTCTCATGAAATCTTTATCAATATTAGCAGTAGCATTAGTTCTATTTGTTGTTGTTTTGCCTTTTGAGTATATCATAATATTTTATGTCCTTTTACGTAACCAGTGTACATTTGTACCCATGTTACAAGACTTGATATTGTATTTTGGCACTTTAAGTAATCATAGGTCTATAGTTAGGTTATCTCTCCTTTGTCCAGCACAAAGCTCTCCTTTATTGAAGGTGAACGCTTGGACAGGAAAGCAACCTTAGTGTGTACATTGAAGGAGGCCTTTGTACTCTGACCCAAACTACCCTGCTGCCCATCTCCTCTCCATCCCAGCTTCCAACATATTTTCTGTTCCCTCAGTAGGCAGGACACCTCCATCCTGGGCAGTTCCCGCTGCCTGTGATCCCTTCTCATCCTCTCCTCTTTTCTCTCTCTCTTGTTCTCTCTCTCTAACCATCTCTCTTTTGGTCCCTCTTCCTCCACTAATGGAAATCCTCCCACATCCAATTTAAACAACAACAACAAAATCTAAAGAGCCTTCCTTATTCTCTCCATCATAATGTATTGCTATTTTCCCTGTGCTCCAACTGAATAAAAGTGGTAAACCTAACATGTTGAGGGTTTGCTATGTGGCAGACCCCAATGCTAAACCCTACAGAGATAACCGCCTTTAATCCACCCAATATCCCACTTAATAAAGGTTTTATGATCCCAATTTTACAGAGGAAAATAAGATACGGAAATGCCAGGAAGATGCATGTCATAAGAGATAGAGCTGGGCTTCAAACCCAGGCCAACTGACTCCAGAACCAGCCTCAGGCTCTTGCACCCACTCACCAGAATCCTACTTGCATTAATTTTACCAGTTTGTGGGCCTGCTCTTCTCATTTGACTGTGAATCTGGAAACTGTAGGTGTGGGGATGGGGGTGGAAAAGCACCATCTTATTCTTCCCTGTACCTTACCATCCCCTGGCACAATGCTTGGGACAGAATGGTGCTCGATTCACATTTGAGATATTAAATTATAATGCTGTTCCCATGGGAAATTACAAGCAGCTTTAGGATAACACTTCACGATCTTCCTCCAGAAATGTCTCGTGGCAAGAAAACTAGATTGTAATGATGTGCTATTCACCCACTTCACATTATCTGGAATGCCCTGCCATATTAATATTACCCACTCTTGTTCCTTAGTACTCACATGGAAAGAGGCTATAGCTCTGTCCATTCATCAGATGAAAAGATAAAATAATCATTATAATAATTAGTATCATCATCATTATAAATATTCATATTCTAAGTGTTTTCTACATACATCGTTTCATTGGTACAACAAACCTATTAAGTATGTACTATTAGCTCCATTTTAAAGATGAGGAAGCTGGGATTCAGAAAGGTTAAGTAAGCTGTCCGAAGTCACAGAGTTCCTAAGAGGATCCCATCCCAGCTGTCTCGCTGCAGAACTCAAGCACATGAACAGCTCACCACATCGCTCACCAATCCTGCTATTGGAATGGGATTCACTGCCTGTATCAGGATAGAGGTTGTGCGAGCAGCTCCCAGCAAATGCCCTCTCTCTGCTCCCTGAAATGTCCTCCAGGCCTGAGAAGAAGTCCCACAACACTCCTTAGACCCACCCAACAACTTCTTTTGTAAACAACCATTACTTATTGGTAAACACAAAACAATATTTTATTTGTGTGGGGTTTTTTTCCTTTTCTGTTGCTAGCCCCGATATCGCCAGAAAATTGCTAGTAGCATAATGGTCAGATCAATTCTATTTCAAAGAACTGACTCACAAGTGCTTTTCTGGATATGGTTAACCCAGCATGCAGTCCCCCTGCCCTCTCAAGTGGGCTAACGGATTCAGCAGTCTGCATCGTAGGCTGAAGTATGCTCTCTACAAGTGAAGAAGTAGTACAAGCTCATTGTGTACTGTTGTGTCGTGCTGTGTTGTCTTGTCTCATCTCGTTTTGTGTTACTGGCATGGTAAAAAATCTAATGGTGGTGAAAACTTCTCCTGGGTCATTTCAAAGTTATTGGAAATTCCTCTTCCAACAGTGAGAGAATTGTAAGGTGTTGATGTCAGTAAAAACATAACACCTTAGTGCCATTTCTGGGCATGCAAAGTACCTCACTTCTTTTTTCTCTCTTTCTTTCTCCTTTTAATCCAACTTTTCTTCCTTGTCTGCCTATTCAGAATGGCTTGGACTCGTCCCACGTTAACAAGATCACTTGCCAACATTCCCCAACTCAAGCTGGAAAGTAAGAAGCTGGGCAGTTTCTCAGTAAGTCTTGCTTTCTGGGACCTGCCCACCAGACATGAAACAACAGGTTCCACTGATATGAAAGGAAAGCATTTTTGCAAAGGAAAACATCATATGGATGTTTGTACAAAATAAATCCCAAGAATGAGTTCTTAGAAGGGAGATATTCAAATGTATTAAATTTGCAACATAAATCCCCTGACCTTTCCATTAATTTGTTGAATAACTAGTCTGGCATTTTTGCTGCTTAATTAAATGGAAAAATAAATCCTCGTCCATTCTAAAGCTTGCCTAATCAATTTTAACTAATGTTTATATAAATTTGAAAACCTTATTTAAGCAATTAATATTGTAACAAGGATGATTCTTAAATTAATCCATGTTTACCTGGGAAAAAGGAGCCCATGAGAGTGGCTTGTCCATTGTTGCCAGTTTCTCTGTTTCCTTTAGGATTCTGCAAAGGGGCATCGTTTATATTTTTGGCCCAGTTTCCATTTTCTTAGTAACAAGGATCCTGCAAATTGAGGATTCTGACTTCATTAAGGTTCAAGGACCACAAGGCGTGCTTGCTCAGGTCTCTGAGAGTCCACATCACTGATAAGGAAACAAGCAGTAAGTGGCCAAGAAAATTGTGTTTGCTATGTATATCCTGTCCCTTCGAATTTTCAATGTTCCACTTTACTTTCTATTCCAAATATTTTAGAGTCATCTCTAACTAAAAGCCAGTGAAATTAAATAAACAGGCAAGTGTGGAATGAAACAGAAGCATGGTAACCAGAAAGAGTTGCTACTCCATTTGTTTTTAAACTGTGAATTCAGGTAAGGGTTGGCCTACTTCCAGGGCCGAGCTAAGGCAAGGTGGGGAAGCAGGTGCTTGTGTCCGACTCTCTTAGAGTCCACAGCTAGGTGCTCGGTGCCCTCTGGCTCCCTACTCTCAAGATCCAGAACCACTTTCCTCCACCCTTCCTTCGAATACCCATTGGGCCTGGTGCCCTCTGAGAGAACACTGCTGAGGCTAACTGAGCAAATGTATTTCGGCCAAGACTTTAACAGGTTAGCATTTGGAAGTTAGTCTTTAACCCTGGAACCCAAAGGAATCAATAATGTGGGACGTCAAAGACGGAATTTCCCTTAGTGAATTAGTAAAAACAACTAACATCTATCTATTTTTTCAAAACCACTTATATAGATATCATCTCATTTGCTCTGCAAAATGAAATAACCCTTGAGGTATTTAGTAGTGATAGTAATAGTAGTAGCTGCATTCCCTTTTTAACAGGGAAGGATACTGAGGCTTTCTTGGGAATGGTGCAATGTCTTTCTCAAAGCCATGGGACTAATACATCAGCAATTCAGGTCCAATTCAAAGACATCAAATCAGTGCTGTCTCCCCTCCCCCACCAACGAGGCCACCCCCTGTGCTCAGTGCCTCTTGGATCTCACTGTATTTGTGGTGGCCCCTGCCGTACACTTTACCCACAACTTTCAGTCTTGGCAGCTCTGTAGAGCCAACTCATGATGCGATTGGCTCCTCTGATCTAAAAAGCTGAGCCTTCCTCCTCCACCTCATTCTCCCCTCTCCTACACTGTGTTCAGACCCTTTCCAGAGTCCAACCCAGCAGGAAGAGCAATTTCTCTGCTGTTTAATTGACAGTCCTCAAATCGCCTACTATGTGCATTTTCACTGAATTTCCTAAGGAGATAGATGCTTAAGTTTTTAAAATGTTTCATTCTAAACTTCTCATTTTAACTCATATTATTCTTTAACATCACAGTGTGAAGAGTAGTATAAAAAATAAGGTAATTACTTACAATCTCTCCCAAACAGTGCAGAAAACTGCAGGGCAAGGAGCTAAGATCTCAAGGAAACCATCCCCAATTTAAGCCCTTGTGATACCCACAGACAAGGATCAACTAAATAAGAACTCTTACTCAAAGATCACCAAACCCGCAGGGAAACAAATCTGATGGTGAGAAACAACTGGTAATAAATGCAGAGCTCCTAAAACCACAGTTAACAGAATTGTTGGATACAGAAGAGAAAATGACAATGTATAAAATATTAAAAAGCAAAGAAATTAAAATAAAAATGGAAAAATGAGCAAGAAAGAAGAGGCTATCAAAAATGAGTAGGCAGAGGTAAAAAAGAACTAAATCAAATTATTAGAAATGAAAAATAGAGTCTTTGAAATGAAAGACTCAGTGGATGGGCTAAAAATTATGTTAGCCACAGCCGGAGAAAGAACGGGAATTAGAGAATGGGAAGATACATCTGAAATAATTACTTAAATTGAAGATTAGAGAGGCAGAAAATGAAAAATATGAAAGAGGAATTAGAAGATACAAAATGACATAACTATTACGTAATACAGAATTTGGTTGGCATTTCTTCCCAGTTCCTGGGAGGAAGTCTCTAAAGCTTTGGATTTCCAGAGTGATAGGAGTGTCTTTTTCTTTTTTTTTTTTTTTTTGAGTGGGCCCTGATACCTTATGCTATCATGGTGACTTATGGTGGGTTCCTAGATAGTTTGTGCTAATTTGATGACTCTGAAGGGGGCTAGCCACCCTAGAAAGGCCAACTGTATAATTAGAGGATTGGGGCTTTGAGATGTGTGATATCAGCCCAATATCCAGAGAAGGGAAGGCGACTGGAGATTGAGTTCAATCCCACGGCCAGCAATTCAATCAATCATGCGTATGGGATGAAAGCCCAACAACAACTCTGGAAACTAAGCTCAGGTGAGTTCCCTTCATTCACAATATTCTGTGCATATTCTTATACAATGACATGCTGGGAAAGTGATGCAACCTGACTTCACAAGGAAAGGACACAGAAGTTTCACATTTGGGACCCTCCCAGACCTTGTCCTATGTAGCTCTTCTTTTGGCTGGTGCTGATTTGTAGCCTTTTTGCTAGAACAAAACTGTAATAGTAAGTATATCTCTTTTCTGAGTTCTACGAGTCATTCTAGTGAATTATTGAACTTGAGGGGGTAGTGGGAATCCCCAAAGATCTAGCCAGTTGGTTAGAAGCGTGGGTGGCCTGGAGACCCCTGAACTTGTGGTTCGTGCCTGAAGCTAGGGCAGTCTTATGGAGGACTGTGACCTTCACCTATACATTTGACTTAACTCTGGGTAGTTGGTGCCAGAAGTCATTGCAATAACATACTATTAAGCAGAGTCCCAGCAGGAAAAAACTGGAGATTGGCATGATAGATTTGTGTTTCAGACACAATGCTCTGGAAGGATCCAGTATGTTTGTGAGTGAGCCTATCACAAGCGTTAGGTAACCACAGATCACAAGGCACAAAATCAAGATCAAGCTCTGTTACCCCAGGTCAAAAGTTTGACTGTACAGATATTCGATAAATTAATGAAATGCACTAATCCAGCTCCAAGGTCAGTAAGGCCTCTGGAAGGCCTGCAATGTCAGATAGGGATTCACAAAGTATGTTTTTCCTAAAAGTAACCTCAGATTGATCTATTCCAGGGCCTCAGTCTCTGTATGGGCTTCAGCTTCCTCTGTTGTGGTTCCACCTGCACTGTGGCTTGTCCTGTCTCATCCTCCTCTCCAGCTCAAGGATTTTGCTTAGATGTAGCTTCTCCAGACTCATGTATGCCTTCTCTGTTTGGATGCCTCTCTCTGAAGTGTCTGCATTCAAATTCCTAATAAGAGAAGATGTGATAGGCTGTCACTCCACGTGAAGGCCATGTCTGTCAAGAAGTCCTTACAGTAGGACCTCTCAGAGGCTGCCAGTCTCCCTGAAGCCCAGCTTTTAAAACGCTGACTTCCTCCCTGTCCACAACTACTCCTCAATCCATTCAGTTATGCCAATGACTGCCAATTTACATGGCATCAAGAGGTGTGCCAGGAACCTCTTCTGCCTACTCTGCACAGAACGGAGCTGGGGATTAGGATAAGCAGCTCAAATATTTCAGATTCTTCTCTATGGCTTGTACTTGTGTGACTCTTAAAGAGTTCTTGTGTTTCTTTATTTCTTTGCTTCAATAAAATACCACTATCCCAAAGACTTCCATCATAGTCTACACAGAGGACCCAGCCCTCTCATTTCATTCAACCCACTCATCCCTTTGATATTTTCATCAAACATTATTAATAACCTATTGTTCCCCCATTGTTATATGTATCCTGTGATTTCAGACCATGCTGGTAAAAACATTATAGATCTAATCTATCTTCTTCTGTTTCCACTACTCTCGTGTCAGAAAGGCTAAATAACAGTAACGATAGCAATGATGTTATAGCTGACCTTTATTGCACTTACTACATGCTAGGCAATATTTTATGTATTTACATATATGAACTCACATATCTCTTACAAAAACTTCTATGCAACAAGTTTCTGCAGATGAGGGAACTGAGTTTAAGTGGCTCAGGTCACAGAGTTGCTGTAGAGGCAGAATTACGATTCAACCCCAGATGGCCTGACCCAAGGTCCGTTCTCTTTGCCACTAGGCTATATAACCTCATATATTTAGTGGCTATGCATTCATGAGCAGAATCAGACAAACTGGGATTCAAATCCAAGCTATTCCACTTTTAGTTGTATGGCCTCTCTAAGCCTTGTTATCATCTGTAAACTGAAGATAATTCCCTCATAGAACTGTCAGAATAATTAAATGAGATCATATATAAATAACACTTAGCCCAGTGTCTAAAAAGCAGTGACTACAAATGGTAGCTCGTTATTACTATTCTGAGCCCTATTCAGAATGTTAGCATCATATCAATAATAAATATCAGCTATTACTTGTCTATCTCATGAAGCATACTGAACCCCAGGCAAACAAAAAAGCGCAGGCAGAGTGATCACACTCAGGAGTCCTGGAGTCTGAAACTACTAATACTGCTCTAAAGTTCAAAAAACAAAGCACAGACAACTAACCACTGACGAAATGTATGAATTAAACAAAGACTTGGACAAATCAATCAATCCGAAAAAGAAATGTGGTCATTGAGGAGGGATAGCAAAGGTGATGTGTTGGGCTGGGGTGGAGCGCGTATATGGAGCTGGCACCTCATCCAACCAGCCAAGGAAGACTTCATGAAAAGGTAAGAACTAAGGAAAACTCTAAAGGTGAGGAAGAGGACTGGGCAACTTTGGGTGAGAGAGAAACAGAAGGAACTCTCCATATCTCCTTGTGAAGGGACAAAGGACTGAACTTCCTGAGTTCCTCTCGCCAGATGACTTGCTTAACCCTTTCTTGAACTAACATCATTTTCCCTTTGTGACTTCTCAAATGATCAGGATTTGATGAGCTGTCTGTTCCTATGAGCCATCTGTTGGTTATTCTGGCTTTTTAAGGGCAAAATATGTGTTCATATTTTGTCTCCCTAGGTCCCAGTACAGTGCCCAGACTTTAGCATGCCTTCAATAAATACTTGATGAATCTTAGTGACAATATGCAGCTAAAACTCCTACACTCTGACAGGGTCCTGCGTGCTTTAAATATATAACACAGTGTTACTCATCTTCAGCATCTTGCTACCACCATCGTCCTATTTGGTGTGGTTCAAACTGCAAAGCTGTATACTTGTTCCTCCTTAGTAAAAAGAGCCTCTCATGGCGTAATTAACACAAGTTCACATCCACATGTGACTGACAGCCCCTAATGAAAGCCTCTAAAAAAGGATGGCTGAAGGCTGCAGAAAAGAACTGGCTCACAGATCTCAGCCAACTAGCTAAGAAGTCTTTATGAAATTATTTTATTGGCCAAAAAGTAATTCCGTATTGACATGAGTTTGGACAAGTTTAACAAAAGATTTCCCAGTCCCTAATTTAACCTTAGGGCATTTGCATTAAGATAAATGAGCAACAGTAGCTTTCAAGTTTTAATATATATATATATATATTCTGCATGAACGGCAAATTGTTAAATGAGGAGGAAAAAACCATTCTGATATAATTCCTGCTCCTTTTAATTCAGAGTGCAAGAAAAACTAAACTGTCTGAGATAGCTTATCCTCACTCAATGGAACAGCTCAACTTTTATTTTTCCCTCAAACATTGGTATTTATCATTACTTTTCCTTGCACTTTTAAAAGAAAGACATAGTTTTAAGAAAAAACTTTAAAGGGTTCTATTTTGTTAACATTGATCATTCATATTCTTAACATCACATACGCCATTGTAAATTAATTCCACTCCAGTGGCTTCAGAAAAGAGTTTTTGTTGTTCATAATAACTGCTAATCATCTTTAAGCATAAAAATTAAACATGTGCAGGCATTTCTTAGACCGTGATAACATTGCATAATGGAAATAACTTTCCAAATCTAATTTTTGAGCTTTGTGATCATAAAATTAATTACACTTGAGGAGAATTCTAGATTTTTCTGCACTAGACAGATATATTGCTTACAGCAATAGATTATCACAGGCTAAAAAATGCTGGGAACAATAAAATACTAATAGTATCCACGTCAGAAAGTTTTTCAAAAGAAGCATTTTACACTGCCTCTGTTCTCATCACCCAATCATCTAACAGAAGAACTCTAGTTCAGTGTGAGTTCCGGTTTACCTTTCTGATTGGATACACATGGTAAAAGCCTAGTGGAATTCACTTAGGCACCAGCATGGCCCAATCAATTCACTTAGGAACCAGTACTGCCCAATTTCCTCCACTCTCAGTAGATGAACGGTCTCACCTCCTACTTCACAAGAACAGACTCCAGCAGGAGATCTCCACTTTCTGACGTCAAACCTACACACTTTTTGGAGGTGAAATGTGCCTGTTTCTTTCTGTCACTCTGGAGGAAATATCCCTTCTCATAGCTAAGGTCAGTACCCCAATTTATGTTGTGGCTCATTTTCTCCTGATTTTGCAGGACTCTTAGACTATCAATGATCCCTTCTTTTCCTGTGTTTTTTCTTCTCTTTCTAGTTAATGATTTCACTCCATCAGTCTGAAGTCTTGCTCATCCTAAAGTAAATTTTCTTCTACCCTCACCACTTTCTTCTCTAGGTCCTGCCCTATCTCCCCTCCTTGAGACAAAATTGTCAAAATAATTGTCGTGTTGTTTCATTTCTCTATCCTCACTTCCTCACTTCTCCAAAGTCAACTCTTCCATCTGACTTTCATCCCTTTCTCCATCAAAACAACTCTATAGCGGTTGTCACTGACTGCTATGACAATCAATCCAATGGGAATTTTTCAGTCTTCATCTCACTTAAGCTTTCAAGAGACTCTGTTGACCTTCCTTCATAAAATGTTCTTTTGTTGGTTCTGATGGCACTACACACCATTGGTTTCCTCCGGCCACTCTCCACTCTCCTTGGTTAATTCATCCCTCTCTACATACCCTTTTAAATATGGGGGCTCCTCAGGAACTAGCCGTAGGTCCCCGCTTCTGTTTTCACCCTATACTCTTTGGTTAGGCAATCTCATGGCTTCAAACACCATCTGGGTGTCAATAAGTTCCAATTTAAATACGTAAACATGTAATCCAGACCCTTTCTTCAAGTTTCAGTACCAATACATCCAATTGCCTACTCAACATCACCACGTGAAACTCTGAAGGCACATTAAATTCAGCACGGCCGAAACCAAGCTTAAGATCTCTTCCAACCCCAAACCTGGTCTTCTTCTAGCCTTCCATATCTCAGTGAATGGCACAAACAGCACCAGGCTCTGCACACCAGAAACCAAAGAACCAATTCTTTTTTTCTTCTTCTTCTTCTTCAAAGATTGGCACCTGGGCTAACAACTGTTGGCAATCTTTTTTTTTTTCTGCTTTATCTCCCCAAACCCTCCCTGTACACAGTTGTGTATCTTAGTTGCACATCCTTCTAGTTGTGGGATGCGGGACGCCACCTCAACCTGGCCTGACGAGCGGTGCCATGTCCGCGTCCAGGATCCGAACCCTGGGCCGCCACAGCAGACCACGTGAACTTAACCACTCGGCCACGGTGCCGGCCCGAGAACCAATTCTCATACCACCACCACTCCCTCCTTCACCAGCTCATGTAACATATCACACCAAGCTCTGCCATTTACTTTTTTACCTAATTTCCATATCCTTCACTTCTCTCTGTCTCTACCACTACCACCCTAGACCAAATTACCTTCTTATCTTACCTGGACTATTGGTAAAGCTTTCTAACTGACCCTGCTCATATCCAATATTGGCCTTAAATCTGTTTTTCACACCACAGCCAAGGTAAGCTTTTCAAAATGTAAATCCGTTTATTTCATTCTCTAACTTAAAACCTTGTAACGGTCTTCCATTGCTCTCATGATAAGCAGCAAAATACTTTATGTGTTCTACAAGATTTCATGTGATCTGGCCCGGACCTGTCTCTTCCCTCTCTCCACTCCAGCCACACTATCCTTCTTTTAGTTATTGTCAACCAGTCTCATAGCACTTTCTGTTTTTCCTTCATTGCATTTTTCATGATTTTTATATAGCTATTTTTTTAGTATTTGATTATCTGTCTCTCTCAAAAGACTGTTTTCAAAATCACGTATATTTTGTTCAATATTTTATCCCCAAGCATTTTGCTCCCACACAGTAGAATGAATCTAGTGGATGAATGTCTAAACTGAAGATATTACATTTGTGATTAATCAGTTAAAACTATGGGAGAAGATGAGTTCAGCTAGAATGAGAAGAGAAGTAGGTCAAAGAAAGAACCCGGGAGAGTTGACATTCACAGGCACCCAAGGAGGAATGTGTAGGGTAGATAAGGTTGTAGGAAATTAAACCAATATGGAGTATTTTAAGTAGCTCTGGAAAGACATTTTCCTTAGCATTCATTATTTTTTCCCCAGTGTTACTTGTTTCTCCTGATACATTAACAGAACTGAACACAAAATTTCTCATAGAAATACTGTTATCCTTTCCTTATAGAGACTTGCTTCATAGCCTAAAGTTAAAAAAGTACCAACTTTACTTGTTTTCATTGACGAGCGATTGTCATTGAACTCTTTCTTTGGGTCCCCAAGGCATGGTTCCCTTGGGGATTGGCAGCACAGATATGTCATCCACATATCTACCAGGTGCAAAGTCTTCACTCTCTGAAAGGCTGGTAGGAGGGGAGGCAAAGGACCCACTTGGGTGAAGAGGCTATGAAAAACCTCCACTACTTTCTGAAAGTCAGTCATCCTCCTCTCTTCTCCTGAGAAGGACAGCTTAAATATCCCAATAACAAGAAAGGAGGAAAGACAGTAGATAAAACATAGGACACCCACTTAAATTCAAATTTCAGATAAACACATAGTTTTAATATAAGTATGAACATGCAATGTTTAGACATTTTTATACTAAAAAATTATTCACTGTTTATTAAAAATTCAAACTTACTGGGCATATTTGTTTGCTAAATCTGATAATCCTAACCAAAGCCCACTCACTGATTGATTCATTCATTCACGTATTCATCAAACATATTTCAAGTGGGCCAACTGTGGGCCAGTCTCTGTTCTAGCTGCCAGGGCTCAGCTGTGAACAAAATAAAATCCCTCACTGAGATTTTGGTCCACAATGAAAACCAAACCTAGGTGCCTGTGGAATCTGACAGACTGCGGCACCTGAGAAGTGGCCCCCCCACCACTCCGTACAAGATGTCACCCGTCAAACCACATACAGTCAGCTGCCTCTCAAACACTAGCCGTCTCCTTGTTAAACTATTGTTTTTTTAGGAGAATAGTCACACCAAAATGTTAACGGTGATTGTCATTTGGTTGGCAGTTTGAATGATTATGTCTTTTCTCTGCATGTTCTACATTTTCTAAATGAGTACATATTATTTATAAAAACAGTAAGAATTGTTCCATAAATCCAAGTTGCCATACAGTCACTTTTTTAAATTAATTTTCAATTAATGATCCAAGCCCTGATCTGTACCATTAGCAGGAAGTCCATTATCTACTTCTGAGATACCCCTTATCTCCGGAATTGTCTGGGCATGTTACCTGTCCCAAGGTGAGGGGGTGGGGAAGGGCCAAGATCTCATCACAAAAGGAGGGCAAGTGCCAGAGTCAGCTCACAGCCTCACGAAGCCTCCATCCCTGTGGCAGATGCATCCTACACCCACTCCAACTAGGCGAATCTGAGCCTCTACTGAATGGCCAACTGGCCAGACTGGGGGCTCTACCGCCCACCCACTCCTTTAATGTTAAAATAATCCAACATGCCCCCAAGTCTGCAGAATTTAGGGGTTGGATCTTTCCATTGCCACACCCAACCACATCTCAGGGGACCAGCTGGCTTTCTCATGTGGAGTCAAGGGTGGCTCTGATGTGTCCACCCACCTTGCCCCTCACTGGTCTAGAACCACCGTGGTCTCCTCCCTATCTTCTGCCATTCCCCTCCACTAACCCTACTTCATCCCCAGAATCCATGCTTCAGAGGTCCCTAGACTTTTCTTTTAAATACAGAAAACACAAAGAATCTGCATATGCTCAATTTTTCTACAGGAGCAGGGTTATTGCTCAGCCCCACTCATCTAAAAGAAACTTCTTTAATGATCCCAAGTGTTTTCACCCTTCCTTGGGGAGCCAGGTAATGGATTCCAGGGAGACCAACACCCATGCTTGAGGAATTGGCAGTTCCCTTCCCAGGTTCCAAAGCACTTTTCTGGCTCTTCTGTCAGTGGAGAAAAAAGTATAAATGCAATCTCTAGAAGGGCATCACTGCATCTGTAGAGGATTCCTAAAAAAATATGAAATAAATCATACTGAGCCCGCATCTCACAGTTCACCAAGAGACTTGATATGGATTTCTTAAGCCCTTAAGGCAGCCCAAGCTTTTCTTTCCTTACTTTATCTTATTAGGTAACTAATAATGATAAAGTCACCCATTTGGGCTAATTCTTAAAATTAGAAATAAAGCTGAATGGACCAAGGCAATGTGTCCTGATTCATACATTTAACTGAAAACTGTTCATTTTTTAAATAATATTTTCTTTCATTGGTATTGATATGGTCTTTTATGCCTAAACAATTCTAACTATCTCTATATGATGTTCTTTAAAAAGACAAAGGTTGCCTGAATCAGAATTTTCATCATGAGCAAAATCAGTAGGAAGACTTTTCAACTCAAACATCACAGCTAACATCTTTATCAGAGTGAGTCAAAGTGATAATTAAATAAAAAGCTCAAATCTCACAAGACCTAAGACATGAGATTTCAGTGCAGTAAAGATGATCAACAAGGATGCTTTTATTTTCCAGTGGGGGAAACTGAGACCAAGAGAGGCAAGTGTAAAAAGTCCTACAACTAGCTTGTCCTCCATTCAGCAACACGTTAGTATGCACCAGCCCTGGGGGGGAAGTGCAAGGATGAACGCAGTGCACGTGGAATAGTCTACTGGAGCTAGGATCTAGGTCTCCTCACTCCTAGGCCAAAGGTCTCTCCTTCCCTGGAAGACAGACTGTGGGAATAGCCTCTGCTCCCTTTGGGACGTTGAAGTGGAATGCCATTTAATGCCTGATTGCATTAGCAAACACCCACGCAACGTCCCACACCCCGAGAGTTTCATTTAACACCAAGGGGTCACTTACACACCAGTAAACTAATAACCTCTGTTTGCAAATACAGAAGATTTGAGAAGTTATTTCTGAATTCACACAAGTAACTTTGATCCAATGGCATTATCAAGTCCCCACACCACTTGGAATGTTTTCTCCTTCATTGCAAGCCACAGCTAAATTTTCTATTCCCCGGAGCATGAAAATGCAATGCATAAATCAAAAACAAGTGAGTTTTTTTTCCTGTGCTTTTGCAGAAATGTCAATTTGCCACATCATTTAGCAGCAGAGAAGAAAGCTGTAGATGGGACAGGGGAAGCATGAGCTATGAGCCTGATCACTTGGGAAAAACTTGAACTTTCTGACCAAAGGGAATTCCCCCTGGTTTCAGAGAAACGTATTAGCATGGAGGTAAAATGTGAGGCCTGAAGAACTGCCTCCCCCTCCCAGAGAGTCTCAGGTTTTTTTGAAGATTAGCACTTGAGCTAATATCTGTTGTCAATCTTCTTTTTTTTTCCTCTTCTTCTCCCCAAAGGCCCCCAGTACATAGTTGTATATTCTAGTTGTAGGTCCTTCTGGTTGTGCTACATGGGACGCCACCTCAGCGTGGCCTGATGAGCAGTGCCATGTCCAAGTCGGGGATCTGAACCAGCAAAACCCTGGGCCCCCAAAGCAGAAGAAGTGAACTTAACCACTCGGCCACAGGGACGGCCCTGGTCTCAGTTTTTATTTCAATTGTATTTACTTCTAATTCTCTACCCACCACTGACCCCTTTGGGCTATCCAGAATATCATCATCACTGTCATTTTGGTGTTTCCTTTTTAAATTATTTTTCTTTAAACGGGATTGATGGTTTCCCATGCTGAGACAAAACTCCAGATTCCTTATCTATTTTGACAAGCATGAATCTGTTTTTAAACAACACAGAAGAAAATCCATATGCACACACCACCAGAGGAAACAGCTGCAAAAGCTATTTGTTGCTGTGGAAGAGTCCTTAGGCAAGGATTTAGGAGAGCTGCGTTCTGGTTCCGGGTCTCACATTTGAATGTAAACGTCTCCAGATCTAAATCACTCACCCTTGTGCTTCTGCTCCCAGTGCCTGGCAAGCTACATCACCTCTCAAATTCTTCTCCCTACAGAGACCCCCTTCTCCACTAGGCATGATATTTACTGTCTCCCACGTATATCCTATTGATTCCTTAGTCGAAGTGTTTATTCATGTCCTTAGTCATTTTATTTTCATTAGTCATTCATTCATCAACTCTAGACTAGCCTGCTTCCTTACCATCTGTTATCCCATCAACCGTGCTTAACTGAAACTCAAATCCCACCTCTGGATACCTTCAATTCCAATGTCATTGGCCTCGCCTGCTCTGAAGTCCTAGCCCTTTCTACTTATATAATGTCCCATGTTATTGTTTTGGAATTTTTTGCATTGTTTATTAATTGCTTCACTGTGTTTACCTTGGCTCCCTTCTAAGTCTCCAACCCCTTCTCTAAATAATCAAAAGTACTAGTTTCTTGTCCCAATTCTCAATCACTCCCCACTACTCTGAGCAAAACCAATGATCTTCCATTTTCTTCTATAAAAAATGAAAGATCCTTAAAATTGCTTCCAGCTCTAATAGTCTATAATTCTATTTTGTTTACTGTTTAAAAATTCAGATTTATTCATTTGAGTTTTATTATTATTATTACTCTGTTCAATTCTTAGCAAAATTATAGCACATGATAGAGGCTTAATCAAGGAGGAAGTTACCAGGCCAGTGAGATCATCTCCCTGGCTGCTCTGTGGAAGTGACCAGAATTCCAAGGATTAAAGTGAAGTGCCTTTGGAAGTGTCCCTCAGCAACTAAGGTCTTTGCTATTAAGCTATGAGCATCATAAGTCTTTGTTTCCCCTTCAAAGCGTGGGAGAGGGTGATATAAACACAGCTCAGTATTTATTGGAAGCAAAAGGCTTCCTAAAAATCCATCCTCAAAGCTTATAATTTTCAACCAATGAGAAACAATTCCTTTACCTCTGAAGGGCAGGAGTCTCCTGTCTTTTTAAATAAAAGGAAAAGCGCAACCTTCACAAAACAAGCCGACAACCCGACGCAATTTAAGAAGAAAGAAATGAAATGATCAACAGTTTCAGTTTGCAATTTGGAAAGAGAGGGTGAGATCTGATAATCCTGGCACGTTCCTCATTTTCTTCTTGAGGAAAAAATAAAGGGTATTTATGAGAACTGTCCTCTGTTATTAAAGTGAGATGATTGCTTCAGCCCTTCTAAAACGTTTTGTAATATTAATTTTTTACTAATGACATTTTTAATATATTCTGTGATAAATCCCTGCCAAAGTCTCACTCTCGCTGCTATCAGAATGTGGGGCTGTAATAAGCATGACCCTAGTCTCTTACACAGATTGCAGTCATTCATTACCCAATGCCGTGGCCAATTTGCATCTCCCATCCACAAGCAATCTTTCTCCAGCTGTTACCTCAATTTGTCCTTGCAACCATTTCCATCAGTTCTGGAGAATTTTGTGTAATAGTCTAACTTTGCAAGTATCACTGGGAGTGGAGGTAAGGGAGTGTGGAGGGATTACGTGCTCTCCATCCGAGACAATCCAGTGAGGCCATGGTCAGCTTCCAGGGGAGACTCACGGGGCAGCCCCACTTGGCCATTTGAACCTGTGGCTCCCCAGTCACAGACACCAGCCTGAAAGCTGGTTGTTAGCAGGCTCCTGCTGAATTTGGAGGAATCCTACTCCAAATTTAGTCAACATCAAGTAATTCAGGTGGCTCTCTGTGAAGTAGGACTTTGGAGTTTGGGGGAAAAAAGGGCAACCCCGAATAGGTTCTCCACCTCTGATTTTACCCTGTCACTTATCTACCACACTAAGGAAGAAAGGGAAAGGAGGAGAGTGAAAAGTGAATGCAGAAGGAGAATATCAGAGGGATTCTCTGGAATACAGCACCCACTCAGAAATGACAGCCCCAAATCACATGCACTAATAAAACATGAGCTGCAAGTTGTCCTTAAGTGAAATGTATAGAAACATTTGAAATAGCTTATTCATGATTTTATAATTTCATTCATGAAGAAGCATCTATTGCCAGATATTGGGCTAAGCATAGGGAATACATGTGTGATTAATTATTGCTCAGAGAATATCTTATCTGTAAGCTCTATGAGACCAAGCACCTCTCCTATTTATTGCTAGAGCCTAGCGTAATATGTGGCAGAGAGTGTGTCCAATGAAACAGAGATTGGTATGGAGAGGGAGAACCAGGAAATGAGGGCAGGAGAGAGCTGAGTTCTATCCCCAGCATCTAGGAAAATATCTGATCCAGAGCAGAGGCCCAGTGAATGTTAGTTATTGTTTATACATATAGTGGAATTAACATGACATTCCCAAAGCATCAACCACACTGGATGTCTTGAGTTATTTGTGTTCAGGCTAGATAAAAAGATCTTAACACAAAAATTTTATGCTTCCATTAATATTTGCTTAGAGGGAAGTGAAGGCAGTCAGCAGCTACTCTTCTTCATGATATGTTTTTGAATACGCACAAATACGCTTTGGCAAGATCAGTTAGCTCGTCCCACTTCCAGGGAAGTTTGTAAAGAAGGCAAAGAAAACTCTGAATACAAAGGACAGCTAGTCATGAGTGTGGAATCCAGGGCAGAAAGAGGCAAGGGGGAAGACAGGCTTTCAATAGGATTTTTAAATTTTGTTTAAACTGAATTCCCAGAACATCATCCACCCATTCCATAAATGTTTATCGAGGCCTTGCTATGTTGAAGGCCTTAAGCTAGAAGGGACAGACCCTGTACTCAAAGATCCTATGGCTGAAAAGGACCCAGAAAGAAGAAGTAACTGATGCACTGAGAGGAGCTGTGAGAACAGAAGGCACTAAAATGCTCAAGACACACAGCCCCTAGCCCAGCCCGGGGGCCAGCAGCCAGAGAAGGATTTCCAGAGGAGGTGATGCCTTGGCCAGATTTTGTAAAGAATAAGATGCAAAGAAATAAGTAAAAAGAAGCCAAGCAGGAGCAAACAAGCAGACAAAGCAGAAGAGAATGTTCCAGAAGAGAAAAGAGCACAGACCACAGCACAGGGAAGGGGGAAGTCAGAATGGGTTTGAGAAACCTCAGAAGACTTCCATAGGACCAGCCACTGGGAGTAAAGAGGCCAGGCTGGACACACGGGCAGGGACACTTGGGGAGGACTTGAGGGCCCATGCTAAGGAGACTGGCCCTTATCCTGAAGATAACAGGAGGTTTTGCTCACATGCTGAGGTAAGCACAAAAACACAGGCTGGTAACAAATACAAAGTAGGCCCTGCAAAACCAGCTCCCCTCGGAAGCACGGATGCAGACCATTAAAATAATCAGAGTTCACTCATCTCAAAAATACTGTCAGAGCATATGGGTGAGCAATGTGGAGAATACAAAGGCGAATAGGACACGCCTGCAAGGACCTTACAATCCAGGAGGGGAAAGTGGAGTACTGCATCACAACCATCCAAGAGGAATACAGACGAAGAGCTCTGGAAAGCCAAATTAAGAAAGAACTACCTCCAGCTGGAGGATAAGGAAATGCTTCCTGGAGAAGAGGCCCTGGAAAGTTCCACTCTAAGGCAGTGGTTCTCAACCTGAGTGTGTGTCAAAATCATCTGGAAGACTGCTAACCGTAGACTACTGGTCTCCATACCAGAGTTTCTGATTCAGTAGCTTGGGAATGAGGCCTCAAAATTTACACTTCTAATAAGTCCCCAGGCGATGCTGATGATGCTCGTCCAGGGAGGAGAATTTGGAGAAGATTTGCCCTAAGTGAAAGTTAAGAACTGGTGTATTCAGGAGGGGATCGGCCAACGACTGGACCACAGGGCTCGGGGAGTTGAAAAAAGATGCGCAGCAACGATGGCAGTGTAGACCTGCTTTATTCTCTTTGGCGGACAGAGGGAGGGAGCCCTGGTGGCTTCCCCTGCAGCCACATTTATACGACTTCCACACAAAAGTGGCACACAGCCAGTATGCACATTACATAAGATATGTTTATATACACGGTTTGGCGCATGCGCTGCCTGCAGAGGACATGCTGAGTCATGTCTGCCCGGAAACTGCTCTGGTCTAATTGTCCGTAGTGCCTCCATTTTCACGTCAACTGGTCAAATAGAGAAGAGGCTATAGGCATCCTGTGAAGAGGAAAGCATGTACGTAAAGGCTCGTGGTCAGAAAAGCAAGATTATCTCCTGATTATAATTGAGTCGGGGTAGAATGTAAGACACGTGAGTAGATAAGATAGCATCAGGCACAACCTTGGTAAAATAATTACCCGTCAACTCCCGGTGGCTGAGAGCAGTTGTGCTAGAACCCTCATCAAGTGCAAGGCAATGGCTTCCACGTGCCTGTACCTTGCCTCTAAATTTTCTAGCCTTCAACTGTCCCAGCTCCTCAGATCTGCCCTGCTCTCTAAATGGAAACAGCCATTAGTACCAACTAACTCAGCCACTGAGTGCGTTACTGATCCCTTCCCTCTAAACAAAAGTCCTTTAGTTTAGGTAAAGCAAGGTTGGGAATTTTCAAAAGGAATTTTAACAAGAAAATAAAAATGATGAAAGTAAAGAAACAAACATTTGCACGCACACAGTTCTCATCATCTAAAAAAAAAAATAAGACCCAAAGATGAGATTGGTTGCCGCCATTTAACAATGGCTTGCAAGGTGTTTTGAGATGAATGGTGCTGAACAAAGACATGTTGAAGTCCTTGCCTCCAGTCCCTCAGAATGTGAACTTAAGTGAACTTATTTGGGAATAGGTTCTTTATAGAGGTACTAACATTAAAATGAGGTCATTAGGGTGGGTCCTAATCCAAAATGACTGGTGTCCTCTGCTTAAGCAGATGAGCATAATTAAGGAGGGGGGCAGGCATTCCAATAGATACCTGTATGGGTCAGAACACTGACATCAACTTTTTCTCTAAATCCCCACCCCAAAGACCTTAATTTTAACTTTTTCTTTTTCTTTCTTTAACAACTTACCCTCCTACCTCTTTCTGAATTTCTGCTTCCACTTCAAGAGAGAACATAGTATACTGACATTCCTGTCAAAGTCCAGAAAGCTGTTCTGCTGCATCTCCTCCTGACTATGGAAACAGAAGGACAATTCCCCCTCCTGGTGGTGGTCTTGGTGACAAAGGAAGGGGCGGAGCAGGAGAGACAAGACAAAATCAGAGCAGAGTGCTGGGCAGACGGGGCTGTGGGCCCTGGGGAGGTATTTGCATGGGCACATGATGGAGAGAGGAAGTTGAAAGAAGAGACCTAGTGATGGGACTTGTCACCTCACAACTGACTTGGGCTCATGTTTCATTCTTGTTTGTTGAAAAGGAAAACCATGTAAGCACTTACGGTAAATTGTCTGACATCTTCCTTCAGAAGAGAAGCGTCCTACTTTCCACCACATGCCGAGGACAGCTGGGTGCGCCCTCACTACTCCCTAATTACTGATTAGCACACACAGTGGGCTAACGGGTCCTCCTTGTTTGGAAGGTAATTTTGATTATTGTCTTTTCAGTTTTGAAGAGGGTTCCTTGGGGCTTTGTTTACATGACACCTCACCCTTCTGTCTGGAGGACCCACTCCAGGCACAGCAAGGGAACCACTACAAGTGTCTGATCCCAAGGAACATGTGGCCAACAGCCAGGAAGCACTATGACAACTCTGGTACTCTCAAAACCAACTGATCTCTAGAGAAATCACTGAGTGTACCCAAATTCCAATAAAGGGCACACTAGTAAGCTTGGCATAGCTATACCCTTGTTCTCTAGTTTAAATAGAAACATTCAAATGTGACTCAAGAAGAATATGCCCAGATGGAAAAAGGTTTTTGGAAATCATAGTTTGCTTTTCACCAGTGGCACAGGCTACTCTTGTCCTGCCCTCTCATAGGGACCCTCAGTGGCCATCAGTGAATGAGGAACGGGCAATGTGTTAGGGTTCTCCAGAGAAACAGAACCAGACAGACATATTTATTATGACAAATTGGCTCACTCATTGTTGGAGGCAGAGAAGTCTTGAGACCGAGGGAGCCAGTGGTGTAAATCCTAGTCCAAGAGCAGAAGATGGATGTCCCAGCTCAAGCAGGCAGGCAGGAATGACAAACGGGTGAATTCCTCCTTCCTGGTCTCTTGTTCTACTTAGGCCCTCAACTATTTGGATAATGCCCACCCACACTGGGGAGGGCGATCTACTTTACTGAATCCACTGATTCAAATGCTGATGTCATCCAGAAACACCCAGAAATAATGTTTAATCCAGGCACTCCTTGTCACAGTCAAGCTGACACAGCAAATTAACCGTCACAGGCAGTTTAGCCTTCTGTGTGGGATGCCCCAGCACTTTGGTAGGTGGATTCTTAAGACTATAAAATGTGGATCAAATGAACACTACAGTGATTACAGGGCTTTTGGTAAGTCATGATGATTTGTATTCTGTCTGTAATCCCACTAAAATTATTTTAAATGATTGAGCGATTCTAACATAAGAGAATACTAAGAACAGCATTTGCCCTGCCAAATTCAAAGGGCAGAGCACTACTTTTGAGAGATTGGTGGGGGAAGGGGCGAGGCCAGTGGTGGATGTTTTATCAGCTAAACCTGGGACTCCTCGAGGTGGATCACACGTTATCAGTGCATTTTCTCTCCCCAAATTGAGTAGTACAGTTGAATGAAGATGTCCTCAGAGCATCTGGCACAGGAGTGAGCCTGAAATCATCTAATCCCAGCCCTGCTGGTGTTATCTTGGGATTCATCCTTGACCCTCCTTGGCATCAGGATGACTGGTGTGAGCCTGGGTGGACTTCCAGATATCTCCACACAGTTCCAGACTTTTATGTTTGTTTCTTAACAGTGTAAACACATACCCTGACTAGGGAATACAATCCCCCAAGTACAGGCTGTTCCTCAGACTCCCCACCGATCAAAGGAGTCCACTGCTTGGTACCTGCCTCCAGCCTCACCTTTATCTCCCAAGCATGTAGACTGGTCTTGTTGACATCAGTAACAACTTAACAAGTAACGATTATGCAACAAGCTTTGTAATAAGCACTGTACATACATTATCGTATTTCATCTAACAACCGCCTCTTAGTAATAATAACACCTCCCATGTGAGGAACATGTTGTTATTCCCACTTTACAGATGTAAAAATTGTAACTCATTGACAGAGGTCACAGAGCTAAGAAGTAATGACTGAGAATTTGTACCCAGATTCACTCATTGCCAAAATTCATATAACCACTACACTATGCTGCCTCCAAGCATTAGCAAAATGAGTAACTCTTCTGGATTTTTCACTACTTTAGAGAGCAGCATTAGTAAGTCGAGTGGAGAGACTGGCCTTTTAACTCCTGAGGCATCTCGCACAGTCTAATCCTCATCTTCTTTCTTATACTTGCAATCACATGTATTGTTATTCCAAGGGAAAATACCCAAGGGTTCTGAGTTTGAGCTCATCATAAAGGAAATGAATCTGTACCAATGAGGTTTGGAAACCACATTTTCAAGGGGATTAGCCTTAGGACATGGCCACTAGATTCATTCTTTACTCAGTGAACCTGGAGTACACACTAAGGCATTCAGGTCCAATGAAAAATAAAACACAGTCCCTGCTCCCAAGCACTTCTAGTAGGAACACTGAATCCATAGGTGGCCATTAAAATCCAATGCGGTAAGTCCTGTGAGCAAGTAAATGAGATATGATGGGCCAGTGGCCAAACCCAATCCAGACAGAGGATGACAGGAAGCCACATCGCATCTGGAAGGGCAGAGTCCAGCATTCCCTCAATGTTTGTCACCACGTGGTTAAATGAGTAACTCAATTTCCCCAGGAAGATGCATGCTTATTTTTGTTCTCTTTTATTGGTTGAAGAGCATTAGAGATCCCTGGTTATACATTCTCAGTGCTTTGGCTAAGATTTTTAGTCAACTTGGGAAATTTTGTCATATGATAAATATAATCAGAAGACCATGTGGGGACACTGGTGGAAGACCACGAAAGCTTGTTTCCGTGCTCTCACCTCACCCAGTGAGGAGTGTATCCATTCATCCCTAAATCTCTGAAGATGCCTCTGTAGCCTGGTCTGACACTGTGACCTAAACTTAACAGTGGCCAGAACGTGGACATTGTGGCTCCTAAGAAAGAGAATGAAAATGTGGAAAGCAAGCACATAAGAAACCCCAAAGTATTTGTGAAAATATGACTGAAACACAGGTAAATGGTAAGAGATGTCAAGATATCTATAAGAGGCAGAATTAGGTTGGGGAATTCATGTCATAATCCACATTTTCACCCAGATCCTGTAAGGGAGCCCAATAGGACAACTATGGCAAACGAAAGCTTTGGAATTTGTCAAGAAAAGACCCCTGTGGTGAAATTCTCTCTTAGAACCAGGGAAAGGTTCTAAGTCAGCTTTTCTCAAAAATCAAATTTAAATTTTTCTGGGATTTCAAGTGTAGGGGAGGAAGACATTTCCTCTATCCAAAGTGGGTTCGTCTGGCCGGAGAACGACTTAATCTCACATGAGACAGAACAGCAAGAGAAAATTAAACAAAGCTTTATGAAGACCATGGCTTGGGGCCTTTCTTCCCGAAGGAAGAAAGGGCACCGAAGAAGTGGGGTATACAGAGTGTTTATATACCCCCAAACAGTATGTTTCACATACGATTGAAATGTCCCTCCCACAATAGTCACAAGATTGCCCTGTCAGCACAGTGCTTGATGGACACAGCAGATAGAGGTCTGCTATCTTGGCGGGCATAGCAGGAGGCAAGTCTATTGTCTTGAACTGGGTAGTCACAGGTGAGTGCAGCAATCAGTTCCTAGCCTAAGGAAAGATACTTAATCCTGAAGGAAATGCCCGTTGGGAGGTGGAGGGAAGTCAGTTACAGGAGGTTACCAGACAAGCACAATAAACAAATGCAGATTTAAGTCCTTGCCTTCCCCACTGATTAAGAGTTTCTAGAGATATCTTTACAGATGGAGAGTTCCTTTACAATGTAAATGTCTCTTACAACGGGTAAGTAAATTCTACTTTTCAGTTGCTTTCCTGTCTGCAAAGAAAGCAGCCTCAAATAATCCTCATGCCAAAGAGACATATCTTGGGGTGGCCATTTCCAGGTCCCCACACAAGCCAGGCTGCAATTGTGCAGTGACTTCTCCTGAAAGTTTAGAACCAGTGGAGAAAGTGACAAGGCTCCTTGAAGTCCCCGACAATGTTGACAGAGCACTCTCTGGTTGGCAAAGCACTGTGCCAGAGAGTTGACGTAGAACATCTCACTGAATCCCCCAGAACACTCCTGCCAGGAGATAATATGCCCAACTTACAGATGAGAAAACAGATTCTGCGAGGCGATCACTTACCCAGATCACATAACTCATAAGTGGCAGAGCTGAGATTCACACCCAATTATGCAAGATTCTGGAGGAAGCTCTTCTGAGGTCACAAAGCTAGTAAAATAAGTGCTACCCTGAGCAATCTTGAGGAAGCCTCTTTTAGCTAAAAGGCACCACATTTTTCCTGGACTCTGAAGGCCACCTGGATTGCAACATTTAAAGAGACGCAGCTGCAGACTGTGACCTAAAGTGAATGAAGCTGGAGGAATCGCCCTTTCCAAAGGAGTCCCACCTGCGTGTTACACAGATGTGCACCTGACACCAGCTTTCCTTCCATATATAAGGAAACCTCCTGGAGCACAGGGAGCGCTGGCTCTTGAGAAAGGAAGCATAGGACTCTCTGCCAGCAGAGGCTTCTACTGGCACCATGTGGCTACTGCAGTCCGTCTTGCTCTGTTTTTCCTTATCTCTTGCTCTGAGCGGTCAGCGTGAACTGGAGGCACCAGCTTATCCCGGTGTACTCCACTGTGGGCTACGGAGCTTTCAGTTCACTGTGAACCTCAGGCAGGAGACAGCGACTCCTCCCGCACTAATCGCTTGGGGTAAGTTTGACGACTCACCTGGTTTAGCCAGGCAGTGGTATGTTTCCTCCACTGCCTAAAGCTGCCCTCTGGCTGCTGGTCCTGACATTATCCCCCTTTGGCAAACTCCACAGCTTCTCTCTCCAGAGGAATCATCTAAAATATAACTTCATTTCTGCAGCTGCTTCCCCTCTTGCTCCTCTCTCTTCGCAGCCGTCCCTTGGGTCTAATGGCAAAGTGAGCTGTCCTTTCCCAGCCCTGCTGACCTTGGTGACTGACCACTTGTGCTTTTGCCTCTCCCCACTCCCGCCCAGACAACCGTGGGATGCCCCGCAGGCTGCAGAATGACTCGGACTGTGGCACCTGGGTGAGGGAGGGCCAAGGCAGCTCCGTGGTGTTAGAAGCATCCTACAGTAGCTGCTATGTCACCCAGTGGGTGAGTATAATGCAATCACGAGGAACACTGAGACACCTCAGGCTACATCCAGGTTGACTCCTCAGGGCCTGTCTCTCCAGGACTCCCACTACATCATGCCGGTAGGAGTTGAAAGAACAGATGCAGCTGGACACAGGACAGTTACAAAGATGAAGCTGCTCGAGTGTCCTATGGATTTTCTAGGTAAGGGCTGAAAACGTTCAGGTTCTGAATGGTGTAGAGTTGCCTGGAAAGTGCCCTTGGGCCTCCCCTACCGGCTCTGTGTAGTGACAGCTGATACTCATGAAGGATTATCTTCCAACTCTCACCTCCACAGGCCAACCTTAGAGATTACTCTTACGCCTGAGAGATTACTCAGTGCAAAGGCACAGTGGGGAGTGCTTCCTCTCTAGTGTTAACCCAGTGCTGTAAGAATTATTGCTGCTCCCCAGCAGTGAGCTTGACCAAGGACCCCTCACTGGTGGGTGGCAGAGCTGGGATTCAAACAAGAATTAGCCCGGGACCAGGAACTCCTCGGTCTTGAGAAGGGTAGAGAAGGAAGCTGAAGCTATCAAGGAGACTTGGCAAATGCCTCCAAGAAGCAGACCATGCACTTAGAGCTCAGCCCTTTCAGTTGGGGGCTACTTGATCACTTAACTGGGGAATTAGTGGGAAGTAGGAGGCCTACTCAACCTTAGCAAATCTTGTCTTGTGAGCGAGAGCCCTGCCTCAAAGTCATAGCAGACTCAAACTTGTAAATCACTCTTCTCATCTGCCTTGCTGCTCAAAAGATAACCCAGAGGGATACCACTGACAAATACAGAATCACAGGCCCCACCCCAGACCTATTGAACCAGAATCTCCATTTCAAAAAGATCCCCAGGGAACTTGTAGCTCAGAAGACTGAGGAGCGCCTCTAGAGAACAGAAGGAAGGACTCTACTGGAAGGAAAGAGGAAAGGGCCCCACTGCTTCCACTGATCTTGCTGATAGTCTCTTCTTTCAAAAATTACTGACTTCAGGGGACTCTTCAGAGTGATTTAATGGTTACTTCCTGAGACTTAATCTCTAGTATACAATATGGATATATCTATTCTAATCTCTAGATCTATATGGGAATTTTGATGCTTTCTAACAAAACGGTCCTTTTTAAGACCAAAGATTTTTACCTAGCTTGATTACTCTCCTCTAAAATCTAGCCCTGAATGCTCCAAGTGCTGACCTGTGTGACTCTGTCCCAATGTGGGACAGACTGACATGTGCTCCTTCACCTGTCACTCAAGGAGACTGCAAGGAGCGAGGCTGCTGCTACAACTCGGAGGTGAATTCCTGTTACTATGGAAACACGGGTGAGTTAAGGCATCTTTGAAACCAGAAAAGTTCCACATTACTTGCCACTAAACCTGGAGGGAGGGGGATCTCCCCACCCGCCCCACCTCAGGCAAATACTAAAGATGACCAAAGGTTAATGCATCCTAGAACACTTGACCCTAAGTGATGGAGCTTTCTAGAGACTTCTATTGCCTATTGTCCTAGAAACCAAACACAAAGCAAATAACATTCAATGAATTCAAGAAGCTAAATCTACGTGCAAGATACTAGCTAACTGACAGAAAATTAACCTATTCCCAAGGAAAAGCCACACTGGTGACTGATAGTCTGATCAAGTATCTAGAGAGCCTTATTTCACAAACGTTACTTTCTATATGTTCTAAATCATGCTCTAAGTTTTCTAATGCAAAAGACACTCACTGAGTTTGTATATGCCATATCCTATGCTAAGCTCTGAACTCTAACTGATAAGTTAAAACAAAGCAGGTACTGCCATCCCCATTTTACAGACGGTAAAGCTGAAGCAAGGAGATTAAGCTTTGCTTGAGGTCTCACAATAAGTGGCGGAGGTAAGATTCAAGCCCAGGTGCTCATCCCGAGCCTTGATGAAGCTCTGGACAGCTGAACTTGCACTGAGGTCATTAGCTGGGGATGCCAACTTATCAGAGGGAGGGATCGAAAGTAGCCAAATCATTAGACTTTTGTCTAGCTGGCTCAATAACAGAGGAGATGACCTGCCTTCAGCACAACCACTCTGGTGTTTCAGTGACCTCGCGTTGTACCCAAGATGGCCACTTCTCCATCGCCGTGTCTCGGAATGTGACCTCACCCCCGTTGCTCTTGAATTCTGTACACTTGGCCTTCAGGAATGACAGTGAATGTAACCCTGTGATGGCAACACATGCCTTTGCCCTCTTCTGGTTTCCATTTACTTCCTGTGGTACCACAAGACGGGTGAGAACAATCGACTATGGGCTCTGTTCCTGACTTTAGAAGTTGGGCAGGAATGTCCTAGCAACTAGTGGGAGAGCTGGAATATCTTAAGCCGTGCAGGATACACTGCTTGGCGTGTAGGATAGTCTCTAGGACTAAAAAGTGCTTCATCACTGAGAAAGCTGAAAGCTCCCCTGGGTGTTTGGCTAAGACTCTCACAGCTGTGCCCCAGCAAGGGGCTAGCACTTGCACCAAGCCTGGAAGAGAAGAACAAGCAACAGGTTCCTCCTACCACACTGCCCTGGGAAACAAGCAGGGAGGCCAGCTAAGATTGGTGCTCCTGGCTGTCTCAGATGAGTACTCAAAGCCCTTTTCTGTTCCTTTGTCCCAAAGTAAGGTGAAGTGATAACTTCCCGGGTTGGTCAATGTAGTGTCGTTGCCTCTGCTCATAGAGCAGAAAATGCAAGCTGTGATAGGGTAGCATTGCTGAGTTCTAGGTCAAAGCCAGTTGTGAGCGAAGCAGCATCTGGCTAGCAGGATTGACCAGACTTTTTTACCCACTCATAGGTCACTGGAGACCAAGCAGTGTATGAAAATGAGCTGGTTGCCACTAGGGATGTGAGAACTTGGAGCCATGGTTCCATCACCCGGGACAGTATCTTCAGGTAAAGTTCTTAGTTAACCTGATCCTGCTTAACCAGAATGACTTCCCTTCCTCCATAAAGCAAGAGTTCTAGGGTAAGCCCTGAGTCCATAAAAGAACATTTCCTCATGATGAAAGAACCTGTCTACCACCTTGGTTGTCCAACTTGCTGACCAGTATTTGACCAAGTCTCCCTGAATTGCTGCCACCAACTTGACCTAAGCCTCAAACTTACCTAGACCTCTATTTGATGTAACTGAGTTTCTTCTTTCTCATTTTGGCCTTCTTCCTTCCACCTCCATAGTCCATCCTGTAGCAAAAAGAATCCCTTTAAAGCCTTGATCAGATAGCATTTTTAAAGCTTTCTCATTGTCTTTCCATCACTTAACATCATGAGCGTAACCTACAGGACCCTGAGTGAAACAGCTCCTACTTGCTTTTCAGTCTGATCTCACCTGACATTGTCAAGTCCTCACTTGCTATTTCCCCAACCCTAGATTGTCCTTCTGTAGGCTCTTCAAAGAACCTCAAATTCTGCATGCCTCTCTTTGTTCTTTGTCAACTGTTCCTCTTCCTCCTCTACTTCTCAGTTACTGCTTTTCATCTTCCTTCACGTCAATCCCTGCAATATCTTCCCTGACGACCCTCTCTACAGAAGGCACTTGTTTTTCACGGTGCCATGTCTATTTTGTGTATGATTCTTATATCTCCACCTCACAAACATCTATCTTGTTTACATATTGGTCGCTCCAACTAAAATATAGCTCCCACAAGACTAGGAATCATGCCCATCATGTTTACAGACTTGCCAACACCTAGCACTCAATGGTTCCTCAACCTTTAAAAATTGAAAGGTGACATGGCTCACTCACCCAAGTTCGCCAGCTAAAATCTTATTTTTCTGTAGGTTCCAAGTCAGCTGCAGCTACTCTGTAAGTAGCAATGCCTTCCCGGTTAATGTCCAGGTTTTTACTCTCCCACCACCCCTTCCTGAGACCCAGCCTGGACCCCTCACTCTGGAACTTCGGATTGCCAAAGGTAGGACACTCTTGGCTGGAGCATCTGGCCTCCCATCTAAGTCCTGTCCCTCTTCTGGGTGTGAAGACCTTACCTTGGTAACAAGACACTTGTTAGAGGTGTTTGTGGGTGATAGTCTTTCTCAAGCAACCCAACTTCCCAGCTCTGTCTTTACTGCTTCAACTCATTTTGGCCTCTTACAGATAAACACTACATCTCCTACTACAACGTTAGTGACTACCCAGTGGTGAAGTTACTTCAGGATCCCATTTACGTGGAGGTCTCCATCCTTCACAGAACAGACCCCTACCTAGGGCTGATGCTACATCAGTGTTGGGCCACACCCAGCACAAACCCCCTGCATCAGCCTCAGTGGCCCTTGCTGGTAAAGGGGTAAGTGGCTTTTTCATGCAGCTGTGCTAGAGTCCCTCAAAGAGGCCCATCTTGACTGCTGGATACCTTTGCTTAGATGCCCCTACACTGGAGACAGTTATCAGACCCAACTGATCCCTGTTCAGAAAGCCTTGGATCTGCCATTTCCTTCTCACTACCAGCGCTTCAGCATCTTCACCTTCAGCTTTGTGGATTCGGTGGCAAAGCGAGCATTCAAGGGACTGGTATGATGCCTCCTTCCATGCTCTTCAGAAGGGCTCTGAACACTCCACCCCCAATTCAGAATTGCTTTCACATTGTACCACTCCTCATCCAAGGTTGCCCTTTAATTTTGGCTGTTGGTACTACCTTAGAGCAATCCTTGATACCAATGGCGTGAGTGACATGTGTCAACTAAACTGAGTTCTTTAGTGCTATTGTGATACCAGCTTGGTTTATCAAGACTTTCTGATAACTTTCACCCTCTTCCTGGGGAGGTAAAGTGGGTTTGAAGACTTCCCATATGACGTGGGGCTACACCATGATCCCAATTCTATTGGCTTCCAGGTGTATCTGCACTGCAGTGCATCCGTCTGCCAGCCTGCTGGGACACCACCCTGTATGATAACCTGTCCTGTGACTAGGCGTGAGTATCCAAGTAGTCTGCACTGGAAGACGGATTTGAATGAACCTTGAGTCCAGTGCTAACCTTTTGTAGCCTGTGGGCCAATGACTCAAACTAAAGATTCATCTTATTAATTATGATGGAGTAAACAGAAATACACCTAGCTTCTTAGAATCCCAGGGCTTCTAAATATAAGCTATAAATCCTCAAGTAACTCTCAACCTTAGCTTTTTACATATAAATTTTGATTAAGCGAGGCATCAAACTGGGTCATGGCCTACATATGGCTCGATATAACTATTTATATCTGGATAGTTCACAAATGTAGACTTCTGTACCTGCTTGAAGGCAGGTCTGGCAACACAGCCTGAAGATCTGCAGGTGGAATATGATTGCGGACTTTGAGTAGATGCTCTAGTTGGTCAGGCTCAATGTTCCTAAAGTGTGTGTATGCGCACACATGTGCATGTGCTTCCCCCTGGTCCACTAACGTTTACCTGTCTACCTCTGAATTAAGTGGAATTCATGACCCCTGAAGCTTTAAGTCCTTTCTGGCAAAGAACTCATAGTATTTCTCATAACTGTATTAAACATAACACCTAACTCAAGTGGTATATAATTTCAAAGAACAATAACTTTTAGACTTTCCAAGGTCCCATAACTGGCAATAGAAATAGGGTTCAAACAGAGCTCTGCCGTTACTGTCTTACCAGTTACCTTTGTATCGTAGGAAAGGGTCTTGGTATTGTATAAGCTATCATTCACGTACCTCTATTTAGGGAAGGATGGCTGTTTGGAGATAGTCTAACATCATCTTCATTCCCAAATTCTGGTAAAACTGAGGTAAGTGTTAGATACAAAGTCTCGGGCTTGCTCATTTGTATTAACACAATGAGGTTTTCTTAAGGCAGCCAGCAGAGTTGCACATACCATGGGGCCTGGCCTTCGTATTAGACTCTTTTCCTAACTACCCCTACAACATGTGCAAACACGTTCTAACAAATCTCTGGTTCTCATCTCTCCAACAGGAAGACGAAGCTCTGACATCCGCTTTCAGAACAGCACTGCCAGCATTTCTAGCAAGGGTCCCATGATTCTACTCCAGGCCACAAAGGACTCTTCAGAAAAGCTCCATAAATACTCAAGTGAGTTGGAGGAGGCCTAACCAGCTACCCAAAGCCCCGCACCTGAACCACTAGTCAAACCAAAGCTACTTCCTTACCCCTACTTTTTAAGCCCTTAGTGATGTAATCAATGTGAACCTCAAAAGAAACCGACTAGCTTGTTTTTTTTCCCTATAGTTAGCGATTGCCAGTCTTTATCAGGACATAGAATCACTTGGTTTCAGCGTGCATTAACCTACTTCTCCATCCTACAGCTTCTCCTGTAGACTCCCAATCTCTCTGGGTGGCAGGCCTTTCTGGGACCTTTATTGTCGGAGCCTCATTAGTGTCCTACTTGGCTATCAGGAAGCAGATGAGTTCCTCAGACTAAATGCATTAATAAAACCAGATTGCACTACCAGCCTGTGCCCAGTTTCTCATTTAAAGGGTTCGTCTGCTGTTGGCATCTCATCTTTCCAGTTCAGGATGGTATCAAAACATAACCCTCTTTCTACTCCAGCCTTTCTGTCTTCTGAACAACATTTCAGTAGAATTTCGTAGTTGGCTGACAACTTGAGCAGTGTATACAAGAACTAAATAGCTTAGACTTAGCAGATTTTTACAAGCTTGAGGAATATAGAACAAAACTCTTCCCCAAGATCAATCAAACTAAAGTAGAACTAGTCTAGAGCGAGTCATGAGTCCCCTAGATGACTGATTCTCAAACTGTAGTGTACGTTGGGATCAAAGGAGGGCTGATAAAAACAGATTCCTGGCCCCACCGCCAGAGTTCGATTAAGTAGGTCTGGGCTGAGGCTTAAGAACCTGCATTTCTAACCACTTCTCAGGTGACACTGGTCTTCCCATTCCAAGCATCACACTTTGAACAATGTGTCTAGAACAATGACTGAGAGGAGGTGTCTGATCACAGATTGGTCAACTGGAAATGCCTTGCTCCCAAGAGGCTTACTTTTGAACCAGAACCGACAAGTAATTTCCTAGTTTAGTAGTTCTTAAGACTAGTAGAAGAACAGGGGAAGAATGAATCATGGTGACTTCACAAGGTAAACGTCCTGTGCGAAGAACCCTCTAGTAACTAACACTGTTGGTTATACTCCGGGAGTAGTCTCTACCATGTTGGGGCTTTGAAAGTAATTCTGGTTAAGTAAGGTTTCCTCACTCATCTTCAGGGAGTAATTTCTAGGTCCTTTGACACTTTAGCAAGGTAAATAGTGTTAATCTTGGTTCTTAAACAGGTGCTTTGTAGTGAGGCCAACCCTGCTTCAAACTGCTTTTAAATAGGAAACATTTTCTTACTCAATTGACAGATATTACATGCTTTTCATGTGACAAACCATCCTAGATGCTTGATTAACACTCTTGAGCCTGAAAACCTGATAAGGTGGCCATTCATCCCCAATATCCCCAAGAATTTGGGAGAGAGGTCAAATAACTTATCCAGTGTCACTTGGTCAAGTAATAGGAGAGCTTGAACAAGAACTCAAGTCTGATTCCAGAACTTGTGTTCTTAGCTCCATGTTGTGCTGAGTTCTTCAGTGGGACCAATTTCCAGTGGTATGCAGATTTAGCTTGACAAAAGTTTATCTGAGGCTTGTCTGATGATGGGGAGATGTGGCTAAGCTAGATGCCTGAAGCAAAGCTCGGACACTACTACCTTCTGATGTGCTAAAGACCAACCCTTTTAAAGGGAAAAGCAATAGCCTTGGATTGCAGTGGTGATAGTGGTTAACCTGGTCATTAAACAACTTAAATGTAACTGTACTTCACCGGAGCAATCGTAAATGAAATTCATTTTAATTGTATTTAACATAATGCATCTAAAATCTCACTTATAACAAAGATTTGAGATTTATTTTTTCATACAGTGTATATTTATAGCAAATCTCAATTTTCAGGTTGAACATTAGCTAGAAATACTAAATTTTTAGGTCTTATGAGATTTATATTGTAAAACTAGATTTACATACCCAAATTGTTCCAAACATACTTGTTTTCCAGCAGCTGAACAGAGTAGCTGTTCTTAACTAAACTAGAATTCTTATACTAAACACATTTCAACTGTCTATAGCCACATCTGGCTAGGAGCTTCTCAAGCTGGGAGCTACAGCATGACTAAAGTCCCCTAAATTCAAACATGAATTGGACCTGCTACACGATGGGTATGCATTGAGAGTAAAGCAACAAAAACCAGGAAAGCTGCTCCAGAAACTAGGCAAGATGAAGGTCAGATGATAAATAAGGAAAAAGTCAGTAAAGAACAATTTAGAAAAGGGAGTTGCCAAGTCATATCTCACCCTTCCTGTGAGAAAACTAGATGGATATGGTAATGAGTTCTTGGCCTACCTTTCCAAAACGAAGCAAGTGTGTGAGTCCTCTAAACAAAACTAACATGATAAGCCAGGTGTCCGGGGTTAGAGCAGAGAAAGGAAGCCTCGTCTCCTGGAGTGCCTGCATGTAGGTGATTGACTCACTGTCAGCTTGCCTTTTTTGGGATGGGGAGTGGTAATACCTATACTAATACTGGATCCAACCGAAGAAAAACCCTGGTGCTTAAGCCTTGACCTAGAACCTCCCAGGTTCTCTCTAGCCGGGCTTCTCAGGCTGATTATAACCACATTCTGTGAACCTCCAAAGGGAGATAAAAACTTATTTCCCATACTTATTTGACCATGAGGCCTCTTTTCAGAGAATCATACAGTAGTGTTCTACCTAACATCTGTAGATCTAGAGTGTTTCTGCTTTCCTAACCATGCAGTCCTTAATGGAACCTGGCCTGCTCAACAAGGAGAAAGGAATATTGCAGGGAGAAAATATTACAATGTACCTCTGAACTGAAAAGCCCCTGGCCAAAATTACCTAGTTTGAAGTTGAATCACTGCTCTAAAGTGAAATATCGGTTGGGACCATTAACTTGAATGGCTTATTAATATATATAGTCTCTTAGCTAAATTAGAAACTTTATTATCCCCAGAGGCCCATTCTTAAAGTTATACAATTTCTTGGCATTTGTCTAATTTTAAGTAATCTTTTTCTAGTACTTTCTTATAAAAGACTTACATCACCACCCAAAACTCTTCCCTACCTTCACCATGTCCTCCAAATTTAGCAAAACTGACTTCTAGTTACCTCTTTATCCTTTGACTAAAGGATTGTTCAAATACAACCAGAATGATATTCATTCTTGTATATTTTGGATTTTTCCTAGATAAAATCACTATGATTTTATTTCTTTGTGTGCTGTCACTGATTTGTAGAGTATCCATGTGATAACATAGCTTCCTATTCTAATATGGAGTGGGAGTGCTCTAGGCCTGCTGCACTGCTGATAGCCTAAGATTTCCCTTCAATGTCTTCCCTCTCTCATGGAAGGGATCCCCGGTCATGTCTCTTCGTTCATTACCTGGCTCTAGTGGCACATACCATTTTGTATCAATTTGAGAAAGAAGGATGCACCAGGCAAACTTTGAGGACTTGTATATCTGAGATGATCTTTCTCCCCTGCCGCCCCACTGGCTCTTGACAGTTTAGCTAGGCACCAAATTACAGGTGTGGAGTTGCCTAGTCTCTAATTTGAAGATATTGCTCTATTGACTTCCAGCTTTCAGTGTTGCAGCCTGTCATTCTGATTTCTGATCCTGCATATAGTGTCCTGTCCTTGGTGGTTTCATCTGCTTTGGAACTTAGAATATTCTCTATCATTGTTCTAAGCGTTCTTGGGTCTTTTATTTGTGCTTTACTGATGGAAAAGAATTTCAGTCCAGGAGGTACCTGGCTTTCAACTTGGGGAAAAGTTCTTATTTCTGATTTATTCCCTTCTGCCTTGTTTTCCTGGAATTCTTATTTGGCTATTAAACTACCTAGTTAATATTGTTTTTTACCATTTGCATATCTTTGGGTTTATAGTTCTTCAAAGTCTTATTTTTTAAAAATATATTTTCCATAGTACTTTCTTATTCTGTCCTCCTTGCAGTTTCCTATCACTTAGATGCACTCTCAGGAGGATAAGAATAACTAAAGTTTTTACTCCCCTATGGGGTTTATTTATGAGTGTCAAGATGATATATGTAAGAAAAAACACAAGGAAAGGAACATATGGGCCTACCCCCAAGCTAAGCATGAGTGCATCACCAAAATAAGCTCTCAGGAAGCTTTCTGATGATTCCATTCCCCTGACTCATTTCCAGATGAAATGCTCTTAAATTCTCTTCTCACTTCCTTGATTTTTCTTTAGTTTTAACTTACGACTTCTTGAGATTTACAGAAATATTGTATATTATGACTCTTCATTCAAATACAAATCTTGCTTCCCCTGCTTTGTCTTCTCAGAACTTTTTTCTTTATTATTATGTCTTCAAATATCAATCTTGTCCATTCACAGGAGAAGGTACCAAAGCCAATTGGAAGCTCTGTATGGTTGTGAAGACTCAAAGCTCCAACATTGGACCAAAAATTACCGGTTCTCATATTTCATCCCCATTTTGATGGATCTACTTGTTCAAAGTAACACTGGAAGAGTGTTTAACATTAAACTGTCTTTCAGAGTGCCTAACATCCCTAAATTCCAGGAATCACTGGTCCCAGGTCAACCCATCCACTGCCAGGATGGAAGAGGGTAAATCGGCTGGTCATATGACAAAGGGATCAGATGTTCAACAGCTTCAGATAATTCTTTTACTTTCTCATTGAGTCATTATACACATACAATGAAGTATATAAGTTTTACTAATGTTATATGTACTTGCTGAACTTTTATATATGTATATACCTGTCTAACCACCACCCTGGTCAAGGATAGAATATATGAAGCATCCCCAGAATGTTTCTTCACTCCTATTCCCAGTCAACACCTCCTAGAGGTGATAACTGTTCTGATTTCTATCGTCACAGATTAGTTGTACTTGTTCTTGCACTTCGGATAAATGGAACTATATATACAGATGAGTTGTTCTTGCACTTCGGATAAATGGAATCATATATACTCTTCTGTGTTTGACCTTTTTGATCTAGTGTCTGCGATCTGTCTATATTGCATGTGTCAAAAGTTTGTTCTTTTATGTACAATATTAAATTAATGTCTCATCAATTCTCATAGTAATGGACATCTGAGTTTCCAGTTTGGGGTTATTGGTAATAAAGTTGCTATGAACATTGGTAGCCAGGCTCCTTCCTAGTATATAACAACCTACGTAATCTTCTCCTACTTTGAATTCAACTGGCCCTGGGACAATAGAACACAGCAAAAGCGATGATGTGACTGGGCCTACGTTGTATAAGATTGCACAGCTTCTGCTTTGGCCCTTGGATCACTTGCTCTGGAGAAACCAGCTGTTATGTCGGGGTGAGAATGCTGAAGCAGTCCTGGAGAGAGCGACTGAGGCCCCTGAGCCAACAGCTGAGTGAGCGAGCCTCCTTGGAAGTGGATCTGCCAATCCATATCTGACTGCAGCCATATAAAAGACTCTACACTAGAACCTCCCAGCTGAGCCCCTTCTGAATACCTGCCCTACCACTGCCATGAGAAAAATTGTTGTTGTTGTAAGACACTACTTCCAGACTAAGGTCATTAGGAGTCAGTCGACTTGATGGCACTAATAGTAACAAAGCCACTGCATTTGGGGGTGATTTTTTTAAAGCCAAGATAGATAAGTAATACCAACATTAAGTTTTTTTGTGGAGGTGCCATATCTTGGATATCAAGGGGTAGAATTATTCAGTTAAAGGGCAAGTGTATGTTTAACTTCATAAGCAACTGCCAAGCTATTTTCCAAAGTATTTCCACCATTTTTACATTCATTCCGGCTATGTAAAAGAGGTCTAGTTGTTCGAAATCCCTTAAGGATAGGCGCCTATCGCCAGAGGTAAGACCTGCTGTAATCCAGTGTCAGCTCCTCCTCCTTAGGTTAGACCTGGTCCAAACTACAGGGGCCCATGGCTGCCTTCTGTTCCCTTTGTGTCATTGTGCTCGTTTCTGATGCTCTGTGAGTTTGTGACTGTAGGTCCTGTTAGACTGCTTCCTCCTCAGTGATAGCAAGCTGGGGGGTGGGGGATGGTTGCTGCCCATGTCTAATCAACCCACAAGCAAGGGAATTTTAAAATAAGACAAATATCTTAGAATTCATAAAAACTATAAGACTGAGAGATAAAATTCACACTTTCAGAGTCAATAAGGATGATGATCTGCTGGTCACTGACCACTTAGGGATCTAAGAAGCGTTAAGATTCCTTCATTCTGTCACTTTCCAGGGAAACAGAATTTCATCTTGGGGCAAATCTAAGGAAAACCCAAAGCAGCTGGAAGACGACCGGAAACAGCATCTTGACTTCAGCCTCATGTATTGAAACATTATCTTATTGAATCTTCAAGTTCAGCGAAATGAACTCTCTTTCATATTAGGAATTGAAATTAGAGTACTCTATTTCACCAACCAGCAGGAAACTTATTTACATGGTCTGGGAACAGGAGAAACAATAGGAAACCAGAAGTTGAACCTGAGAATCACAGTGGCCATTCAGGAGGAAGCCTGCACTTTCTAAGAGAACGTTAGTGTCTTCCACCCTCTCCTTCACCCAGAATATTCAGACTAGGATATTAGCTACGTGACTGTTGGCAAAACATTTAATCTCTAGGGAACTCAACTTTCTCACTTCTGAAGCAAGGACTAAATTATTTCTACCTTTCTGGCTTTAAATTTTGGCTCTTGGAATATTCTCAATCTCCTTCAGTCATTTTCCATCGGTCCTGATTCCTGGTTCTCCCTTGGAAATTCTACTTGCTCAGAGTTTTGTGCTGTGAGCAGGCAGTGTGCTTTTGTGTCTTACACCACACCACGCTTCTCCCTCCTGAGAGCTGAAGGCTAGCTTTTATTTAATAAAAGTCTGAGCAAACCTTAGTGCGACAGCCACAGGCCGGGGGAGCAGAAATTAGGTAGTTTTGACACTTACCAACCTCTTCTCTTCCCACTTTTTCCAATAAGTATTGCTTTTCCACCCTTGCTGATGTGAAAGGGACGGAAGACATTGCACAGAGACATAAGCCACCTTCCCCAACACTCCCGAGTAGCCCAGTCAGGTGACAAGAAAGTGAAGTCTCTCATTTCAAGCAAAGTGGTTGGAAAGGGATGGAGCAGAGAGCTGATGCAAAGGGCTGATTGTAAAGAGACTTATGGTGGTAACATAAAGAATGGGCTTCAGTGATATTGGATAAAACGAACTGGACCTGCGAAATCTTGTCTTTTAATCTCAATATTGGAGTAAGGGTTTGGATTATAATAGCCACTGCTTCCCGTTTACCAAGTGTTCTTATTAAGTGCCCAGTCAATTTATCCCCTCAGCAGCACATAAGCACAGCCCTCTCAGAACATGGAGCTTATTTCACATGGGCCAAAAACACCTGTGAGGTTAGTTTTCTAAAGCATCTGCTCTCTTACCCTCATAATTACTTGGTCATATTGTCCTCTGTGGGGTAAACATTAGGGACGTGGATGTGAGTGTGTGTATGGAGGGTAGGGGGAGGGGAGAAGTGCCACACTGAGGAGACCGACACAGTGTCCACCAGCCACTATTTCCTCACAATGGCAAAGGGCACACCTAGGAAGTGGCCCTGAGGTGACAGGGTGATTATTGGGAGAGCTGTTTCCTGTTACCAGTCACCTTAATGGGTGGTTGTCCTACCCAGACCTTATCAAAGTCAGACTTTTATCCAAAAAATTCCCTTGTCCTTGTCCAGGACAAAGGGCCTGGCACAGATCAGGAGCTCAGGGAACATTTGCTGTGTGAGTCACACCAGACTATGACATAATTTAACCAGGTTTAAAGGAGCCTAGAAAATTCCCAGAGAATGGCTGGATTTTAACCAGAACACATTCGTTCCCCTAGTGTAGGAATTCCTGACCAAGCAGGCCTTTGAGGGAGAGCAGACTCGGCCTCTGTCAGCTACTCTTTCGTTCCTCCCTGACTCCTCGTGGTTCACAGGGATGAGAAAAGCTTCACAATAACTAAGGATAGTCGCTTTGCATTGACTTTACCTTTCGATCATTAGGAAACCCACAGACTTCAGATTTCCTGTTAAAACACCCACACCTCATTTCTCCCCTTGAGGAAAGGTACTTGACCAAGGAATAAAAATGCCACAAAGAAAAATCACAAATCCAGTGGCAGCTATAACACTACTTATTCAGAAACGTAGCTTTTGGTTGTCATAATTTAACAGCTTTATTGAGATATGACTCACATTTCACACAATCACCCATTCAAAGTGTACAATTCAGTGGTTTTCAGTATATTCAGAGTTGTGCAACCATCACTATACTCAATTTTAAAACATTTTCATCAGCACAAAACAAACTCCATTAGAAGTGACACCCCATTTCCTCCTATCCCCAGCCCCTGACATCCATTAATCTACTGTCTGTCTCTATAGATTTGCCTGTTCTGGTATATCTCATATGAATGAAATCATACAATATGTGACCTTTTGTGACTGAGTTCTTTTGTTAGCATGTTTTCACGGTTCATTCATGTTGTTGTAGCATGTATGAGTACTTCATTCTTTTTTTTTTTTGGTGAGGAAGATTCGCCCTGAGCTAACATCCATTGCCAATCTTCCTCTTTTTTTGCTTGAGGAAGATTGTCCCTGAGCTAACATCTGTGCCAATCTTCCTCAACTTTGTATGTGGGATGCCTGCCACAGCATGATCAGTGGAGTAGGTCTGTGCCCGGGATCTGAACCTGTGAACCCGGGGCACTGAAGCAGAGGGCATGGAACTTTAACTATTCGGCCACGGGGTGGCCCCCTATTTCATTCCTTTTTATGACCTGATAATATTCCAGGTTCCATTTTGTGTATCCATTTATCAGTTGATGAGTACTTGCATTGTTTCTCCCTTTAGCTACTGGGAGAAATGTTGCTATGAACATTCAGGAATCATTTCTTGTGTGGACATGTGTTTTTATTTCCCTTGGGCATATCCTGGGAGTAGAATTTTGGATTCATATGGTAACTCTATATTTAACATTTTAGAAATTTTTAAACTGTCTTCCAAAGTGTCTCCATCATTTTACATTCCCATCAGCATTGTATGAGGGTCCTAATTTCTCCACATCCTCACCAATATTTATTATCTTTTTGTCTCATATTGCAAAATAACATTTTAACTATTTTTAAATATAAAAAGTATGAAGACAATAAAAGACCCCATAATCCCACCAATAAAAATACTCAAGGGTACGACCAAATTAGAAAAAAATATTCCAACCATATAGGAAAGTGCAAATAAAAAGAAAAGAACTCCCATCCCCTATCCCCAGTCACTTTTCCTGAAAGTAACTGTCCTCAACAGCGTCTTGCATGTCATTCCAGAAACAAGTCTTGTGTGTGTCCTTTAGTTTACACAAAAGTGACAACCCTCCTCAAGCTCTCCCATACGTGCTGTCACTGTGGTTATTCTCTGTGTGTGTGTCATTCATCTCTTGTTCAGAAGGCCTATAGCCTCCAAAGAATACGGACAAGTTGGCTCAGGAGGACCGAATTGCCCATCTGGAGTCCCGGGGGCAGAGCAGTATCTGTTCCCTTTGCGTCTTCCCATGGGCCCAGTAAAGTGCTCTGTATACAGGAAAAACCGTCTTTACAAGATGGCTTTTATTTGACCACAGTGGGAAGAAGTAGTTTGTGGGTTGGCATTTTTGCTGAGCTCCCTAAAGTAATCCTGGGGAGGCAGAGAAGGCTGAGCCGGGCTCAGCAGTGCTTTTATGTACCTGCATCTAATTCTGCATTAGGCCGCTGGATCAGGCTCCATGCTCTTGGGAATGCTCTGCACACTATCTTCCTTGTCTCCTTCAAATGGTGCGTCCCTGCAAGCATGCTGTTCTGCATTCGCTGTTGCCCAGGAAGCTACAGCCAGGTGATGGGAAAACGCTCATAAATAAGTCCGTTCGTAATGAAGGCCAGGGAAGAAGCCCTCTGTCAAAGTCACATTTAAATTCGATGAGTCAACCCTTCTTGCAATTACCACGCAGACAAGCTTAATACAATCTACCAGAGTGGCCTCGGCAAAATGACAGCGAAGCCCTGAGACACCTCCGGGATGACTCGGTGCCCTTGATTTGGGGCCAATCAACTCAATGTTCTGTGTTTCCTATGAATGAGTCCTTCCCCTCATTTCACCCTACTGTCTACATTATAAGATTGTCATTTTAGCCTTCTTTTATTTTTTTAAATCTCTGGTACCTCAGAAACCATCTTCTTTGGGGCACAAAAGAAAAATAAAATACGGAACCTCTGATAATTGAAATATGGTAGCACAGTGAAAGTACTTCTCCAGCTGAGGTCTGATGAAAAAGTATACCAGAATAGATTCATGGAAAAGTGGACAGAGCACAAAAGCAGTGCTATTTAAATATTTTGATTGTAATAAATATTTATTTCATGTTAACAATGCGCTGGGTAAAATCAAAACAAAATGAGATGCAGAATTAATCATGAGTGTACCCTGGTGAACTTATCTAAGTGGAAGGTTATTCTACGAAACAGATGGCGTTGAAAGGAAAAGATTAATTTCTGCATTTAACCCCTGAAAAAGTGTTTAGAAAGCGTAAAATAATAATTACCATTTTTTAGCACACACAACAGGCCAGACACCGTGTAAGCAATTTCCATGGATTTATTTAATGCTCACAATAACCTATGAAGTGGGTAATATTATTATCAGCGCCTTAAAAAAAGATTTCTGAGTTTTATAAAGTTGATGCTACAAAGAAAACCATGGTTTATCTAGGAGAACTTCAATAAATATTTTGTGAATGAATGGTGAATAAACGGACATTGTCCATGGCCCACATCACACCACCAGGCAGGCTGACCTCTGCACCTCTCTTCCAGTGCTAAGAGTCTGGGAAGAAGGGGAGAAGCAGTTCAAACCCCTACTTTTCCAGGACGTGCCCATATATCCCACTCCAGATCTCAGCTGCTCTTTGAATCTTTCTTTATGACTTTCCAGACTGTATGGAGCCCAGGAAACTGAGAATCAGAGCACTTGTGGATTTACTTGGTAATCCAAATTTGGATTTGAATTTTTCTCCTTCCAAAAACCATGCTCCTCCCACTGTAGCACTCCCCTCCATTCTTCCCCTTTCTGGAATTTCTCTTTATTTTCTCCACTTTAATTTGGAAATGCCAGAATACTATGTTCCTTCCATTCCACAACTGCTTTGGCTTCACGTCTCTTTGCAGGTGCTTGCACAGGATGTGTAAAGGGGAAGAAGCTGGGGGCCACTCTACGTGAGATCCCTTGAAGCTGGGTGGGAGAGCTTCTCCCCTCAGGCCCCTGTCGGTCAGCATGTGGATAACTGCCTCTGCGTTCTCATCTGTGTAAATGGGAATGTCCAAACAACCTGTGGCTTAAGTCACTAATATGAGATAATATTTTGACTTCTAATCCATCAGAGATCAGCTCCTACGAAGACTTTGGGGATCTGAGCAATTTGGCTCAAAAATAGTTCTTCTATCACGTATCAGTCCCCAGCAGGACCTACAAGACCCTCCACCAGCTACCCCATAACCCACTTCACCTAACCATGCTCCTTGTCCTTCCTGGCCCCTTGGCCTTCAGCTGCTCCCTTAGGTCACTTGCTGGGAACTTCACCCAAGACCCCTGCTTCAACTGGAGCATACGCTTCCTTTCTGCCTTCAAACCCCTTTTCAAATTCACTGTCCCCATAGAGCTTCAGAGTATATTTTGAGAAGATGGAAGAAGCAAATGACATTAATATGTAGGAAAGAGTTGTAAGAATTAAATATGATATATGTAATAAGCTTAGCACAGTGTACATAAAATGCACACAAAAAATGGTAGAGATTCTCAATCTTCACGTCATTACTGTTATTACCACTGTTATCACCACTTATTAAGTACATACTTATTTACAGTGCAGAACTTAAAGCTGTACCCCCTAAAAATGAGCAAAATTAATGAGCTATCCAGGACCCATTGCCATCCCTCCTTCCAGACAGAACTGCCATTTTAATCAGTATCTACCCCACCCCCACACATCTGGGTTCTTGAGGGAAGCTCACCCCACCCCGGCTCTAGGAGGAGCCTCTGTGGTCTAAGAGGAATCCCACGCCCCTGACTAGGAGCTGGTTCTGGAGTGAACTTGTGAATGCGCCATGGCTCTGAGACTGGAGAATTCCTGCCGAGGGAATTTAGAAAAATCTTCTCACTTCTAAGAGAGAGCGCTGAAAGAATCTCTCTTCTTCCTCCAGGTATTTTTGTGTGCAGCTGTGGCATCTAGCAAATCTAGCACTGCTCACATGTGCCTTTGTGCCTACACATAAAAGCAGTACCAAAGATGGCAGAGTGACATCTTTGAGCCACCCAATCGACCTGTCTCTGGACTTCCAGTTATATGTGGTAATAAAAGTCCTTATTATTTAAGCCAAGTATCTCTAAAAGATACCACAGTTGCTAAATTTATAAACACAGACACAAAAATAGCAAAACCTACTGGATATTTATAGTATACTGCATCCTCCTACTGTGAGTGTGCATTCCTTATTTTATAGAGAAGATAATTGTAGAAAAGCAAACTCTTACTTATCTACCCAATGTCTCTTTTGAGTTTATCATGGGAGGTTAACTAAGACTGTTTGGGTTTCCCACCCATCTGGTACTTTCCTTGGCAAGAATGAAGGACACACTCTCATGGAAGCAAAAGTGAAACTCATTGTTCAAAGATGTTTTCTTAACACTTTCTCTACATAAGGCACTGTGAGAGGGAGGTACTAATGATCAAAACTCACAGCCTGGAGCATAAAGACTTATTGAGGTAATTGTAATACAAAGATAGAGACAAGGAAGGGTATTGATTAGGGGCACTGGTAGGGACCCAAAGCGTGAGGTAAAGGCTTAGGAATTTGGGAGTTAGACTGGTGAATGGTTTGGGGTGGGAAGGGCAGAGGTAGAGTGAGGGGCTTGGAAGGAGAGAAAGGAGGACATTCCAAGCACAAAAAGAGCATAAACAAGATCAGAGAGAGGTGACAAGCAGCCTCATGTGTCCACCAGATGCCAAAGCATATCCTAAAACTACCAATCTGCCAAAACTGTGAAAATGGTTCTGGAATGGACAAGCGTATGAATAGGACAAAGCAGAGAGCTGAAGGAAAACCATTTACATCAGTGAATTTCATATATCAAAAAGGCAGCATTTCTAATCACTGTAGACATGATGAGGGGTTTCACGTTTCACTCTCTATACCACTACATTGTTTGAATTTTCACAACACATTCATGTATTATTTATACTGTTTAATGAAAATAGAAATCATTTACTGCCTTTCACGACTATAAACGTAGACACATTCATTACGGATTTTAGAAAATACATAACGTAAAAAGACAAACATTATCCTTGGGTACATACTCTTCCAAACTTCTTATATATGTATTTTTCTTTTTACCAAAATGGGATTATACTTTATGACCTTGTGTTTCTGTGTCTCTTTTAATTTTTTTTGTCAACTGTGGTGATTTTAAAATATTTCTGCAAATTGTTTGACACTCTTCCCTCTAAGAAGTAGACCCCTGTTCCCTCCCCTGAATATAAGCCAGGCTTAGTGACTGGTTTCTAACCAATAGAAACCAGTTGGAAGCGACAAGGTGTGAGTTCTGAGGCTAGGTCATAAAAGGATACTGCTTCTGTCTGAACTCCGCCCCCCCACCCAGGACCTCTGCCCTTGGACCCCAGCACGTGTTGTGTGGTTGCTTCTGCCATGGGGAGAGGCCACCAAGGGTTATGTGGCCAGCAGTCTCAGTTAGTCCCCCAGCGGGCAGCTGACATTACCCACCAGAATGTGAGAGACTGTGCCTCAGATGACTCCAGCCTCCAGCCTTCAAGTCTGCTAGGGGAGACCCCAGACAACTGCGGAGCAGACGTCAGCCGTCTCTGCTGTGCTCTGTCTGAACTCTCGAGTGATGGAAACTGTGACAGATAATACATAAAAATTGTTGTTTTAATCCACTAAGTTTTGGGGTAGTTTGTTGTACAGTAATAGATAAGAAATACACTGGTATCATGGACATCTTAACATACACAAATCTGCGTTATCGTTAAATGTTGTGGCAAACGGACCTTAGCCAATCTGGCCACATATAAATCTGAAGTTGTTTTTGGTAAATAACGGTAGCCACAGAAAAGTTTGAGATAACTGAGAGTTAGCTACTCCCCCGGACAAATGAAAGCAAGGCTCAGACCAAATTCACACACACAGACACACACACAAGAAGCAAGCACAAAAACAGTAATGCCAACTGTTCTGCAAGCTAGACGAAAGCCCAGCTCTGTGTCCTTTACCATCTTGCATAAAAGCTTCAGTCAGACAATGCAGAATATCCTAGAATTCACTCACCATGGGCAACTAGGCAACCAGAATCCAAGGTTAATGGAAGCACTGTCTAAAGACCAGCCTGAATCAAAGCTGGCCACTGGATGTCAAGCCTCACGTGTCATGCCTAAGAGTGTGGGCCACGGGCCTTGCTAAATTCTTACACTCTTTTTAGGCAAAGGTAGAGAGTATTTCAAATAATTAATTCAATCCACGGTCTTAAATACCACTGATTTCACCAATGGGGCCCATCTCTAACAATCACTACAATAATTAGCAGTCTTACGGGCCCGGTGGCACAGCAGTTAAGTGCACACGTTCCGCTTCGGCGGCCCGGGGTTAGCCGGTTTGGATCCGGGGTGTGGACATGGCACCGCTTGTCAAGCCATGCCATGGTAGGCATCCCACATATAAAGTAGAGGAAAATGGGCATGGATGCTAGCTCAGGGCCAGTCTTCCTCAGCAAAAAGAGGAGGATTGGCAGCAGATGTTAGCTCAGGACTAATCTTCCTCAAAATAAATAAATAAATAAATAAATAGCAGTCTCTGGGGTTGAGGAGAGATGCATGAGGGGCCCACTGGCAGTGGTCATACTGAATGGGGGTTTCCTGATTAGAATGTCAGCTGACCACCCCTGCAGGGTTTAAATTCCTGAGGGAGTAAATAGCTACATCCAGTGTCTAACTTAAATTAACACACCATCTATGGTGAAATATTTTAAGGCAAATAACAGACATCATTGCAAACAGCTGTAAGGTATTCCAATTTAAGACTAAATTAGACTTTTTTGAACCGTATCCATTTAATAAACATTTATGTCATAGCCAGTTTTTACAGTATTATAAACAATGTAGAGACGAATACCTTCATACATGCACTTTTGCGTCCTTTTCTAATTTATCTCTTGGGACAAATTCCTACAAGTGGAATTGCTGGGTCAAATGACATGCATATTGCCCATTTCACCAACCTGATGAAAGAAAGTTGAGTGAAGATTTCAAAAGAAAATACATTCTTTTTTAGTTCAAATAAATTGGATTAAAAAATAAAATAAAATCAGTAGCTCGTGAGTTGAGGCGACCCAGCACTTCCCATGTAAGGGCCACATCTCTCCAGCGGCAATTCTCACACACACAAAAAAGACACTGTACTTTAAAATTAAAGGCAAGTAAAAACAAAACAAAGCCCCACACAGGAAAAGCGAAAGGAATGAAAGTGTTTTCAGACCACCAGTTCTAAAACAAAAGTTTGGGCCCAGATTGCTTCCTCCCCAGTCTCACTAGAGCCCAGGCTTCCCTCCCCGGAGTCCCTCGCTCACCTGGAGGGAGCAAGCGCACAGCCCCAGGGCTCATCGGTGGAATTGCTCAGACTTGTGGTTTTCCCTTTCAGGTTGCTCTCCTATTATTTCTTTCTCTTTTGCCCTCAAGGGGAGGAATAGGACTGAAATCTTAGTCCTTTCCCCATTATCAAGTAAAGAGGCCAACACAATTCCCCGAGGATGGGCAAACACAGTAGGAGACGCAGACACAGGCTCCCTGGAGTTTTAGGAAAAAAGAGATTAGCCTCCTGTCGCTCAGGACTCCTGGGAAGAGACAGCGTAGGTCCAGAAAAGAACAATCCAGTCCCAATTTTTGAATTGAGGGAAAAGATGACACTCCTAAGTGACCATTAAATCTTTACATGACTGAGGCCAACTTACATAACTATTTCCCCACTTTAAAACAAAGGAATGACAAGCAAACTTCAAGCTACTGTAGAACCACAGGATTTGAAAAGCAGGTGATCTCAGGTTCTCTCAGGCAGGATCTGGTCCTAGGAGATAAGAGGTCAATCCTTCAGCCCCAACTGAGCTCCCACAGGTAAGTGGTTGTTTATTCATTGTCATCTTTTCAACTGCTAGTCAGCTTCTCCGCGGGGTGACTTCGTTTCCAGTCTCTACAGCCTCAGTTTCTGGCATCAGTCTGACCAGTACTAGGTAATCAACAGACATTGAATGACTGACTGGATAAATGAACGACAAGCCTCCGTCACGTCCCTTATCCCACAGCAGGTATTTGTCCCAAGTCTTTCTCCCTGCTGGACTATGAGCCACCTGATAGAAATGGGTACTGTCAGTCTGTTTGTGTCTCCTGGAACAGCTAAGACAGCAGCTTCATTCATACAGGTGCTCATTGATGAATGAGTGGATGCCCCAAGGAGAATGCTCATCCTTAGTGGTCCAGTTCCCAATGGATCCTAGGCAGCCTTTAATTAAAATTATACATAAATCATGTGTTTCAGTGTTCATACAAACTGTAAGCATCCTCTCTCCCCTCAGCAAACAGGAAGGAAAGCAGCCTCTTTCAGCCCACGTTGGCCTCAAAACAAGGAGTGGCCTCAAGAAGCCGGCTGACTTATTTGACAAATCAAGGCATAAATAGGTAGGTAGGTAGGAGGGTAGGTGGCGAGATAGATAGACAGATGATGGATGGATAAGCTTTATATCAATCATGGGGCGGGGAGTAATTTTACCCTAACGGATATTTAATGTTTGTTTGGGAACTCCCTTTGGGGCTGACTCATGAAGGTAATCCATTCCAATTCAGTCCTGTTTAAAATTAGACTTGATACTGGTTGATACAGGTGGGAAATGGTTAACTCTAAATTGTAAAATCTTTTAGGCCAAGGTCATAAATTTTATAGTTGGTTTCATAAAATGCTGGTGCTTTAATAAAGCAAAGCGCTTGTCTTCCCCTGGTGACCTGCAATTGTCAGCAAGCTAATGCCTATCAGAGGTCAAATAATTTATTTATGTATTCATGTCTTAGAAAAGAGAAGTAGGAAATAAATACTTTTATTAAACATTTACTAACTGTTGACAAGAGATTGTTACATATTGAGGTATATGAGGTAACTATTTGGGTTCAAAACTGATTCAGCTTGAAAAAACAAGGCTGACTTACATTGTACATCTGCTTAACCACTAAAGGGAAGAATGCACTCTCTTAAGACTAGAATGCACACTTCCCCTCCTACGCCCTATTGGTAACACCCAGATTAGCCCCATTCCTGACATCAGGGTCATGTTGACCTGCTAATCTGCAACTGAATACCTCTTTGAAATTTTGAGGGAAATGTATCCTGGCAGTGTTTAATGTATGCCCTTTGTTCTGAAAAGATATAAGACTGTACTGAATCCTATGCTTCCCCGGAACACCTTCTAAGGCCTTCGTGGGTTATAATCCTCTCTCTGGCCCAGAATAAACTCACCCCAATTTTGATTTATAGATTAATTATGGATTATTTGCATTGACAATGTCAAGCTTTGCACTTGGCGCCTCATGTATAATATTTATTTAATGCTCAAAACAACCTTTGAAATAGGAATTATTTCTGCCTATTTTATAGAGCCGAAAACAGAGACTCAGAGACTGAGGAACTTGGTTACCAGCAGCAAGGCTAGATTTAGAACCATTTATTTCTGATTTCAAATGCTTTTTCCTTTATGTCTTTTGTAGCAGCAAAAAGTGGCAGGAACTGAAACGCTGAACTATCTAAACATAGGGAAATGGTTAAACTAGAATATGTTTGCTTAATGGAATATCTTACAGCCGTTATCATGTATGTTTATGAAGAGTATGCTACACCATGAAAATATCCTCATGTTATAGACTGAAGTGGCAAACTCTGGGGAGAAAATGAAAAAATGATCATAACTGAGTTTAAATCAAAAGGCCATCAAACAAAGACACATCAGCCTGCACAGAGAGGAAAGAAGACTGGAAGGGAAGCTTATATAACACAACGGGGTGACATCATGGGTGTGGGTTTTCCTCCTTTGATTGAAAAATGTTTTATTGGTGTATAGATTTTTACATCTGGAAGTCCCAACACTCTGTGTGACAAAACACAAATGATCAGTGATGAGGATTATTTTAGGCTGGTTACTTTGAAAACTACAGATGAGAAGGGGGCTGGTTACCTTTAATAAAAGCAACTCTGAGGAGTGGAGTTGCTTGCCCTTTGTTGGGAAACATTTACATTGGTAAGGGAAACCTCCATCTGTGGGGGATGTTTCCCTCTCTGCACCAGGAGGAAGGCGGGATGGCCTTATCTCTGGAAACTCTGAATGGCGAAAGCAAGGACTTAAGTTGTTTACTGTCTGGCAACCTCATGTAACTGAACCCCCGCCCCCAACATCCTCCTTTGTCTTTAGCTGAAGATAATATTTATGCGGTGGCTTCTGCCATTTACTCAATCCGGTTTGATTCTTATCTAAAAGTTATAGGACCACCCAATAACCAGAACCTACCTGCACTGATATCATTTTAACAATTTTTTTTTACATATTCTTTCCTTTGTCTTGTAAAGAGATAACTCACATACCTATGCCTTAAATTTAGGCTTGCTCTCCACCCATGTTTGCAGCAGCAGCAGCTCTGACTGCCCATGGGTCCTGTCCCCATGCTATTCCACACTATTCTCCAAATAAAAGAGCACTACTGCCAGATCTTGAGAGTCCAAGAAATCTTTCTTTCGACTCCTCGGCTCACCCATCCCGCATGAATGAGTACATGTTATTCTATCATTACAACAATCTTTATTGGGAAAAAAAGACACTGTGGGTATAAAATCACAAGCTTAGACAAACAAGTGTCCATTAATACAAATAAAAACAAGAAAATGCAAATGCCACAAGCATTTAGACCAAGGTTGCCATGTTGTGACCTCTTCTCTGGCAGTTTCCAGTCTTGCCTGGTGGCACCAATGTGCATCCTTCCCAGGCCAGGACCCGAGGACTCTGAGAATTCCCCCTCCACATCCCATTAGTCTTCCTGTCCCAGTGCTCCTTCCCCAGTTCACAGTCCCTCCTACCTGCCTGAGTAACCATCCTCTGAGGCCAGAGTGGCATTTCTGAAACACGGATTTGACCCCTTCACTCTCCTCTTCAAAACCTTCATTGTTTCCTCACTACCTGCAGATGGCTCCACTAAAGACGCAACATACGCTCCTATCTTCATGAACACACGCACCTTTGCATACACGTGCCCACCCTCCATGCAAACCCACTCTCACACACACACTCCCGCCCTCATACACACACACTCCCACCCTCACACACACACACACTCCCACCCTCACACACACACACTCCCACCCTCACACACACATGCTCCCCTGGTCTGGTCCCTGCCTCGCTCTCTCCTGCCTTACTTCTTCCTGTCCCTCACTTCCCTCCTGCTCCCTACACACCAGCCCTCTGAAGATTCTGAAAGGTTTTCTCAGCATTCTCTGAACACGGTGCATAGTAGGTGACTTCCAGCTTAAGGAGGCTCAGTAAATAACCCCTCTCACACCCTTTCCTGTTTGGAACCAAATGGGAGATTAGATGCAGGACTCAGACATGTGGAGATCAAAATATCACTATATCACATACTAGCTGATGCGAGACAATAGCATTAGGCGACCTTATTAGTCCTTCATCCCAAAATTACACATACCCACCCTATCCTAGGTAGAGATGGAAAACTGTAGGCTTCCCCCACATAGGCCTACCCAGCTCAGTGAAGACATGCTGGATTGCTGGACAGAGAGGGGAAGCAGTGAGGCCAGGCACGTTCTGTTCCTTCTCTCAGACTCACCAATCTCTCAACCCTCTCCCTGCCCCAGCATGGGGTGGGAAGAGAGGCCAAGAGTATGACCCCCAAATAAGTACTTCATATGGAAACAGGAGGCCAGGGAACTGATGCCCCATGCCCCACAACAAGTCTAAATGAATGAATGAATGAATGGAGTGAATGAACAAATGACACTTTTCACCTGAAGTAGCACTTGCTAACAAACAAAAACAGCTGTCTTGTGTCTAACCGATGTACTGGAGAACACAGAGAGATTGGGAGGAAGGGAAGCAGCGTGAACTCAGTCAGGGATTCAGACGTGCTGGGCCGGGCTTGTGTGTTGGCAGGCAGCCCTCTCCAGGAACTGTCTGTGTGACACATTTATTTCCCACGCAGACCCTGGGTTCATGGTTCATGTCTGAACTTTGTGGATCAGGGGCTGGAGGCAGAAGCCAAAGGAACTGCTTTCACAAGGAATTCCATGAAGGCATTGCCCAGCCCTGCCCTGTCTCTGGGATGCCCTGATGACACGTTCATCTCCCAGGAGGCTTTGGTTAATCCGGAACTACCGGAGGCCAGCACTGCTTTGGGAACAGGAGAGAAATAATGGCCCTGGCTCAGAGGTGAACATCCTCTTGGCACATATGCAGACAGGGCAGTGAAGAGGCAGCGCCCCCAAGTGGCTGGGAAGAAGAAGACAGCATTTAGGGGAAGACCGTGGGAACATTCTTCTGTAGACACTCCACAGCCCCCCATAAATACCTGGGTGGGAGGATGCTATTTTACAGAAAACAGAGGCCCCGCATTATTTGTGTAAGGTCAAATGCCAACAAAATATGGGTTATAACTATTGTCGTACCCCATTAAGCTAGCCAGGCCTGGAAAAATTTAGATTAGACTTAAAACTGATTTCTCCATTTACTATTTTATTTTTGCTCTCACTAAAAGTCAACAATGATAGAGGTTTGGTTTGGTTTGGTTGTCTTTTGTAAACTTCTAGAAAGAAAATTAACTCATGAAATTTTCTCTGAAACCAGCTGTGTGACCTCAGACAGTAGCATTCCGTGGCTTTGTTTTCCTCATCTTTAAAATGACAAGATTGAACTTCATGATTCCTAAATTTTCCTCCAGCTCAGGAATACCATATTGCCTTCTAGGGTGCATACGATGTCGATCTCGATGTTTTATAATTTGTATTAGAATTGTCATGCTTCTATTAAAAGTGGCTTAGATAAAGGGAACGGTCACACTCATACTGCCTCACATTAAGGAGGTTTATTGTCAGGAAAGAAGGAGTGAGGAAGAGAATCTTATGAGGAGCCAGGAACACAAGCTGAAATACAGCCAGGCCTCAAGGAAAGAAACAGGACCAGGAAGCTGTCGGGAGCTAACCCAGACTAACTAGAGTCAGAGACGCTCCCATCTCTCTCTCTCTCATGGGCCATGATGCTCCTCATGGTGTCTGCTCTTCTGAGCATGCTCTTCTGACCCATTTTCCCCTCTTTCCAGCAGCCTGCTTTCCCAGCTAACCCACGCCAGGATTCCGGTTCCCCCACAGCTTCCGTTTGCACGTGGCTCATAGTGGCCACCTGAACCCTGAGTTGGCTTCATGGATTTTATGCTCAGTTCCCATAAATATCCCCTTTATATTTCTCAGTTCCAAACTCCAGGGAGTGAAATATGTTTGGAACAGTTCATCTTTGGAGTCAGGCTTCATAAATTATTGGTCACTAGCAGCTCGTGATTGGCTGTCCTTGGGACACGAACCACCCGGGTCCAATCAGCTGTGGGTGAATGGGTAAGGTCATGGGACACAAACCATGGCCACTTAACTGTGGGTGGGGTACATTCCCTTAGCATGGGTTACAGTTAGGTTGTGTAAAGCTGTGCTGTCTAATATGGTAGCCACCAGAGACACGTAGAATTTAAATTCAAAGTAACTGAGATGAAATAAAATAAAAATCCAGCTTGTCATTTGCACGAGCCACATTTCCAGTGCTCAGTAGCCACATGAGACCAGTGGCTCCTACGTTGGATTGCACAGATACAGGCTATTTCCATCATTGCAGGAAGTTCTATTGGACAACACTGGCTTCTAGACTATAGATATCCCTAATAGAGTAATTTAATGTAAAAGATGCTGGGAACAGAGAATTCTTTTACCGTCTTGTTGTCTATTTTGAGGTTATAATTTAGATTCTTAGAGAGAGGATTTGGAGAGATATAATAAGCAAAGGACATCCAATTTTCCTCACGTACTTTCTGAGGATAATAAGGCAGCCAAAGGGACACACCATCAGCTGGCACTTTCTCAAAGAGGCAGAAGATATTTCCTGGGTTGTGGCCTGGCCAGTGATTTGGGATCAGCGAGAATATCTACAGATACGCAAGGGGAAAAATTAGAAGATGGGTTTTCTGGATTAGTTTGTCCCCATCATAAAAGCCATAGAGTTAAAGCTGTGAGATTTGGTACCAGTGCAAATAGAGGTTCCATTATCTGCTCTATCAAGGTGACCTTCAAACAGTGGTCCTGAAGCATGATACGCTCATCTGAAGAACAGTATTCAGTCCTACCAAAATCGGAAAACAGTGAAATAGTTCAGGGCACTATTGCCTCTCCTGTCTTTATTCTTATTTTCTGTCCAAAAAGTAACCAAAGGTGCCGTTTACTAAGCTCCTGGCAGGTGATATTCCTCACAAGGCAACAGTGGCCTGGGAATAAACTAGCGGGTTCTGGCAGTGTGACCTTTGGTCTGTTACCTGCTTCTTCATCCTTGGGCCTTCCTTGGCTCCTGCCTATTTACCAGCTCTATTCTCCAGCCTTCTGTCTCCCCCAGGAAGCCCCGAGTTCCTGCTAATAAATTGAGTTGCTTAAGATGGACGCACTGATATAATCTCTGTGGTTTGCCAATCAGAGCCACAGCTAAAAGACACCTCCATTTCCATTCTTCAAGCTGTTTTGGTTTGGGTTTGGTTTGGTTTAGTTTGGGCCTGTTAGCCACCCTTCCCCCTTCTTCTGCCAGAGGAAACTTTCAATTGCTTCTCCTTTTCCTTTCAATTACTTTCACTGCCACCCAAAGCCGTAACCCACACCCCACCACTGGGTCAGGCATGTAACCTAAGGTAAAAGAAATGATCCGATTCCTCTCAGCACAGATTGATTTGGGGTCATCATTTGACTCCAGAAGCGCTAGTGTCCCTTTTCTGTGACTGGTACAGCTATACACAGAGAAGATATTTTGCCTTCAGAGAGCGGAAGCATCAAGAGTCATATTAGCCTAGACCAGCTAGAGGCCGTCACTACAGCCAAGTAGAGGGAAACTGACAGAGAACTGCATCAACTCAGAGGACAGAGGACAGCAGGGAGACAGAGAGAGGGAGGGAGAGGGAGAGAGAGGAGGAAAGGGGAGGGAGAGAGAGGGGGAAAAGGAGACAGCAAGAAAGAGGAAGAGGAGGAGAGAAGGAAGAGGTGAGACGAGAAGCAGTAAAGTGACTTCATCTGTACTTCTGGGCTCACCTGTGCCGGAAGCGCCACCCCTGTAAATGGCCAATACATTTCCTTTTGCTTGAAGGAGTCTAATTTAGGTTTATTTCACTTGTGGCCAAAGGAATCGTCATTTTCTCTGCATCCTAAAGCCAATTAATGACAGGGAAGAAAATAAGCTGATAATTTAATTTATATTAAGTTGTAAGTTACTCGTGGCTTAATGTTTCATCTGTTCACTGCAGGGTTAATTCAGATGTTTGAAAGGACACTGAAGATTTGATGCCCGCTCCTGTAATACTTTGTATTATTTCCTTTGTTTCCTTTTCCTCACTCTCTGTCATTTTTGTTAACAGAGCTTGTTTTTTAGAGCCATTTTAGGCTTATAGAAAAATTGAGCAGAAAGTAAAGAGAGTTCCTCTATCTTCTCCTTCCTCTCTCCAACGATTTCCCCTATTATTAACATCTTGCATTAGTGTGGTACATTTATTATAATTGATGAACCAATATCAATATATTATTATTAACCAAAGTCCATAGTGTACATTATAGCTTGCTCTTTATGTTGTACCTTCTATAGATTTTGTCTTCTGCATAATATTGTGTATCCACCATCACACAGAATTCTGTTCTGTCTCACACAGGATAATTTCACTGCCCTAAAAATCCCCTATCCTCCGTGTATTCATCCCTCTCTTCCTCCAAACCCCTGGCAACCACTGATCTTTTTACTGTCTTCATAGTTTTGCCTTTTCCAGAATGCCATACAGTTGAAATCATACACTGTACAACCTTTTCAGATTGGCTTCTTTCACTTAGTAATATGCATTAATATTAGTTATTTTTAATAATTTAAATAATTTAGTAATTCAATAATTACTAATAATTAATAATAGCTTCCTCCATGTCTTCTCATGGCTTGACAGCTCATTTCTTTTTATCTCTGAATAATATTCCATTGTCTGGATGAATAACAGTTTATTGATCCATTCACCTACTGAAGGACATCGTGGTGGCTTCCAATTATGAATAAAACTGCTATAGATCGTATGACCTGTCTTTGTTATGGCCTGCCTGTCCTATTTTGGAAGCTGCTTTTTGTTTTCCAAGAGCCACTCAGATGTCACCTGCCTGATGAAGGCTTCCCAGCTCCCCCCGACGGTACGAATCACACCGTGCTCTCTTCCTACCACACGCCTTACACGCTGCTGTAATAGCATTGTCACATCATTGGGTAGTTTTTGTCTTTTCACCACAGTGAGCTCTTTCAGGATGTTTGACTCTCTACAAAGTTATTTAACTTTGTTTTGCTTTCTTTTCCTTGTCTTTAAAGTGAAAATGATAGAGTTATTGTGAGAATTAAATGTATATATATATATACCTGGCACACAGTATACACTATATACATTTTAGTTATTTTCCTTTATGGTTAACACTAGTCTCTATATCCATAGCAACCAGCATGTAGATGCCACTGAATAAATAATTTTTGAATCAATAATTTCCTCATGGTGTTGGTTGATATGGACTGAATGTGACATAATTTAAAATGAGAATAATTATGTCAGAGTCTTAACATCTGTTATTATAGGAGTTTTCCCACATTATTGCTCAGCTATTTTAGTGAAACTTGGGGACTCTAGATTAAGCTACTTCTGAGATGAGGGCGTGCTGGGGGATAGCCAGCTGACCGGGCCTGGACGAGCTGAAAGATCTGGGGGCATTCGCCCCTTTCAGGTCCAGAAACTATAGAGCCAGAAACTTCATTTCTAGCCCTCCTGACTTGATTCATCTCTCAGGAATTGACACAAACTCAAATAAAACAAACTCACAGGGCTCCGGTGAGTAAACTAGAACGGCAACTCTTTAATTTTCCACGAAATCTATAATTGCCAGTGGGTGGAAGATGGTTGAATAACCCTGACCAGTGCATTTATTTTCTCCCTGTAGGAAAACTCAATACCATAATCATACCTTGGTCTGTGAGTTTAAAGACATTTCACCAAATTTATATACAACCTGTGCCATCTGTATAAGGAATATAGAAAACATGGGCTCTTCTTTTATAACCTCCTCCCCTTTCAGCAAAGAATAATTAAAGGTGAGCTGTTGTCCATTGTCCTGGGCACCCTTGCAAGCCCAAATCCCAGAGTGAAACGTGTCTGAATTCAAATAATTCGGCTGCCCTCAATCTTTTGTTTGTGCAATGAGGAGAAGACTACCTCCTTCTAAGGTTATTGTGGGGTAAAATGAGAAGGCATTTAAAGCACTCAACAGAGAGCCTTCAAGTTCATTTATCTTCCTTGTCCTCCTAATTTACCAGGCAGGAAGAGCCTGAGGATGCAGACACAGCTCTTGCTGCTGAGTGGCCACTCCAAGCCCAGCGGGATGTCCAAATGCACCAGGAGTCACCCACCGCTAACTTGCCTTAAGGCTTAGACACAATCAGCTTTTCAAAAGTTGAGTCAAAGATTAAAATTTTTTAAAAAATTAAATTCCTTTAGGCCACAACAGCATTTGAGACTTAATTAGTTTATAAATGCGCTTCTATCTCTCAGCTGTGACTGTCTTTCCACCCCCCCCCCCTCACCCCCACCCGCGGTTCAGTAGCTTATGCCTAATTATCTTATCTTGTTAAGTCATTAAATAAGCATTTGCTAAAGTCATTTCCCTTCAGCCCCACCCACCTTGGAGATTTTATCCTAATTGCTGAATTGCTTTCCTTCCTTGGAATATGATTAGTTTGTGAATCTTTTGTTTTGCTAACATGTCTCTGTAGCTGGGTGGCCCTGTGAATTCCTCTGTGTCTAGATACCAGCTGTGTCCTTCCTTTTTCCCTCTACAGGAGAGAATTGGTAATAACAGAGGTCCAAGCTACGCAGTTGGTCTAAATGAGCAATTTTTGAACTGATTGAACAACTGGTGTCTTAGGCTGGGTTCTCCTGAAAGCAAAGACTGAGACAAAGTCTTCTGGGCAGGTAGTTTGCATGTTGGTAGGGTGTGTAAAACCAGGGACGGGACGAGGGACCAAGAGGAGAGAGACAGGGAAGGAAAGAGGGGCGATGCCAGGGTGAGTTGCCAAGTTAGCCACTATTCCAATAGACTGGTGCTCCAGCCTGTGGCATTTTCTGAAAAGCTTTCTGACTCTGTCTGTGACTCTGACCTGTCTTCCCTGGGGGACCTCCTAGGACTGAATGCCTCAGTTGCTCTTTTGGGTAGCAGAGATATGAGTAACCTCAAAGGAGATGGGAAACCTCAGGCATCTCATGCTGTAGCCCCAGAGAAGCCCTTGCTTCCTGGCAGGAAGCAAGGAGTACTGGTATAGACCAGGCAAGACGCTGCTGGGGGCAGCAGCCGGGAGCTGGCAGAAGACAGCGTGAAAGTACAAGGATCAGAGTAGTACACTAGATAGAAAATTGGCATATATAGCATTAGTCCTTTTAATTTTCTACTTCCAATCTAATTTCACAAATGGCACAACCCTTTCTCAAGTCCTGTATCTGATGCTACTCATTTCCAAGCACAGCTTAGAAGGAAAATGAAAAGTGATTCCCAGTACTATTTAATGACACTCTGGGTGCTGTCAATTATTTCAAAGAACACTGTAGAACTCTCCAAAATAACTCGAACCTGCATTTAAAAATACCTAGGACACATTTAAGAGGAGTACTGAGTGGGAGAGGGGTGCACATCGTTAAGTCAGGCAGCCAAGAGATGTCCCCACATTAGGAGAGTGTGGGTAATGTGCAATACCCATCACATGTCCCATGGAAGAGAGTGACTGCCTGGAAAGCTTCTGCCACTGACTCTGAATACCCTGTAGAGTAGGCAGCTGGATGACTTCAAACCCTCAGTGATGGAGGTGGCGGAGGGAGTGTGTGTTGCCTTACAAAACAGAATGTATTTGGGAAAATAATTTCCCTCTGGCCACGTGGGAAACCGGTGTCTGCTTCTGAGATGGCTTGAATGTGATTCAAATGGAGCATTTTTATGTCTTTTCAGTGTAACAAAAGCAATTTAGTGTCTAAATTTAAATGTGCAAAGTCCTAGACGGCAGGGAGTTGATTTATATACTTATCACATTGTGGCTAATCGTGTATTTGAAGAGCAGGAGGAAATTACACTAAGTAAGACAGGCGAGTATGTAAAGGCCAGAGTGTCTTCAGAAATCAATTACTTGACTCTTGTTAAAAATCACATCCATGGTAACTGACAGGAGGAGGTTTATGTTGAGATCTGTAGAGCAAACAGGACCCTCACCATCTAGGTTAATGACAGAACACTGAGCATTGCCCTGAGGAGATCCTTCAAACAATCCTTTAGCCCACAGAAATGTGTGCTTCTGACTGTACACACTATAGGCACGTGCTTGTAGTTTTCATCAATGGTGATTTCTTATTCCAAGGATGTTTTCAGGAAGACAGCATGGCATTGGGACAATATGGCAGGATATTTTCCCAAAAAGAGTCAATCTGAAGGCTTGAAAAAACCCTTTCAAGAGTGTTATCATTTCTAGAGGAGAAGAGGCCTTATGGTATTTGTCTACACTGTTTCTAATCCAAGATGATGGTGTGGGGACCTGGAATTGGCCACCCCAAGATATGTCTCTTTGGCATCAGGATTATTTGAGGCTGATTGCTTTTGATAAACTGGGACAGGGAAGGAGGCTCTGAGGAATGGAACTTGCCCTTTGTTAGGACACCTTTACATTTGTAAGGTAAATCTCTATCTGTAAAAGGTGCCTCCCTCTCTGTACCAGGAAGAAGAAAGGCGATGACCTTCTTTCTAGAAACTCTTAATACCAAAGGCAAGGACTTAAATCTGCATTTTATTGTGCTTGTCTGGTAACCTCCTGTAACTGACCTCCCTCCCCCTCCCAACGCTGGCATTTCTTTAAGGATTAAGCATCTTTCCTTAGGCTAGGAACTGATTGCTGTGCTCACCTGTGACCGCCCAGCTCCAGACATAGACTTGCCTCCTGCTATGCCCACTGAGGTAGCCCACCCAGACTTACCACTACCTGCTGTCTCCATCAAGCCCTGTGCTGACAGGGCAATCTTGTGACTATTGTGGGAGGGACATTTCAATCACATGTGAAACACCCTGTTTGGGGGTATATAACCACTGTGTGCACCCCACTTCTTTGGTGCCCTTTCTTCCTTTGGGAAGAGAGGCCCCGGGCCATGGTTCCTCATAAATCTCTGTTTAATTTTCTCTTGCTATTCTGTCTCATGTGAATTTAATTCGTTCTCCAGCCAGACGAACCCACATTTGGGAAGAGGAAATGTCTTCCTCCCCTAGAATGGAAATTGGGGCAAAGTTGATATCCTAGATGACAAGGTAGCGTATCAATCAGGACCTGAGAAAGAGAAAGGCAGAGGCGTTCTCTACAGAGTGAGTATTTCAGTGAAGCTGGTGGATGTAGGTGGAAGACACAATATTGGAGGTAGAACAGAAACTAGAAAGGAACATTTGTCAGACTAGACATCTTGGGACAATATGGGAAGCAAAGACAGAGATAAAGTACCGAGGGAGGGATAGACAGGGTCAAGGCGTTAAGAGACAAAGGCAATTTAGGAAGTTTATTTTAGAGGCTGCAAGCAATACATGGACAAGAAGGTTATGCTAAAGGCACATTTGTGTGAATGAGGGATTTAGCTGCAAGCTATGGATATATTTGGCTGCAACTCAATAAAAATGATTAAGGATAAGAAAAGGAGGCCATGATTTACTCTCCTTCTCCAAGGATGACTGAGAATTTTAACCTTCGCAGTTCTGAAATTGAAGCCACAGCAGAACGTTCAGGCTGAGCTTGACAATAAAAAGAAAAGACCAGAGAGAGAGAGATGCTCTGGAAGGCAATCACCTAAAACCTGCCTGCCGACATGTTTCTAAATGTGATCAACCTCCTTCTTTAAAGCCTCATCAAGGGTATTTTAAAAATATATTCAATAATATAAAATGCTTTATCATTGACTCGGGAACCTTACGTGGAAGGCAAATGCAAATCACGCGCCAAGACAAATTCCAGTTAAGGAACACAAGAGAAAATTGAGAGGTTACCAGCTTCCAGTAAGCCAATAAAATGATAAATGAATGGGAAAGACCGTAAACTTTCTCTTAAGTGCCGAAGGAAAGTGTCATCTCGAGGCATACTCAATTTATTACAGTCCCATTGTGAAGATTGCTTTAATGTAATCAGAAACCCTAATCACAACTGGATTTTGCAGTATTTTAAACTGCTGAAACAATTTAACTAAAAACACCAAGGGGGATTCAATGCATTTGATTTACTGCATGCTTGAAGCATGGATACAGACTATTAATAAATATGATAAAGATTAACAGTTACTGAGCATTGTTCAGACACATAGTAACATTGGATGCTTTATCTCATTTAATTCTCATGACAGTGTAACAAGGTGAGACATTGTTCTCCTCATTCTACAAAGGAGACAACTGAGACTTCAAAGGGTGAGGAAATGTGCCATATTCGGTTTTGTTCACCCCTGTGTTCCTCATATCATGGACTACTTACCCCAAAGAACTCAAGGATGGGTTTGAATATTTTAAACTGTTTTTCCAAATTGCTCTTTTTCCTTTTGTTACATTAAGGAGATGCAATCACCAACCTCCCTGAACCAGACCAAGCCTCACCAAAGAGCTCCGCCTCTGACCTTTGCCTTATTTTCAATGCTAAGATCTCTCCAGGAGGAGCTTAGGCCTTATTACCGTAACCTGTAGTGTAAGTCGAAGCGTGTTTTCCTCCTGAGCCTGCGCAAGTGAATACTCACCTCTACCTTTTGAATATTCATTTCCCATCTGAAATAAAGGTCCCTGCTTCCCTTTGTTTGGGGATGCCATGACTCTGGAAATGATTCCTCATGGGCTCATACTTACGGCAAATGCACTTTACTTTGTGAGACAACTACTTCTGGTGGAGAGTCTGATTTAACTTGCCGGAAGGGAACCCACTTTGCTTCGGTAACAGAAGTACCTAGCCAGGTGTCTGGCAAATAAAGGTGTTTAGTAATAATTGGCTGAAGGAATGATGAATGAATCAATGAACAAATGAAGGAACACAGTGGTGATGCCTAGGTTCACATCTGGGACTGCCTATTAAGGGCTCTGCTCTATTGCTTGTTACTAATAGGATTGTGAAATACAGTTTGAAATGAGAGTTTCACAGTATTAACAACCTTCAGCAGCCATCAAGAGAAGTAAGCCATATCCTATCTTTGGTACTTTGATGGCTAATGTGATAAATAACTACCGAAACAATCCAAACACTGGAGAGAATAGATAGAACTTGCAATTTAGCCCTTTTCTCATTTTCCAAAACAAAAATTAGTCCCTAAATTCAAGATAGGCTAAAAAAAAAAATGATTAGAGGAAAATGTACATTTATGAAGTAGCTGCAAAAACCCATATTTACAAATAAATGAAACTCTAAAATATTCAGCAATCAGGCAGTCATCACAGTGTTTTTTAAATGGCAAAAAAAAAAAAAAAAAAAAATCCAAAAACAAAAAGAAGAAGAAGGAAAAGAGAAAGAAACTGCTTATAGGAGATAAAAGTGAAGCCACATTAGAAAAGTTTCAAAATATGAGCTGAAAAAGAAAGTATTGGAATTGTGCAACATAGGCGATGTGTGCCATATTCACAGCAAGGAGAAACCCTGTCCCACATTCATTTATGTGTCTCCCTCAGTTAAGTAGTCAAGTTATCTCAACTTGGTGCAACACGGCCGGAGGATAATTACATTAGGAGCAGAACATGCTGTGCTGATACAAACTAGAGGCCCATCGAACCCGCCTCGTGCGAGTGCTTCACCTCGCTTGTCTCTGTTAGTGATCCCCAGGGAGACATCCGGCCTGAAACTCGGTGCTAATAGAAGCTGCATATCTCTAGCTCAGTTCAGTTGCCTTTTCCTGCCTCTGACTATGGCTTGCCTTCTCCAGCGGTGTTAATTAGGTTGCAAAGTTTCGCTACCACGGCTGAAACAATTTCAGTATGAAGGAGGGTTCCACCAGAGTCTTGACCCAGTTGTGTCTTACAATGAGAAGCCCCCAGATCCACAGCCTAAGTCAGATTAAACTGAGGCCCCTCCAACTGAGTGCCATTCAAGAAAGCCAGAAGACCAAAGTCAACCAAAAAGCATTTTTGTAAGGAGGAGCCTGAAATTCCATTCACAGCACGAACTCAAACAGCAGAAGTCGTTTGTTCTTTCATTTAACAAACATTTGTAAACAACTATAACAATGAAAATTGTTTTAGCCACTGCTGAATAAAAGCAGAATAAGGCAGCAAGGCTGCCCTTCAGGAAATCATCATCTAATAAAAAAGAAACAAATAGCTTTATTTTTTTAAAAATGTTTCAGTGAAGTGATTATTTAAAAATCCATACAAAATACAATGAGGAGGGACTTCATCTCTGGTGGCATGGTAGGCTAGCTATCCTGATCATCTTTCCTAGGGAAAACAAATAAATATACCAAATAAAACATAAAAACCAACTGTGGCTTAAATCAACACTTTTATAAATGTGCAATGTGCATAGAGAAAAATGTGCCACTACTTGTACAGTTGAATTTGCACAAAGCGAACGCATATGTATAACAACCACCCAGATCAACAAACATAACCCTACTTGCATTTCAAAAGCCAGCTTGTGCCCTTTCTCAGCCACAAGCCCCTTCCTCTTCCCTCAACTTGTCTTTAAAACCATAGGTTAATTTTGCCTTTGAAATCACACAATATTTATTGTTTTGGGATCTCACTTTTTTCATTCTACTGTGAGATTCATCCATATTGTTGCACATGCATATTGATAAACCAATCATTTTCATTGGTGCATAGTATTCCATTGTATGAATATGGCACATAAATATAGAATTTGTTTGTTTACTGAATTGTTGAAGGACATTTTCCTGCAGGGTTTAGCTATTATGGATAATGCTTCTATGAAAACTATTGTATGTATAATTTTGGTGCACATTTGTACAGTTGAGTATATAGCTTGTAGCGGAATTTCTGATTCACAGGGTATGCATATGATCACCTTTAGTAGATAGCTCACACAGAAAAATCAGCTAATTAAACATCCTTGATGAATTGGCCAGAAAATAAGGAATAGTTGGAGGACAAAGAGTCCTTCTTTCATGCCTGCCTGCCTTCCTTCTTTCCTTCCTTCCTACTTCTTTCCATCCATCCTTCCTTAATAATAATTCAGCCTGAAAACCATTAGACGGGGCATCTAAGTGAGGAGGAAGCAATAGTAACAGCCCAGTGTGGGATGTAGGAATCCCAGAGGACTGAAGAGGGCAACTTCATGGGAGAGTGAGGGTGAACATGGTGGGGCAGCCCAGAGAGGGCTGCTGAGGGAATAGGAAGGTGTCCAGGTTGGAGGAAAGTGACCAGGCTGGTGGAAACAGTGACCGGACATGAGGTGGCTGCATAGGCAAGGGCAGCCTGGTGGGGATATCAGAGCCTGAGTGAGGGGAGGAGAATGACCAAGTGGAGGATGATGTGGCCACGAGAGACAGATTATACAGAGGGAGTGTTGATCCAATAAGTAAGTCTATTCAGGATAAAGAGATCCAGGTTTCTAACTGTTGGAGAAAGGGGATACAAACAGGGAAGGGGAGAAACTAGAGTGAATTCTGTGATGTTAGATTGGAGTTGGAGATATCAGTGCAAATTCATGGTTTTTAATATATAGAGATAGATATATAAATAAATATAATATAGATGTAAGTGTGTGTGTGTATGAAAATATATACATATGTTCCCTAGATTTATCCACTGTGAATAGAGATAGTTTTACTACTTCCTTCAATCTAGTTGCCTTTTATTTCTTTTTCTTGCCCCGTTTCCCTGGCTAGGACCTCTAGAACAGAGTTGAGTAGAAATGGAGAGAACAGAGATTTTGTTTTGTTCCTGATGTAGGGGGAACGCAGCCTGCCTTCCATCATTAATTGTGATGCTAGTTGTGTGGGGGGTGGTTTGTAGATGTTGTTATCAGGTTGAGGAAATTCCTCTCTATTTCCGTCTATTGAGTTTTTTAAACGTGAAAGGGTATTGGATTTTGTTTAATGCTTTTTCTGCAACTATTGATGATCATGTATTTTTGGTGCTTTATTCATTTTTTTAAATTAAGTCCCTGTTTTCAGTCATTTTTCTCTCTGTGTTTGATTTTGAGTGGTTTTTGTTGCTATTTCTTCAAGTTCACTCATCTTTTCTTATGCAGTCTAAACTTCTGTTAATTCCGTGTCATGGACTTGTCATCTCAGACACTGTGTTGTTATATTATTGTGTCTCTACTGGTATTGGCTTTCTATTGCTATCCTAGCAAATTACCACAAATTTGGCATCTTAAAACAAAACTCTTCCATATCTTGCAGTTCTGGAGGTCAGAGGTCTGGGCCCTGTGTGACTCAGCTGACTATGCTTTGTGTTTTCCAAGGTTGGGCTCAAGGTGTTGGCAGGGCTGCATTCCTCCTGGAGGCTCTGGGCATGAATACACTCCCAAGCTCATTCACGTCCTTGGCAGAATGTAGTACTGTGCACTTGTAAGTCAGAAGTTCCTGATTCCTTGCTGGCTACTGGCCAGGGTCATTCTCAGCTTCTAGAGGCTACCAGTGTTCCCTTTTCTCCATCTTTAAAGCCAGCAACAGTGGTATGAGTTCTTGTCACACTGTCAATCTCTCTAACATCCTCTTCTGATTCATCTCTTTTCTGCCTTCAGCCTGAGAAAATTCTTTCAGGCGTTTCTTTTTGTGGCCTCAGGTAGTTTCCTCACATGTTTTTGTTGATCATTACTCAGCTGAAGACTGGAAGGGAACTCACGCACCTCTGCAGAGCCCCCACCCGACTCCCTGCAGCTTTCTTCTCTCCGGTTCGGTTCTCTTTTTACAGAACACTAACCACTTTTGGCCTCCCCAGACTCCTAGCGACATCTCATTAACTTAGGGTAGCATTGTTGTTTCAGGAGAAATTAGCCAGCATTATCTTAAACAATTGATTTTGAAATGAATTCTTAAAAATTTAAATTTTTATAGAGAATTCACTGACACCAAAGATTATATCCTTGAACATCACTTTGAGAAATATTGATCTATATGAAGAAATCAAAAATCATTACTTTAGGACTGGTATGGGTTGAATTGTGTTCCTCCAACAAAAGATAGGTTGGTGTCCTACCCGCCCCCGCCCCCATGACCTAGAATGTGGCCTTATTTGGAGATAAGGTCTTTACAGAGGTAATCAAGTTAAAATGAGGTCATTAGGGTGGGCCCTAATCCAATATGACTGGTGTCCTAACAAAAAGGGGAAATATGGATGGAGACACAAACCCAGGGAGAATGCCATGTGAAGGTAAGAGTTGCACTTGGCACAGCAAAGGAATGCCAAAGGTCACAGGCAAACCACTAGGAGCTGGGAAAGAGGTGTGGGACAGAGTCTCCCTCGTCGCTTCAAGGAGAGCTGTGATTTCAGACTTCTAATCTCTAGAACTGAGACAATAAATTTCTGTTGAAGCTACTCAGTTTGTGGTACTTTGTCACAGAAAATAATGTGAATAGACTGGGAATTCAACATGTTTCTAAATCCTCAAACTATAAAACTGTCAATTTCCTACAAATTAATTGATAGTTAAAAAAATTATAACCAAAACCCAATGGAATTTATTTAAACTTGAGAAAATGATTTAAAGTGTTATCTGAAAAGAATTAAAGCATTGGGAAATTGAGAGTTTGGGGAAGAATAATAAATGATGATGGACGCTTGCTCTATAATATATTAAAACACATTTTAAAGTTTTAGTGACTAAAATATGGTCCTAATGTAGGACTTTTTCAAACACTTCCTATTGCAAGTAACAGAAAACTAGTTCAAACTAACAAACAGTAATGAAAATGTTATTGTTTTAATTTATATAAATAAAAAGATGTGTGGCAGGCTTCCAGTGATGGTTTAATTGAGAAGTTCATGATGACATCAGGATTGCAGCTCTCTTTCTCTGTGGTTCTCTCTTCTACCCTACTCCTTCTGTCAGCATCATCCTCAAACTGTGCTCTCTCATGGTAGCAAAATGACTGTCTGCACTGCCAAAGGTTAATGCTTGTCACTCAGATCCAACAGGATAGATGGATTCATCTCCATGGGGATATATCACATCATGTCCCATGCCATCAAAGGGAAGTCCCAAGCTGACTTCTCATGGACCATCTTAAGTCAACTACCTACCTCTATAACAATGACAAGGTCAAGGATATGGTACTTCATTGCTGATCCTCTTTGAACTATACAAAAGTCTCTTTTTACACAAGGATAATTGGAACCAGAACAAAAGGACACTTGAAATAGTAGGGAGGAAACAAAGTTTGATAGAATTCACCAATAAAACCACCTTTGAAGGAGTTTTTGATAACAAATTCAATTACTTCAATAGATATTTAATTCATCTTGTCAGTGTGGTATAGTGTTTTTAGGAATCTGTCCATTTCACTTTAGAAAAACGCTGTCGAATTTATTGCCATATAATTGTTCATAATACTTATTATCCTTTTAAGACCTATAGCATCTGTAATGCTCTCCTCCCTTCTATTCCTGATAATAGTTAAGTTGTGCTTTCATTTTCTTTTTTCCATGTTCAAACAGTATTGCCATGGATTTATCAACCTTTTTATTCCTTTCAAAGAACCAATTTTGGCTTTGTTAATCTTCTCTATTTTGTATTTGTTTGTTTTTATTTTATTGATTTCAACTCATATCTTTCCTGTTTCCTTATACTTACTTTGGGTTTAATTTCCTTTTTTTAAAATTCTAACTTCCAAATATAGAAACCTATACAGGGGCTGGCCTGGTGGTGCAGCAGTTAAGTGCGCATGTTCTGCTTCGGCAGCCTGGGGTTCGCCGGTTCGGATCCCAGGTGCGGACCTGGCACCGCTTCGCGAGTCATGCTGTAGAAGGTGTCCCAGATATAAAGTAGAGGAAGATGGGCACCGATGTTAGCTCAGGGCCAGTCTTCTTCAGCAAAACGAGGAGGATTGGCAGATGTTAGCTCAGGGCTAGTCTTCCTCAAAAAAAAGAAAAAAGTATAAAAAAATAAAAGAAAGAAACCTATACAATTGATTTAAAATTTTTCCTTTTTACTAATATAAGCATTTTAAGCTATAAATTTGCCTCTACATACTGCCTTAGCTACATCTCATAAATTTTATGTTCAATTTTAATTATCATTCTTTCTGAAATATTTTCTAATGTATTTTTTCCTTTTAAGAGTTATTATTTCAACTGGCCAAAAAAGGGGGCAGGGCTAACAATAATAAAAAATATGAGAAAGTGGCAAAGCCCTTATAATCGTGGTCCCTGGTCTCTAGTTCCTAACTGGTTTTGGCCTTTGATTTTTATATTAGGGTTGAGAAGAAAGGGGGTCATCAATCCTGTCTCCTCACCTCCCTTCCAAATTTGACCTTTAACCAAGGCCTTGCTGATTCCTTTTTCCATAATGGTCCCTTTATCCAGTATTATAGCCAAAGATGAAATTCAAAGCGAGTGGTCAATTGATTTCTTTTTGAACCTGGAACCCTGACGGACTCAGTTGCCCTGAGAAGCTGAAACCCTTTACCCATTTTGGTACTCTCTCAGAGGAGTAATAGAAACCCTATAATAACCAAGCATGAAACACATGGAAAAATAAACACAAAATCTAAATATTCTCTTTTACAACCACAGAGGATAAACTAGAAGCAAATTAAATTATCAGAATTACAGAGAAAATGCACCATTTTAGATTTGCTTAATGAAGAAATTATTCAGAATTAAGGCATTGAATTTTACAATTATGAATATACTAAACTGATAAAAATTTTCTCCTTAGTCTTAGAAAATCTTTAGCTTTAGGCAAGCTGATTATCTCCAGTAGAAGCTCATTTTGTAATTTGGGAAAGTTAATAATATAAAGTCCCTTGTTTTGAATTGTTTTTTCAATTCTTAACATTTGCATAAACTTGGATTGTCAGAATTCTGCCATTAAATATCAAATAAAGTAACACAATCTTAGCCAGGTTAAATGAATTCATCACTGCAGGTTAAATATAATTTTATCAAGCATATGTCAATACTAAGTATTAGAGCTGGGGCTGGATCTGAGTCCCCTGACTCCCAGGCTAGTGCTCTTGAAGGCTAATGCATCCTGTCATCACCACATACTCACAGAATCTTAGGGGCCTCAAGATCTTTAATGTGTCCTTAAACTGTAGTCTGTGAATGAATTGTATCAAAACATTGTGCATTGGTGGAGAATGGGCACCATTCTGAATTAAAATGCAGGTTTCCTGGCCTTATCAGACCTTCCAAATCAGAATATTTTGGGGTATGGCTGAGAAATCTGGATTACCTATAAATTCCCAGATGATTATTATGCTCCTATGCTGAGAATATCTTTTCTAGGAATACTGAAAAATTACCATACAGTCTCTACTTGACTAGTTCTCACAGGGAGCACGTTACCTCCTAGACTTGCCTAGCCCACTGTTCAGCAGAAGTATTAAAAGGTTGTTAGAAAGTTGAGCAAAATCTTTCATTACTTCTAAAAAAGAGTTCTAACTTCTTGGAGCTAAACGGAACACGTTTGTTTCTTTTTTTTCCCCCAATGACATCTTCAGGAACTTGCATTTTTTCAAATTCGATGAGCAGACCATTTATGCTTTCATTGAAGTAATCGATTGTACTGTTATCCCTCCTGGAGAAACTGGAAGTAAAGTAAATGTTAAGAAAATTTTGTTCTCTTTCTGTGACCTGTTAGCATTCAGCCACGCTTCCCCAAGATTTGAAGCTAGATTTTCCTTATCATTCATCTTTGATTAGTTAATATTTCAAACATTTACAAAGCAAACAAAAAATCATAGGATGGACGATCGTATCAGATCCAGACCTCACTCGCTTCTTCAGATTTCCTCCAAGCCACCTGCTTCCCGGGCCTCTAGCGACACTGGCTCTACCTCAGCCTTCTGCACCAGACAACTTTTTCCAGGCCCTCATGGTTCTGCTGCCTGGGCGTGGCCAGTCTCTTGCCCTTGGCATCCTGGGCCCTCCCATTGGCTCCCCGTTGTGCACGCAGGCTGGGGGTTTGGCTCCTTTTCCTACTCGCAGACAGACCTGCCCACTACAGGGTATAGATCTTACATCAAGAGTGGACTCCCCAAGGCAAGATGATTCAATCCAGCAAGTTGAGGGGGACTTGATATGCCTTGGGGTGAACTTTGACCAATGGGAAATAGGAGACGGGAGAGAAGTGACAGAATCATTCCCTGTCCTCCCTCTCTCCCATGGACTGTTCCAAGGCACAATTTCTCTTTACAGAATGTCTCGTGAAGTCCCAGCATGCCACCTGGACACACCTGCCCAGCAGCTCCTTCCCTTCCTGACTCCTGGCGCAGTGGCCCCAGTGCATGCTCGCACGCGTTTGCATTACTGCACAGCCTTCCTTGACTCACTTTTGCCGCTTGGCTGCCCCAATAAAGCTGCACCACTTCACTCCTGCCCAGGGCATCTTCTAGAGCACCCAGGCTCAGACAATACCATGTAGGCACCGCCCAGGATAAACAAGAGCTAGTTCCTTTCTTGCTATTATGCCTAGTGTGGAATATAAATTATTTTCATGTGGGCAGCATTTTGCCTCAGCTCATTCTAAGCTTAGCCCTCATGACATTTTTATATGCAGGCAGTCATTTCATGATTTATACTCTACAAACAAAATGACGTTTCTACCAGTTTACCTCACTGCTGAAAAAACTGCTTAGTTATTCTTCTTCTGTACATATATAAATAAAAGACGAATAAACTGGCAACCATTATCTGGCTATGAAATTTTATTAATTTATAATATAATATCTTGCCAAGGCTTCTGCTCCATTCATCTTTATTTTATGTAGGAGGGAGGTCCTTAGCTTGGTCATAATATTAAAACCTTAAATAGCTATCTCCAGTTTCTCATTCTGCCAGTAAAGAGTGTAATCATCTTAAGCCCATGTATTGCTTTTACTCTTGACATTACATCTCCATATACCTATATTTCTGAAGTCACATATAACATATTAGCCTACCTAATTCTAATACATTTTTGAACATTAGGTTCAAAACTGCAGGTAATTCAAGTTACAATGTGTAATAACTTTCAGGTTTGGTGGTCTTTTAAAAAATTATTAACTCTACAGTTTCTGCTTATGTTTGTATAGTATTGTTCACGTTAGGGGTATTACACTTCATAATACTTAGTGGCATTAACCAGGTCTACAAAAAGTAAATTCTTTTCTCTACAAACAAAAATTTAAAGGCCCATGTAGCAATGCTTAATGCTAATGGAGTGCACATATATCCAGTTCCCAGATTTCTTGGAAGAAAATAAATATACTTTTATGACGTGTGGAAGGAATTGGAACACGTTCTGGGTGTGTGGGAGTTGGTGGGCAAGAAAGGCAAATTAGATGCTCCTTTGCCATTAAAACACCATTGACGATGTGCTAACATGTAGGGTTCTTTGATCCCTAAAACCTCTCTTCGACTGATGATATCCAAAATCTTCAAGAAGAAAATATGAACCCAAATTATTTTAATCGTGATGGATGTTACAACTAGAACTGGCTATTTTAGCCAAAATAAAGTAACTTATGAACAATTATGAAAACCAATGAACCATTCTACAGAACTCCATAAAGAAATAAAGCAGATACTGAAACAAAATATCAGGATGAAACTTTCTCTACTGTCTCGGACTAAAATTGATGCTTGATTTCTTTACTTGGAAATAGCTGAGTTCAATGGTGCATTTTGAAGCCAGTCATTCCACACTCACTGCCAGAATTCCCCTTATCACAGAAACAGAGTATTGGTGAACTATGACGATATTTCATCAAAGCTTTTGTAACTAGTTGCTTTCCTGTTTCATTTTTGCTAGGTCATAAAAAACCTGTTATTTTTCAAGCCATTCTGGCCATAATAAGAAAAAGATTAAAAAGAAACCTGACTTCTTAGGAAAAGCTCCAGCTCTCCCACTAACCAGCCTGTGGCTTCAGCCAAGACATTTAAACTGCCTAGATTGTCCCATCCAAAACACGATTGCTTAAATCTCTTCCAACTCTAACGTTCTAGAAGTCCTTGAATGTTATCTATGTGAGGAAATTAGTGTTACTGCTGCTTACTGTTTTTGTATTGAGTTGTGACATTATAAATACTATGCAATTTTGGGACCATGGACCTTCGAGGATTTATTTAGCTACTTGTTTAATACTCACATTAGCCACAAAATTAAATATTATTTAGTTGTAGATGTATGATAGGTTCAGACTTTGTCGCATCAAGAAATGTGTGCTATTAATATTTATGGAAAAAACCCAGCTGCTGGGGCTGGCCCTGTGGCCAAGTGGTTAAGTTCGCGCGCTCCACTGCAGGCGGCCCAGTGTTTCGTCAGTTCGAGTCCTGGGTGCTGACATGGCACTGCTTGTCAAATCACGCTGAGGCGGTGTCCCACATGCCGCAACTGGAAGGACCCACAACTAAGAATATACAACTATGTACAGGGGGGCTTTGGGGAGAAAAAGGAAAAAAATAAAATCTTTAAAAAAAAACAACAAAAACCCAGCTGCCATCCACGCACTTGTATCAAGATGGAGATGCTCCTTTTCCAGCTTCTGTCACAGATATTTCAGAGTGTTGGCAGAAATGTCATCAGTAGCTCATCCTCTTCACAATCCAATAGATATTTATGAAATAATTTGGGGAATGTCTAACTGTCCAAACTTTTTTCAAGTCAAGTTTACATGAATCCCATGCATGCTTGGGTAAATGTAACAAATGCATTTTTTAAAAGTTCTCTTTTACTGTGTCCATAGTAAATAAGGCACTCACCACAGTGATGGCCACCCAAAGACCTTTCCAGCAAGGGGGGCACACATTGGTATATTCACCCAGAAAATTGGAGCTTAAGAAATAGGAACACTTCCCTAGCAAAGCAAGATAGTGAAAAAATGTACAATTTTCATAGCTACGCTTTTACAACAAGGCAGAAAGTATTCTCATTACAATATGACTTCTAAATGAGTTTTTGTGGAGCTAAGAACAAACTGCCACCCGAGCAAGAAAAATAATGGCCATCAGTCCAAGGAGTGAGTATCATTTAATGCATTTGGAAAACTTCAACTTTAGCTATGATCCTAAGTTTATTTTACAGAGTGAGATCAAGAGATGTTTCCAAGGGAATAAAAAAAAAATGATGAAATAAGAATGGCAGAGGGGCTGGCCCTGTGGCCGAGTGGTTGGGTTTGCGTGCTCCATTTTGGAGGCCCAGGCTTTTGCTGGTTCAGATCCTGGGCGCGGACATGGCACTGCTCCTCGGGCCTTGTTGAGGCGGCGTCCCACATGCCACAACTAGAAGGACCCACAACTAAAATATGTAATATGTATGTAGTGAGGGGGTTTGGGGATAAAAAGCAGGAAAAAAAAAAAAGAGTGGCAGAAAAATATCTGTAAGTGTTGAAGTGGAGATATTAAGACATTATATTACAACACTCTTTGTGAATGTTTGAATATTTGTACAATACAAAATGTCTAAAGGATTACATTTCTGGAGTTTGAGTCAAGCAGCCCTGAGTTTCATCAGAGAAGCGGAGAGCCGCATTGTGTTTGAGATTCATTTCCTGGGAGAATTAATAATACTGATAAAGAAAAGCCTCCTCTTCCTTTGCAGCCTTGAGAAGGGAACAAAGAGGTGTCCCCCTCCAACGGTCCTCCAATGACGAGGTCGGGCAGTGGGTGGCTTTGTAAAGTGACCAGCTCAGCTTCTTTACTTTTCTTCCAACACTGGTGCTCCAAGCCCACGGGTGGAGGGAAGCTTCCTTCCTTCAATTCAGTCTCTTTCTCTCTCTCTCTCCCTGAGCACTCTGCCTGCCACCTCCCAGGGCTCTAAAGCCAGGAGCAAACAAGAGACCAGAGGAATCTGCAAACTCCAGTCTACAACTGGGAATTTGTTCGCTCACCTCTCACCTGGACTATCATTACACATCAACTCTGACTTTGGCACTAAAAATAGAAAACCTGAATCTATCCGTAGATTTTATCCTGGAAAATATTTATTCCTCTCCACTGTACATTTCCTCTGCAGTGTTTCATGGCAAAGAGGAATGTGCTCTTTGATATTTAATGGAGCTGACCTGATTTATTTTATTCAAACTCCTCAGAACATAAGATTACCTCCCTGAGCAGGCTTGGAAATGCCCAGGGTGCAGCCAAATTGGTTCCTTCTCCCAAATAAAAATGATAACAAAAGACAAATGGAAAATCTAGGTACCATAGCTCTGATGTTGTGCCAATAAGGTGAAAATTGACAGATGATACCCAGCATGGTGGTGGCAGACAGCAGATGATCAATTAGCGTTTGAGGGTTTAATACCCCACTTAGTAGCGCACCAATTGTCTTTCACATTAAGACAGAAAATGGATCCCTACTATCATGGGGAAATGAATTTGCCCTGAGCAGGGAAAAGCTTCCTAAAATGAGAGCTGTACAAAAATTAAACGACTTGGGAGATGGTGATTTTTCTGTCTTTGGTGGTTTTCAAGAAACCTGGATGGCGAAATGCAAGATGGCGAAATGACAGGGGTGGGGCGAGGTGATTCAAATGCCTGCTAACTCTGAGGTTCCGTAATCATAAATGCAGCCAACTTGCTTAGCAACAAGGAAGTCTGACAGTGTGAAAGGCCAGAGGGCCCTGTTTGGATGGCCCTCAACTCCTCGAGTTAAAAGCTCAAGGTTTTATAACAGGTCCCGGTTATAAGTGAAATGGAGAAAGAAGAGGGTGAGAAAGTTAGTTAAATAGTTTAATCAGAGCAGTTTTACAATTCTAAAATTAACAAGCAGACTGTAATAAAAGAGCTCCAATGTTTGCAAAATGACCTTGCTTCCATTCTGAATCTGCCTTTTTATTTGTAAAGATTAGCATTACATTTAAAAGGACTCAAAATGGAGTGATTGATATTATCATCCGTGTTTTTTGATGCAACTGATGAAATCCCTGAATGGATATTGCTTCAGCTTTGAGATTAAAAAATGGCCTGACAAGAAGTCCTTAATCAACAACTGATGACAGGTGGCCTAAAGAAAGAGAAAAACCCAAAACTACTGTCAAGTTCATAACGTATCACATTGTTGGTGGATGACACTGGCTCCAAAGATACAATTAAGCCCACGACACTTTATTACTATGAGTATAATTACCGTGAAAATTCTCTCACGTTGATCAACTTGCTTCTGAAGGTTTTCTTTGTTTGTTTAAACTTGCATAATAAACATGCAATGAACTATTTCTTTTGAAAGTGTATTTTTTGCAGTCTTTTTGTTTTCATACAAAGATTTCATAAAGTTGCAATGTTGCATCAGAGCATTACCAAAATAACAGCAGGAGCGCAGGGGGAGGGTGGATGTGAATTTAACTGAATGAGAAGAGCCTCATCGACTGAGACAGGCCACCCGTCTTTTTTAAAAGGTGCACACAAACTGCTTTTCTTACCCTCCCCTACCAAAGAAAAGAGGAAAGGAAAAAAAATCTCACAAAATCAATCTAACTAAGAAAAACAAAAGGTCGACAAAAAGAAAATAAAGATGTTTTTTCATGCACATATCTTCTGCATAGCTCAACCCACATAGAGTAAGGCACTATTTCCCTTCGTAACTGGTGTCCACGGCAATCTGTTAAGTGCTACAGTGCTCTGTGACCATCAGAGAGTTCCTTTCAGGATGGTGAACTAAAGAGGCCGGATGAGTGTGGCTGCCACGCTTGTCTGTGAATGTCCCGTAGCTCAGGGAGACTTCCAGGAGTCTCCGAAGGAAATCTGTCTGTCTGTGTTATGACTGAGAGTGTCCGGAATGGTTTTCTTTCCAGAGTTCCTATTTTGTCTGTGTATGACTTTAGATTATTCCTCAGTTTTTATTCTCAAAGAAAATACACAAGGTGGGGGGGAAGCACAGCCAGGTCTTCAGAAAGAGCTTCACTGCTCCCAGAAAGCATACGATGCTGGCAATTCACAAACTCAGCAGGATGTTTCCAAGAGAGCAGAGAGAAAGAGACAAAGAGAGTCAGAGAGTCAGAGACAGAGAGAGAGAGAAAGTGTGTATGTTTTGGTTTTCAGAGGTGATCTGGGTTGCAGTTTAATTCAGCTGGTCTTCATATTGTTTCCGGAAGCAATCTCCCGCTGGGAAAAATTCCCAGCACCTTTCTTGGTACATCTTCCAGACATAAGATTCCTGTAAATGTAAAGGAAATGTTTAAACCTCATGTCTATCCCCCACATCTCTGTGTTTCCACAAAATATAAGAAAGAAACTCAAATTTGTTGTTATATACATCACATACGTCTGACTGTGTAATTACACAGAATTATGTAATTGGAGAAGCCCAAGTCATTTAGATAGTTCCTAACTCTACCAGACCTTATTTACTTCTAGTAATAAACAAATAATCAATCTTCATCCTAACCATAATAAAATAATGATAAAAAACCTATTTGTGGTATATGTTTCTGGAAGTTCTTTTAAAAATATTATTAATTGCATCCTTCAAATTCAAACTATTAACAACTGGAGGTGAATATTTATGGAGGGAGAATTTCAAATAGCTTAAGGAGAACCTCAGACATTTAATATGCAATTCTTTTTAACTGACCTTTATACCATGGCTTGAAGTTCATTTGAAATCATCTGCTATCTGGTTAAGCAATCGAGAACTTTCTAATTATCAAAACCCAAACTCAGCATTTTCAGCTAAGAAAAGCTCATTTTCTTATGTGAAATTAAAATTTGACTTTTTCTACAAAGACAATCTTTGCACACTCATTCAGGATAACAGAAACTTTGTATTAAGATGCCATGACTAACATCTGAAAGTAATTCTACCTCTTCATGTTTAATGCACACATTTTGTTTGAACGTGTAGGCATCCTCTTTCCATCATTTCTCTCAGAAGATGGTGTACAGTCGCTGTTTACCTACCTGTCCTGTGTGTTCTGTTTCATCTTTGTTTATGAGATACATCAGAAAAAACCTACAGATACAGAGAGATGAATCAGAAATGGATTACATGGAAATAGCAGCATAAACAGATATTTTGGATCCCCCTATGGCCTAACTATTCACACTGCTGGCAGAGCAACAAACTGGGTTAAAACTATAAGGCAAAAAATACCATGGGGATCAAAAGCTTAACCTTCTTTTAAAATATTTTTTCAGAGGAGCTAAAGTGTGTGCACAGATCAAGTTAGACCTCCTGGGAACTCCTATATGTCAGCCTTAGTGCCAGACCCCACCTCCAGCAACTCTATCCACATTTATTCACTCATGGGCAGGAAGTGCAATCCCCATTTGGAAAACCGAGGATTAAAAAGGTGAAATAACTTGTCTAATGTCACACAGCTGTGAATTCCAAAGCCCACATTTTTTTTTTTTTTTTTGCTACAATGCTACTCTGCATCTCTTCTGTTTGATATTAAAATTGGGTTAGAAACTGACCAAGAATGATATTTTACCAAACTGCCATTTTGGCTAGTCCCAAGTAATAGTCAGATTTCTATGTATTGAAAAAAAAAAATACAACTTTGTGTTTCCAATAGTGCCTAAGGGGATCTGTAGGCCCCCAAAAAAGAAAAATGGAGATTCACATATCTCTAGGAAGCAGCAGAGGATTCTTATTCAAAGTGGGAAATGAAACGCTGCCGAGGCGCTCTGAGAGGCTCCACATGTATTCCGCTCTTCCTTTTCCGTCTTTTCACTTCACGTTCTAGAAAAATCATTCATGTGAAGGGCTGCAACTTCACTTCTTAAGTCAACCTACTTCTGACAAAAAGAGAACCACTAACTGTGGGTCTTTCTCTCAAGGATGTGTATGAAGCCTGAGCTCAGTCGTAAAGAAAAAGAAGCGGATCCCTCTCCTGTTTCTCAAGCTTGTGGAGGTGGGGCCTGGTGGGTCTTGAGAGACACTGGAGTCTGAGACACTCACAGGTAATTGGCCAAGTTGTGCTCCTGTAAAGTGTGCGTTTCAAAGCCATGTGGCACTGTGTCGAAGTAATCATTGCCTATCCCACAGATGAAGCATTTGGTCTAGAAGACAAAGGGAAATATTGAAATGTCAGAGTTCAGAAAGGAAAACATAACTTATCACTTAGGGGCAGCTATTTCTATTTCATTAACTCAATATATGTAAAGATCATCGTAGAAGCCTGTGCCACTCCCATGAATATCAATTTAACTGTTGCCATAACTCTATCTTGCTGTAGATTTAAATAACCTAGGTACCAGTAGCAAGAAGTAATGGATGCAGAAAGAAGACGACAGGATAAGAATGGCTGAAAAGCAATGTCTTTTCCTTATTTTCTCCAGCTTAAGTGAGAATGCCCAGGCTTAGTGATCACTCTTGTTCATGACACTGACTAAAGTTATCAAGGCAGGACTGACTGTGTCCTCAACTGAAACCTCAAACTTGGTACCTACCTGGACAAAGTCTGATGACCAAAGGGGGAAGGCACAGGTTATTTCCATCTGGGGTGGGCCAAACCAAATACCAAGCTGTGAGGCATTCAATCAACGATTCAGAGACGGTCCTGCCATGAGCCAGGCACTGTGCTGGGTACACAATTGACCAAGGGACACACACTGGAATAACCTCTACTCTAGGAATCGGGTGCTTCCTCTTTCTGCCTCCCCCTCATCTCCACCGTCTCTCTCTTCACGCAGCCTGTAGAGCAGCACTGCCTAGGTCTGCCACCTGCAGGCTTGGCACACCGAACCCAAGGGGAAGCAGGCCTTCCATTTTATTATTGGAATTTCATATGCATCAACTCAAATGAATTCAATAATCGTTGTCCTCGTGTGGCTCCAGATGCTCATCTTCCCTTTGAATTAGTAGCTGTTTAATATCATTGGAGGCATGTTTATAATGCCCTTGATTTGAGGGCCTTAAATGATTAAGATAATTGGTAAAATTCTCCCTGCCTTATTGATCACAGATGCTGACAGCAGATAGGCAACATGCACCTATCACATCTTTACACTACTCAGTGCCTCTTAACTAAACAGGTTCACACTTAGCTTTACCCAGGAACCTGCTCTTCCTCTGTGTCACCTCTCTCAGTTACTCTGAGTGTAACTGAACCACCATCCTTCTGGTGGCTCATGCTGGAAACCTGGGTGTCATCTCTGGTTGCTCCAAACTCTTCATTCTCTGCATTTGGCCAATCACCAGCTTCTTTTCACGCCAACTCCAAAGGACTGCTTGAGTCCATTTGGCTCCCACATACTAAGTGGCACTTCTTTAGCAAAATCCTCTTAATCTCCTACCTAGAAAATGCTGACAGCCTGCTTCCTCGCCCCCGGTCTTGCCAGTCTCTAGTTCATTCCCCATATTTTAAATCATAGCCATCTTTTTAAAATGTAAATCTGATCACCTCATTGCTCTGCTTAAAACCCTTTTATTTCCCTCAGCCTGTAAGTTACACTATAAATCTCACCAATGAATTATTAGGCTCTTAATTAGCAGGGCTTCCTCTCCAGCCCCATCACTAGAATGTAATGCTTCATCTTGAACCATTTGAGCTTCCAAGAAAAAAAGTGCATACCAAATTCCCTAAAATCAGAATCTTGGTATCTATAACCTTGGTTGGTGACATTTTCACAGAATGGTACCCTGGAGATGTGTATGGTGGCAGAGTGGGGTGGGGGGAGGTTGCCTAAACTGTCCTGCTCTCTCTCAAATCCATATCTCTGCAATCTTTAGGACTCAGGTTCCTTCTTTTAGGAACTTCCCTAATCAACCAAGAGGAAATGAGACACCAGCCCTGGAGACCTGACTATTCAGGGTTTCCTCCTATAAAGGACTCAACCTACAGCTCTGCAATCTCCTGTTTACTTCTTTGTCAGTGAATTCACCATTTTGAATGGATTGTCTCCCGCTCCTTGAGGGGTGGACGGTGCCATATTATTGTCTCTCTGCTCCTAGAGCCCATCACACTTCCAGCCTAGCACACTGCTCAATTATATGTATTGCCTGAATCGAAAATAGGCCAAGGAAGCCATATGTTGTTGAAGTCCTTTACTCCCTTCTCTCACATTCGTGATTCCTTGATAAAGGGAGAGAGGAAAGTGAGTGCCCACCACAATGAAAGAGCTGAGTCAGAAATGGAGAAACTTACTTCCATGTCTTCTTTGACTTGTTCCTGTTGGTCTCTTAGTTCTCCAAAAGCATCAATAATTAAACCTAGTGTTAGATAAAGACACAATTTAACCTGTATCAACCAAAGAATAATTAAATCCATAGTCCCTTGGCTAATCCTTCCAAGAAAGAGAAAAAGTACAACCATGTTGGGAAGTGCTCAGAACATGGTAAAAAGTGTGAGTACACACACAACTCCTACGAGGGCAGCAGCGTTTTCCCTTTGGGGGCAGAAATACATTCAGTTACTGGGGCATACACTCCCTGAAAAAGGGTTTAAAAATAAAATGATAGAACAGGAAAAACCTTTAGTTAACTTGGCACGTAGAGATGGTCTGCTCCTACCTGCTTCATGCCGAGAAAGAACTTTGAGATTCATGGTTGTAAAGTACAGAAAACTCCACTCATAAGATTTTCAAGAACTCACTTGGAAATCAAATATGACCATATTAACTGTGAGCAATTTGCCTCGAATCATTTTTTTCACATGTTCCTCATAAATAAACTTTCCGTAACATTGTTAATTGTGACAGTCAGACACTAACTGCATCGTGCTGTTTTGTTTCAGCTCCTTTTATCTCCTGGGACTTGCTGGAAGCACATTTTCTTCCAACTGTTCTATGACTTTGCCCTCTTATAAAAAACATTATTGTTACACTCAGTAAAGACATAAACGATGGATTATGAATTCTTTAAATTTGCTCAAGTACTTTACTGAAAAAAAGGGTAGCATTTTATGCCTGTCGAAGTTAGAGGATAATATGACATTTATAGACACTTAATTCAGTCTAGGATAAATGTGTAAGCAGAAAAAAGATAGCATGAGTGATTTCCTCCTGAAGGAGAAAAACATCACACTCCAAGTTACCTTGGAGTAAAAGGAAGAACTCGTGGGTCAATATGGCACTGTGGTTGTAAGCGAGGGGCTACGGGTCCAGACTCTGTGGGTTTGGATTCCAGGCATAGCACTTTTTAGCTTTTTCGCCAAGTTACTTAGACTTATTATGGCTCATTTTTTCAAATGTGAATAACAACACCATTCTCACAGAACTCATTGAATGTACATCATTTTTTAAAACAACTTTTCAACAACCACATGGCTTAGAGATTTACATAATTTCCGTTTGATAGACCCAAAGAGGCTAAATGACTCACGCACCCCAAGTTTTAAAGCTAGTAAGCAGCAGAGATGGGAATCAAATCCAGGCCAGCGCTCTTTCTATTACGTTATTTGAAAGGAGGCCAAAGAAACCTGTAGCCATCATCCCCTACGCCAGGATCTCATGTTTCTTTGTTTTTCCCTCTACACATTTCAAATGAAGAAATACTGAAAGAATAAGTTCTATTTGGCTTTTCCAAAAAACACTTGCCATTCTTACCAACTTTCAGGTTAGCTTCAACAATATGTACTTGAGCTTCACTGAGGATGATGCTTACCTTGTATTATGGCCAAGAGAATGACAATTACGAAGAAAAAGAAGGTGATGTCAAAGATGATTCGATAGATCTCATATTCGTCGCCTGCTGGGTCTTCGATTTCATCACCGATACCCCCGCCAGCACGTACTCCGACATACATGTGGAACATGTAACACTGGAAAAGAGAAAAAGGCTGTCACTTCCTGGGAGAACACTACCCATTTTTATACTCAACACACCGAAGGTTCTCCCTCTAGTTCTTAATCCTCACCCCGAAAATGATGAGAATCTTTGCATTCTCCACTTTTTGTTTCAACATTTGTAATGTGATGCAAACACTTGCCTCTTACACTCTGCTGTCTTTCCAGCATAACTCTATACTGCACACTCTGCGTAGCACCTTCTGTCACGCTTTGCAGAAAATGAAAAATACCTCACTAGCATCTGGCACAAGGTAATCCCATTAAGATAACATTAACGTCCACAAAACAATATTTAATTGCATTGTTCCATTTTTTTAAAGCATAACAGACATAAGAAAGGGGAAGTAAAAGCTCAACGCATAACAAGATGGAATCTTAGAAATTAAGCTAGGAAAAAAAGCAACTTAATAATGCTCACCCTGCCCTCATCTATCATATATGTAATATGATGCTGACACTTTTTTCTACTTTACTATCTAGAATAAAGCTGGAAGACAGCGGGAAGGGGCAGGGAGGAAATAGCAGTTCATTGTTTAAACCTTGAAACATTAAAGCACCAGCAATAAGTACAGCTCAAGTGCCCACTGCAGAAAAGGAGAGGCTCACTCAGAGCTTTGGGTCAGTGTTTCTCAGCCTCAGCATCACTGACATTTGGGGCTGAATAGTTCTCTATTGCAAGGTCTACCCTGTGCATTGTAGAATATTTTAGAAGGCTCCCTGGCCTCTACCCTCTAGATGCCAATAGCATCCCACCCCGCAGACAATCAAAAATGTCTGCAGACATTGCCAAGTGGCCCCTGGGGGACAAAATCATGACAGTGGTTGAGAGCCACTGGCTTAAAGCATCCAGTGTTTTCTCTTCATTCAGGAGAAGTCTACACTCAGGGCCTCACATTTAGTCTCACTTCACCTCTCTAAGTTGATCTTTCACTGCTCCCAGGCACCTCTCGCTTTTCCCACACTTCCTCCAAATTCACCATTCTTGATTCTAGGTCTCTGCTTGCACATTCTCCTTGTCTTGCAATATCCTTTCCCATTCTTATCCTATTCCTTCTCATCCTTTAGACCCTAAGTTAATAATCCTTCCTCCATGAGGCCTCCTTAGACTGTTCCAGACACTCTGATTTCCCCAAATGATGTCACTCATTGATGCAAAACAAAAAACTTGCTGTCTGCCGTCACGAAGGGGGCAAAGGTTTTGAAACAGTGTCTTCACGTGGTGAGACACCACACTCCCCTGGTTTTCTTCTCCATTTCTGGCCATTTCTTCTCAGCCTCCTTGGCCAGTTTTTCCTCATCTCCCTATCTTTTCATGAACTAATGCTCCAGCATTGGGTTTTTGACCTTTCTTCTTTTAAGATACTCCCTTGGGGAATGTCCTCAGTTTCATATCTAAATATCATCTTTGTGTCAATTACTTCAAAAAATTTCTACTTATACCTTGGATCTCTGTCCTGAATTCCAGACTTGTATCTCCATCTTACTTATTTTTTATTTGATGTTTTAGGATCTATCTCACTCCACCAGAATTGGCTCCATTACAAGAAGAATTACTTTGGTTACTGTTCTATCATCAGTGCCCAAAATAATGTCCAGAGCACGATAGGTACTTAAAAATCCCTTGTGAGACGAATGAGGAGTGAAAAGTTATGACTGGCCAGCTGTTCTCATGGAGACTTCACTGCCTCAACCCACAGACCTCAAATTCTCAGATCACTTTAAAAAGCACAAAGGGCGGGCAGAGAACAGACATCAAGGTGACACCAAAATGCTCATAGTTCAACAGCTAATGTATTGTTAGATGCAGAATACAAAAGTTTCCTGGGTTGGTTGCCTGAAATTTAATGAACAGATTTAAGAAAAGATTGTGTTACTCGGGCAAGAGATTTGTCAGACTGGCACACAATGATCAAAAGCATCATAAGGCAGCTCTGCCACTACCCATCTGAGAACCGTCTAGAGCCCAGGTAAGGGGTCTGTCTTGCAGAGGGGCCAGGAAAGTCCTTCTTCAGAGGCAACTTGATGAGCCTGATGGTGCCTAAATCTAACTATGCATCTGGATCTCCTGGAGGCTTCAAAACTCCAGATTCCTGGTACCACATACTGAATCAATCTCTGGAAGTAAAAGTTTGAAGACAATCACTTTAAAAATCCCTCAGACTGGGCACACACGTGTGGTGATGGATGGTAATTAGTCTTTGGGTGGTGAATCTGATGTAATCTAAACAGAAATCGAAATATAATGAAATATAATGAAGTACACCTGAAATGTATATATACAAATGTATATATATATATATACAATATAATGTTATGAACCAATGTTATACCTCAATTAAAAAAAAACCCTCAGGATATTGCATTAATTTCTTACAACTGTGTGTCTAAAACACTGCTTGAAGTTGCTAGCAGTGGATCTGTGAGAAGAGGAAATTTTCTTTTCCCTGTATATTCTTGCATACTGTTGGGATTACTTTTATCATATTCATTTCTTGTTTTTATTAAGAAAAAACAGGGATTGTATGTTTTTCTCCAAATCTGTCTCCATATGTGCTTATTTGTGGCCACTGGGAATGGACAGAGGTCTTATTGCAGCTGCCCACTCTTTGCCTAACACACTAACAGTGGCCATCTTCCTGGCTTTACCATAGTTAGCTTTGTTTGCAATGCCCCTCTTTGGGCTGGGGAGTCAACCTGGCAGTGGTGTGGCACTTCTCCATGTCAAACTCTGGCCCTTTGGCTCTGCACACCAATTCCCATAGTGGGCCAACCGTGTACCACTCCAGTTCCCAGTGCAGGTCCTGGAATGTCCCAGCTCTCCAAGCCCTCCTCGTTTGGCATGTATATGACTAAGATCATCCAGCTAATTCCTCTTTCTAATTCCTGCTGACCAAGACTGTTGGATTTCAATTTGGCTTCCCACATAGAGTTTTTCCATAGGGAAGAGAATGTGTCCACTTCTTGCATGAACTCTTAATAAATAGGATGTTGGTATTCTGACATTCCTCTGACTCTTATGAGCCTGGTTAATGTGAGTCTGTCCTCAAGAAATGATTCACTTTTAGTTTCCAGACATGTAAAGTTGAAGACAAGACCATGGAATGAGGCTAAATTATCAGAGTAAGTGTCTCCTTCTTTTCAGATCTAGTCAGCCATTTAGCCTCTCCAGGCAATATCCCTGTCTCACTGCTCACCTTCATCTATGGCAGCCCTAAGAATTCTCAGGAAGGGATTCCACCATATTTCAATAACAGACTTAAGGAAAGATTGGTGGAGTCTTGTGTATTTGACTATTTAGGCTTAAATAACATACCAAATTTAAAAAGAATAAAATGCAGAGTTCGTCAGTGGGGTTTTGACACTGATTTTCCCAACGTTATCCTTCGCTAGCTGGTTTTCCCCAGAAACAGCAGATAGATGGCCGCTGTGGTGGAATATGAGGCGGTGCACTGAACACCCCCCACACGGGGCTGTCAGGCTTTTAGCTACCAAATTATCATTCTGTTCCTGAAAATGGAAATCTTTTCACCCACCTTCCTTTTCATAGAATCAGCTTAAACCTGATAATAAGAGCCAGAGAAGTAACTGTGGGGGACAAAAAGATACGGTTTGTCCAGAGAATCTGAGTAATGGGGAAGGAAGGTGCCTGGCACTATAGAAGTTGGGACTAGGCAGTTGTTAATTCTCAAGATTTACCATTCTATGGCTTTCCCTGATCCATCTCCTAAATGACACACTCTGAGGAGGACTAGTTCCTAGTGGATTAGTGAAGATTCTTACATGATCTTTATTTAGGCAAAAAAGAGGAGAGACAGAGACAAAGAAAGAGAAAACAAACTAGAGAAAAACAGCTTATTTGTTGGGAATGGAAGGTGGGATAAAACAGTGATTTAGAGCAATTACCTAAGGAGGTTACTTCCCTGGGCGTGTACTTTTTATCTCAATCACCTGGGAAGCTTTTTCCAAATTCACAGGTCTGCATACCTTCCCTGCAGCTTCTGCTTCAGGGATTCTGAGCTGTGGATTTATAAAGAGCTGTCCTGGTGATTCCTCTGTGCCTGAGGCTGAGAAGCACTCCTTTTCCCATGCATGTCCTTGTCTACGCCAAGCCAGTCTCCGTGGCTATCTAGCTACAATCGTCTTTTTGCCCAGGACTTTACAACTTTAGATCAGTTTTCCCTTTCTCCTCCTACATTCTTGGAGCAGAGGTTCTATCAGGACACTGCTGGTTTAACTAGATTCTCAGGCTCAAAACACCATGATCCTAAATAAATAAATAAGTAATAAGTAAGGAAGGAACGAAAGAAAGAAATCCAAGTGTGGCTCATCATCGAGTCAGCAAAGCTGCAGCTACAGCGCCACCTGCTGTAAGTTATGAAACACTGGAGGGTGAATTACGTCCCTGTGAAAACCTAAAACATTCCTTTAGACCCGGAGAGACAAGAAAGGCAATGGAAACTCAGGAAGATGCCGATAAAATATGACATGAGTGAGGAAAACCTATCTCAAATGAGAATACTGAATTTCACCCTGTGGAGAGGAAATGCAAAAGAGACTGGCATCGAGAACTCAATTAAAGAAATTAAATCTGACCACTTTCTACTTCACACTTCTCTGTATTGCTGGCTGCTTGCTTTTACTAAGCCTCTACCCTAATGAGCACCAGTGTAGGTGATCAGTTACATTTCAATTGTCCTTGGCTTTTTCAAAACCTCCCTGCACAAGCATTAGTAAGGCTAATCTACATAATGTGGCCTCTGATAGCTTTTAAAGACAATCAGCTGGATATGGGCATGTGCAAAGCTACACAGACTCCTGTCTGGTTCGCCTAATTGGCAGCAGTACATAGTTTGCAAGAGCTTGGAGCTGAGATGTAGTTTGTGTCTTGGAAGTGAGTTTTCTCCTGCAAGACACATGTAAGATGCACAGTTAAGATGCCTCCAACTGACCCCAGCCAAAGGTAAGACAGTACATTTACTATTATGAGCAGACGTATAAACACCTACAACAGAGCTGGTGAGAAGTAGTCTTGATGAGGATCAAGGCTGCCCCAGGGAGAGAAGCCCAAGGCATCCGGCCTACGTACCGATCTATAGCATCCTCCGGGAAGTATAGGACATCCTGACCTGATTCAACCTGATTCGTATCCAAAGTTATACGACCACCCGATAACCAGACACCACCTGCACTGATACCATTTTAACGACTTTTTTACATGGTCTTTCCTTTGTCTAGTAAAAAGCAACTCACATACCTATGCCTTATAAATTTAGCCCTACCCTCAACCCATTGCAGCTCTTCACTGCCCATGGGTCCTGTCCCCATGCTATTCTCTGAATGAAGGAGCACTATGACCAGACCTTGAGAGTCCAAGAAATCTTTCTTTTGACCCCTTGGCTCACCGAGCCCACATCAGTCTCACTCATAAGGACAGAAATCTCTCAAACTGAACAAAATCCGAGCTCTCGCTCTATCCTGAGCCCATAGTTGAAAACATCAACAGGCCTTCTTTCCTTGACCTAAAGTGAGGCCAACTTCTCTACCTCTCTTTGCATATTCTGTGTAATTGGGTAATGTCAACCAGATGAAAGCAGTTGTCTTCTCAACCCACCTCTTGTTCAAATAATGTATGGATTTTTCTCACAATAAGGACATCGGCAAAATTAACAAAGCAGCGGAAACTCATACTGACAGTGAGGTTCAAAATGTAGTCATCTAAGGATACTATTAGGACCACTTGAATGGGCTCAAATATGACTCATGGTGTTAGAAGGGGAGACCAGGATATTGCAGAGGTCTTGTTGTGGGAGAAGAGGGGGATCTAAGGCCTCATATCATTCTAACGACCTAACATAGGCCACCGATCGCTCTAACGACCTAACACAGGCCACCGATCGCTCTAACGACCTAACACAGGCCACTGAATATCACTGGCTGAACTCATCCCTACTCTCCACCAGTCTTGAACAATTCACTGAGCATCATGGCCTCTGGGAGTCAATGCCCTCAGTAAAACTTTCTGACAAGAGGCTGGTGGATTTGGGGATTTTGAGATTTCGAACCACTGGGCTATTTCTTCTGGAATATAAATGAACCTCCCCAGAGTGAGTGTAGGCACAACTGCCTGCTATTAGTACTTATTGACCCTCTTTTGTACCTTGTTGACTCCTCCAGCCCTCTGCTCCCCTCCCTGCCTCTGGCCAGCGCTACCCCAAGTCTTCAGGGTCATGGGGTAGAGAAACAAAGTGGATACTAAAGGCAGTGCACAGAAGAGGAGATGAAGGATCCCCAAAGTACCTTCCTCCCTGGGCCTGGAATGGGGAGGGTGGGGGATGCGGGGAAGCAGGGAGGGGTGGCAAAGTGTCCTGTGTTAGTGACTCTGGTGGGGGTGACTGTTAGTGCCTAAGTTTTCTGTCTCCCTGATCTGTGGTCCTGCTCCCTGTAGGAAGCCTTGTTAGCAGTTTCTTATGTATCCTTCCAGAAAAATGGTATGCATATCCTAGCATATCTAATCTATACATTCAATCGTGTATGTATGGGTGTGCCATCTTACAAAATCAGTATCCTATCATAACACTGTTTAGGATCTTGCTTCTTTTATTCCCCACTTACATGTAATTTGTATGTCTTTTCATATCAGCATATACAGATTTGTCTGGTGTTTAAATAGCTACACACTTTTCCATTACATGGATTTACCATAATCAATTTAAGGAAAATTTTGTTGATGATAATTTTGATTATTTCCAATTTGCAGGACCAGCTAATATCCTTGACCCTACAGAGGCATATTTGTCAATAAACATGTAGGCCAATTACTAGTAGTGGAACTAACAAGTAAAAGGGTAAGTAGACTTAAAAATTTGATAGATATTGCAAAATTTCTCTAAAATTGTGTTAATTTAAATACTCAACAAGTATTCATGAAAGTGCCAGTTTTTACATCAATTTAACAACTCTGGGTATTAACTTTAATATTTTGCAAATCTGATAGGTAAAACGTGGCAATTGATTGTTTTGATTTGCACTTCTATAATTATAATAGAGGCTGAGCATCTTTCCATGTTTATAAGCGGATTGAATTTATTTTACTGTGAATTGTCTAGTCATATAACTTGCTCATTTTTCTACTGGCGTATTCATTTCTTCTTATGATGCAATAAGGACTTTTAAATTAAGTAAATTAAGGAAACTGGCCCTTTGTTATAGTGTTGAATCTATTTTTCCTAGTTCATCATTTCTCTTTAAGACTTGCCTTATTGTTGTTCCTTTTTAATGTAATTTTTAGGCTTTCATGGATCCTGCATTTTATGTCATACTCAGAAACTTTTTTTTTTTGGTGAGGAAGACTGGCCTTGAGCTAACATCTGTTGCCAATCTTCCTCTTTTTGCTTGAGGAAGATTGTCACTGAGCTGGCATCTGTGCCAATCTTCCTCTATTTTATATGGGATGCTGCCAGTGTGGCTTGATAAGCAGTGCTAGGTCCATGCCCAGGATCTGAACCCATAAACCCTGGGCTGCCAAAGTGGAGCATGTGAACTAGACCACCATGCCACTGGGCTGGCCCCTTGAAACATTTAAAAATTGTTATTATTATTTCAAAAGTCAAAATCTGTTCTAACTTTTATTGTTTCTTTCTTTTTTCACATTTAAATATTTGTTCCATTCAGAATTTATTTTGATTTAAAGAACTAGGTTGGTATCCATTTTTATCAATTTCCCCCAAACAGCGTGTCCATGGTACTAATACCGTTTATTGGATTATGTTTCATTTTATGATTTCAAAAGCCACTTTTATCATATTTTTAATTTCCATGTGTGTCTGAATCTATTTCTAGACTTCCTATTCTGTTCCATTGATTTGTCATTCTCTAGTACAAAAATTATCTTAATTATTTAGCCTTTTTAACAGTAGTAGCTCTCTCTCATTACTCTTTTGGAACGTCTGTTTTTTCTAGAGCAATTTTAATATCACTGTGTCAGTCTCTTTTACGTACACCACCAACCCCAATTACATAAGTATCTCGATTTGAACTCACTGAAGGATGCACCTCTTTCCAGCTAGAGGTACATTTTTTTGTCTAATTTTCCCCTTCCCAATCTAAGATTGCATGGATGGTAATTTCTGATTTGCCAATATCACAGAGGCAGGTTATAGAACAGGGATAAAGCAATATGAAAGCTTTAACATCTGTTGATTTTAAAATGAAGGCTAAAAAGGTAATTTAAGCCAGGCTGCTCAATGTAAAAGCAAAAACTAACAGTTCTATTAAGAGATATATTTTTGGACTTTAGTAACTTCAGTTAAAGTCATTAAAGGGAACAAATAACTAAGGCTTCAAATGTTCTCCAAGGAAAGAATTTTACCTGCTGTCCCGGAATATATGAATAGAATAAAGTGTTTACATTAATCCTTCCAGTTCAACCACTTTTCTCAGGAATTCTACTAATTGTCAGGTTGGCGCAGTAGTTTTTGCAAAATTGGCAGAGATGGTCCTTTATGTTTCACAAAAAACAAAAACTGTTGATTCTTTAAAGAACGATGCAGCTTTTTACTGTGTACACCATTTTCTATTCTGCACTGTTAAAGAGTAACTACACAATTACTTAGATTGAAGAAGCAGGAGAATTTTTTTCATTCATATGAGATCAAAGTGTATGAACTTACCGTTAGCATGTCATCACATTTCATATCTGGTGTATCACCATCTTCACTTTTATTGTAGAATTTTCGGAAAAAGTTGAATGCCACAACAGTATATAGGTATACGACAACAGCTAATAAGCCAACAGTTAATACAAGCTGGAAAGCAATGTGACATTGAACATGTATTAAAAATACAAGACATATATGACTGGCATATTGACTTCTGTGTGGGAGGGGAGCATTCAATGAGTACATAGCTGGATTTACTGACTGGAAGCTAATGGGATCCATACGTCAAAACATACTTTCTTATCCCCTAGTGGGGAAATTTATTTTCATATTCTCTTTATTTATCAAGTTGTCAGACTATTTTACGCAAAACTTGACTACTTAATTGGCTAATAATATTATAGCTACAATAGGTATAAACTCTGATTTAGTTTCACATCCAAAACAATAATTAATCAGCAACTTAAATTGTTCATTTCTCTATTACCTAAATATTTGGTAGCAGATACTACATTAAGTACTTTCTCTCATTTTATAAGGTCTATTCTCTTTCAGTAATTTACATTCCTAATAAAAACTATCTTATCTTGGTTATGATAGTAAGAGGGGTTGTAAACCATTTTTTCTTTCCAGGACATCCTAAAACTAAACAGGAATTTATATTTCTTCTGACATCTAGAAATGCACAACTATTAATAAGGTGTAATATAAACATTCAAAAGAATAAAACTGAGAAGTCTTGCTTTATTAACATAAAGCAATCATCAAAGTGAAAGACACTTTAATAGCTAATAACCAATGCTATTTTGAAGGCTAATTTTCTCAATGTACAATTAAATGTCATAGTTTCAGCTCTATGTAATCTTTCTTTAATTCCAAACTATACTTTATATATATATATGTATATATTTTGTAGAATACGTATACGTTAAAAATGTGACTTTGACCAAGTTGGTGAAAATATATTTCTGGTTATATCGCAGAAATTCTAAATACACTAAAATGTATTAATTTTTATGTCTGCTTCCTCTGATTATAACACATCCCTATGTTCTTGACTGTGGTGGCATATATTAAGTCTTTCAAAAGTCATTTTATAACTATCTGGAGAAAACATTTTATCTTAATAGAGGGTTTAATTCACTACTATAACTTAAGTACAATGCCACTGTAAATTTATGCACATTTTACCTATAAAAACTACAAGTTCTATGTATTTTGGCAAATGAAAAATTGATGCCTCAAATAGAAAAGGAATAATCACAATAAAAGTTTAGGAATTGATTGAAAGTAGTGCTAGAACTTTTGTGTGAAAATACACAATAGATTCAGCATCTCCAGTCCCTTAAGTATATTGGGAACTCAAAACCTATTTACTAGGTGACTGATAAGTAAGCAGAGCACACATTTTGTCACTGGACCCATGATGTGCCTGCATGTCATACTCATATTCAGAAACTAAGGTGACATCTATAAGAACAGTGTGCTGAAATTTAGAAAACTGAAGATCATGATAATGTGAATTGAACTGTGGACACAGCTCTAGTTTTTTGGAGGGGCACTAATTCAGAAATATGCTAAAATTTAAGATTCTGGAAAAGAAGGACTCTGTTAATCTAAATAACTAACATAGAATGTGTTACCTCCCTGTGGACACTTGATAGAGAATGAATTAATAAATAAATGCTTCTTTAATAAGTTTATTAATAATGAACATTTAACATTACAATTGGGTTCCCTTAGAACCTAAGTTGATTATCTGGAACTAAGCCAGTTTTCCTCCAAGTAAGTAGGACCTTGTCAAGTATGAAACATTATTATTCCTTTTGTCCAATTTAAAAGTGGAGAACAGAGCACATGAATATCCAGTTTTAAGATATTACATTAAATTAAGAATGCAGCATCTCATGTTTTCTTACTAACGCAACTAGTGCATCAGGAGGCTACAACACATTTTGGTTTCCCAGATTATCAAATGGAGTGAATATCATATTAGGAACAAAATAATAACTATTTTCTCGAGTGCTTAATATGTGCCAGGGCCTGAGCTAAGGCCTCCACATTCATGTTTTTATTTAATTTTCACAAAAATCTTATAAGGTAGGTGCTTTTATTTTATTCATTTTACAAAATAAGGGAGTTGAGATTTTAAAATGTTAAATAGTTTATCCAAGGTCACAGCTAAATCAGTCAAGACAAGACATGAATATGGGTGTAGGGGACTCTCAAATTACTCTTCCTCGTGGTTTATAAGAGAAAAAGCACAGATCCTCCATTCACAAAAATCTTTAAAACTATACATTGTCATTTGAAGTTTGGTTTTATTTTTATTGGTATATTTGATGCATTTTTAGTTCTTACGGGGGAAAAAAGAAACTTTTACCTGTTTGCCATTGTGAGTTACTGATGACAAGATGGTTCTTAACGTCTTGAATCCCATAGCAATATCAAGAAGATGAGCAGCAAAAAAAAAGTTGTTATAGTGTCCAAGAACAGACATAGTCATATACCACGCAAGGTAGAGGAAGGACTGTCAAGACGAAATGGGGAAAAGGCGTATCAGAAGATGCAATGCGTGACTACTGTCAAAAGCTACGCTGATTTCATCCTATTATAATCACTGATTTACTTTATCTTCTTAGACTATAAATTTATATAATTCAAATTAGCTATATCAGTTTGTTTTTACATTTTATTTGTTTGCTCTGAAAAGCTCAATGTCATTCTCTCCCTTCTCCGTATCAGAGTGTCTGTTCTTACTTATCCCCCACAGAGAAAAATGTCTTGACTTACTACTTGACAGTGAGGGTTCTCAACCTCAGCACTACTGACACTCCTTGGTCGTGGGGCTGTCTTGTGCACTGCAGGATGGTCAGCAGCATCCCTGGTCTCTAGTAACTAGATGCCAGTAACACTCCCTCCCCAAGTCATGACAACCAAAAATGTCTCCAGGCATTGCCAAATGTCACCTGGGGGACAAAACTGCCCCAGTTGGGACGCACTGCTTTACAGTCAACCAAAGAACCAACCAACTCTCCCTCCCTCCCTCCCTTCTTTCCCTCTTTCATTTATTCACTCGCTAACTCAGTGTTTGTTGCAACCTACTAGTCATAAGAGATTATATGAGGTCTTTTATTATCTAGGCATCTCAATTTACATGAGCCAAGATAAGTCTAGGAGAAAACTCTAATAGTATCTGATGTCACTGAAGGTTGTAACAAACCTAATAATAAAATTGGTACTCTGTAGAAATCTTCTTGAGTATAATCAGTGTAAGGGATTAACTTTACATAGGCTAAAAAAGGTATATTTTTTTGGAGGGGGCAATAAATAAAGTAGAATAAAATATTCTGTGATTGCTCTTACTTTGTGGATTAGAGTCTCTTCTGCATAAAGTATGTTTTGCCAGTGGAGATAGGAGCTACCTATTTGGGGAGGGGGTGGAAACCTTCTTTTTGACTTTAATATATCTAACCTTTAACAGAGACCAATAAGAAGATATTGGGGGCTGAGGTGGCACAAGAGATTTCATGGACAATGTGGGACTGAAGTTAGAGATCAAGTAGAAGAAAACAGCATTAAAAGACAGCCACTGAGTTAAGACTACACAGAGTGCTTGAGGATGATGGTTTGGTTTGGTGGTGAGTTTCTGTTTCAGAAGATGAGGCTGCAAAGTACAGTGGAGTTGGAAGGCCTTGAGGCCAAGTTAAGGGATATGGGCATGTCCCATAGGAAGATGGGAGCCGCTGGAACATTTTGAACAGAATAATGGTATACGAAAGGTGGCATTTTATGATAATTTCTTGAGTACCTGCTAAATGCTGTTCAGTGTCCCATATATTTGCACATACAGTCTCTCATTTTATTCTAACAAGACCCCTGATAAATAGGCAATTTTAGCTTTAATTTAGAAATGAGGAAAGTGAGCTCCCTAAGGTTAAGCTACTTTCTGAAAAATGTTGTAAGTGGCAGAGCCATTAAATTGAATGTCTACTGGACAAGCCCAGTGGCGAGGTTATGAGAACCACAACTAGCCTCAAAATCAGTAAGGGCAGACGGGAGAATTACAAAGAACAGAAACAGGATCAAGATTAGGCAAATAACTAAATGTATACATTGGAAGAAGGAAAAGGAGTCCAAACTGATCTTTGGAGCTTGGGGAGCAAAAAGAGCAAAAACACTAAGAGAAAGAGAAAGTTGTAGACAGGAGACTGAATTTGGTGGGGAGGTGTGGAGGAGAGAGAAGATGATAAATTTGTCAAGGGACATTCAGATGGAAAGCTCTAGCAGGCTAGGAAGAAATGCAAAGGCTGAGGAAAAAGGACAAGTTTGTGGGCCTAAGATGAGTAAGGAGATGTACATAAGTGACAAGCAGAGTCAGGGATACATGTGTGGACTGTACATTGGTGCTGTGCTTGGATAGCCAGACTCAGCAAAGAAAAATACAGACTGCCCAGTTAAAGTGAAACATCACATAAAGAATAAATACATTTTTAGATAAGTATGTCCCATGCAATATTTGGGATATACTTATGCTACAAATTATATATATGTTTAGTTGTCTGAAATTTAAATTTAATTGAGAATCCTTTATTTCGTCTGGTAATTCTAGCTTTGTTTCAGAGAGAAACTGCAATTTGAAGAATGAAGACACATTGAGAGGTGATTGGCCAAACAGAAGCCAGGAAACGGCAGGTGGATGAATGTCTCATAACATATCAGAAAGATGTCTGAAGAAGGTTCTTCAGACTTCCTCCAGGATCTGTCTGTGCCCAAATTCTTGACAAGGAAACTACATAGCAAAGTGAATATTACAGACAGGCTGCATCTGGCAAAAGTGGGCTATGCAATCCTGTGGCACTGAGGATTGACATTGGCAGACAGAAGCCACGATGGCCTGGCTACCTGAATGGAAAACACCAACACTGGAGTTGAGGTGGCCTCCTTTTTATTCAGGGAGTTGCTTCCAGTATTAGATGAGAAAGTAGCTGCAAGACACCTTATTAACAGTTGACAATTCTACAGAATATTTGCAAGATTTGATTTTGAGCTCTTAGAAGGGTTCTCTAAGAGACCAAGAGTTCTGGGCCCATGGCTGGGTGAGGCAGGGGTGGGGACAGAGGTAGGAGAATTTTGGGGGTGTCATAGGTCTTTAGGAGAATGGAACTAACATTCACTATAAAAGTCAGTACTAAAATCAGAGTGAGATTTTGAGACTAAACGAGACGTCTGAGAGAAAGCACAGGAGCAAGAGCAGCAGCAGGTTTAGGGCTAAGCCTTCAGGTCTGTTCATGTGACCCTATCTGCAGGGCGCGTGAGGACGGTGAGAGGATTATGAAGCAGCAATGAGGAGATGGGCTGAGATCCTACAGAAAAAATGTGTAGTTGACCTTTTCAACGAGTTTCATGATGCTCCCAGCACCCTCCCACAGCCTCAATGGGAGCATCAAAATAAGTGATAGTAACAATTATTCAAACTGAAAATTCCAAGAATCACAAATGTTAAGCTATTGAGTAAGTCAGGGTAGTAAAATGTGATTATCTGCTCTGAGAGCTGTAGCTTTTAGTAATGGGTGATTTTTTTCACTAAATTGGAGCATATACTTGGGCCTCATTTTTAGTTCATAAGCTCTTAGGCTCTTTGAAAAAAGAAGAATCAATCAAGAAAAAGAACACAACAATTTAACGTACTTAATTTGGGGGAAACTTAAATTGATCACAATTAATGCTTAAAAATTTTTTTTAAACATATTTAAAACTTTCTTTTTAACATCTATAATATTTTGAAGTATGCCATTGCTCATCTAAAATCTGAGTGATAATACACATGAATTCGCGTCTCAGTTTCTTTTTCTGGTGTAAATTTATTTTCATTTTAGTCTTTCAGCAATTGAAAGAAATGGAATGAGAGATGAGCTGATTAATCATATATTTCCATGGGTCTTTCCCAGACATAGTCTGTATTAACTGAATTGATATTTGAATAACTTTCTTCAATAACCATCTTTCCATCTGCAGAAGCCCAACAGACTCCTGTAATCAGAGTGCATTTTACTTTGTGGTAATGAAGCGGGCTTACGTTGTCAGTGAAAACGACTCCTAGTTTCCACATCTGATACTTCACATCAATAGAGTTCAGTCTGGAAAGACAAAAGGAAAAGTTTATAGATATGAATATTAAGCATAAACTCATAGGCTTGCAAGAGCCTGCTGGCATTCACTTTCGTTTTTTCCCCCATTTTTTTAAAGATATAACTAGCATACTGCACTGTATAAGTTGAAAGGTTACAGCATAACGGCTTGACTTGCATATATATATTGCATTACATATATTGGGAAATGATTACCATAATGAGTTTAGTTAACATCCATCATATAGTTTCAAAAACTTTTTTTCCCTTGTGATGCGAACATTTAGGGTTTACATGGGATGAGACTGGTAGCATCTCTGGAGATTAGTTCTAGTCCAGGTGCCAAGGGAAGCGCTGAGAGCCCCCTTGGACAATGTATTCCAGAGTTTTATCACGCTTTTTGAGAGGGATCTTGGAAAACAAAATAAAACAGAACTTCACCACCTTCCTTTTCTATTATTTAAGAATCGTCCTTTCTTTTTCACCTTTTCTTTTCCTACATTAAATATAAACTCACTTTTTTGTGACAATTATTCCTGGAAACTGTATGAAATCAATCAACAGGTCTGTACCATAAGTTTCCTCACTAACATTATACATTTGTAATTGCATTCCAACAGAACAATTTTTAGTTCAACTAACGAAAACCTGCCTAATGTCTACAGCTATTTTACAACTTACTGATTTTGCCAATGAAAGGGCCTTTTCATTTTGTTTTTGTTTCCTTTTATTTTCAGAAACCTCCCCTTCTCAATGCAAGACGGAATTTAACCCTCCCCCTCAGTTCCTATAGCACTCCGTAGACACCTTCCTTTATGACGGCTTCCGCATTGTTTTGTGCTTGTAGGTGTGTGTGTTTATGCCTTGCTCACTCTTCTGTGAACTCCCCAGCACCAAGCACATTATCTCACACAGTGAATATCTTTCAATAAATATAGGTCCAATAAATGAATCTTAGCATGAATATTCATGATCTTTGCAGATTAAAATACCCACAGTAAAATATACTTTTTAATTTTCATTTTTTCGGAACATGCCACTGATTTATGGGTTAGAAATTATGATGACTTTCTTAGCCTTTCCAATATTCCAATTAATTGATATGACAGGATATGATACAATACAATATAATATAAAATTATTATTATTTTCAAAAGGGCTTCTCTAGACTTACTGTTTTAGTCTTTAATTACTTCTTTAATCATTTCTTTTAATCAGGCCAATCTTAAATTATAAGTGCTAGGATAGGTAGTTGCTGATCTAAGCTTACTTCTCAGAAGACTTTCCTCCCAGGAGTTAAGGTTTAATTCACCCTAGCCTAGGATTTTTTTATTTTAAGGAAACAACATTGTCTTTGAGCTATAATTAATTTTATTATTAAAGAGCATTTTTTTAAAGTTCCATGAATATTTACAATGGGTTTCAATAGAAAAAGAATTTTTTTTTTTTTTAAAGATTGGCACCTGAGCTAACAACTGTTGTCAATCTTTTTTTGTGTGTGTGCTTTTTTTCCCTGAATCTCCCAGTACATAGTTGTATATTTTAGTTGTGGGTCCTTCTAGTTGGGGCATGTGGGATGCCACCCCAAAGAGGCCTGATGAAGAGTGCCATGTCCGTGCCCAGGATGCAAACTGGTGAAACCCTGGGCCACCGAAGCAGAGCGCGCGAACTTAACCACTCTGCCACGGGGCCGGCCCCCAAATTTTTCTTAAATAAAAAAGGAAGGGAGGGGGAAAAAAAAAAAACAATGGGGTAATTTAAATGAGAGCATGATTATTTTCCATGAAAGCAATCTAAAATAAAATAAAGGTTTATATCAGGATGTCTGAATTTCCCATGGTAATTTCTTAGTTGATTTAGAAAATTATTCTTATGATTATTTTCCATCCCTACCATACATCACTGATACCAACATCACTAAGCAGCATATCCTTTCTGTAGTGTACAATATTTTTTCTCACCAACAGTGGCAGCGATGCTGTTTGGATGGGGCTGACCCCACCTCCAGGGATGGGCCACAGCTGATCTAGGCCAATCAGGGCACAGCACTCCCCTGGCCACAGGGCTTGGTTCACTGGTAGACTAAAAGCCAGAAGCTGAGGAGCTTTGCTAGATGGTTTTGAGATATGAGCTCCCCTTCTTACTCCATGAAGACACAAATGAAGACGCATGTGGGCTTTCTGGATGCTGGCAGCCATTCTATCCCCAAGAGGCAAGCTGGCCATCTATTTAAATGTGCACATACCAAATCCTATATGTTTGATTGATAGATAAATGCATGCACACATAGACACATATATTTTCCTTATATTCAAGTGTTCACATTAAGATGATAGTCATATAGAAACCAGATATCTTTTAAAATTTGATCTTTCTAAACACTTTAATAAAGGAACACTACATGTAAATATTTTTACAAGTACTGTATGTCATCTACTAGATCTTTACGCTTCTACTTTTATTATCTATATTTAAAGGTATTAATAAATGCCACATTGATTTCTTGGTGCTTTCTTGGGGGTCAAACTTGCAAACATTTACTATGTAAAACAGTGGAATATTCCACTAATTTAAAACTATTTGTTCATAGTAAGAAAACAGCCTAAACTTTTCTTTGATTTTTTCAAAATTACTTTTTAGACTCACAAATATGACCATTGAAAATGTATAATTCAGTAAAATTATTTAATTGTACATTGCTTATCAGGAACTTGAAAATGTTACTAGGAAACTCAGTACCGTTCACAGCACAGTCCTTGTTTTATATGATATTCTAACATAAGGGCCTTCGTTCCTAAGGACTGTCAATGGTACTTCATCTTATATACAGTGACATAGTCTTTATGTACCACACTTGTTTTCTCAAAATATCCAACAAATATTTTGGATCTAAATTCACAATTTCTGTCATATATTTGCTTATCTAACTACTTTTCAACTGGGTTCGCATTATTTTTATAGACCCTAGTAACTCTAACAAGTTTTCAGACAGATAAAAAATATATGACCAATGAGATGGGTAAGCCAAAATATCTTTTTTTTTCTTGCTGAGGAAGATTTGCCCTGAGTTAACATATGTCGCCAATCTTCCTCTTTTTGCTTGAGGAAGATTCTCCCTGAGCTAACATCTGTGCCAATCTTCCTCTACATTCCATGTGGGTCACTGCCACAGCATGGTGGCCAATGGGAGGTCTGTGCTGGGATCTGAACCCATGAACCCGGGCAGCCGAAGTGGAGCATGATGAACTTAACCACTACGACACAGGGCTGGCCCCTCAAAAGACTTTTTGTAATGCTAAGTAAAATATTTATCTAAGGTAAAATAACACTGCTCTACAGAATCTTAAATATTTATGTTTTCAAAGTAATCATCACATCCCTAATGGACTGAGACGATAAATACACAGATAAGAAAGGCTGACATGTTTTTAATGGAAGGTAACTATTATGTTTCTGCTAAAATTTTTTAAGCGGTTATGACAAGAAATTATATTTTTAAAGCATGTATGCTTTACATTTATTCCAGAATTACAGTTAATTAAATTTTCAAAATAGATACATATGTATGTACACATACTCACACTATACATATACGGGTGTGTGTAAAATTCAGTCTCAGGTGAATTCAATTCAACTGGTTTACACCCTCCTAGTTATATCATAATGCATTCTCCCATGCAAGCACTATATTAAAAAGTACCCCATTTTAAAGTAAACTTTCCAAGTAATAGTATGCCTGCATAGTATTTCTGACATATGAAGTCTTTGCTATTTAAAGAAAATACAATAATTGTAATAAAAGGATATGACCTTTGAATATTTTTAATAAAAGGGATACATACTTCCTTTTTCCAAAACATACGAAAATAAACTTCTTTTCAACAGGAAGCATCAGAAAACACAGTCATGTACTGCACTTTTGCATATGTTTTATTTTGACTTAAATGGCATTTAAGGATAGGAAAGGCAAATTAAATTAAGAACATAAGTCTTCTTTATTTTTTATTGCTTAATGCAAATAAGGAAAAAGCTACCTTCAAAAATTAATAGAAAAAAACCTAATCATGCCAGAGCACAAAATACTGAGAAATTTAAAAGTAGACTTTATATGCATCCTCTGTTTCTCTCATCTCTCTCTTCCTCTGTCACTGAAGCAAAGGAAACCAATGCACGAGCAAGTTCAGGAATGTATTAATTTTCTCTTCTTTCAACCTGGACCTATAGGAGAGAGCAAAAGTAACACTCACACGGCCGACAGGGAGCTGTCTTTCTTTGGCTTCTTCTTTTCCCTGGCGTCGCTAAAGTCCAGAGCAGCTTTGTCCATGCCAAGTAACTCACTGATTCTATCTCGGCCATAGAACTCTCCATATTTATCCATAACCTGGAGGCAGGAAACAAAAATATTTTGCTGGCCTCAACCACTAAGTAGCCTTATCTATACACGTGCACACAAACCTCTAACTATTACTATTATTTTTTTTTTTTGGTGAGGAAGATTGGCCCTGAGCTAACATCATTGCCAATCTTCTTCCTTTTGCTTGAGGAAGATTGTCCATGAGCTAACATCTGTGCCAGTCTTCCTCTATTTTGTATGTGGGATGCCACAACAGCATGGCTTGATGGGGGTGTGCAGGTCTGCACTCGGGATCTGAACCCGTGAACCCTGGGCCGCTGATGTGGAGAACGCGAACTTAACTACCATGCCACCAAGCTGGCCTCAAATATCTAATTATTTTCGTACTTAGCATATGTTTGTCTTATTTTCGAGTTCACTTAAAATTCTAGTTCATGGCTCATTTTCTGTGATTTATACCACTTAAGGTCTAAGCAAACTTACAGCATTTCAAGTAATGCCTATCTGAGGAACAAGATTTCTTATTGAAGAGAGGGAGGCATGTGATAGAAAGAGGATGGGCTGAACTCAACGGGTAAAGAAGTGGGAGAAAATGGAATGAAAGTAACTTCCACCAAATTCATACTTTGTGCCAAGAATTACGCTAAGAACCCTGACTTGTTTTCCCTCATGTGACTATTACAACATGTAAGGTTTGTGTTATTAGCGTCCTATTCTGCAGATAAAGAAACTGTGTCTTAGAAAATGTAACATGCCAAGGTTGCCAAGCTAGGCAAGTGAGATTGGGTGAGGAAGCATGTAGGCAGCTCCTGACTCCCAGCAAAGATCTTCTGCACAGACCATTGCAGGCCACTGGGCTGGCCACCACCGTGACGGCATCCCCTTGTCGTCTCCACTCAACCATTCAACTTTCCCCGTAGTATCCTGACTCCAGCAATTCTTCAATAACACCTGGACCTGGAACCCTCTCACCATCCTCAGGTCCTCAGCGTAATTCTTATCAGTGTAGCTTCCTTGTCCACCACTGGAGTTACTTCTTAGCAACCCCCTTTGGCTTCCTTGCCCCTCTCCTGCTGCCACATTGGCCTGGCTTTGCCCATGTGTCATGTTTTTACATCAGTGCTTAGACGGGGGCTCCCAGCTCACCCTTGAGCTCAGTACGTTGGACTCTGATAGGGCGACCCTCAGCCCACAGTCTACATACCATGAGAGTCCACAGAACGATGGAAATGGAGTGAACAGGAAAAGTAATGAAGCAAAAGCACAAGGAGAAAGGTGAAAAGAGGGGAGGTAAGCAAAGAACAGGAATACAGAAGAAACCAAGGAAATGAGAGTGAGAGAAAAGGAGAAGTGGGATGTTAAAGTAAAAGATTAGAATGGATGAAGGAAAGACATATAAATAGAAAGAAAGAAAGAAAGGATTGGCAGAAATAAAAATTGGCCTTTTCTGAATATATAATCTGAATCAGGTAAATGAAAAGAAAACATAAAAGAGCAACGGTACTTAAAAAGCCTATAAATATACATTATTTTGGTTAAGTAAAACAATTTGTTTTGCCTTATTCTCACTGCACTACAAACGGGCTGGGCTGATCTGAGCGGGAGTTCCCTATGGATTGTATCCTCACCCCCATTCCCTGGGGAACAAATTGGGCACGAGAGTAGGAATGCTATCAAGAGTCTTGGCTGCAATTACAATTTATCTATTTCTTTGACTCTAAATACAGAGTTTCCTTCATAGAAATTCTCGCTTTGATAATTTAGAAGCTTCTCTATTGTGTTAAATAGTAAGAATAAAATAGTCACATTAGCTATTTAAAAACTGTTCTTTCAAAGCTTTTGCCTAATTTGGATGCCCTCACATGCAGCAGTACAATGCGACTCAGAAGGCCAAGTCAGGAGACAAAACACTTACACAAAACAAAAATCAACAAACACACTGCTCTCTTCAACTAGAAAGTCTTGTTACTTCAGAAAAAAGGCCATGCACTTCATGATGTACTTGATTTAAATTCTCGGTGCAAGCTCCATGTGTCCCCTCAGATTGGGAACAAACAGTGTGTGGCTGCTAGTCGCCAAGCACTCAGAGTAGTGCTGAGCTGGCGGAATCAAAGGGAAAAGAGCACCTTGTTGGGCAGGAACGTCAGCCATTTGCTCCGCACTGTCTGCACATGGAACAGGGGTGAGTTGAGTCAGTTTGGCACTTAGGGGGTTCAAGGAATAAGTAGCAGCTAGAAAATAAGGATTATAGCATTTTACTGTTTACAAGTACTGTTCCATACATTATTTCTGATGAGATTTTTACATATTGAGGTATTTGGGTTCAAAACTGGTTGGCTTGAACTAAAGAGGCCTGATTTATGGCCAAACACACACTGCCCATCACCTTTAACCATTAAAGTAAAGAATGCTCTCTCTTAAGATAAGAATGTGTACTTCTGCTCCTACGCCCTATGGGTAACAGCCTATTAGTCCCTTTCCCGACATCTGGGTCACACTGACCTGCTAACGTGCAACTAAATACCTCTTTGAAACTGTGATGAAAATGTATCCTGAGTGTATGTTCTCTGAATGTATGTTCTTTGTTCCAAAAAGATATAAGACTGTACTGAAAACCATGCTTCTCCAAATGCTTTCTTCCTTTCTAGAAAAGGCCTTCCCAGGTTATAATCCTGACTCTGGCTCAAGTAAAACTCATCTTATTTCTCCTATCTATAGAGTGGTTATTGGTTATTTGTGTTGAGATTTCATTTAAAAAAAACCTGATCTACATGGAAATCCTGTGTGGAAGGCAGGGCAGAGATAACCCTCAGCTCTCACATGCCGAGCTTTTGTAGGCCTCACAGCCCATAGCTGAATCCATTTCAGTGTTCTTTCTACCACCCTCTGATGCAGTCTGCATCAGGACAAGACTTTATGAAAAGATCTTTCAAGTTATAGAAGGTAAACAAAATTCAGTCCTTTGTTGTCGTGCAAAAACTTTACTTCTTAAGTGTAAAGGAGGATGCCCCTGGTGACTTATCAGCTGTCTTACCAGAAAATGGCCGCCCACTAATTTAGGTTACCCAAACGACCTCAGAGAAAATTCTTACCAATTCTTGTTAATGTGCAGACTGAGCACTGTTTATTCACCTGGGTCAGAGAAAGGGTGGATGAAGGAATGCCTGTTTATTTCGTGGTTGCAGAGTATGGATTTCTTACGAGCAATTTTTGAAATTCATATTCAATTCTATTCCAGTTTGAAATGGCAGATAGAGCATATATCAGTATCTCATTCTACATATGAGCCACATCAAATTCAAAACTGAATTGTACTTTAGGAAAAAAATAGAGACTTTATTCCTTCTAAGAAGTATTACCTTTCTTTTAACAAATTTGTCCCAGTAGTTGTTGGGGAATGACCTAAAAGATATGAAAGCACAGAAGTAAAACACTATCATTTTTAAAAATGAAATATAACAATATATTGTTTGGAATATACAAAATACTTAAAATAATAAGTAAACATGTATTCTTCCATTCACAAAAATTACAATGAATTTGTTTCCCATCACATCTCATAATTTTTCTACATCATGAGTATATTAAATATTATTTTAAATCTCAATATATAAATATATAAATCACAAAAAGACTATGAACTAATATTTTTATGGAGAAGAAAATGAGAATATTTATTAATAAGTAGTCCTTATATTTTTTGTTTACTTAAAATGTGTCAATACATACATTTCTTTGTCAATTATCTTTAAAAATTAAAGTATCTAAAAAAAATCTGTCATTGTTTTCCCTATGAAGTAAAAAAATCTCATTCCCGCTAGTTATCCTCAGGGACACTTTGAGCACAGTACTAAAAACAGGACTCTGCCACTCTGACTAATGGAGGATTCACTGAAAGGGAAAGACTTGATTAGATTTAGTACCAATAGCTAGAGTTGCTAAAAAAACATTGAGCATTTAGAGGAAAGATTTACAATTCACAAATAAAACACTCCCAGTTGAAAACTCAGAACCTACCAGAAATAATAACTTTTTAAGAAGAAGCAGAACTAATCACAATTAAGAAAAGATATTACACTCTTGAGAAGCACAAACTACTCAAAAAATATTGTATCACCAATACTTTCTATAGTAGAAATTATACTTTTGTGATGGATTTATACCTGAAACAGCAGCTAGAGGTTTGGATCTTGATGCCACAAGGCAAAATGATTAGTGTCTAGAAAAAGTATTTGTTTTCCTGTGTCATATTTCACATGCCATAATGCTTAGCTAGTTGTATGCTAGGCTGCTTGATGATATCAACTAAAAGTTAACAACTTAGAAATATTAAAAGTGTGAAATTCAATATTTTTGCCTTTAATGCTACAACTCTTTCCTTAATGAATAATCTTCGCTTCGTCTGCGCTTTCGGATGAGATAACCCTGCCCTGTAGGTTACGTAGCTCCAGCTACACACTTCCCTGAGCACTGAGTAATGGATGTGAAGTTCCATCAGTGCTGTGGAAATGGACTCAAAGCCATCCTTGATGAAGGAATTCGAAACACAGAGGGCAAAAATTGATGGCATCCATTAAGAAGCTGATGGTGCTTAGTCTTTTGATTTTCTTGGCGGAATATATAACTATTATTCACCTCTCTTAAACTTTTGACAAATCTGCAGAAACTCCAGTAAAGTATTTTATGTCTTTAAGTTTTTGAGCACAGAAATGTCCCATATAATTCTTTACTCACTGTGTGTTGATTACCAGTCTATCCCACTGGCCTTTAATATCATCTTCAGAAGGCTGTTCTGTAATATACAGCCCATCGAATTCCAATTTTCGAGCTACTTCCTTTTCTCGCTTAAAAATAACCAATGGGACCTACATGGGAAAAATAAACATGTTAAAATTAGTTTAGATTTACTGGCATCTCCTGTGGTCATTATCTTTATAAAACAGCTTTTGGAAAGAAATATTTCCCATGTTACTTCCAGGAAGGTAAAAATTGAGTGAAAATAAATCGGCTATATTTAGGCAGAAAGAAGATCTAGAGGTTTTGGAAAAACAGAAGACAGAATAGATATTATACATATACGCATACGTTTTTAAACACATAGAAGTTCATAGATAATTGTACTAATAAAATCACTTTTAAGTATTAAAAAGATTATGCAAAATTTTTTCTTTTGCATATTTTATACATATATACATATATATAGCAACACTAATGTAGGCAATAAAATATAGCAATGTTACTAATGTTCCAAAATGCATGCTTCTAAAAAAAATGCAGTTTTATTTGAGAAATCTCTTTAATAATTCCATGCTCAGCATGCCCACATGCTATTTTGAAATAAATTTTAATTTCAACATCAGCAAAAATCTTCATCAGTTTGCCAGAATATTTCCAGAACGTATCAATTCTCTTTTCATATGAACAAAGTTTATACAAGGCACAGATACAAGAAAGAGGCAGATATTCTGGAAGTATCGGAGAATATCCCCCCTCATAAAACAAGGGAAGAAAAGGTTGGGAGAGGAGTTTCTGAAGAAAACTTTACAGTCTAGTCTGGTACCCTGGGCCCTGGTTTTTCAAAAGTCTTCTGCAAGTTTCACAATCAGAGGCAGGGGACAGTGCAATAGGGCATTACAGTGAACAGTGTCTTTCTAGGTAAAGATAAAGACATTTGCAAAGGTAACGGGGAGCTCTGAGCACTCAGAGAGACTATCTTACGTTCTATGCACCAGATTATATTAATCCCTTGGTAGGGCTCTAAGGATAGAGCTGTACTATTTTCTGGGTGAAGTGTGACAAACTGTGAAGCATTTCTGCCAAGGATGGCAACATATGTACCTAATAACAGAACAATCAAAATGATTCATAGGTTTGATACGATGTATTTCTATAATTCCTAATCCATTGGAGCATTGCTAGGAGACATAGGGGTTGGTCACCTTTGTGGGGTCAAGTTATAGAGGAAATTGGCCATTATGTGTATAATTACCAATAATGTGAAAGAAAGCCACCTAAGACAGCCCAAGGCCACATCCCCTTCCCAGGGCAGCCTGCAGCCAATGGCTGGTCAACACGGAGCTCTAAGGTCAGGTTCCAATGCCCCAGCCCAGGACAACCCTGAGCGGGCAGCCCCACTTCAGAGACTTAGGCCTGTGACTGTGCCGTATTGCATCTGCACTGTAGCCCCACTCTTCCCTCTGTTCCACCTCCTTCTTCCCGTTGCCCTACTGGTGTTGATTCATAGAACATTCCCTAATAAACTTTGTGCCTGTAATTTTCATCTCAGAATCTGCTTCCCCAGAAGTGCAACCTGCAGCAGACATGCACACACACAGACACACACAGGTACCTTGGTGCCTTACTATCTTACTTTCAAGCAGTAGTATCCTATGATGCAGAAGAAAGAAATGACGGTGTGGAGAATGGCTAAGATACGCAACGTGGGCTCCATGTAGCCACTGCTCTCCTCCAGAACATAGTGAACTGCAATGATTCGAGGCGAGCTGCTCTCCAGGCTGCTAACTTTGGCATTTTCACTTGAACTGCGAATGGGGAGCTCCTTTCCTTCAACCACAGAAGAAGTGGAGACCTGATTCAAACCATTGAAAGTATGGTCAGTTCATTTCCTCTAAGATATCAGTGTAAACAAGAAACAACAGAAGGAAACTCAGCCTTATCAGCAAATAGCTTGATGTGAAACCACTGTACAATGAAAGGACTAAAAGCAAAGGCTAAAAAGATAGCTTTTCAAAGCCAATGGCAAATAATGAACCCATTTTTTAAATTCCTTCTAATCTAACCAAGAGTTATGAGGGTTCCAATGCATGCAGGAAAAAATGAGATGGCTAAGCTGCCTTCTCAATTATCAAAAGAATTTAATGTCATACAGGGATGCCATGCCCACACATAGTAACAGGTGAGACATTCAGCCAAATTAGGGGAGGAATACTGTGGGTGACTCTTCTGCAGAATCAAACACTCTTCAGCTGAGGCACTTCTGCTTGGTTCAGAGGAACAGATCTATGCCTGCCCTACTCGACGCTCAGTGATGCGCCCAAGCCTGAGGTTTTCTCTTTCATCAAAATATACTTTAGAAGAAATTTACATGTGCTCACTAGTGGATCTGTGAAGCCTCTTCATTCAATTCAGTCTATTTGTGGCTTCATAATGGTTATTAAAAGACTAAGACATACATACCTTATAAAAGAGCAAGATGAAATTGATTGCAAATGCGACAAATAAGGCCAACATTCTCATGTTGTAGAAGTTGCGAGCAAAATAGTTCTGAAGACGAAAAAGATTATTAGAAGGTCACTGAATCGAGACTTGAAATTTGCAGGCAATTTAAATAAAGCATTCACTTATTTACCCAAAACTATTTCTTGGTGAGGAAGATTGGTCCTGAGCTAACATCTGTTGCCAATCTTCCTCCATTTTTATTGTTTCCTCCCCAGAGCCCCAGTACATAGTGGCACAAACTAGCTGTAAGTCATTCTAGTTCTTCCATGTGGGATGCCACCACAGCATGGCTTGATGAGCAGTGTGTAGGTCCGCATCCAGGATCTGAACCAGAGAACCCTGGGCTGCCAAAGTGGAAAGCACAAACTTAACCAGTGGGCCATGGGGCTGGCCCCTACCCAAATCTATTTCTTGAGAGCCTACCACATATCAAGTACCATTCTTGGTGCTGTAGACGTTATAGTGAATGAGAAAATTTGGGCCACCATGGAGGAGACAGATAATAAAGAAGCACACTCACAGATCAAAAACATAATTTCAGGGAATGCTAAATGCTGTGAAGAAAAAGCCATGAGGTTAAGGGCTTAGGCAATGGGGGTGTTATTTTAGACAGGTGGTCAGGGAAGGCCTATTCTAGGAGACGACATTTGAGCAGAGGCCTGAATGCCATAGAGGAGCAAGTCAAGCAAACGACTGTGGGAGGGTATGTCAGACAGAGAGAGCATGGCAGGCGAAGATCCTGAGTTCAGAGTGATGTTGGTGTGTTTGAGGAGTAGTGAGAAGGAAGCACAGTGAGAAGAGGGGAAAGAGGAGGGAATGAGGTCAGAGAGGTGACCTGGGGAGAGAGTTTTGTAGGCCTCTGATAAGTCTGCATTGTCCCTTAGGATGCAGAGGTTCAGCTGATGATCTCTGGGGCTACTTCCTCGCCGACGGATGTGGACAAGCAACTCAATCACTCTTGTAGCATCATTTTTCTCATGTGTAAAGTGGGGATATGACAGAACCTAAGTTTGCTATGAAGATTGGATAAGTTAATACAGGGAAAGTTAGTTATTAATCTTGTTATTATAATTGGAATTATTATTTTATTCTGGGTAGGATGGCAAGCTATTGGAGGATCTGAAGAGGGCTTGATGCAATCAGATGATTTGGAAAGATTATTCCAGCTATCATGTGGAAATAGACAGGAGGCAAGAGAGGAAGCCAAGGGACCAGTTAGAAAGTTATTCCAGGAGGGGGGGAAGAGATAGTATTGATGGTGGTGGCTTGGACCACGGGGTAGCTGTGGAGATGGTAAGAAATGGGCAGACTGTGGATATATTTGGAAGACAGAGCTGTGGAGAATTATTGTTGGATTGTATTTGAGGTGGGAAAGAAAGAGAGGATTCAGAGAGGATCCATTCTGGATTTGTGGGTGTGAGCAACTAAGTAAATGGTTGGTGCCATTTATTGAACTGAGAAAAAACCCCACAAAACCTAGAGGAGAGGTGGGTTTAAGGAAAACGGCTCCAGGAGATACCAAGTGTTTGTTTTCATATTAAGTGGGAGACGTCTATAAGGTATCCAACTTGATATGCCAGGGGCTTTAGCATCATAAGGCCATCTCAAAATAACAACACATCTCATTCTCTCTCTCTGTATACACATCCCATTTCATTTCCCCACACGTGACCCTGCCTTCACTGCCACAGCTTAGTGGACCAAGGCTGGCCACCATACCAAACTGGGTCAATCACATTGGTTCTTCTTGGAAGGTGGAACTAAGTCATAGAGGCTGAGTTAGTTACCCTGGTTATCTGAGCTGGGAGGTCACAAAGACTTGGGGGACAAAGGGCCTGTGGTGGTCTGATGTGGCCATGATTAGTCTTGTGCATGCAAACTGGTGGGCAGAGCAAGTCATACTGCAAAGAGAAGCAGAAAAATAGGAACTGTGCAGACATAAGAGAACACTGACCCTTGAGACAGGGAGATGGAAGAAAACCTCAATTACTTGCTTTTACAACTGTACTTAAACCTATTCTACATAAACTGTAGTTAAATGTAATTCACTGGGGCTACTGCAAGTTACTGTGGAGCACATTCAACCTCATGCCCTATACCATCTATACTACATCTGCGGCCATGGCAACTATGACAACACATCAAATGAGTGATTATCCAGAGCTCTCTAGAAAACGTTTATGCTCAGTGTACTTCGTATTAAACAATATAGGGAAAATACAAGATGGGTTAAGAAAACAGTTAAAACTATTAATTAAAATATATATGTGCATAAATTACATAAAAATATGTAATATATATATTTATGCATAAGCAGTTAGAATATATAATTACTGAGATCAATCCACTTCCCTTATAGGCAAAATCCTACAGTACACTGGGTTTCTTAATGGGCTATTTTTGATTTCACAAAGGCTGTAAAACACTAAATATGCCTCTGCCTTTCAAATGGCTTTATTATGAGGAGTGTTGTTCTTAATTTCTAGGTCTGATGCTATTGGTCAGTATCTCTTGTAGGTTTATTCTACACATTTATCTCCCAATCTTTTCCTGCTTTAAAAATTATTATAATATTTAGACACATATATAAAAGGTTTTTCAAACAAAATTTTTAAGAATTCTGTCCTGTATGAATATGAATAGAGATAGAGAACTACACCTTCTTTCTCTGTTTTCCAAATATTAATATGTATTCTACTAATCTGGGGAGCATTTCTGGAAAATGTATAAGACACTACATAAAGAACTACTTTCTCTCTCTTCATTCTCTCTTTTTTTTTTTTTTAACTTGTTTCTACTTAAAGAACAATTTTGAACAGACCTTCTTATTATCAATGGAAAATTGGCTCATTGCATTAATATTTTTATGGCTGGATTTTTACTAAAAGGGTAATGTTCTACAAATACTGACTGACTCAATTTTGGAACATCTATTTGAATTACTTACACCCTAGAAAGCATGTTTTGGTTTAACCTATTGCAGAGCCTCACACAGGGTCCTGCAAAGAGTGGAGTGTCAGAATATATTTATTGACTTGCTCTAAAGTCTTTGTGGGAAGACACTGGTTGCAGTGCGCCATTGGTCACTAAATCAAACGGTTTCTGGTAATGTGAACGTAAGCAGATATTATGGGGTTAAGGATAGGGAGCGGTGGACCAAAGCCATTTATAGGAAACATAAACACACTAAGACAGGCAAATAAAACATACTTGTAGGACTAGCTTCGTTCCCTGACTGCCACCCGACGGAAGGTCAATGAATATTTACTGAGCCTGAATTCTTATGGTCTCACAATACATCAGTAACAATATTCATTGTAAGTCATCTTACTAGAAGTTTCTGTTGATACGCTATGATTTTCTTCCAGAATGCTGACTCAGGAACTTCCGGCTCTCCATATCGATGTGTGTGGAGCTGCCTCAGCTTTTGTTTACCCTTGTCTTCTTTGGCTTTTTCTTCTTTTTCTCCATCTTCTCCCCTATGAACACGAATGAAATATAAGCCATCCAGAAACTAAAGAACTGAACAGGCTTTGTGCCAAAATATACAAATGAACAAATATTTAAATCATAGTATCATTTTTGAAAACCAGTTTCTCTCCCAATAAAGTATAATATTTAGAATTTTAGAATTAGGGGTAGGATTTCTTGCTTATCAGAGCACCTGTAGATGGTAATTCTGTGAAATTCAAATCTAAAGGGCATTTTACAGGCTTGAAGTGTCTATATATGTATACATAGCACATTCCCTTCCAATTGCACAATCAAACATTTAACTAAAAAGAGAAAAAATGAAGACATTTTATTCTTTTATGTTTTGCTGGGAAAGATTTGCCCTGAGCTAACAGTTGTTGCCAATCTTCCTCTCTTTTTCTCCCCTCCCCAAAGCCCCAGTACATAGTTGTAGATTTTAGTTGTGAGTCCTTCTAGTTCTTCTTTGTGAGCCGTTGCCACGGCATGACAACTGACAGATGAGTGGTGTGGTTCCATACCCGGGAACCGACCCCAGGCCACCGAAGCGGCGTGTGTCAAACTTTAACTGCTAGGCCAACAGGGCTGGCTCTGAAGATATTTTTTTGCTGTGGCTTTCCAACATACTTTATTTCAAATTATGATTTTAATGTTCAATCTTTAACACTGACTAGCCATTAGGACTCAAAATCAGAGGCATATGCATTGGTTGTTCACACATTTAAAGGCTGTCAATATATTAATTTTGCAGACAATAATTGAATCACAAGCACTGAAATTTAACACCAAAAACCCCTTTAGGTGCAAAATGCCAATCCTTCATGAAAGTGTATTTATTTTTATGTGTAGTTGAATATATATAACCCACATATACAAAACCAATACTTAACCTTAACCTATATGAAGTATATCTACTCATATTTTTAACAATAAAGAATTGCCAATGAAATGACTACCGTGTCCTGTTGCACATGTCTACATTTCACCATAATAGTTATTTACGTGGCCATTTTTACAACTAATCCAACACTGTAAGATCTGTGACAATAAATAGTGCTGACTGTAAAGAACAGACAATGAAAACAGGCCAAAGTAAACAATAGAACAGAGGAGGAAAATATAATGCTATGTGAGAATAGTGGCACTACAGACACTTAAAAATTTGATTTCCTGAATTTTTTTTTTTTTTTAAAGATTTTATTTTTTCCTTTTTCTCCCCAAAGCCCCCCGGTACATAGTTGTGTATTCTTCGTTGTGGGTTCTTCTAGTTGTGGCATGTGGGACGCTGCCTCAGCGTGGTCTGATGAGCAGTGCCATGCCCGCGCCCAGGATTCGAACTAACGAAACACTGGGCCGCCTGCTGCGGAGCGCGCGAACTTAACCACTCGGCCACGGGGCCAGCCCCTGATTTCCTGAATTTTTAAAAATATGTATATAAAACTATTTAAACTTGGGGAAAGGTGTAGGTTTTGATTAATAACAGAAAGCCAGGGTTATGGAGGAAATTATAGGTTTTCATTGCTTCATATCCAGCTTTTTATTTCTTATTCTGCATTTATAACTGTGCTCCATAACACCAGGAGTGTTAGTAAGAATGAAGATTCCTGGGCCCCACACCAGACCTGCTGAAGCAGAATCTTGGGGTGGGGGGTAGGGGGCAAGGAATCTGTGTTTTTAACAAACTCTCCAGGCAGTTTTTATGAATGTGGCCCTGGGACTATACTTTGAGGAACACCAGGCCTCAAGGATTCTATGCAATGGCGTTTGTCTTTCCCTTCTCTGCAAGGACAGAAATACATGCATGATTTTAAACACAGGACTGCAGCTGCAGTCACCCCATGGAGAGCATCATCTGGAATCACTGGAGTCTGTTCTGCTGAGAGAAACACGCACACACAGAATCCTCAGGGAACAAGGAGAAAGAGACTGGAAGGGCAGCCCCCGGAGGCATCTACACTTCTCCCCGCCGGGGGACTGAGGTCCTTGCACCTGAGTCTCTCCACTGAGATGACAGACGTCATCACATAGCATGCGACTCTCCATTCTATCTCCTGAAGAGGGAGTACAAGTCAAAGAGACTTACAGAAACAAAGGAAAGTACACAGAAATGACACATACTCGGCTTTTTCAGGTTCAGATTTGTTTTCCTCTTTTTCTTCCTTTTCTTCTTCTTTTGCCTTCTGTTCCTTGAATGAGTCAATGGGGAAAAGAAAAGCAGGGTTACACATCACCTCTGAATGAGTGTAGAGACCATGTGCCAAATAGTAACCTATAAATGATAGTCTCTTGCCCATATCGAGATAAAAGTGCCACGTGTACCTTTCATTCTGCTGGTCCAGACATTTTCCCCTTCTTCTCCACACTTACCCACCAACGCTAGCATAGGTACGAACTTTCTGAGCTCTTCCCACTTTCTTTTCTTATTTCAGAATCAGCCTTCCTTACCTCACCCTCCCACTCAAATCTCACTTATCCTTCAAGGCCAACTTAAATCCCAACTCTTAAGTCTCATCTAATTACTCCAAACCATACTGATGTTTCCATTTTTTCAACATACGTAACTTCTACTGTCTACTGCCTATTCTATTCAACACTGAATAATTTTCTAGTATTTTCATGAGTGCTGTTTATCTTTCTAATCAACTCTTTAAGGCAACTTGAAAGTAGTGACCACATCTTACATTTCTTTTAATTCCCTATGATTCTGAGTAGTGTCAGACACACGGTAAATACTCATAAAATATGGTCATGTGGATGGAATGATTGTTCAGTTGACTAATGTCATTAGGGTGGTACTTGAGCTTACCCTATAATAGTTTAAGATAATTCAGTAATTTGTAAAGAATCTTCAAAAGGCTAGCTTTGCCTACCAAAAAGCCATTTCTCTTTGGAAATCTGAGTCACATATTGAACACCATTCTGGCACTAGAATGAAAGCTGACGTCAAGTTCACTCACTGTGCCCACTTGAAAGCCAGAGAGCTGCTGCGACTTAGGGATAAATTACCTGAAATTTGTCCTGCACTTCAGGGATGGGGACTGGGTTGCTCATGAGGTCACTGAGGCCTGCGTTTGGATTATGAGGAATGAGTTTGTACTGTCCTCCTTCTCTCTTCAGATCCAAGCCAAATATGTCCGAAAGAAGGTCACTTTCTTCTGTCAGCTCCTTTAAATCTGTTAGATCCTCTGAGGCCAGGGCAGTGTCCACGGGTTTCCTCTCCCCCTCCTCTCCCTCTCCTCTCACCTCATCCTGAGTGGGGTCTGGCATGTTAGCTAAGAGCTCTGCCACTTTGATCTTTTTCGCCCCTTCTACCAGGCTTCCTCCCAGCAGCAGGCTACAGATGATGCGGGAAAAGCCCCTGAAAACACTGGCCACAAAGTGCAAGAGGCTCATAAGAATACTCCAATAGGATGAAAAGAAGGCTGTGACCATGTCCTTCACCGTCATCTTCTTCACTTTCTTCATCTGTTTCTTCAGGCTCTTTAGGCTGAGCATTCGCATCAGGGTCAAGATATTATACCTGAGAGCAAACAGGGCCGACTTGACTGTCAGAATGGAAAAGAAACCCATTTTTGGACCCTGCTCTTCGGGCTTCTCCTTCTCACTTTCTTCTTTATTCGCTGATCTCTCGTTCAAATCCGACTCTGAGATTTGAGCGGCCAGCTGCATTTCAAATATGGTGTCCTCACAGAAGTTGACAAAGAGTTCCATCTTCTCTTTTTCCCCCCCTTCGTTCACCACATCAAATATGAATTGCCTTTTGGACTCCTTGACCTGGGGCTTCTCCCACTGGGTTCGGCTGGACTCACTGATTTCAAAATAAACCCTCTCAATGCGTTTGGCACTGCCCATGATCTCAATGCGGCCCAGAAAGGGCTGGAAGTAATTCAGCACACTCTCTGCTAATTCCAGGAAAGTCTGCAGTCTAGTATCATTGGGCATGTGTTCGGAAAGATTTGTCAGAAGAACAGCAACATTGAAACCGATGTCCTTTGCAGGTTCATGGAATCGTTTGACAAATTCTTCATAGTCAAGGGTTTCATTTTCATCTGTCTCTGCACAGGACAGAAGAAACTCAGTCTCTGATTGCGTGTAGTGCTTATGGCTCTCCATTGCTTTATGGAAGTCCCTCTTGGAAATGACTCCCTTGCCATCAGGGTCATATTCTTTAAATGTATCAGAAGATGTTAAATCCTTTAGTTTTAAGAACATGTCAAAAAATTTCAGAATCATCTCCACGTTGTTGGAGGACTCCACAAGCATATCAACCATCTGCTTGCCGATGGTTCCATTAACAACATTACCTGGTGGTAAAGAATTGCACTTGTTCAAAATGAACATTCCTGATAAAACCAGTGTCTATAGAGAAAATAACAATATAAATCTTATAGAACATCTGAATCAAGGATATCTCCTTGTTTATCTTCCAATATATGAAGTCTCAGGAAAAGATGGATAATTATTTCTAAACTCTAGTTTTAAAGAGTGATTATATGAACACACGCAAAACCATACTTACAAAGTAATTGATCAAAGAAGCAACGTGTTTTAGGATAAAGAAACCTGGGCAAACATTTATATCCTAAAGCTAGAAACTGAAATCCGGTTTCATATTATTAATAAAATAATTATTATTATTAATAACATGAGCATTTGCACAGCCCTTTAGGGTTGAAAAATCGCTATTCATAGACAATACCTGATTTAATGTTCCTATGCCTGTAAGGCAGGTACTTTTTATTAATTCTGCCTTTATTATCGAAGAAACTGAGGTTTAGCAAGGCTAAATGAATCGGCCCATTGTGACATGATTATTGAGGGTTAGTGCCAGGACGTTAGTGCCAGATCCTCTGAGAGCAAATTATATGCTCTTTCTGATGTAAAATGCAAAGCATCTCCCTCCGTATCTTCATGGTCCAGAATGTTTATAGTTAGAAAATGGAGGATTACCGATAAGCTTGAGAAAATTAGATATTATCCTAAATGACAGAGTCAGAGAATGCTTTTATTCCTTGAACAGAGCATGCTATGTAACACAAGGACAGACAACAGAAGAAAGATGCATGGCGAGAGGTCTGCTGAGTCCATTTGTGAGGCAGTAAGCATCGTGGTTAAGAGTGTGGGTTTGGGGGCCAGTTTTCAGGTTTGAATGCAGACTCCCCCATCTATTAGCTAAGTACCTGGGCAGATTTCTTAGCCTCTCTGCCCTCAGTTTCCTCATTTGCAAAATAGTCATAAAGATACTATGAAAGTCATAACTGGTATCAGTATTAAACAAATACGGAAACCAGCAGCTGGCACATTGTAAGAGGCAAATTTTAAGTTGTCTTGGCTGTGGCTGCCCCCAATGCTGCAGTGACTATAGTTGTTCTTGTTATTATTATTTTGACTAAAATTTGAATTGAGGTCATAGGAAAAGGATCCTGTGCTCAGAGAGTATAACGTGGCTGCCAACTAAGGGTTTTAAGCAAATGTTGCATCTCTGAAGCCCTAGCACGAGGCCTGACCACCACCTTAGTTAACCAAAGTGCAGTTATGCAATGCATGGCAGACATAGAAACAGAGGGGAAAAAATTTGGAAGGATTTAGAAAGAAGGGTAGGTAACATAATTGCAAATATTTTTTAGTTGATTTGGTCCTGCTCACGTGATTTCATGGAATTCTCACATCAGTCTATCATTATCTCCATTTCATAGAGGAGGATACTGAAAAATGGAGACAAAACTTGTCCAAAGGTCCCACTGCTTGGAAGTGGGAAAGCAGGGCTTCAAAGGCTGGTGGCAGATCTTGGAACCCAGGCTCTTAACCACTATGTTTACTGCCTGATACAGAAAAGAAATGCAATAGCAAAGAAAGGAATGTTGGACAGAGAAAAGAGGTAGAATAAAACTCGAGAGAGGCATGTGGTGGGAAGCACTACACGGCCACCAGGAGCGGCCTCAGCAGGCTGAGGTGCTCTGGGCAGCGTCCTGCAGGACTTTGAGGACCCTCTCATAGGAGCTACAATGCAGTCAGCTGAAAGCAGCAATTCACACAGTTGGAGTCCATCCAAATGTCTGTAACCCCCACAAGCTAACAAACAAATAAAATCTCCTTTATATACTATCTGTCCAGAGAGCATACTCTTTAAGGTGTTAGTACAAAGTACACTGGTTTCACTCTGTAGATATGTAAACTGACATACGCAGGACTTCTCCTTTTTGAGAACTAACTTGAGAAAAGAGTGCTAGAGCCAGCCATAAGTCCAAGGTATCTGTCACATCTCAGTGCTGATATTTTATTCTTTGTAGCATGCTGACTCCATAAGCAAGCACCTATTGATCCTTAAATAAAAGAATAAAGGGAATTTAAAAATATAAATCAAAACTACCTTCCAACATGGACAGCAACATGACCACCATATCCTTCTGAAGATCCATTAATTCTTTTAACAGCTCAATTTGACTGGAATCCTGAAAATATTAACACATTGCATTTGAGATAATATGAGAAAACCATGCAGTAAGAGCATCATACTTATTCTCACAAAAGGAGAACTGCTCTACCAACAGTCAACACTTACCAGCATTGCAGAACTGAAGGAAGGCCAAATAGAAGTATATAGCTTATTAGCAATATACCCTTCAGAAATAAAGAGCATTTACTATTGACTCCAACTTATGTTTATTAAAGTCCAGTCCGGCGTCGCTTATCGACAGTGATACATTCTGAGAAATGTGTCGTTAGGCAGGCCGTCACTGTGTGAACAGCATAGAGTATACCAACACAAACCTAGATAATACAGCCTACTATGCCCCTGGACTACAGGTACTAATCTTATGGAACCGCCATCATATACATGGTCTGTCATAGACCAAAATGTCGTTATGCAGCACATGACTGTATTTGTAAGGACAAAGAACAAGTCCAACAAGAGTATGAAAGAACTAAGGCAGTGGTGGATTCTCAGGGCCAGGCAGGAAAGACTCAGTGGCTTTTGCACTTTGGGCATCTTTCTTTCACTTGGAAAGACTGTACTTGTTTTTTCTTCTTTATAATGTGTTACACAAAGATGTTATATATTTTGTAAAAATTACTTATTCTGGAAAAAACAGGCATAACAGTGAGAAGAAATAAACTTTTCTTACATAAAGCTAACCAAAAATGTACACAGGTGTTACCTACACTAACAGTGCACAGTGTATCTTATTTATCGATTTTATTATTGGTATCAGAAATCAAATATCAGAGATCAAACAGCTCTGATATTTCTCTGATTAAAATTTTCTGTCATTGTTTTTGCTTTTGATTTTTCACCATGAAAAAATTTCTTTTACATAGATATGTTGTGTCCAAACATCACTGCGCTTAGATTCAGTGCCTGGAAATATGGAATGTCAGACATCTACATTACAACGTTATAAATCATCAGGTTTTCTTTTTATTTTAAACTATTCCTTTTAAATAAATTATACAAGTTATCATTTTACTCATTTGGATATTGCTACATATAAAGCTAAAGTTCTACAAGCTGGAAGGGTGAGACTTTTTCTTTCTAAATAAGTTGTTACCTTGACTGGGTCTACAAACTGAACAACCAGACGTTAATAAAATGATGGAAATATATCAGAATGAGAACTCTCTCATATATAAGTGAGTGTATAAATTTATTTCACATTGATTTCCTTTATTTACTAAAATGTCATTAGTGATTAGATGAAAGAATCATGATATTTCCTTATTTGGTTGAAGTCACCCTAACTAGATATTGACAAAGATTCTCTCCTTGACCAAACTCAAGCCAGGCTCCTCTGAGGCCTCTTCTCAACTAGGCTTCAATCTTGGCCTATAAAGACCTGAACAAACACTACCACAGTTTCTAACAGGTCAAGGCTACATCCCTAGGATGAACCTAGCCCCCCTTATAGAGTGCCTGCCTGAGAAAACTCAAGGCTGCCAAAAAATTTACCATTTCTTCCAGCCAATACCTAAGGATAGGGCCTGTCTCCCAGTCTCTAAGGGAGCATGGAATCCTGGCTTCAATAAATAACAGCTAACGGACAGAGCTGGCTAATCAGCATTTACACTGACCAATCCTTGGTAATTTTTCACTTCCCTGACTCTACTGAGCCCCTTATAGGTTCTCTACTGAACCCCCTTTTTATTCCCTCCTTTTCCCTTTAAAACACCCAATCACCTCTGTACAAATCAAAGTGGAGCTCAGTTCACGCTGGATTCTTTTCGATACTGTAATAGTTATTACTGATTACAATCTGTCCTTACCATTTTAATTAGCTTTGTTTATCTTTGACTATATTGTCCTGCCTGTAGGCCAGGGGACAGGTGTGAATATCCTCACTATCCTGGAGGAAAGGAGACTTAGGGAAGAGAGGCAGCTGGCCCATACTCATGGGATACGTGAAGGAAAATGGAGAGGCTGGACTGGTGGTCTTCCTGTCACCGACTAATTGGCCCAAGGAACACAAGGGTGGGTTTGGAAGCATTGAGCTATTTATTCCAAATTATTTTTTCCCTTTTGTTATGTTAAGGAGATGCAATTACCAACCACCCTGAACCAGACCAAGCCTCACCAAAGAGCTCCACCTCTGACCTTTGCCTTATTTCTTAATGCTAAGATCTCTCCAGGAGATGCTTAAGCCTTACTACTGTAACCTGCAGTGTATGTGGAAGTATGTTTTCCAACTGAGCCTGCGCAAGCGAATACCCTACTCTGCCTTTTGAATATTCATCCCCCATCTGAAATGAAAGGTCCCTGCTTCAGGGACACCATGACTCTGGAAATGATTCCTCATGGTTTCCTATTTGCTGCAAATATACCTTACCTTGTGAGACAACTACTTCTGGTGGAGAGTCTGATTTAACTCACCAGGAGGGAACCCACTTTGGCATCAGTAACATTCTGAATTTAAATCTAGCATTCTTTCCTCTACCTGATACCTGACAGAAATCCAAGCCCTGAAAGATACAACAGATCTCAGCACATACCATCAAAACTCACTGCTTCAAAGGGATAACTTTACTCAAGATTTATATTAAGAATTTTTCTACTTGCGCATTTCTTAGCTTCAAAAGGAAAAAGATACAGTAGTGAGAAAATAACATGCTGATGTTTTCAATATGTGCTCCCAAATGAACATTAAAACATGGAAATCTGTTTATTCTTTATTTGCTTATCCTTATAGCTATCTTCTCTTCGACTTTCACAAAGTTAAATTTTCCTGTTAATGGGTGAATTGTCATCTATTGAGAACAACTGCTCATTTATGACCCTCTAAGAAAATTGTCTCCCTTTAATAAGGGATTTGTAATAGATTACAAATCCTTCTTCAATTATTTCTATGGAGGAGGAAAATTCCAGTGAGTAATCATTGAGAAGTGTGTCTATGAAGGACTGTAAAATGCGCAACGTTTGGGGACCACAATGTTTTATTTTTCCATTATATTCAATTCCTTAATATCTTTTGTTCTCAAATTTGAATAATGGCTCCTATCTATTCTCAGCTTGCATAAAACTCTTTTATTTAAAAAAATGTTTTTTAATGTAGAGTAAAAGATGTATAAAGAACTAATCTAAGAAAGATAATATTCCAACAAAGGAAAGCAGGAAAGCATGTGTAATTGGCCAGTGATTGCAGACTCCGGTTTGTCATTCAGGATAGTGGAAGAGAGTTAATTTACCTGAGACAGCTTCATCTGCATGTGGGCAAATACATGAAGAAAACCCACCACCGCATCCCATAGCCTGCTGTGGGCCAAACTCTGCTGATTTCCAGTGCAAGGACCCTGGGGCAGAAACAGACAAACAGCAATCATTCCTGATATGCCAAAATAAACTGGACAATAGTAGGGACAAAGTTAACTTAGTGTTGACATATCTTATCACCAACATGTTGTCTGAAAAGGCAGGAACCCAAAAGGAAAGATATACAGTGATGATACTGGCACAGTGCCCTGAGGAGAGAAGGATACTCTTCTGTGAAATGTTTAATATAATACAGCCCAAAAACCATTTCTCAAGGATTTTCATATTCTGTTTCTGTATGAATAATAAAACACTGCCAAAGAGAATGGTGAGTTATTTCATTTTTGTCTGGCTTTGGCTTTGTCCATTTAGAGGAAAAGGGTCAAGTCCAGTTGTTTTTGTTTTTAAGTCAATCAGTAGTTACCACCTTGTGTGAAAAGAATCTGAGATTACGCTTAAGATGAGAGGCAATTACTTCTTATTGCTAAATAGTAACCTGGACAAAGCCTTCATATGAGGAAAAAAATCCTCTTCGAAGCTTTCTTAATTATGCACCTGCTTTACCAGTCATACAACCATTGCCACTTTGAAAGATTAATGTTAGTCATTCATTTGATAAACTCAGAATCCAAGGTAATTGGAACCTAATGTGCTGTCTTAGCTTACACATCAGAAGGGATCTTTCTGTGATACTGGAGACTACGTTGTAATGGGCAGAGCATTTGGATGGAGAAAATTTCTGTTTTACTTCCCAAGGAAAAATTCTACAATCACTAAGTTTTGCAAACACATTCAAATCAACCAGAAAAATAAATAATAGGGATTTTACTTCAAAAGAAAAAATATATACAACACAGTTCTTAACTTCCAATTCATTCATTCTTTTAGACAAACGACTCATAAAAAAATTTAAAGTGGAGAGAGCATTAAAACATTTCAGATTTTACTCTAGAAACAAGTGACTGGAAGACATGACCGCACTGAAGACAATGACAATGTTGAAACGGAACTTTGTCCTGTCTCAACTTCTCTTGAGGCCCTACAGCTGAGAATAAAAGACAGTAAACGCCAAGTACCTCCATATTCCAAAAGCAAAGTGCTAGACTCAGTACCTGCGAAAGGGGAGACTAAAGAGATCCTCCCAGCCTAAGACTGTAAGCAGGTTGAAGTTGAAAAGAGAGCGTTTAGAGAGAGCTCGCCACATGCTGGGCATCTCTTGCCTTCCACCCCTGCTGCAATGGGAAAAGAGAGAGGCTGCTTTTGCACCCTTACACCAAGTGAGAGAAGAGGCTTTAAGAGACCCATCCGGAGTGCTTGGCTTCTGTCTCCTGAAATTGGGTAGCATAAGGTTTGGTTTTAGAAAGTGTGAAAGACAGAGGGTGATAAAATAAGATATGTGTTTCTTATATGGGCTACCCAGGCAGGAGCTACCTTGCCCAACAAGACTCTGAAATCTTGCCTGACAAGACTGTCTGAAAGGGTAAGGTGATTCCAAGGTGGAGGGGGGCCACCAGATGCACAGAGTCTGTGGAATAATTTGAAACTGGGTGGAATAAGAGGCATTTCCACGCACTGGAGGCAGTAAGACAGCCACGCACCCTTATTGAAGAAAGAATACAATAGGCCACCCCAGAGGGCCAGCTCCACATGGCAGTCCTGAATTACATGTGCCCTGGAGGAAGACCTTTCCTCCCTCCCACAGTTCCACCCTTGAGGAAGCCTGAGGCTGACAAGGAAAGGAAGGAAGAAGAGAAGAACCCTGTGGTGAGACAGCAGAGAAGCCCAGGTCAAACTCCTGGCCCTCCACTCTCACCCTGAGGCCTTTCCAGCATAAAATCAGGCCCAAGGGTGAGGAGAGATTTTAAATGGCGTAAGAGTTAAGTGACTGTGCCACCATACTATTATTATTCTTGTGACAAAGTGGCTGAAGGAATTTTATTTATCTGAGAGTGGCCTGAGCACAAGAGCCATTCAAAGAGTGGTAAAGAAATGGTCCACAGAGCAAGTCTGAAAGGACAGTGGCGGGGAGGATCAGGTTATTTTAATTTACAGGTTAATAAATTCAGCCCATTCAATATACCAGGCTATAGTAATTTTACAGTGTACTTTAGTCCTGTCTGGCTGTTACAATAACTCTGGTTTCAAAGCAATGGATCCTCAGGATTTCACTGTGGGTCAAGTCCAGCGTCGGCATTGCGCCCCGCCCGTGGTGCAAACACCAGGGAGGGTGAAAGCACAAGAGGCCATTAGGTGAACACTACATGGACATTTTTTTTTTTAAAGATTTTATTTTTTTCCTTTTTCTCCCCAAAGCCCCCCAATACATAGTTATGTATTCTTCGTTGTGGGTCCTTTAGGTTGTGGCATGTGGGACGCTGCCTCAGCATGGTTTGACGAGCAGTGCCATGTCCGCGCCCAGGATTCGAACCAACGAAACACTGGGCCGCCTGCAGCGGAGCACGCGAACTTAACCACTCGGCCACGGAGCCAGCCCCTCTACATGGACATTTTGAAGAAAATAAACTTGATTTTTCTTCCTCAGGAAAAATTTTCTTCATGTGATAATTAAGATTTGAATTAAAAGTTAATATATTATATCATAAAAGACAAAGATCCTCTGCAGCCCCTAGGTGACCGAGAGTTGTTTTGTAACCCTTATGTGACAGTGTTGCAAACCCAAAGCCAAAGTACCGTAGCCCCCCACCTTATCTGTGGTGTCATTTCCCATGGTTTCTGTTATCCACGGTCAACTGCAAATATCCTCTGTCCCCCACAGGCAGCCATCGACACCACCTTGGCTCCAGGATCCTCCTTCTGACGTATGGTGAGGAGGTCAATAGCAACCTAACGCTACGTGACAGTGCCTATGTCATTCACCTCACGTCATCTCAGCACGGAGGCACTGTACCATCTCACCTCATCACAAGAACGGCGAGTACAGTACCGTAAGACACTTTGAGAGAGACAGAGACTACATTCACATAATTTTTGGTAAAGTATAGTGTTATAATTGTCTATTTTATTATTATTGTTGTTAATCTCTTACTGTGAGTAATTTATAAATTAAACTTTATCATAGGTATATATGAATAGGGAAAACAGTAAATATAATGTTTGGTACTATCGTCGTTTCAGGCATCCACTGGGGGTCTTGGAATGTATCCCCAGTGGACAAGGGGGCATTACTGTACCCATATTTCCTTCTAAACCTCAAACACACAGAATGTACTTTCCAAGACTTGCTCAACCTTAGGCCATGCACTTCTGAGAACCGGTACCCAATCTGAATGGAACATCTGCCTTGCCTCCCGCCTCACACTCCTATTTCTCATGATCTAGTCAGTGCCTGCAACACACAAAAGCTTTGCTAACTGCCAGAAGGCAAGACGGTCTTACTTCCCGTTTGACCTTCTTGTGACAACAACAAACAAAACTTTCTCTTTTCTTACCAATTACCTTGTGGTCTTACTCTGGGAACTTTGACAATATAGTGACTTCTTACTCAAGCAATTCTTCTTCTCTCATTATTAAAACTGGAATTAGAATCTTATAGATGATTACCTTTATTTTGATGGTTTTAGATTGCCCCCTTATATAACTCTCTATAGTTAGCAAGAATTGGAATCAAAAAGCAAGATGCAATGCTGTAATCTAAACGGTAGTCCAAAACCAGCATGGCTAACGATGAGCTGCTATTCATAGTATCACTAATCATCAGCAAATATGATGCTGAGGCAAGCTTCTTCAAAATATATTTCACTAATGCAATGTGGTAACCTGAATTGGCTCCTGGAACAGAAAAAGGACATTAATGAAAAAACTGGAAAAACCAGGATCAAGTCTGTAATTTAGTTTATAGGTTATGCTGATGTTAATTTCTTAGTTTTGACAAATGTATCATGGTTATACAAAATGTCAATGTTAGGGAAAGCAGGGTGAATCATACATGGAAATTCTTTATACTATCTTTGCAACTATTCTGTGTATCTAAAATTATTCCAAAATAAATTTTTACTAAAATAAGTATTGCAGAAACGATTAATTTATATAAAAATATGTCATAGAAACGAGGGTTAAGGAGAAGTTAAAAAATGAACAAGCCATAATAAGCCATGCTACTTTACCTGTTGTCCCTTGAATGTTCATCTAGAATGCTCTGTCTTATATAAATAGGTTAAAATAAAGAATTTTGCACATAGTGAGAGGTTAATGGATGCTTCTAGTTTTATGTAAATTCAGGAATCTCACTTATTTTAGGAGCCAAGAAATGCCCACTCTTGGCTGAAAAAGGCATTTAAGTTTCATTTGTTATATAGGAACCATTTTACTAACAGTTCGTATAAAATCCACTGGCTTGCTAATGTCATAGTTAATCTTATTTAATCAGGACAATTCACATTGAATGTGAATAATATGTTTCTAGACATGGATGAGAATATTAAGGCAATAATGGAAGCCAGGGAAGATAAGAAAATAGGAACATGAGTGGACTAAAACTGATTTAAAATTTGCTTTTATTTGATTTAAAGCAAAGTTATTAAATTATCAAGTGTGGCTTTTCCATTTTGAAATGCTAAGTACGGATCCTCTTCCCTGCCCAGGCAGAGAACAGAAAAAATGAGATCCTTCCAAAGTATGAACAGAGAGGAAAGAATGAGCCTGGAAGAGGTGAGCAACAAGCCATTATATGTCTACAACACTTACGTTTGGTCGGCTTTGCTTGGCCATGAATCCTTCATTCACTCAGTCATTCTACAAACACCTGCAGCTACACTAGGCTCCGGGATACAATCTATTATTTTTATGTAACTTCTTCCCCCCCCACAGGATTATGTTTAATCTAATGAAGCAAACTATAAATTTCTTCTTCCTGATTTATCCTTAGCATATGGCACTTCAAACACAGTGACTCATTCAGAGTAATACTGGCCACGCAGACAGAAGAAAGAAAGGAAAGAGGATGGACTGGTTTCTAGGATGTAGCAAAGTTTTGTTGGTTGAAAAAAACCAGAATTTCATAAAATCTTTTAAAAATCTGCAGTTAAGACTAGAAGCTTAGCCTAAGGGGAATATAAAACAAACCAATGTAAAAGAAAAAGGCATATTCTTCGAGGTATTTGGAATCTTACCTATAACATATTGTACATTATATAATTATATATATGTGTGTGTGTGTCTGCATGTGTATATATATATATATATATATATGAGTCTGCATATATATATATATAATGAGGTTTGTAAACACCGTTCTTCTTTTTATGAAGTTTCTCTGAAACCTCTTCCTCACTTGTACTACAATACTATAAAGAGTGGTTTAATGCTCTGCCTTCTCTCCCTCCTCCCTCTCTCTCGTGCTTCCTTCCTTAATACTTATTGAGTACTCAATATATATACCAGGCCCTGGAGATACAAGAGAATCACCATCATGATATGTGCCTCGAAGGTATTAGTAACCCCATCTGCCAAATGGTAAAGCAGGTTCATTCCACATAAATTCACACTTAACCTAATATTTTCATTGTAGTTGTTGGCTAAGAATCTACGGAGGGGGTCACCAGAAATGTGAATGATGTCAGGAAAATACTTTAGGCATGTTGTATTTTTCCACAGAATTCAATGCTAACTAGTTGACTTTTTTCTTTCTTTCTTCAAACGGCAGAAACTCTTAAACGTTTACCTGAATATACTCTGTGAGAGTGTTGAAGACTTGTTTTGCTACTTGAATTGCCTTGGAGAAATTCCGTTGTCCTTGCTCATCAATAACATCTTTCCCAGAGTAATACCAATAAAAATCACTAATTGATTCCTGGAAAACAGAGACAATAGGATTAAAGCACATTCTGAAGCTATTATTGACCTGTTCAGTTTTGGACTCTATAAAAGGAAATAATTTTAAATAACAGATTTGGAAGCAAATATAAATATCTGTGAATTAAATACTGTTCTCAATGATTTTCCTATATATACAATATAGCAACGTGCTCCTTAGATATAAATAACAACTGGAGAGAAGATAAGAAGCAGAAAACTTAGCTTTAAAACTGACTTTCTGTCTCTGATGACCCTGAACTTCAAAAACATAAGGGTCTATAAGATTAATGCGTATTTATCCATTGAACCAAGTTAGATGTTTTACTACGTGAGCACAGAAGTTAGAGAAATTATGGAACAATATTGTTTTGATTATGGACATCCGGCCTCTTGTGTCTCCAGCAAAGCCAATAACACGTCCTCGGTGAGAAATCCAGGATGGTCCCTGCTTTGCTAACTGACTCTGAAGAAACTGACTGGACTACTTACAAATACCGATAACTGTAAACAAACATCTAACTAAGATTAATCTTTCCAACAGCATGTTTTCAACAATAACTTACATTGTGAAGGAATTTTAGTTAGCTAAATGAATAATACAAATTAGCATAGCATGTAAAGTACATTTGAGTTCTGAGACATGAAAGGACTACTACTCAGCCATAAGAAATGACGAAATCCAGCCATTTGTGACAACATGGATGGACCTTGAGGGTATTACGCTGAGTGAAACAAGTCAGAGGGAGAAAGTCAAATACCATATGATCTCACTCATGAGTAGAAGATAAAAACAACGAAAAAAAACAAAAAACACATAGCATTGGAGATTGGACTGGTGGTTACCATTGGGGAAGGGGGGAGGGGGGAGGGCAAAAGGGGTGATTAGGGCCACATGTGAGGGGATGCACTATAATTAGTGTTCGGGTGGTGAACATGATGTAATGTATCCAGAATGTGAAATATGATGTACATCCGAAAAAAATAAAAATTAGAAAAAAAACAAAAGTGACAAATACGGTTTCAGCAACACTTCTTGATGTACTTACTTCAAAAATGGACTTTTCTCCCATTAAGCTTTAAGTAAAATAGTGGTGTGCTTTTGAGTACTTGAAGATTAAGGGAAAAAGTGAAAGTCTGAATGTGCAGCTTTTACAGTACTATACTCATAAATAAAACAAGGGACATAAAGGTCGTTGAGGGTTCTCATTATTTAGGTGGCCTACACCTTCAGATTCAGTTTTATTAAAATGTAAAAGATTAGCACAATATCAGGGAGATTTTAAGCAATGGAGTATTAAGCTGAATTTTAAAATTAATTCAAATATTAGGACAGCTGAAAAGAACTAACCTTAGGCTATTAAATTTAAGTATATGGTAGGTAGTTTGAAAGTGCTTTCTCATGCCTAAGAATGTTTCAAATATCCTTCCCCTGCTTATCTAATCAACTGTAGAAGAAGGATCAGAGCATGTAAGTGCTTTACAACACGAAAATGAATTTAAAATGCCATCAAGCTAAAAACGGTAGAAAAAAAAATCCCCACTTACAGGAAGAAAATAATGAGCAAAGTAGGAGCCAGGATCAGAGGCAAAGACAACAGTGGCAGTTTCACCCCAAGACTTGGTGATAGCTTGTGATCAAAGACAAAATATCTAAAAAATTCTGTCTAGTCATAAATCAAAACACATTAAAACATGGCAGATCAACAACTCTGCCATATTATCTCAACTAACCGACCCCTTTAATTTGTTACTAACACATAAGGCAACGTACCTGCACCCTCAGTAGGTAGTCTACAGTCGAGATGATTATGTTGACAGTTGTATTATTGCCAGTCTGAGTTCTCAGATAATTTTGAAAATCTATATAAGATCAAAAGACGTTATTAAAGCTCATTCAAAAGTTTAAAATTGAGTTTGAATTATTCGAGGAAATCCAAAAGCAAATGATGTCTCCAGTAAAATAATTGTGGCTTAGAGTAGTGTTTTAATCTGAAATAATTTATATTTTCCATAAAAAGTGAGAGAGGACCCACAGATATATCTAGGTGCTTCACAGACTATCAATTTTGTCAACGATGTTGCTAATACCCATTTCCTGATTCGTAGCTCTAGAGCTCTGGGCTTGTGAATGACTGAAAGGATGCCCATCCTTTAGAATACAGTAATTAAATTATCTATTCAGTAATCATTTGTTCCTCAGTACTGTGCTCAGTGCTGGGGAAACTGAAATAAAATTAAGATGTAGTTCCTGCCTTCATGGATGCACAGTCTGGTAGAGAAGTAGATATTCAGACAACGAATAGAAATTCATCATGCTAAGTAAGACAGTGAAGTCGATGCCCCAGTTAAAGAGAAAGGGTAGAAAAGAAATAAAGCTATATATTCCTCTATAGGTATCTATCTAATCTAGATCTTTCTTTACCTATCACCTGTCTTCTGTAACATAAGAACAACTGATAAGAATTAAGTGAAACAGCTAGCACAGGACTTTGACAACAGCACAGCAATATATAAAATGTCACAGTGCCAATGCCTACAGCGTAATGCTCAAGAACTGCTTGTTGACTCAAGGGATGGAGCCTAATTGGAACTATCAGGCTCCTGTTATTGCAGGCTTCAAGCTACTTCTTCCACAAGATGGTCTGGGGCCTCACAAACCTGAGTTGTGTCCCTCACAAAGCAGCTGCAGGAAGCGGAAGAGGTCACAGGTGAACTCGTCATCCTGCAGAACCTTTTCTCCTGCAGAAAGTTCAGAGAGATCAGACATTATCAACCACCCGCGTCTGTCCCTCCCTTTCTATCCCCACCTCCATGAAACTTGCATGTTGATCTAGCATCGTTCTGAACCAAAAACAGTCACAAGTCATAGCCACTTTTCTATCTGAAGCTCAGAAGATCATGCGCTTGGCAGATAGATGCACTTTTTCTTTGTCAGAAAAGAACATTTGAATCTTAAAACTCAGATTTCTCTCTGTTAAAAGTAGCAGCATGGGTTTGGCAACATTTTAGAAGCAACCTAAGATTTAAACTTTTCTTTTCTTTCTTCTTTTTTTTTCAGTAAGGTGTATATAGAAATGATCTCTGCACCTCTTATGAATGTTAAGGTTAAATCTGCTTTGTTCCCAGAGCATGACCACATGATTCAATGCAAAGGATCCAATGCATATATAAAATGGGGCCAAGACTTTCCTTTATTAAAGACTAATTAAAGGATTTTTGTGAAAATTGTAAATGACAAGAAAAATGTTTCTTATTTCAGTTAACTCTCTCATAAGCTTGTCTATGGATCTAAAAAAAGAAAAGACTTCTGAAATCTAAAATAGCGATGTCATTGGTTAGAGCATTACTTCCAGAGGAGAGAGAACTGGCAAAGAGACCTAATTCAAAATATTAAACCAAAAGAAAGACTTTGGTGGTTCATGCCATGAGAACTAAACCTAATAAAGAAAGGTGAAAAGAAGGACATCTCATAGGCATCGAAGCTACTCTACATCATTAAAAACTAAATATATTGTGGGGCAAGGATGAAGCCTCAAAAAAGGGCTTAGATATTTTACCTATATTTCAATTTAAATGTATCTTGATCACAAGTTACTTTGAAAGCAAAAACACAAAGAAGGAAACAAACAGAAAAACAGCACCACACACATGAAAGTTGATTTTTAAAGCACAGAGTGTTGGTGAAAAAATTTTCAACATTATGAGTGTATGCTCTGGGATCTAAATTTGTTTAGAAAGCAAAATGACAAAAAAATGCTGTTTGGAAAGTGAATGGATGTACTTATGTATTGGAAAAAATAATAATAACTTTTCAGACTAGAAATACTTTGGGCTAATAAAGGAAACTATGCAATGATCATGTGTTTACTTCAACTAAAATTATGAATGATCATAATGACAGAGAGCTGATGGACTTACCAGTCTGCAGTCTGTGACTTTCAAAGTGAGAGGCTTCATATAATGGGAGGGTTAGGAAGCAAAACCATTTTGAAAACTAATATAAACATTAAAAAAAGTACATAAAATCACTGTACTGGTTTCCCTGTTAGCCTGAAAGATATGATATTCGGTGACCAAACTAAAATCACCACGTATACAAAGTATACAAATCAGTCGTGTGAAGTTTAAGTGTTAATTGCACACTGTTTTGAATCTCAATACATGGCTGATAAGCCCATTCCTCAGTGTTTACGTTCATGACAGGATAGGAAAGAAAGGGAGTACATTCTAGGCCAATAAACTAAATTCACTGATGACACTTAGTATCATTTCATGAGCTATTTTAATTGGAAGAGTCTTTAAAATGATATTTCAACCAAAATATTATGAGTTAGTTACATAGACTTATTGATTCTTTCCCTGTAGGCCCATCTAAAATTTAGTTTGTTTTCAGAAAGTCGAATCAATAAACCATGTACATCCTTTTAATGTTCATATATTCAATGTGGAATAAGTAACCCTTGATAGAAAGTATTCAGAAAAGTTAACACTGAAATATCATATAGTCTACCTGTGTACCTCAAAATGTCCTGCACAATGTACATTGATTTATAACACAAGGTTTTATTTATTGTTGGCATGCATAGTATTTTCTTGACTGTATACCGAAACACATACAAGTAATTTCGCTTACATAAGGACACACTGCACACAGCAGAACAAGAGGGAGAGAAGAGAGGGAGGGGGCAAGCCTTCATTTACCATCACGTGATACCAGGGTGCTATTGCTTAACGAACACATTACTATCGGATTAAAATGCTGCCATTGCCCATGCTGCATGTAGGTGGTGCAGTAACAGAGCTGGATGATGGCTTTATGTCTGCAGAAGGTACAGGATCAACAGTCTATTTGGTGATGTATGCAAAAGAAATTCCACTGTAGGATGGAAACTAAGATTAATAACAAATAACAAAATGGAGTAAATGTAGTTGAAAGTGCTCTTACTTTCTTAAGATACTATTTGTAATAGCTGCTCGATGGCCAAATGTAGATATTGTGAAGGGCATTCCTTTAGTTTCATTTTTAATTATAAGGGGCTTATGATTTCTAATACTGTAATAAAGGGAGAGTTATTTCAATATTGTTGCTGACGATGAGTTCATTCTTTGCGCCTTAGGTTACTTATCTGTAAAACGAGAATAACGTGCACTCTCTACCTCACTGGTGCTTCATAATCTATGTGACCATTTTTATCAGTTGTGGAAAGGTTAATATTATTACTAGCAGTGGCAATAACACTAAATAAAGATGGGAACAACATGCCCAGATGATGAATATGGTTATTAGAACATATTCATTAAACGTGTTTATATTTTCAAAAAGCCATCTTAATTTTAATGGACAAAAATATTTTCAAAAACATAAATTTTCAGTTGGAAGTAAAAATTGTTCTAGTCACAACTGGTTTGTCCAATTAATAGAAAAGTACACAAATGTCTGCTCAAGTTCAATACAAACAATTTTTTTCTTATTGGTTACTTAGAATATCTGTGAACATAGCCCAAAGTTCACAGCCTTATCTCTAGACAAAGCTTAGTTTAATTGTTAATAATTATCAATAATTTTTAATAAAATTAATGAAATAAGTAAAAATACTATCTTTTACATATATATATACACATAAGTGTGTGTGTATATATGTATATAAACAATTGAATTAGAATAAATAGACTGCAGGAGACTAAGATTCCTTTTGTTGTAGGGTCTTGTCATGTCAATATCTCTAATAATGCAAAGATAAAGGGGTGAGCAGCACGAGGCATAAGAGCGGCCACATCAAATAATTCTCTATAATCTACTGTCAAATGGAACCCAAGAGCCTCCCACTGCCATGGAGGAAATAATTCTGATTACTGATCTTTAGAGGACTTAAATATCTCTTTTGTATATGGCAAAACTGAAGGATTAAGGCTACAAATATTTTTTTAAATAGTGAAAAATCAGTTATTTGATTTCACGTCGCTAGTTTTAATGTTGTTGCTTAAATGACAGAAATATGGCTGCTTAAATTTAATTCAATTCAACTAACAAAGAATAAAAATTTTTAAATGGATTTACAATTAACATTTAGTTTGTGACTACAGCGTGCTGGGTATTGTGCTAGATGTATTTCTCATCATTTCATTTCAAGTTTATAATAATCTCATAAATTAGGTGATATGAATCCCATTTTGTGGTTCAGGAAACAACCGACAAATTCAGTAGCTTGACTAATGTCCTATAGCTATTAACTGGTAAAAAATTTGAATCCAGTAAACTTCAATAAACATTCATTAAGTGTCTCCTATAAGCTAGGCACCTTGTGAGGCGCTGGGGAGAAAAAGACTAATGGGTATAATCCCTAACCTCTAGAAGCTCATAGTCTAATGGGAGAGACAGATGATTTCAATATTATGTGGTCTTTCTGAATCCAGTATGCCACAGTTCCTAAACTTCATAAGGTTCATATCAGTAATCAATAAGATCTTTGACCGACAATCATTACATGCACTATACGTAATTTAAGTTGTGAACTCCAACTTTTTTCACCAATTTTAGAACCTGAGGAAAATCATTTTCTAGATATTTGGCTTTGGGAAAGTCAATTCACCTCTCGAGCCTTTGTTCCATCATTTTGATATGCGGATTAACAATCTCCCGACCTCCTTACTTCCTAGGGCTGTTGGGATAATCAAATTGGTTCAAACAAGTATAATTGCTTTTAAATATGCAAAGCACAGTAGGAACAAATGTGAAGTTTCAATGGTCTGAAGTCGTAAGTTCAAAAGACCTAGATGTCTAAAATAAAGAATTTCAGTGGGTTGCGGCTATGATAAATAATCCATAAATTCCACTAAGTGCATGTATTTAAATTAAGGTAACAACTTGGCACCAGTGCATAAAATGCATTCCTATTTCAGATGCCAAGACAATAAAAATGACCACTGTGTGAAATAAATTAGGTATGTGCCATGGATAACAGGACTCAAGTACACGTTGTCTGTGGAGGAAAAAGTCCCTCTGCTTTCAAGTGTGATTTGTAGATTGTTTCTCTTATATCCCTCTCTTCATGCCTTTCAGCTCTCACTACTCTAATTGAAATCCTTACTGTCCTTCATCCATCCCATCCACCAACATCCTGACCACTCTCCCTGCCTTCAGACTGTGATGCCCATGTTACACACTGTTGACTAAAACAACAATGGTAAGCAATCCAGTTATAACACCCTACTGATAAACAGATTGATTTCTTTAACAGTAATTATGAAAAATAAACTCTCAAAAACTTCCTACAATCTATCGTTAAACATAACCTCAGAGCTGCCCAGCTGCCATGACGGAAATGATGCTGGTCTGTCTCTGGAGGACTCAATGTCTATTTAGGACACTAGCATTCCTGAGAAATGAGAACTCTGTGCACTTTAATGTCAGTGGATTCTAACATTTTTTGAACATTTTGAACATTCCTGTGGGTAAACTTCCTCTTCAAGGAAAGCCTGTGATGTTGGCTCATGGCTGTAAATAGGTTTTCTCAACATCCTTGCACAGTTTTTCAACTCGGAAGCACTCATTTAAATTCTTGAAGCATTTTTTTTGAACAATGGATGATAGGAATTTAATTCCAAGTGGATCATCACATAATATATAATATCACATAAGTGTTTCCTATTGAATGGCTCTCCACGGCCTCAGAAAGAAAGTGCAAATTCCTTGGCGGGGCACAGAAGGCCTTTTATGGCCTCTCATATACTATCTTTCCATCCTCTAGTCATTCTTTTCTCTTTAACCACACGAAGTTAGTAACTGTTCTCTGACATGTTTGTATCTTAAACTTTGCATATGCTGTTCCCTTCCATTGGAATGTCTTTATTTGCCTTCCATATCTATCAGATAAACTTCCACTTCAGGCCATATGTGACTTCTTTTGTTATCCTTCCCCATGCCCCTGGCAGCTATGTACTTCAACTCAGTTTGCCCATACACACTGAGCATTGTTTTGAAGTTATTTGTCTACAAGTCTGTGTACATAATACTGACGCTTAGGACAGTGGCTAGCACAAAGAGCTGCTCAGATTTAAATGAGTACTTCAAAGATTAAAAACTGTGCAATGTTGTTAAGAGAACCTATTTATGGTCATGAACCAACATCACAAGTTTTCTCTGAAGAGAAAGTTTACCCACAGGAATGGCAGTGTAGTTAGAACTCAGGCGTTAGCACCAGCCCACTTGTGAAAGGACTTTGAAAATCTGGGGTGAGAGACAGCCCATAAATAATCAAGCCCTAAAAATACCAACAAAAAATTAGGGTAACCAGTATCTAAAAATTGCTTTCATGATTTTTTTGATTAATTAATTAAAAATTAATACTTTTTGCTTCAATTTCACATAAACTTGAGGAGGTCACTATAAACACATTAATAAGAACCTCAGTTAAACACATTATCAGATACAGATAGAAATTTAGGAAGGTTAATGGGTAGTTAATGGTTTATATAAAATTTTAAAAAATCAATTTCTGAGGAATCGGGTAAGCTTCAAAACTTTATCTCGCTTATGAAGTCTAGGACCACTGCAAAACAGCCAAAAAGTAAAATGGAATATCTCCAACTACATTCCAAGACGTTTGAAAGAAGGAAAATTGCACTTTCAAGCTCAAAATGATTTAGTAATGAGGCTAAATGGTTCTGAGGAAAACAAAAATTAAAAATCCAAGAATGGAATGAAGTTTTAAATACTCATGTAGGTTTTTGGTTTTGAACTTCATTATGTGTTAAAAGAAAACACATATGACTAAAAAATATACAGAGGACAACACTGAGCACATCACAAATCTACCAAACACACTTGCTGAAGAACCTTTTCTTTTTAAACAAGTGGGAGGTCCGGGCTTTGATAAAATGGAGGAAATCTGGTAAAGGAGGAATGGGGACACAACAAACTCACGTGACAATAATAGCAGTAGAAAAAGGAATATAAATGATTAGTCTGAAATCTGTATATACAAACCTTAAAGAAACACATATTTCCTAATGGTATCTCAGTAACAGATTAGGAATATCATTTGTAACTATAAAAAGTTCAAAAGTGATTTTAAAACGTCAACAATAAATGCAAAAATTGGCAATAGATCAGTGTCTTCGAAGGGAGTGAAGTGAAGGGGCAAAAATAACACCTGCGGGAAAATGTCGGACAAAAAATAAGCCCCAAAGAACACTAATAGATGGGGGGAAAGGGACTTGGTTCATGGCACTGGTACATTAAATGGTGGGAGGCCGAATGCCTGCGATTCAGTCTTGTCCCAGCCATTTTGCTGTGTGACCCTGGACAAGTCATGTAACCTTTCTGTTCCTCAGTCTCCTTATCTTTAAAATGGAGACAATACCTCATTGGAGGGCTGTGGGTATCTAAAGTTCAGGCATTTAAGTTATACATTTTCCATGCCTATACAACTTATGGTTATTTTACCTTCATTAGGAAAGATTTAGCCTAATCAAGACCGTTGGTTAGGATGCAGAAGACTTCGATCTATCAGATTATTTTCCCAGTGTGGAGCCTATACTGTCCAAGCCTCAAGCTCTGAAACATTGATATCACTAACAGAGTTAGATTTTTCAGCCTTTTCTAGATATTCCAAGAGGGATGACAGATTTTCCTTCTCCTATGAGGGTACAAACTTTTCTTAACTTTTGTAGAATCTGGAACAAAAGAATGGCCATGTAACAGAAATGTTTAAAACATGCCAAAAGATCGAGTCAGAATAGGGATCCTTAATCTAGGAAATAGTGTAATATTAATAGAGCTAATGAGTTGCCCTTGCATGTTCTCCTAATAGGTCTCTTGAGTAAGGCAACAGTGTGTATTCAGAAAGCACAATTTAATCTCTAAAGCCTTGTTGACATACTACGTACTATTCAAAAATCTCATCTCTTCTTTATTACTGTTGTATATAATGTCTTTCAGAAACTACTTTGAAATAAAAAAGCAATCTTTGTAGTTCTATTAGTTTGAGGAGTAAATATTTGCTACTGGTTTTTTTTGAGTTCAGTTTCAAGAATGAAAATTAGTTTTTATGTTAAGAAGGTTTTTAATGGGGGATATTTTCAAAGGAATAGAGAAAAACTCTGTAGATCTCTCAGTACTTGGAAGGGAATTGGCAGAGCCCAGTGGCCAAGAGGAGACTCAGCTGGTCACAGCCCACCGTGGGTCACCACTGATTTCCCATGCACCAGTTGGTGCAGCCATAAAGCCACAGGATGTCCAAGACAGAAACGCCACAGGGAAACTACCGCACACATTCTATGATTCATTCATTTACACAACTGCAAACACTGAATCCACCAGAAATTTTTGTAAATGAAAGAAACAGAACAAAACAAATCCAAAAACAATTTAAATGCTCGTTGCCCCTTCATTTCTAATATTTTAATAACTGCACATTCTCATAGGAAGAAGAAAAAAAAGGAAAGCTTGATATATAAATTTTTAAAATAATAGGATGCATAATGATGGTAATTAAATAATCTACTTGTTAAAATGGTCTATAAAAGGAAAAAATGCACAAAAAACTATCACTACCAAGACTGTACACAAAGCTAACAAGAAATAAAAGAGCAAATAAATAAAAGACGGTTCATTTTTAATAATTACCACGCTCATGAGTGATGACTGAGGAAGAGAGGATAGTACATTTAGAGTAGTCGAAAGAAAAGGAAATGGGGAAAAAGAAAGAAGTTGAGATTTTGTTTTTGTTTTGCTGTTTGTAAGAAAATAAAAAAAAAACGTGTTAATCGGTTTGAGCAATTATTTTTATGTGTGTGTTGAAAAAGAATAAACAAACCAATCTCATATTGAGAGATGAAATAAATTCTCATGTCAGAATGGTCACTCCAGGAAGCTATTTCTGATTTGGGACTCACAAATATTACTCCAATCCATATCCGGCTGACAGAAGAGGAGACCCAGTCAAATAAACCTGTGTGGCCACTATCCTTTGTGGGAACTGCTATGAAGGGTGACTAAGAACGATCAACAGAATTGTGTTCAGAGCCTCTGGAACTTTAGGTAATAACTGTGGGAAAAAATGAAATTGATTTCTAATTCCAAGACAAGGAAGTCAGACTGTGGATGAGAATTCATTCGCTTTCAGGTCCTTTACATTTGGAAAATGCCCAGGACTTCCGTGAGATGCTAGGGACAGGCAAATACTGGGCCCTGAAATTTGTAGTGGCTCTGAGTTTTCCATATGGGGCCTTCAGGTCGGCTGCTGTAATTGCTGACACAAACATTAGTAACAAAGAGATTTGGCTTCATATTTATTTTCAGAAAACCTAAGTAAGCTTACAGTGCTGCTGGTGATTTTTCTGGAAGGTAGCTAACACAATTAAGTAACTGGATGACTAATATTTAATCCTTGAACCTATACCTTCAAGTACCAAGCTGAAAATAAAATCACACAGAAGCTATATAGGACTAGCAGTGTTAGAATAGGTATAAATGACATCTTTAAAATACAGTAAGAGAAATGCAGCTAATTTTTTTCCCTATTGTGAGAGCAAAAATATACAGAGGTAATTAGCAAGAATAGTTAATCCTAAAATATTTCAGAAAGGCCAGCAGACTACAAATGTCAGACGGGAGAAACCCTATTTTTTGCAACATGATTAGGTTTATAGAAGAGTCAATGTTCCAAAACTAATACACTGATAAGATGACAACTGCAAACCAGACCAAACAAACAAAAACAGATAAACACAGAGGGCCTTGCTAAAACTAAATTAACTTTAAAATCAAACACAAAAGAATAAAAATAAATCAAAACAAAAATATTGCAGATAATTATTTTCTTAACAAATACTAAAAGGAATGCGCAGCAATAGTTGTTTCTTCCTTAAATACACTGTGTGCTATATTTTCTAGTTTATACACACATCTATTTACAGAGAGAAAAATTCTAAGATTATGTGAGTCATTATTTTTGTGCACATGTAAATTAAGTGATCAGAGTTATTTAAACACAAAAATGACTTTAATTTCTTTCATCAAACAACTTGGACTTGCAAAGACATACGGATATGTGAGAGAGAAGGATGACTGTGCTAAAAGGGAGGAGATGGTAGGAACAGTGATAGAGTGGAGCATCTGAAAGGATTACTATCCTAAGGAGAGAGAAGAATCAGACAGCCTGACAGTTTGCTAAAGTGGCCAAAGAAAGTCACACATTCTCTAATTAGATTCATCCATGTGCTTTATAATTTTATAGATAACTCTCTAATAAGGGATCTTTTTCTACTACCCAACTAGGGGAAAGGCCACCGAGGGCAGGTCTGGGACAGAGGGGGGGTTAACGACTGACGTGGGAGGGCTGGATTTATGGTGTGATCTGTGTGCGTGTGCAATTATGAACTTTAAATGAGTCACGTAAGCATTATGTCCATCTAAAAATAACTTTGCATCTCTCTGTATTGAAAAGGTCATCGATAACTGACTCATTTCAGGGAAGAAAGGGAAACAGGTGATCTTTTTAATTTAAGTGATTAATACCTGATCCTTCCTCTGTCACCATTCCAAGTCCCTCAGCCTTGTTTTGTCGCTCAAATGCATTTAGGTCAAGGACACTAAAATAACAGGGAGAAAACATTTAGAGGGCTAACAGAAAATTTTGTTTCTTCAAGAGAGCAAATGTCTAAAAACCATATATCTTGAAATGTGAACCAAATGTTACCACATACTGAAAACATGGCCCAATTCAATGTCTACCAACCATAATTTTCCAAGCAGCAGACTAGTCTCTCCCCAGGGCCTACACTGAAATGATCCACATGAAGCTCAGACAGCAGGCAGTAATGGGTTTCAACTTTGGGAGTGCATTACAAAATTAGCAGACACACTGAAATATAATTATAATAATCATGTTTTTCCAGTTGGAATAGCTTATTACATTAAGTGTGTGTCAGTTTCCGTGATCAAATGCTGTCTGAATGATTTTAAATATTGTAAAAAATAGAAAATGATTATCACAGTTAGTTGGTTAAGGATCATTTATTTGGGGAAAATGAGAAATGCTCTATAAGCTCCCAAATAAAACAAAATAATTTCTTTTTTCTCTTTTAAAAATCAGACTCTACTCATTTTCAAGTATGCAGAACACACATTAATTCTCAAAGGTCCCCATTTAAGCACAGGGAAGACTATTTTAAGACATTCTTAACGTTGAGTAATTTAGTAATTAAGATATTACTAACACCTAACAAGGTAGAAAATAAGACACTACCCATCGTCCCACTTTAAAGTGTGTTTAATCATTAAAAATTCTTCTATGCATAATTATTGTCAGTAATGTAAAACAAACACTTTGAAAGGCACATTGAGTAGACCCAAAACAGGGAGAGTGTGTGCTTACCTACATGACTGCATCAGGCCAGCAAGGCTCTGGAAGAAGCCCACATCCTTTTTCTCCTTGAGGTAGTCAAGCATTTTCTATAGTAAATACATAAACCATATGGCCACTGAACACAAATTTTGCCTTTCGTTAAATAAACAAAGAAACAACAAAAACATGCTTTCTATTCTGAAATAAAGATAAAAAATATTCAGTGCATACAAATATTACTATTGTCATCTTTACCATGAAACAATGACAACTGTGTCAAAGCAAGACAGTTGTACGTTTTCAATTGCAGCAGTACATAAACACGGCTTGGCACAGGGGAGTGGCTCTACATAACCACCATAAGCATTATAAATACACTCAATTCTCTTCTAGTCACTCTTTAAGCATTTGGAGATTTAGATACTTAGTTCAAATTTACTGGGAAGAAGATCCATCTGGAGGTTATTCACAGATTTCCATACAAAAGTGAGTTCCTTAAACAGCATTATAATCCCAGAGTTTTGACTACCGTACGCTAATGACAGAGACAGAAATTCAGTTTCCATTACCACACAAGGAATGATAGGAATCATCTGACTATTAAATTTTTCTCCTCTGTCCTCAGAACGACATCCAGACTCTGTGGTCAAAATTTTGGTTAAACGTAAATATAAAAAGTGCTAAAGCCACGCATGGCTCCGTCTTGTTAGCTGATTGGCACACACCATAAAGAAACAGTTATTTTGAATGTGGATAAAATGTGTTGGAGGTTTCAAACAAGAAGTACATACAAGATGGTAAGATGATAGAAGGCATACCAAAGGTTATAAGAAAATAAAGATACCGCTCTTTACAAATATTGAATAGATGAGAATAATTCCTATCATCAATGCTGTCTAAACAGGGCTCAGCTTAGCAGTCAAAATTTTGGTAGTAATCTTTTTTTAGTAATCAGAATCAAAGGCAATATAAAACTAAATATGTAAATGTTGCATACACACACAGATAGTATATGTATATATATGCACATACGCATACAACTTCACATGCATATATACACACATACACGCACATATGTACACACAGATACACAAAAACATATAACCATTTTGGGGGCATGATAACATTGGTCTAATAAAACATGAAACATTTATTAATCATTGGTCTTTTAAAACAAAAAGCGGCTTACAGGGTCAAAGAGAGGCGGTGGAATATATATCTGAAGGTTTAGAGAGAAAAGAAAAATTTCTGTATAAACAAGTACATATATTACATGACCTCTCAAGGTTCCTTTCAGCTCCAAGGATTTCTGAATATATATATACTATACAATTAAGGTCTTGAAGTAAAACATAAGGCAAGAGAAATTATTTTCTGATAAATATTGTAGAGAGATTAGGTAGGTTCTTTAGGTATTCTTTCTTTTCCTTTCTCTTTTTTTTTTAATGCCATGTAGTCATTTACTATGGAAATCCAAAAGGACTTTCTAAATTGGATGGGAAAAAAGACATCTTTATTTCCACTAACTTCTAACTCAAACTTAGCATTCTTTTCAACTATTAATCTAGGCAACAAACACAAGTAAGATTAGCAGTGACTAGGATTTTGTCACCAATAGAAATTCCAGATATTTTCATATCACATTACAGTTGTTACAGCTATTTTAAAATATTTAGACTAATCATTCTTTCTCAATAATTATTAGAACAAGCACTAGATTTCTTATTTAATGAGTTCACAAAGAAACACATATTACTTTACCAGAAACCTGTTTTATAATATTTTGGTAACCACATTTCAATATACTTGGTTTCTTTTGTAAACCTGTGCAATTTTACTTTGTGTGTTTATAAACATTACACCAAGAGGAGTCCAGAGGCTTCAGCGAACTATAAGAGGCACTAAAAAGAAACCCTGGCTTAGATTATGTCTATGTTCTCTTCCAGTCCTAAAATGTAATGATGATATTTACAGACAAAAATATACAATTTGAGAAAAATGTAAAGATGAACTTTTCAGCCATTCTGGGTTGCTACATAATCTAGTCTAAAACTTTACCAATCTAAAAGCCACCTTCCAATTTTCTCTGCTTTTCTTTTCTCAGACTCAAAGGTTTTTAGCAGCACATTCGTGGCTCTGACCCACTGTCGTGATTCTGAGGTTCATAGCAGCTTGCAGTCAGACATTCTTAGGTTTTCCTTAGCCTCTCTTTCCTTCTGTCAGGGGAGCCCTTTACCTGCCTCACTAACACTTACGCAAGAAAGAATGGTTATTAGTTCCATGTTCACGCACCATGCTTTCTCATACAGAAGACAGGATATAAAAATAAGAGAGAGATTTTAGTCCTGGAAAAACATAATCTGCTGCTTAAATTATGTTTTGTTTTGCTGCTTTTCAATTAGCATAAGATATTCTTCTGAGCTCAGGGCCACACTGAAGGCCATGCAAATGGTGTCCCCGAGGTGTGCAACGCACAACCTGTGCCAGTCTGTTTCTGCAGTTTTTTTCAGTTACTCAGATACTCTTATTCTAATAAACCCACAAACCGTGGCCTTCATTTGGATATAGAGATGGCATCCTTTGTCAGAACTGGTTGAAGTTACTAAAATCCCAGCCCAGATCATGTCTAAATTTTAAACAGAGCATAGCTACAAATCTTGATTGGGAAGTGATTTTCTTGTCTTAAGAGACTAGAAAGAACTACAGCTAAGAGAATTAGCAGTGCATTTTTCTGACATGTTAACCTAGGAGCAGGCTTCATACTATATATACAACAAAATCCTGAGAATCAATTTATAGAAGGTATAACACCATAAAACATGTTACCAAACTAGGCTCTGTAGGTAAGAATATTTATTTTTCACTATTAAAACAAACCAGCTGGTTGCATTGCAAATGACATGACCATACAACATGACTTCAGACTTCTAAAGAGAGCTAGTGCCCCACATGGGGTGTTCAGTGTACTCCTTAGAAGATATTTGGATACTGGGACAAGATGACCATAAAATAAAGACAGATTTTAGATAGAAAATGAAAAATTTTACAACTAATAACTCTTTTAGGATGACTAAAATAGTTCAATAGGATGACCATATAGTCCATTTATTTGAAAGTACACTATGTGAACGGCTTAACGACATTACCTGCTGTACTGTAGAGTTCCCACCATTTAAGATAGCAATTCCAAGTTTCAAAGTAGCAGCTACCATTGGTCCAGTTTCACCTTAAAAATACAAAAAGTAGTGTTCCTTAAGTTATTTTACCTGCTGCATTAATCTATTCTTTCTCAAAATGTACACTTTTAAAAATATTATTACACCCCTACAAATCGGTAAAATGGTAGAGTGGGACAGACTGACTTATATACCCCCCAAAATTAGAAGAGTACTAACGCATATTTTGCCATCAACAGTTTTACTAAATTCTCTATGTTATATTCAAGAATTGACTATATGAGGACATAGAAAAAAATAGGAAGAAACAATTGATTTTGAAATACTGAGACCTAAAATTATTGAGATTCAAAACTAATCATGTGTGTTAAAATAATATTGAAATGAATATAAGCCACTTAAAATTGCCTTTAAGGAAAATTTCTCTCCATCCTCACTTAACAATATTATGTTTGAACAATTTTCATTTCATCACTTTTCTCTTAATATGTTTATAGTCTTGCTTTATTAGGATGAGGGCCTGAGGGCCAAGTCCAGCTTGTCACCTGTTTTTGTAAATAAAGTTTTATTGGAAAACAGCCACACTGTTTCTGTATTGTCTCTAGCTGCTTTCATGCTAGTTGTGACACACTGCACGGCCTGCAAAGCTGAGAATATTTACTATCTGGCCTTTCACAGGGAACATTTGCCCACCTCTGATTTATACGATCGGTTTGCTAGAATTGAGTCACAATTTAATTTCTAAAACTTAATGAACAGAAATCAACCTTTTAGTAAGACTCTGAAAAGAAAAAGCAATATTGGACTTGGTAAATAGGAGCTCACATTTTGTGAAGTCACTTGACCTAGTCATGAACAAGAAATTCAGGGATTAAATAAATCAGCAGAATTTAAATAAGGGAGGTCCTAGAGAGTAAAGTGGAAATCTGAAATATAAAGCCTTCCAGGGAGAGTAATGAACCTCACCTTTGCTGGCACTGATGGTCTGCAGCACCATCTCGGCAGCCCCGCGGTCGTGGAGCCTGGCTTGTTGGTATAGAAGCTTTTGCTTTTCCATTTCTTTTTCCTGAACACAAATCCCAACCATTTATGTTGTGGCTATCAGTAAGCACAGCAGCTTTCTATAAACCATATTTTTAGTCATCTCTTCATGTTTGGGCTCTATGACAACATTATGGACCATTTCAACACCAACAATGTTATTATACAGATAGTAACATATTCAACTCTTGATTTTCCCCTTTATATTTTTCTTGATAGACTTTTGGTACTGGTTTATCAGGATAGATTTTCTCAATTTTAATTATTTGATTAGTCCAAAGCCTGTACCATAGTTTTGAAGTACTGTACTTCAGCAGTGAAACTTGCACTTTCTGAATTATACATTTGTGCATCAGTTTGTCACGTTTTTAATAATCTCCCATGTCATGGCCATAACTTGATACTGCTCAGCAAATGGCTTGAGTTGCAAGGTATCACTGAATGACAGAAAAACGTTAACTGAGACGTGTTGGAGTTTAAGCAAAATTGAAAGCTGACATGGATCAAAAGGTAGGCTTCAACTAAGTGGTGGACTTAGGATAGAGATCTCCCCAGTCACCCCCCAAGAATAAAAGAAGCAATGTGCCTTTATATTTTGTATTCTCTGGTGGTAACAAACAATACTGCATGGTGCTGCTAGAGCAATGGCTTGAGTTCTTTTCCACTTAAGCTACCACTGAAAACATAACGAAGAAAATAAAAATAAAATATAAAGGCACAGCAAGTTCAAGATTGGTAGGATCATTCACTTGAGCTATCCAGTTCGCTGGAGAATTGAGACGGAACTAAGCAGTATAAGTTGCAGAATGAAAGTTGCATAGAGCCCTATGACAGCGAGTCCATCAAATGGCGTGGTAGAGAAGCTTAGTCAATGGGACATGAAACGGTCAATTAGTATCATGTCCATAAACACAACGGCCAAAACATATATGACCTAAGAGCAGGAAGAGCTGCAGCAGAAGTAGCCAGAGTGACAGCTTTGCTGCCATAAACTTTCCATCCAAAGTACGGAAAATAGACACTGGAAGATGGAAGAGGTTTAAAAAATGAAGGCTTGCTAGTTACAGAGTATGAAAAATAAAGTAAACTAAAAGGAGGGGAAAAGAAATGGGCTCAAACAAATGAAAAAAGAAACCTTTAAATCAAAAGCAACCAACACAGACATTTATGCTGTTACCAGAGAGTTCTCGCCGAGGCTGGCAAATTTGTTTCTTAAATCTTTGATAATATCGTGCTGCGAAAACAAAATTGATCAGGGTTTTTTTTCACACTATAGTTAGAGCTCCTGTGGTTAAATTTTTATTTTTTCTTAAATTATGTGATAGGCCTAAATGGAAGCAGAGAAAAGAAAAAAAAGGCAGCTTTGCTTTATATGTAGCCATGCTAACATCTAAAAGGTTTGCCTTCATGTTTAAACCTCTTCCTGTGAAGTCAAAAACAAAACGAAAACAAAACCACACAGACACACAAAACCATATTGTCATTACAACACAGTTTCAGAAAAACCGAAAGAAGATCCTTTCGTCTGCTCTTTAGGTGTTGTTTAAAATTGGTGAGCAACATTTGATTCTTCCTTTTAGACCCAACAATCTTTCACTTTCCTCCCATTGCCGGAACTATAGATGGAACTTTCGCTTCCCAGCTTAACCAACTCCTTTTGTAAGAGTTTTCCAGTAAGACAATGATACGAAATTATTGGCTTAACCAACTGCCCTATTGTTCTCAACAACTAAGAAGCCAAGGAAGTTACAAAGAGCAATTCTTTTATTGACCCAATAGAACATATAAAGATAGTCAACAGGAAATCCAAAGAAGACAGAAGATGGGAACATGCCATACATTCTTGAGGAAAACAAAATGAAACTCTCTGCCATTTGTGCTCCAAAAGTAGGTAGACCAGCTCAAAGATTTGCCAGAACAACTTGCATAAAAGATTTTCAGTTCCCAGTATCCTCTTCAGTAACTGAAATTATGTATGACGGATGGGCATCAGGAGGATAAAGAAATAGGAGATCAAACTGCCTTCTTTAAAAAATAAACTACTTGGCAAAGATCACTCTCATTGCTCTTATATAGCATCTAAATTTCAATAATAATGAATATTTCAAGGGAGATGATGAGACTCACTTGGAAAAAATATTGAGCTGAAAAAGATATACTGATCTAAAAGCAGAACTCATACTTCACAAAGAGTGGTCAGGTCAACCTCTCTCTTGAATTTCCTCTTTGCTAGATTGAGTTGGAAGCTTGCTCTTCAGATGCCCTTTTATATTATTTCTTTCGGGGACTTTGTCCATTGAGAACTACCTCTGGGTATGTAATTTAATCTCATCATTGGAAATTTTATTACAACATAAGAAAACAAAACCTTGAAAGTTAAACCAGAAAGTTTTCAGACAATAAAATGATGGATTATGTGGAAAGAAAAGAACTTATTTTATTTTAAATTTATGGCACATTAGCTTTTCTAAGCAAATTGAAGACAGATCTTTTAAAAGTACCTTACTCAGGGAACCAGCACTTTGAAAGTAACTTTTTAAAGCACCTTTTTAAAAGGAGGGTTTCCTGCCCCACCCCAGATTCTGCTTAAACTGCAAAAGGGTCTTAAACATTATGCCTTCAACCTGCAACAAAGAATTATCAGCTGTTATCCTAATGAGAAATTTATGACTATTTTCAAGGTCAAAGGTGATCATAAATCAGAACCATGATCAAATCACAGGCGTTGAAGGGAAGTATTCAACATCATGATTTGCTTTTAGTATAACTGAAGTTTATAATAAAATTATTAATATTCTTCCATTTTTTCCAAGAGTATCTCAAGTTTTTAGCACTTGATCAGGGGGAAAGTAGAAAGGCCTAAAGAAAAAAATCCATTTCAACAATTTGCCTTATATGAGAAAAAATATTGGAATAGGAAGAATAAGAATACACTGTCCCTTGCTTCTTGATGGAGAAAGTAGTTTATTCCCATAACAAAGTTGAAAAATGTATTTTAAACCAGGGCAGCCTGATGACAGCAAAGAAATTCACATTGTTCCTGAAGGACCTTCCTCAGTTACGTGGACATGGAGGCAGCGTTGTGCATCACAGGCTGAGGCTACTAATTCTACAGTCTGTGCGTTATGCCAAATGAGCCCCGTTGGCTTGATTTTTTTCTTTGCTTTTCCAAGTTTTCAGCAACTGCTGAAAAGGTTTTCACAATGTTTTCCTTTTAAGCTGCATGTGGCGATAGTTATAAGTGAATAGAAATTTCCAGAAGCTGAACTCTTTCTAAAAATATTTCCCACAATTTAGTAACGTTATAAGTCAATATTAAATATTCTTATTTGGCATGTTAAATGTAGTCATAATCTACAAGGTGATGTTGAATCTCAATATTATAAGAAAAAAGATTGAAATATGGAAGATTCAGTTGGATAACTATGAGACAAAGATGAAAGGCAGTGAAATGCTACTAATAATTTCGTTTATAACACAAACAGGCCAACTCAGACTAAGGAAAAACAAAAGTATAGAGAACAGTCTTATTCTCCACTTCAATTAATTCTGTTCTATATTCCAACTTCCGAAACTATAGATTAGCCACATTCATATAGAGATGACTCACAGTGCTAGGAAAACACTTATAAGATTATAACTTTAGTTAATAATGGCTGCTTCCTCAAACTTTTGGATTTTAAATTTAATTTTTTTAAAAATAAAGAAATGTATATGGAGTTCCCTAGAAGTAAAGCTCCATGACAAAAGGGGCCATAGCTGGTTTATTTGTCTGATCCACCCTCACCAGTACGCATATACTGTATATCCAATACAGTTCCTTGCACGTAAAAGATGTTGAAGAAAATGTGACTGAATAACAGAACTAAATAATGTGATATCACTCAGTGTGTATGATCAACCTGAAATTTTATAAATGTTTTCATTTGAAGAGCTACAAAGCTAGTCCAATGTGAAACTTTATTCAGTTCACTTTCAGTACATGGTCTAAGAAGTCTAGGAGTATACATCCACGAACCAAGAATAATTCTCCAATTGTAGTTTTCAGCTCATTTAATTTTTTGTCTGTACCCCTCATTATTACCCATTCTCTATGCTGCTGAACTATCAAATCTTTTAATAATCTTCCAGAGTTCTGCTTCTCAATAGGATGAACATAGTTTCTAATATTCTCTCTTTATCAAAAAAGAGAAAAATGTTTTCACCCAAAGCAAACTTTATTTAAATGCTGATCGAAGTTTTACTGATAAATGATCGAAGACAAGAACACTAAACCAGAGCAACGTAGTTCAATTAATGTTTGGGAGGCTCTGAAGTTTTGATGTGCTGTGTAGTGTGACTTTATGGCTTACTTCTTCCTGTACCATATATACTTGCATTTCGGTTGGAAGGTTGTTTCCCCTGGATTCAGCATGTTTAGAACTAATTAATACTATGCTAAAGCAATAAAACCCAGGTGAGCTGAAATAATTCTATATTATAGGGTCCTGTTGACAAAATTTATACTACTCTACAAAAAGCTCCACTAACAAAGTACAAAATGAGAGGAAACAATGACTTACTCTAAAATCAGAGGTTATCAAATTAGCAAAGGTAGGTTGACATCATTAGAAGGAATGTGGTTTATCCTGAGCACAAAATGGATTTAACAAGCCTTCCTTTACCTACTTGTTTGTTTGTTAAGCCTTAAAAGCACTGGATACTGCCTTGAATACAGGAAATAAACGCTGTGCAGTTCTACTAGCAGCCCTCACAAAAGGGAGGAAAGAACAATAAGGTGACTGATGACATCTAATCAAATAAAGGTGTGGTGAGATCACGAAGGTGCCAGAATATTGGGCTAATTAGTGAGAAAAAGAAGTTTAGGATAAATTTTATCCTAGAACGGATCATAACAACTCATTATTGGGATTTTGAGATCTCCCAATTCTAGTAGTTCCAGTGTTTGTAATTCTAAGTTTTCACAAATTCGAAGTTTTCACAAATTACTAATCCTACCCCAGATCCACTCTTGAGGAACAGCTATACTCTAAGTACTAGATACAGTCTCAAAATTCCCTGCCAAGAGTTGCCTGTTTAGCTGAGAGAAGGATTTTTCTGGAGAGTGTCTAAAGGATACATAGGCCTTCCATTCTTGCAGACACTTGATACTCCTCCTACAATAAGCCATCCTCAAACGGCCCCTGTACACCTGAACTTTATTGGATAAATTCTCAAATAATCACTTTTACTGAATTACTGAGGACTTTTTTCATTATATCACACACTGTCGTCTTCACAAAGACCCTCAGGGAAAAAAAAAAATGCTTCAGGAATTTTTGTTTCCCCTAAACAAGAAGACTGGCTTTATTTTGCTGATATAGTAAACCGTCACATTTATGTGATTTTTATGCTGGCTCCTAGAAAGCTTGGAATCAGCAGTGCTAACAACCTGCAGCAAATGAGCAAGACTCTGTGGCTGGGTTTCTGGATTAATCTCATCCTTAGAAGGCTGTACTTTGTGTCTCTAAGTGCTTTTCATCCTTCAACACTTTTTTTCTTTCTCTAACTGTATTATGTATAATTGTGTGATGTTTTAAATACCAAAATAGGAAAAGGTAGAGATATATGTACAGAAGCTAGACATTATTTTCTGTAAAACATTTTTATTGCAACATTCCTATTCTAAAAAACATGGGGTGCTTTTTCGCTCCCCCCACAAAAGATCAGAAGAAAAGTAAGGAAAATGTATATGTTTCTATCAATATTTACATGTGTAGAATAATTATGAAATATCCCTGAAAATTAAAAGAATTCACTTATGAACAGCAAATCAGACAATTTTAAAAGTGGATATGACGCCTGAGAACATCTAGTTCAAAGCCTTAAGTTCAAGTAAGAAAAAGCTGAGGCACAGAAGTATGAATTGTGACCTGCTGAAGACCATCCAGTCAGCATCTGCATGAGAATCCAGGTCTCCTGTCTGATGCACTTCTGTGCTCACCAGATGGTAAAAGTTTCTCTATGGGCTTCCCTGACTTGATTTTAGCAAGGAAGTGAAATTGATTAAATGTAATAATAATAACAAATATTTATAGAGCTTGTTATGTGATAGCCAATGTTCGGAGTGCCTTTTTGTATTAACTAATTTAATCCTCATCAGTATCCTGTGAAATAGATACTATAATTAACCCCATTTTATAGAAAGGAAAATTGAGGGTTAAGATCACACAGCTAGGTGGTGGAGCTGGGATTCAAAGACAGGTGATTCAGTCAAGTATCTGTGCTCTTAATGATTCTGCTGTATCCCATTTACTGTAGATGATGAAGTCAAGCATAAAGTTCAACTTGGATTATTTAAAAAATGACAGCATATGAAGTCAAATTATTGTGCATGTCAAAAATGCACCATTAGAGCCAACCCTGATGGCCTAGTGGTTAAAAGTTCAGCACATTCCACTTTGGTGGCCAGGGTTCAGTTCCTGGTTGCAGAACCACACAACTTGTCTCTCCGTAGCCATGCTGTGGCAGTGGCTCCCTGAGAACTAGAAGGACCTACAACTAGAATATACAGCTATGTACTGGGGCTTTGGGGAAAAAAAAGAGAGGAAGATGGGCAACAGATGTTAGCTCAGGGCAAATCTTTCCCAGGGAAAAAAAAAAAGCACAATTATATGTTTAAACATATGTTCTATACAGTTTGCTCTTTAGGTCCACACACTCATATGCATGAATTACCATATATAAAATATAGAGGATACAGAAGACTATGCTTTCTGGGAATTTTTCTCATACCAAGACCTCTCATACTCTACCCCATCCTAGGCCCTTTCTCTCCAAGCCTTGCTAAGTAGTCTTGCTTCTGAGCCAGGGTGGCCCTAGAAATGGCTCATACCATTACTGTGGTTATGAAAGCTGGGGTTGCTACCTCCACTACCAGTCACTAAGGAGATCCATGCTGATGGGACAGAGAAGCTGCAGTGCCTGGGCACTTGGCAGGCTGGACCCAAGCTGGCTGTGGCTTCCCCAGGGGCTGTGTGGAAGAGCTGGATAAGAAATTATGAAGAAATCAACTCCCTACGACAAATAAGAGAAAAGAGGTGGGACCGAACCAGCAGATAAAGTGCTCATCCTTCCCCAGCAGGCACTGTTCCATGATGTATATGGCCTCTCAAGGGGCATCTGAGATGACTGAGCAGGTAGCTGTGCTACTGAATAGCCGTGGTCAGCTCAAGAATGTACAACCTTGTATTTGCTCTCCCTCCTTCCCTGTATCAGTTCTCTTCTTCCCTCACTTTTACTTCCCAGGGATTGTAACACCTCCAACCCTCAAAAATTGTTAGCACATAATCTCTTTGCTCTGTTTTTAAGGAACCTGGTCTAAGACATGAGGGCATTCCTTGAGATCAACAAGTTAGTAAATAAAAGTGCAGTTGGCAGATTGCACAGTAGGCATGAGTATTGGAGAATGCTGGCCATCAAAACTCCTTCCCCTCTCTGCTCTATGATTCACTGGTACATCAAGCAACTCAACACTTTCGTCCATATTTTGGACACGAAATAGAGATTCTACAGTAGGAACTAAAGAATGCTACATTTTCTTGATAAAAGCAATAATTATTTCAATGTTTTATATCCATAGCTATATCTTCAATTTTTTATTTATTTTAATTTTTTTCCTAAGGAAGATTCACCCTGAGCTAACATCTATTGCCAATCTTCCTCTTTTTTTGCTTGAGGAAGGTTACCACTGAGCCAACATCTGGGCCAATCTTCCTCCATTTTGTATGTGGGTTGCCACCACAGCATGGCTGATGAGTGGTGTAGGTCTGTGCCTGGGATCTGAACCCACAAACCCAGGCCACTGAAGTGCAGTATGCCCAACCCAACCACTATGCCATGGGGCCAGCCCCTCAATGTTTTGTTTTTAAGGGTTCTCTTTGTTAAAATTCAGGAAGCCCTTCTAATTTAAATTGTGTGTTCCTATGAATAGAATTGTATGAACCCATTCAAAGATCAAATCAAATTATCCAGCTATTTGAGAGGGTACATCTTATAGCTAATTCATTCTTGCAGAACTACCAAAAAACGCCCCCTGGAATTCTATTCAAAATTAGACCATTGGAGGGGCCAGGCAAAAGTGCTTTTATCACTGTGTAGACAATTTGGACCTAAATTTATTCTTCCATACTGAATGGTGCATACTTCGGAACATGAGCTGGGTATTGGTCTGAGTACTTTAGCAGGTATGATGTCATTTTAGTTATGTCTGAGGCCCATTTGGGAGAGAAAATAAGTTATTCTGCTAAGTTTTTTATTACAGAATGTCAACTCTGCCACTGGCATATTTCATATTTAAGACATAAGAAATCCTCTTTAATCAATAGTACAGAATAATGAGACCTCAGAGACTCATCAGAGAATTCATCTGTGAATTAGAAATTGGGCATTTGCCAAAGGATGATGCAACTTGCCTAATATTTGAGAAAGATGGTCTAGAAGGTAAGTTAACGCTCCATTCCTCTAGCTCACTTAAGCTCCATTTCATTAATTTAGATTTTTCAGTAAGTAGTAAATCTGCATTATAGTACCTTAGTATTCCACACTGAATTATCATTTAATGCCATACCCTCAGATTTCAGAGAATGGTAACAGAGAAGAAACCATTTGAAGATGTTTCTGTTTATTTTGCAAAATCACAGTTTTAAAGTGTGGTCTATTCTGGTACCAAAGCTGTTTGTTGATCAACGTGAGAAAAATCTCTCATGCTCAGAAAAATGAAATTATTTGACTTGAAATGCTATTATTTATTTGTTCCTATTATTATTTGCTTTGGCTTAGGAAAACTTCAAAGCTAAATAAAGCACTCAACTGCAGTAATTAACATTTCAGGTAATTGCTAAAACATTTCTTCCTTTTCAGTTAACATTGACCTCTTTATAAGACTCAACTGTCCTTTTTCATAGTTTTAATATTGAAGTAGCCTCAAATCTAAAAAAGGTTATATGTAATAATTAACTAAATATGCAATAAAATTATTAAATAGTAGTTGTAGAAAAAGTATATTTACATTTATCATAGACGAAGCAGGGAATTAAATTATCAAGTTAAATCAGGTAAGTTTTAACAGGATTGTATCAGTAAAACATACAGGTGACGGAAAAAGAAAAGAGCTGGCAAATACTTGGCATTTTAGTCCCCACTCCTTGTTTTCCATGTTTCTTGAGTGTTATTTTATTCCTCACGGAAATCTTCCTTAAAATGCCACTTTTTTATATCTATTTTTTCTTCTCAATATCTTTGCTAAATACCTTACAGATAGAGAATTTAAGTAGAAAGTATGGCAAATATCAATAATCAGCCAGTTATATGGATAAAATTAAATTATAACACACTTCACATTATTCCCAAATGTACTTATAATTCGTTTTAAGAATTATTGAAACTGCATTCAGATTCCTTATAAGTTAAATGAAAAATTCCACTATTAGACTTTATCTAAATGATATTACAACTAGACATCTCAATGGAAAAAGTCTGGCACACTATTAAATTTATAAAGAGAAAGTAATAATCCAGTGGTCTGGTCAAATTTTTCTGTGTTTTTTTTGGTATCACAGAGTCGACCTCAGAGAAAGTATTTTCCTAGGTGATCGACTGAACACCACTCTGCTTTTCAACTTGGAAAGAGTTCATATTGCTTACTCACAGAATTTATATTTTGCAAATAGTAGATTGTTACACAAATTAGACATAGATAATAAATTATAGTCCCAAGTCACATGGAGATTCAGTAAAACATCTGGTTAAGAAGTGAAAATTCCCAAATCTTGTCTATTGTGTTATGCTTATGAATATGTGGCAATCACCGGCAATTTTAAAATCCTGTCTCATGCTGGGACTGTCATACATGCTGATTTATATCCTCTTTCTTGGGATTAATTGCCAGGTTTCACCATTATATGAACTTCTTGCCCATCATTGTAAATCCAAGGCATGTAGCCCATTCTCTCAGGTCAGGCTCCACACCTCACCTGATTTCTTGTCTTCAGTCCAACCTGAATCCTAGACTCAAAAAGCTAAGATTCCACTTCTAGCCATTCCCAGACTTCTTTTCTGAATAGGGAACATTTCTAATGTCATCAAATTTGACCTTATTTACCAAACTGGATTTGCTTTTGTATCTCCCTGAAACTCCATTCCTCTTTCAAAGTAAAATGATTTTCTTAACCAGCAACACCTTCTCATCCTGGCCTGCCTTCCCTACCCACACTCACAGATATCAACACGCTCTTGGGGCATGAACTTCTGTGCTATCTAGAAAATCAAATCTTTGGTTGATGTTAGGAGGTCCTTTCATGTTTTTGACCCTCAACAATTCACAAGAATTCTACCTGAGATAATTAGTGATAAAAGTATAAAAATCTACCAAATTAGTATCACGCTCATTATTACTTATTATTTAAGCCCATAATATATTATTAAGTGTTATGTCCATTATTGTCATTAACCACTACATCCACCCAATTGGAGCTATATATGATAGCATCTGCATGAACTCAAATTTTTAAATTTACAAGGATCATGATGTAAGAACAATATATTCCTCCAAATATAAAACTGAGTTAAAATATTATAATTTGTTTCTTCTAAATAGATTGTTTATTATGACATTCTAAATTCATCTTAACAACAAATCTTTCACTGTTTTTTTACAGAAGGCTAGAAGAATACATTTAAAATGAAAAGCTTTGTTTTTTAACTGAAGTTACGATGAAGATTTTCTTCCTAGGATGTTTATGACTGATTTTCCTACTAAACAGTCTCATGAAAATAAAATGTAAGCTTAACAGAGTTCATATCAGAGAGAAATTTTTGTAATTCTAGATCAAATTGTTTTCTCTTAGCAAATTTTCCAAGAACTTCGCTATTCAAAATATTGACACACAAACAATCGTCAAGTTCTTCCCTATAGTGAAATGCTGAAATCAACACTGAAATAGTGGAACATAATCTCTAATTACTAAATGAAGGTACTACTAACACAATGGAAAGCAGATTTCTTTCCAGTCTCGCCAGCAATGCCATTTATCACATCTCCTTTCAAGTACTGAGACTGGTCTTAAAAAACAAACATCAAGAGGGATGAGGCCAGAATGCCATGCTGAAAGGTCTCTAGCTAAAAGTTAATCACCTAAAGGGATGGACTCTTTTATCCCAGCACAGTATGCAGCTCAAAATTAACATGTAGGGTAAAATTTCAAATTACAAGTCATTTAAATTGCAAGAAGAATAAACCTGTGTCAAGGAAAGGATACTGAAGAGACCAATTGCATTGGAGCTACAAACTTGTAGAAAGATCGCAAGACCTTTTATTACAAAAGAATCCAAGATGTTGGGTCTAATAAAGGTAAATGTCACAAGAAACCGAAACTGAGACCCAGACAAATACACACATATATATAGTTTTACCTTGCTGCGTTGGGATCCTGTGACCTTAGGAAGGATGAGGACAAGAAGCAAAATAGCAATAAACAACTGCTCTGAAGACAACTGATAGACCACAAACGGCGTGCACTTCAGAAAAACAATAGTATTTGCTGCTCACAGCTCATTCTAATTTACCTCAGTTTCTAATCAATAAAGAGGGATTTGAGAATAGAATACACATACATCAGAACAGCTTATAGTGACACATAGGAAATTAATCTTACGGCATTTTTCTCAGCGAGCAATAGTCCTGGCTTATTCTCCTGTTTTTGTATTTTTACACATTGACTTCAATGCTGGGATGCTCAGATCAAACTGTTTCTGAGAGGGGCACTACTGACATCCACTCCTCACCTATGCCTTTTTTGGGTCCACTGTAATCAGAGACTTACTGCTGGTTACTAATATATTTCCAGACTCTTCGACCTCAAAGTCTAGTCACGTAAATTAATAGAAAAAAAAAAAAGAACCTAATCTGTTTCCTTCCACTTAATTTCTTTTTGAAAATTCTAAAAAAAAAAAAAAAAAAAAGAACCAATAAATAAGGAGAGTGGTAGTTAGCAAAAAGCTAGTTTTTCTCATAAAAAGCAAAAATGCGTCTAAGCAAAGGAGGAAAATAACATATATTTACTTTCCTTCTGGCTAATGAATATTGAGCAGTATTTCAAATTATATGGATATTTAAAAGCTGAGAACGTTTGAGAAAATAATTATAAAAAATAGAACATAGTCCTAGGAATATACGCACCCCTACCTCATGCAAGCAAACTGCATCATGTGCCACCATTTACATATGTACAGGGAATGAGTGACCTTAACGGGCAAAAGTCGAAAGAGGCCAAATCTTTAAGACTTCTTCAATTCAGAAAAAAATCGCAAACCGAAGGTTTAATTAAAAATCCGATGCTGTGTCGCTCTTCAATAAATATTTTCCTCACATGTCTGTTGGAAATTTCAGATCACAACATTCAATGAGATGAGAACAATTTGAAGCAATCTCATCTCTGAGAGTTCTCAGGAACACTCATTCTGAACATATGGGTTTTGTTTGGTTATTTAACTATTCTATGTTCCTTGGTCTTAACTTCAGCAAATGTTAGGACTCAGATATGTCCATCCAGCTTCTGACATGCAGTTCCTTGACACAATAAGCTGCAATAAGCCATGAAGCAAGAAACATAAATGTCAGTTATAAGCTATGAAACAATGTTTCAAAGTAGGAAAAAAGAAAAATCTAGAAAGATTCATCTTACTTCAAAACTCTTCACTTCCTCTTCACCATCATCATCTTCCTCGTCATGACAACTCTGATACATGTAAAAAATTAAAAAGATCAACAGGACTAGAATATGTTGAGACAGAAATTACAAAAGAATTTAGCATAGAATATCAAATCATTTGTATTAGTTTAACATCAACATTGTTTAAATATATTAGATATAATATAAATATGTTAGATATGATAAGCTTAGATGATATAATCAATAAAATTCATGACCTAAAAGAAAATTATATTGTGTACTTACAAAATTAAAATATGAAATTACCAATTTTATACATATCATGGAGATATTTACAAGGTCCACATCATACTATACATAATACTTATTCATGCATTTGCCTTGTTCAAACCAAACTGCAAGCCTTAAAGACAAGCATCATTGTTTGCTCTTATTGTACGCTGCCATTACAACACACTAATACAGATACATGCAATAACTAGGAATTAAAATTAATAGAGAGCAATGTGCATTAATTAAAGTCATTCTTGTAATCTCTTTTTAAAAGTTCATTTTTTATTGTATTTGGTCCAAAGGAGGAAAGTGAAATTCTAACTGCTACTACTATTATCCTTTTATAGAAAAATGATAAAACTGATTCCATGATTTTGAGTTAGACTCCCAGAAATGATAAAGGAGTTGTGCTAATCCATGAATATAGTTCTATCCAATTCCCACAGCTGAAATTTTTGCTTGATAAGGAGGCAGAACAGTGTGGTGGTTAGGTACATGGCCTGAGAACACAGAATGCCTGGTTCAAATCCTGATGCTGCCAATTGTTATCTGTTTAGCCTATGGCAAGTTCCTTTACCTCTCTGGGTCTCCATTTCCTCATTTTATGTGGGAATAAGAAAAATAGTACCCAGTTCCTGAGGGATCACATGAATTAATATATGTAAATTGATTGCCACTTAGGAACAAGTGTTTGAAAAATAATAAGCTCTTAATAAATCTCAACTGCTATTATTATTATGGTTTGGAATTAGGAGTATCATGTCGACCAAAGGAAGCTGGTCATTAACCAAGACCTGTGGTAGGAAGAGACCTATAGCTCTTCAGAGTTAGACGGTTCCCAATCTTCTAAGGACTTTTTATGGTTGGTAAGCACTCAGTGTATCATTGAAGTGCATGGAAGCACGTGGTTAAATATAAGTTACGAGTCAGAAGAATACTTCTAATTCAATGATTCACAGCACTCTGAGTATGGAGATGAAGTGGGGATGGGAGGGAGGGTACAAAATGTGATCCTTCCATCCACTCAATGATAAATGATAGAAGGCTTACCACATTCTTTCGTTCATTCAACAAATATATACTGAGTATCATGCTTTCCATTTAGAATAATAAGAATGTGAACATGGTTTGCAAAAGAGAAAATAAGGGACCACAGACCCGTGACAATTTCACTACATGGAAAAGGTGTTAAAACAGCATGTTTCACCACAAAAACAAAGAGGTTACTTATTCATTCAGAGTGCAGGAAATTTTTCATTCTGTGCTAATTTTCTACTATGTGCTAATGTCACCTTGATGCCCATGTCATCAGTTAACCAGGAATGCGGAAAGTAAGAACCCATGAGAACTTTAGCAAAACATATCTGGAAGGCAAATCTGTAGTCCTCCATAAATACTGTACATCTAACGAGGAATACAGAGGAATTTTGGCTTATCTGCTCCTTAGGATCACTGATGTCACGTTTCCCTCCATCTGCATTAGCAATTAGGAGTGAAGCATGGGAATTTTATCAGGTGACAAGCATGCTTCCTATTTAAGCAAATTAGAATACTAGTATCAAATGTCTCTTAAAGATATGATGTTTTAAATTTCCTCAAACACATTATCTCCTTTATAAATTTCATTATCTTCAGAAAAAGTTTGAGATGAAGAATGTATTCAGAAAAATTGTCACTTTGAATTATAATAATATGCTTTGAAGCTATAAAATTCACATGATATGTTTGCTTTTGTGTAAAGGAATTTAGAGCTCTAGCTGACAAATATTTTTTACAAAGAATTATTTTGAAATGAAATATTTTAAACTTTTAAAAAACTCTTCCTAAGACAATTTAGTGAGATTTGTTTCTAATAAGGTTAAAATTTGTGATTTTTTTAATACCTATTAAGCCTGAATCTATTTGGAGTATATATCTGACAAAATTCATCAAACCCATAAACTACTTTAAACTTGTACTGATTGGCATGAGGGTATGCTGGGACCACAAGAAAACTCTAGCAGATCTCTAGCACTTTGTAATGTATTGGACAGAAAGAAAAAGATTTACAGGCATAGGAGATGCAGTTTTCAATAGCAAACTGCATCCATGCAATATATATGATAATGCCCAAGTAAACAGCAACTTCCATTAGATGGTCTTGAAGCACAGGATTTAGCTTTCTGGATCAAAATGATAAATTCTAGGCAAGGAATCGTGATACTATATGCCAGGGAAGAAAAGTGAATAAAATCTGTACTTAAAGAGGCAGAAGCATGGAATAGAGAATTTAAAAGAAAAAATTAGAGAAAACTAAAATAGAGGAGACTTCAGACCATTCAGGCATCTGCACCAAAATTCAAGATTGGCACTGAGAATAAGTAAAGCAGTAAGCAGGGCACTTCATCTGGCCAGTAACTGCTGGAAATTTCATTCTGCAAACCAAGCATATTTTATACAGTCTTAAGTTGCCTTTTTGATTGTGTAACTCCTCAGAAGATGGAGAAAGCAAAAATAGAAACTTCTGGTATGGATTTAAACCTAACAGCTAATGGGTGAGAGAGAAGAGAGAAATCTCGTAAGAAAGTCACTCTGGTATTTTGTCATTTTAACCAATGAAGAATGAACTACTGGGCATAAATTAATGTATATCTTAAATATTTCAATAAGTTAGTAAGAGAAGGAGGAGGAAAAGGCTTTTTTAGCTAGAAACTCAAAAGAGTGGAAACATTATTGAGTGTTTAATTTATGATGTTGTCATTCTAGATACTTCCAATACTCGTTTAAATGGGTAAAACCGTTCCATTACGATGAAACAGCTTCAGACAGCTCAGGAGGGATGATGGAAAGTAAAGAGAGAGTTTGAGAATCAAGCATGACTGGTCATGTTGAGGACAAAGGGGGTGATGAGCAAACTAAAGTGGATGCACTGGAAATTCTCTGATAAGATTTTTAAAAGAAGAAGTATTCATGATGGAAGTAGGGTGGTGGAAAGATAGGCAAGAAAAAAAATATATTAACCTAAGGTTTAGAACAAAGTGTGGCTTGATGAATACAAAGATTTAAAATGACTTTTCAAGATATAGCCAAGGCAAGGAGAACAGGAACAGTAAGTACGTGATTTAGAGCAGATGCTGTAATAATAATAACAGAGAGGAAGTGCAGAACAATGCATCAGCTGTTTGCTTCAGACTCAGCCACCAAAGAGATGTGATTTTTTGGGGGGTGGGGGCAAGATTCGCTCTGAGCCAACATCTATTGCCAATCTTCCTCTTTTTCTGCTTGAGGAAGATCATCCCAGAACTAACACCTGTGCCAGTCTTTCTTCATTTTGTATGTGGGTCGCTGCCACAGCATGGCTTGATGAGTGGTGCAGGTCTGTATTTGGGATCCGAACCCATGAAGCTGGGCCACCAAAGCGGAGCCCCTGGACTTAACCACTACGCCACAGGGCTGGCCCGAAAGAGAATTGATTTTAATTAGAAAAATTACTGAGCCAAGGGAAATGAAAATTGAGACCCCAAGGAAATACCACTTTACACTCATATATTGACAAAAATTAATAAATCATATAATATCAAATATTGGAGAAGATATGGATCATCAGAATCTCTCTTAAACATTGTGGGTAGGAATGCAATAACTTTGGAAAACAGTTGGGCGTTTTCTCCTCAAGTTGAGTGTTCACACATCCCGTGGCCCCTGAGTCATTTACAATAGAAAAGATAAATAAGAACGGGCATTTCAAGCCCGTTCCACACCAGCAAAAACATGGATGCAACTCGAAAGGCTATCAACAAAAAAGCAAATGGAGACGCTGCGGTGTAATTGCACAATGGAATATAATATGAGTCAAATCAAATAAACTCCAGCAACACACAAATGTATGGATGAATCTTAGAAAACAATAAGAAGTGAAATAAGTAAGTACCAAAAGATTGCATACAGCATATTTCCCTTATAAAAGTTAAAAACAACTAATTAAAATATACATAATTATATGTGTAATGTATATGTATTAATAAATGCATATAATAAGTGAAAATTATATAAAAGGAAAGCAAGGCTGTCTTGAACATAAGATTCAGGATGATGGTTTCCTTGTGCGGGGAGGCAGGGTATGGGTTAATGGGGATGATCGTGTGACTACACATAAGATATTATCAAGGTTTTAGCTTTTCTTGTGAGTAGCAGTTTTATGGCTAGTTACCACATTACTAGAAATGACTAAGTAACTAACTTAATAAAAGTAGGCCACTAATGGACCAATGATGAGAGTGTGTCATGAATCCAGTGCTATGATTAACCTAATTCTGTGCTCCTATGGTTAAAAAAAAATCAAAACTGAAAGTAAAAACCTAATTAAGACATAAATGATGGCTTCAAAAGGCCCTGCAAGGAAGGAAGGCCCTGGTGAAAGAAGACATGAAGACATGAATGTCTTGAACTGAGTTCAAGTTTCAAGACTCAAGGCAAAAATAATCATAGGTGAATGCAAAACGACTGTTGGTAAACTCCAAGAAACCATGAAGGGCAAGAGGAAATTTCAGACTATCAAGATGCTGATTTTCAAAATTAGAAACTACTTATTAAGAAGTTTGACATCAATCATCAAAATTAGCAACTTAGATAAACACAGGGAAGCACACTTACCAAGTTTGTGGTTAACGTGAACGGAAAGAGATATTTAACACTGAATGATAGAAATGAACTTTAAAAATATTTTGGACTTGGACAATCGTCTGACTCTAATTAGAGAAATGATGACATTTACTTAATTAAAAAGTATATCAATTGTCAAAACAGAGGTATGTGAGATAAAACTCAACATAAATTCATAAATGACCTGGAATTTAGATTGACAGGCAAGCTCAAAAGGAGACAAAAATGCAAGCTGGCTGCCAAAAAAATTAATGAATTCTTATACTTTATCATAAACGTATAGGATCCGAAGTCTGAATAAGCAAGTAAACAGTCCCAATGTGTCCTACCCAGGAGAACTCGTTCCTAGCATACTGTGTTCAATTCATTTCTAGGTAGCACACATTGATAAAAGAGAGCACACACAGAGTAGAATGAACTGAGTGATGAAAGTTTGGCATTCCTGGGCTATGTTTAACAATAAAAGGAATAAGATTACTTAATTATGAAGGGGAAAATCTTGAGAGAAAGTGAGCATCATCAAATATTTGACCATCTATCACAAGATTAGATTTAACCTTAGGATACAACTAGAACAAATGTGGAGGCAGGATCTGGTCCAGTCACAAGGAAGAACTTTAACCATCAAGAATATCCTACTCTCAAACCAGGAACTTCTACTTTTTCAGCCCACCTGCTCATTGCTTCTTCAACCTCAGAGGATGACAGTCCACGGACTCCTTTACAATCTCCTTATTTATCAGCTCCCTCTTTCCTCACTTCCTTATTTATCCTAGTTAGAATCCAAGATCCAATGACTCAGCCACTCTCATAGCAATATACAAAGCCCCTTCAATCCACTGTCCTTCAACAATGATCTGGCAAAAATATTTATCCTTAATGAATCTAACTTCTAATGCCTTCTCTGAATTTGCATTTAGTTCTGGGAACTGCAAGAGAAAAGTCACACAAGCAGGAAGACCGGTACTACTATAAATTCACAGAAAACAACATAAATCAGGTTTGCTACACTGCTTGAGAATTCTATTTTAGTTTCTAGTCAATATTCCATGCCAATTTCTACAGAAGGAATATCCTTCCTCTTTTATCTTTTAACCCAGCGTTTTTTAAACTATGAGTTTCAACCCATTAATTGGACATGATATCTATTTAGTGAGTCATGCTCTAAAACAATTTTTTAAAATTTAAATAGAACAGAAAATATCAGACTATCCTGCTCATAGGAAGGGTATAATTTCATAATTTTCTTTCAAGGTATCTATTTTTATGTTTTTGTAAACATTCTGGGTAGATGTATTTCTTACTGTGGGTTATGGTTTGAAATAAAGTTGGAAAGCCATGACTTTTCCCTCATGCTCTGTAACCTGTCTCTCGCTTGGCTCCCATTGACTTAAGGCCTCACTCCACAAATTATTCCCTTGCCCATTCTATTGGGTCCTTCCCATCAGGAGAAAGGCACGTTCAAATCTCTCTCTTCAAAAAAAATAAACAAATGGCAAACAGACAAAAATAATCCCCCTTCAACCTTGCAATTCCCTGTAGAGATTTAGGACCATATATCTTTCTCCTCCCTCTCAATCTTCTCAGTAAAGAAATGTTTATGTCACATTGCCTTATTTGTGAATCTCTACTTACTTCCCCACAACACAGCATTTGCACCACCAATGGCCCCTCTCCACAATCCTCTAGAACTATTCTCACCACGGTCACGTGATATACATGTAATACATCCTGGAGAACTTTTAATCCTTATCTTGTTCACCCCCTCACCAGAATACCAAACACTTATTCCTATACCTACTATATATGTTCACACTTAAGCTTCTCTCCTATTTTCTTTTTAAGGGTTCCTTTTCTTCTAACCATCTTTTAAACTTCCTTGTCCTTAGAAGCTCAGTCCTAGGCCTTCTTCTCTTCTCATGCTGCCTTCTCTGCTTGGGCAAGACCATCCACTCCTACGGCTTCAATTAGTTGCTGATGCTGATGAATCTCAAATCTGTATTAATAAGCCTTACCTGTGTTATTGAATGTCAGACATGAATGTCTGGACAGTCAATGGTCAAGTACTTCCTTAAACCACAGACTAAGTGGCCCTCACTACTATGCTCTGTTACCTGTTCCCAAAAGTCCTAATAGTTTCTCTACCATTAAACTTATTAGAGTTTTTTCTAATCATTTGTTTAAATTTCGTTTTCTCCATCGGTCGAGAAATTCCAAGAAGGCAAGCTGTGTTTGTTTCTTTCTTATTCACCATGTTATCTCCAATACCCTGATGCCCAGTGAGTATTTGTTGAATGAATGAACATCTGGAAAATCAGTGAGCTCCTCACAAATAAAATGTTAAAGGAGGCAACAATGATTACCTGTCAAGGAAGTTAGAACAGAGATTCACACAACAAGTGGAAAATTGAGATTAATGCCTCTTAGGTTTCTAAGATTTAACAATATTTTATTTTAATCCAGAAATACATAGATTCTTATCCTTTATCACATGAAAATGATTTCCCTTTATTAAAATAAACATTAAAATCAAGACTTTTTTTTACCTTTGCCATAATATCTGCATAAGCCATATATAAAAAATCTTCCTCCAGTTTGCTATGAAAAACAAGACAAAAACAGCAGTTGTTAAGTAGAAGGCTAGTCATACGTAGAATTACCATCACTGTATAAAGTAACCTTTATTTTTCACCAAGTATGCCTTTTTAAAATGAAATAAACATAAAACTTAGGCAAAGTAATAATTCAAAAACATAGAATCAGAAAGCAAAGATCTCAGAGCTCCTAAATAGCTGTGCCACCTTACCTTTCAGAACAGGCCTGCAAGTCTCACAAAATAAATGCTCTATTGATTTACACATAAATATAATAACTTTAATTTTCTTGAAACTACAAAAGTTGAAATAAGCAAATTTAAATGAGGTAGGGGCTTTTGACAGCGGAACTGATATTTGACATTTGATGGAAAGATTCCCCAAATTATTATGCTACTATATAATTAAAAAATACGATGAGCATAATAATGACCATTATGAAATTAAGAAAGTTTAAATATGTTTATTGTCCTCTTTCAAGAAGTACGGAAACCATTAATTCAGGAAGAAAGGTTTCTATCAAAAAATACCTAATATTTGCAAAGTTATTTTAGCAGTTTTAAACTTTAGCCATCAGAAAAATTCACTTATGAGAAATACCTCATTACCTGACAATGCCAGACAGAGAGTTGCTCTATGCTTAGGGATGAGATGATTTGGTTAGTTAGGAAATAATAAGAGAGAGAGAAATAGTGAGAGAAGGATGGATCACAGTGGCTAAGAGAGAGAAATGTACATTATTATGGCATGCATAGAGGTCAAATGAACTCTTCAAGACTCTGAGAAGACTCATGTGGATATGGATTGATAATTAAATTTATCTTCCAGCTTCTGCACAGAATGAGAGTGAGGCCTGGGGCAAGGTAGGCTTTCTTTCACATGGCAGGGAAGCAGATAATGGTTTTATAACCTGTGAAATGTCTCATCTACAGAGCCAATCTATGCAGTGCCCACTGTAATGAGCAGGTAGATGCTGGGCACATTTTGATTTTCAGGCCTATGAGTGCATTTCTTATTTAACTCCATAGAGGTTTGCCCTTTGTAGCTTTGGTGAATTCATCTGAACAAGACTGTAGAAGCCAACAAAAATGGGGAATGCCCTTAAAATAGATCTTAAAGAAACATTTCATTGAGACAATGGCTTACCCATCTTCTAAAGGTTTCCTAAGACCCACTGCACAATGGAGACACAATCTAGCCGGAAAATTTTGGGTTACCATTGGTCTCCCAACACTTTTGGTACTGAAATTTGCTTTGGGCTCTTTTGCTTTATTAATAAAGGCTTCTTGTGATAAAGAGAAAAATCATTTTATAAAAAGATTCAGAACCAACTAAATCAGCTAATTATAAAATTGTTAAGAAAAACTAGAGCCCATACATAGATGTTAAAGCCTGAAATTGAATGAATGTTGGTCCATAGGTGTACGCCAGACTGGTCATATCTTTGAATAACTCTCTCTCCTAACCAGAACAAGATGAAATTGAACATCAATACATGACACATAGAATACTCAGACATGGGTTTCTTTATTTATTCTTCCTATGGCTCGTATGAACCCTCCCAACCATACCATTTCTCTGTTAAAGCTGTTCGACTAAACAGAAGGATCAGCTGATGCAGAGGATCAACTCTTTTAGTGCCTTCATCTTCTTCTGGAGGTTCTGCTCCAGGTTTCTATAAAAAAGTCAAATTTATAAAATTTCACTTCTAAATGAAACATTCACTCAAATCCAGGAGCAATATGAGGGCTAGGAACAACAAATAAAAGGAAAGCCTTTCTCTTCCTGCTGTGGGGGAGTGTGTGTGTGTGTGTATTGTATAAGCATTATATATGCACATATGTGTATATGTGAGTGTGTTACATTGTCAATGCAAAACTATGTAGCTTTAAAAAAAAGATATTTAATAGTTGTATCAAAAAACACTATGGGAAAGAATGACTTACATCCTTTAAAAATTCTGAATGCCATTCTTATAAGCAGATTCATAACTACCCAAAACTGTATTTGCTACATAGATTTCAACTTTAAGATGGGCTCAATTTATAAAGAATTGCAATAAAATGCTAAGTCATTCCAAGTATAAAAATTTAGTTCATATAGCAATGCAAACTGATTATCAAATGAAACATTTTATTTGCCTACACAAACAATGAGAGGTAAAAAATGCTAAATGAGTTAATGCTTGAATCACTTACATGTTACTTTTTTTCAGTTTCAGTTACTTTTAAAACTTAAAAAAATAATTTCATACTATTGGATAGAACTTTTACAATGAAGAAAACTATTAAGCATGTTTATTGACTGTTAATTAATTAATCCTGACTTCTTGTTGAATGGTTTAATGAATTTTATATCTCTCTTGACTTACTCATCCATTCAGACTGATTTCTTCTCTATATAAATGAGGTTGTTCTCTGGATTCAAGGTTTAATGTTGTGGGTGCTACGTAAATTTCTCTAAGATAGCCAATATTCTATGGGTTGTTTTGATGCTAAAGGCAAATTGAATTCATTTAAAATATATGGGGGTAATCAGTTAAGCTTTTGTAAATTAGAGTAGTTTTTCCATTATATTCCCTGATAATTTGAGTTAAAAAAATAGATTTTAGATAAGAGGTCTTTAACTTGGGAATCATGAAGCCTCTAATAGCCTGCAAAATTCTGCAGGACTGTATGCTTGTAAATTTTCCCGAAGAGATGGCTTCCATCAGATTTTTAAACAGATCACAACTTATAAAAGATTATGACAATGGCTCCCCAGAGCACCGCACTCTCAGGAAGACAAGCCTTCTTATCAGCACGGCTCAACGGAAATTCTGCGTGCCACCTACTCTGTTTGCCATGAATTCCCGCTCTTGTGTCCAGTCTTTCATTCTCTGCTCTGAGTATCCTTAAAACCCAGTTACTTTTCACCGGCTTTTGTTAACCTTCAACTTATTTTTGGTGAATAATTTCTTTACAGTTCAGCTTTTATAGTTCTGTCCTGGATCTGAGGGGTTTAAAGGTGCTTTGAGGCAGAATTTACAGAATAACGGAGTCAAAATTTAGTTAATAATAAACTTGTACTATTCATCTTAAATTCTGAATTGCTTGATGTTGATGAGATCTCTTTGAAATAAAAAGAGCGAATTTCCCCCTACACATTGAATGCAGTATAAAAAGAGAATAGAATGCAGAATAAAAAGTTGCCCAAGACCAATAAACTGCAATGATATTTTCTCTTCAATGTTATATGGTAACTAGTCACACCAATGTTATTCCAGCCAAACCCAAATCCTCTTTCAGCATATATCCCCATTAAAAACATACTGCTAAATCTTCTATCAGTTTGTCTTCAAAGTAATGTTCTTCTGTTTCAATCCAAGACTTTTCATATCCTTGAAGAAAGAGATTGACAGCTCGATGCCTAAAAGATAAGCACAATTTCAAACAAAGATTTTTTTTTCTTTCATAAATTGAAAAGGTACTCAGTAGTGCTTTATCACTGGATTATCTGTGCACCAGAAGAATAAACTAAAAATAAACTTCCTACTCTTGATTGGAGAGGCAATACATTGTAGGAGATAGAACAAGGTTTCTCAGATCATACACTGACTTGGACTGAAATCCTGGCTCAGCCATTTCTAAGCTTTGTAACATTGGTCAAGTTATCCAACTTTGCCAATGCTCATTTTTCTCATTATAGAACTATGATAACCCCCATCTACATTTGAGTTTTGTGAGACTTAAAATGAGATAAAAAATGTAAAGCACATTGGATGGATGTTCATTAAATGCTATCTATTATGACATCAAGTGGGTCTGGATAAACAACAAAGGAAGTGTCAATAGAGGGATCATTCAGTGTTGGAGTTAACATTAGATATAGGGTCTGAGGATTATAAAACAAAATCTATTAAGTGAACTTGATAGGAGTATATATATTTAGACTAAATCCTGGAATACTGATGATAAGTGGAAATAGAAGAAGACCAGTGAAGACTAGAAGAATCAGTAAATGCATTCATGAAGTTGATGAGAGATGTGGATAAGATTCAAACATAAGAAAGGATAAAAAAGAAAAGTCATGACTTTATTTTAATAATAAGGGAACATCATAAGAAAATATCAGAAGTACTAAAATGAGATGGTCCATTGCAGGATGGGAAGCTGAGCTTAACAATACCAAAGGCAGGCTGAGGAGTCATGAGACATATAGTTAGACAGGTTTATGAAGGACCTTGAAAACTGAGGAGAGGAAACAACAACGCAGCTGGAACTGCTAGAAATCACCATAAATTCTTGTACATGAGAGAGGCATGACAAAGCATGGGCTCGACCTTACTGGTATATCAGAATCACCTGTGTAGCTTTTAAACAATGCACATGCTAAGCCCTCACAGAAATTCTGATTCAGTAGGTTGAAACTTGGATATTTCTTAAATTAATTTGAGTGTATTTTCTAAAAAACCAGGTTTGAGAAGCACTGGAATAAGGGACACAATTTTGAAAATGTTATATCAGAGAGAGTGGAACAGTAGACTCTATGACATCATAGAAACTAACTCAGCATCTGCTGCTGTCAACCTAATATGAAGCAATAGACAGGTTAGTTGAAGAGGTGGCCATGAAGGGAAGGCTGGCAATGAAAATACTTCAAAGAAAAATTTGATGGAACTTGGAGAATGACTGTATAGGAATAACCAGTAAAGGAATAACAATATAAATTCAGAATTAATGTTTTATTTGACTAAATGGTAACAACACAATTGAGTTGGAGAAATTAGAAGTAGCACATGGTTTGAGGAGGAAATTAATATATTTTAGACTCAGTAAGTGTGATGAGATGGCAAGGAATCCAACTATCTTAGAGAAAGGGAAACGTGTGAGGTTTTGTTTGTTTTGTTTTATTTGGGGGTGGATTTGTTTTGTTCTTTCACTCCTGCCTTACATTATTTATTCATTCAAACACTTAATGAAAGTCAGTGTTCTAGGTTCTCAGGATATAAAATTGGACAGTCCTCTAAAGGATCTCAAAGTTTGAATCAGAGAGACAGTAGCCCCAGTACTCTAGTAAAGTGCTACAACTAGAGGTATGTAAATGTGTCCTAGAGACAAGCGAGAGGAAGCATTCCACTAGCAAGTAGTAGATGGGCAGGGCTTGGTCAGAGATGTTCCAAAGAAGAGATGTAGCTGAGCTGAGTCCTGTTTACCAGACATGGGAGTGATGCCACTTGCATAAAGCTCAGAGTGGGAAAGAGCACAGTTTCTTAGGGGAACCAAAAGAAGGCTGAAATGGTAACCTAGGCCACCAGGCCAGACTTGAATGTACCAGGTTACTTCTCTATTAACAAGTATTCCTGCTATATCTCTAAGAGAAGGTTGATGGGTCTGTCAAGTGTATTTACGTTATTTCCATAAGTTAGTCCCATATTAGTTTTATGTTATCCCCATAAGTTAGTTCCATATTAGTTCTCTTCCCTAAAGGCTAATAATCACAAAAATCAAAAACAAAGAACATTTATTTTGTCAGCTTCAGTTCTAAGCACTCTGTATACCTCAGCTCATTAAAGAGTCTGAACAACTCTATGAGGCAAACCTTACCATGATGCAAATGAGAAAACTATAGCAAAGTCAGGTAAGAAACTTCACCAACGTCAGACAGCCAAAAGCTGAGATGTCAGGATTCCAATCAAAGCAGTTTGACTCCAAAGAATGAGTTCTTAATCGCTCTATCCTATCTCACATTGGTGAGCAGATCTTTCTCGGTGTTTAAAAGTAATTTAACAATTACATTACAGAGCACAGTTCTCTGAGAATATCCAAAAAGAAAAAGTCAAGTACTACACAGAAGAGCCAATAAATCTCTTCTAACTTTTTCTGGACTATCGTACTCATGTTAAGGTAAATGCTAGACTCCTACTACTTATTAGGGAAAAAATAACTTTAATCTATTATGAACATTAAAAGAATTCTGACCTTGGCAGATTATATAAAGGAGCCATTCGGAAGCAGGCTACCACTGCCCTTTTCCTCTGCTTAGAGAGCAGCTTGTGCCATACAGCCTTTTTAGATCTCTGAGGATGTTCCACCTGAGTAAAATGACACAGAGAAATAAATATTTAAACCCAAACTACTCTCAAAAATACACTATTAAACAGTTGTACCTTTTCAGTACCTTTTTGGAATTCAGGAATTCCAAAAGTTTTAAAAATTATTATGGAAAAGCCCACATCCTAAAAGTTACCCAATGCTAAATTTGAAATAATTTCAAATGTTACACATTTTCCTTAGTAAAAATATGACACTTTCCCAGTAGTGTGAACTTTAGAAGCTATGTCATCTCTAAAATCAAAGAAATATAAAATCATTCTATATAACATCGTTTTGCATCCTTCTCAGAATTTGGTTCTTTATGGTTCCAAAACATATCTTCCACCTACACAAAAAATGACTGTATTCTTTCTGTATCCACTTTAAGTAATTTTATCATAAGAGTTATAGCAGTAAACATGAAGAAGCAGTTAATGAAAATTCTACTGTTCCTTAACATAACAGGTTGGAGAGAAGATGACAAGGCTTCATGACCACATTACTAGGATTGAGTAAAAGAGTTTAATTTTGCAAAAATGTTAAAATATATAACTATTTTGTTAGACAGGGACGGATGAGAATTCAAAAGTTGCAGTAAATGATGCAAGCAAGCTCTTTATTTAGCTAATGGTGTTTGGAACTCCAAGAGGAAAAAGAGATTAATTATAAGTATTAGAGAGAAAAAAATCCCAAGACGTAACTCTAAATTAATTAGTAATCTCTAGGCAATTGAACACTGTACTTCCCGGATTGTAATATCTCCGGCGCATACATGTAGATTTCTGAAAGAAATAAAAATGTTATGTTAGCTAAAAAAGTAAAACTAAGTTTATTATCCTTTGCAGTAAATGGTCAAAATATGAATGTATTAATGCCTGAAGAAAACATTAAAAATGTTTGGACTGCAGTGGTTTAGAAATTTTCACAAAATAACTTAGCTAATTGGAAAGCACTTCTCTCTGTGACTGTTTTCCCTGTGACCGTCTTCCCTCGATAAGGATCAATAAACACTTAATTGTCCACTTCAGTTTTCTTCTTGGTGATTGTGTTAAGTGAAATAAAACATTGTTGAGACTTAACATTGTACGTGAAAACAGAATCAAGGGTACTGTGATTTAACTAAACCAAACACATTTCAATCTAAAGTTCCATTTGAGATCCAACACTGTAAATGGTAGCTTTTATGGGACTATGGCATTCTGATCAGCATGGGTGACAGTCTACAAACACGATAATGTACCAAAGCACTGGAGATACAGTAGTGAACATGGTAGAAAAAGTCTCTGCCATCGTGAAGCTTACCATTTGGCAGAGCATTTTATTAGAAAAGGAAAGACCTTAAATAGTGGGTTCTCCTATAAATCAAATAAATAGATATCAGTAAGATCTGTGATCCAAAGGTGAACACCAAGATGTATCTGTAACTGAATGCCTGGATGTGCTGATGTGTTAGCTTGGCTAGTGTTTGAGTGTTAGGAAATTCAAAAGAGACAGGTCATTCTCATGAGAAAATTACCAGATGTACAACACAAAACATAAATTTCCAAAGGTCGCTGAAACTTGAGATAAATCAAATCAAGCATTTCTTGTGCACCCACTGTTTTTGCACTGAGTTTAGCAAGCAAAAATATTCTCTGCAAACTACTCCAACACTCAACCTAAAGGTACATTAGAATAGACGTATTAAAGGCAGGAGTTGTACACACAGATATCTTCCGCTTTTTTCTATTCTTTGATAATTGATGATTTCTTTTTGCTCAAAAATCCTCATTTCATAATAAACCAGCCCTGTTATATCCTTAACATTCTGAAGAATATTTGGCCTGAACTAAAATCTAACCCCCTTACCCATTCCTAGATAATTCCTACTTCTCCTTTAAGATTTACACAGGGATAACCTACTTCACAACTAGATTAACTTTGGGCTCCTTTTATATTCTCTTCAGCACATTTTATCCTAGCACATCTACACCACTACATATTAATCTATATATATATCCACATCCTCTGCTAGACCATGAGGTACTTGAGTAGAGGGACAGTATTCAATCCCCAGCATCTGCAGAGTATAATGCCGCCATATGGTAGTTCGCCCAAGAAACGTTCATGGAATGAACAGCTGCTTAGTAAAATGAATCTCACTACTTTACAAATGACATCATCATGATGGTATATTTATGAATATATAATATATGTATATAGTAAAACATAATCAGATTTCAATAAGCTCCATTTAATGTAGCTAAAATTCATTCACACCAATCCAGATATGTGTATGAAAATCAGGAAGAATAAAACTTATGGTAGAGTAATGCTGCCAGAAATGGTCCTTCAGCAACCATTTAATGAGCATTTAATAATCTTCTTAAATATGTATATAATTGTGAAAACACAACTTTACAACTTTACATAAATCACTTAAAATTTCATTACCTCAAATCTTGTCATTTGCTAATTGATGATAATTTGTATTTATTTAATATTTCATGAAAATATTTAGGGAAAATATTAAGTTCCCTAAATTGTATTATATTATATTATATTATTATATTATTGATATGTTACATAATATAAATATATGTTGATAGTCATATGGTTTAAGAGTATCTTAGTTTAATCTCATCAGGTGTAGTGATAAATTGCATGGCACTGGAGAAGTTATTAGAATTTGGGGGGCATTTGAGTCAGCAAGAAGGAGATTTAAAAAATACTACATTAGATGATATCTTTATGTTATTTACCGACCAGGGCAGGGATGGGAGATCATCAGAAAACATGAAACAGGAGTCAAAGAAAAATGTTTATTATTGCTATGCTAATATGTTCTGCAAAACATTTAGGTGACAAAGTTCCTGAGAAGACATAAGGCATTTTATTATTTTCTGTTCAGTATAAAATGATCAATATGCCATGTCAGGCAAGGACTGTCATAAAGACCCACTGACAGATCACACTGTTGGGTTCACACTGCTCTCTCTCTCTCTGGTGTTTTGTTGAATGGCCCTCCTGAGAAGTAGAGACTATTCTCTGTGTTACATATACTTTACCTAAGCCAGAAGATTCCTTATACAGAACTATAACCCAATGACTGATAATGTTTCAAACATTATTGGTTTTGGAATTCTTGAGCAAAGGTAATGAATAAAAAAGTCAAACACGCAGTGAGCTTTGTAGTTTAAAATAGGATACAACTGAAAAATTATATAAAAACACTATTCTCGGGCTGGTCTGGTGGGGCAGCAGTTAAGTTACATTCTGCTTTGGCGGCCCGGGGTTCACCGGTTTGGATCCTGGGCGCTGACCTACGCACCGCTTATCAAGCCATGCTGTGACAGGTGTCCCACATATAAAATAGAGGAAGATGGGCATGGATGTTGGCTCAGGGCCAGTCTTTCTAAGCAAAAAGAGGAGGATTGGTGGCAGATGTTAGCTCAGGGCTAATCTTCCTCAAAAAAACCAAAACAACCTAAAAAAACCCACTATTCTCACATGGTTTTAATATCAATCAATTGCTCTTCTCTAAATGTAATTGATTGCTGATGTTGGAGAAAATTAGCTAAAAAAATCTCTAATAAAAGGAAAGATTAAGTGACAAAAAATTCAAATATGAAGACAGTGAAAGACAGTATCTCAAACATCTTGTTATGAACAGTAACAAAAACTGATACAAGCATAAAACATTTGAAATCAGGCATAACTCCCAAAATTTTTGTTAGAACGATTTAAAATTAAGAATATAACTCTAATTATCTGTATACTTTTAGAAAAGTTTTGAAAAAGACAATAAAACAAAGGCCTTTTTCTCCCCAAATACATTATCTATATATTGTGGTAAAAATTTGAAGTTTGGAAATTGTGTTTATCAGATACTAATATCTCCTGAGTCATATATTCTTTATAACGAAAGTGCTGAACACAGATACTTTTGGGCCCATAGTTAACAAATTAACACACATCCACTTTTTAAAATGTTTTTAGATGGTCAAGGCAAATCTAACTGAATCAACACAAAATCTAACCTGTTCAAGATGAAAAAGCACATTTGCTATATCCAATACTCTTTCTACTGTCTTCTCAGGATCTGAAGTATCTTCAGTCCTGTTTGGTAAGTCTTTGTAAAGGGCCATTTGCCATCTAATAGCAGGATCCTCCAACTGCAGAAAAAGAAAAAGTTCAAAAAATACAAGGTCACAATGTGAACAGGGAAAGACCTACTTTTGAAGAGTTAATGCACAATTATTGAGCATAGCACGGGTCAAAATAATACGCAGAGATCAAGACAGAGAAGGGCCTTATACTCAAGAAATTTATCATCTAGCGGGGAAGATGGACATTAAACAAATATTTACAGTTATGATGAGGGCTACTAAAAAGAAATATAAGCTACCATGAGATTTAACCTAATCTGTTGGTGGTTGTGAAGATTTCCCTCAACAAGTGAAGTTTCAACTAGGATTTAAGGATGAGTGGGAGACAGGGAAAGGAAACAGGCAATCTTTATCTTTCTCTTCTCCTTTCACAAACTCTGAAAGACATACGTATTTACTCTTATAGGCAATTATATAGGACCACATTTATCTACAAATATGGGGAGTACGACAGAGCTTAATCTCACTGAAACAAAAAAATCAATTAATATAAATCGACGGAGGGCTAAAAAATCATATTCTTATAATAAAAGAATCTACAAATTCTTTTTAATACTGTCAAATTTCCTGAAAGACAGAACTGAATTCTCTATGTTTTTAAAAAGCATTTTTATAATTCATAGAAACTGACAAATACGAGCATCTTTACAGAGATAGCACACTACTTCAAACAAATAATATAAAATGGCTATTTATTAAAAAACAGGGAAAGCAATCCCCTTATCTTTCTCCTCCCCTTTAAAATCTCCATTAAAAATGAGAGACGGGCTGTAATGAAGCAGAAGTAAATGGAGACCATCCACATCTTCACAACTCCTAGCCTGAGAAAGCACAGTTTGAAATGTCAAAAATAACTTTCTTCTAGAGGCAAACAGAAACAGAGCTTCATACACTGAATGACCTATAAACACCATTTGTCCTTTGATGAAACAAAGTGCTTCTTCTCTGTATACTTTTTTCATCTGAGGACTGTTTCTGGTACTTCTAGATTTTGATATGCAGTCTTACTTATATTTGGCAAAATAAGTACCATCTTTATTCTCTCTAATGTAAAACTACTTTCCATGTCCCCAGGATTACCATTTTTACAATTTCAAGACAATGCATTCAAGGAGGAGCTAGGAACAAAACACTTCACTTTTTACAAGTTTTATATCTCCATAATACGTGTTCCCAACTCCTAGCATAAAAAAGTATAAAATGTGGGCCAGCCCCATGGTCTAGTGGTTAAGTCAGGCACGCTCCACTTTGGTGGCCCAGGTTTCGTTCCTGGGTGCGGACCTACACCATTCGTTGGTGGCCATGCTGTGGCAGTGACCCATATACAAAATGGAGGAAGATTGGCACAGATGTTAGCTCAGGGCAAATCTTCCTCAGCAAAAAGCAAAAAGAAGATTGGCAATAGATGTTAGCTCAGGGAGAATCTTTCTCAGCAAAAAAAAAAAAAAAAAAAAAGGATAGAATGAAATGTCGAAAAGAATATGTATTCATTATCTCTTTATTTTCAGGTCTCATTCAATTGGAAGTGAAATATTGATTATAAATGTATTTCCTTTTCTGCTCTCCTCTTTCTTCCCAACGCCCTAACATACAGTATAAATTGTCCAAAATATTCCTACAAGAAACCTCTAAAATATAATGGAAGAATTTCTTTCTGCTTATCCAAGACATAATCTTTTTTATTTGACCATTTCCTGAGAGTGGCATAAACCCCTTCTTAAGAGGTACTGAACGTTTCCTGTCTCTACTCAGTAGTGGTTGTCCTAGACATGGTTCCCAAAGTGGGGTTTGGAGTCCCCTGGGGATCCGAGACGCTTTCAGGGGACACAGGTCTCCTCAAACACTCATGTATGTAGCATCAACTTTCATTTGAGGTTCAGCTGGAGGCTTTATGAATATTTTTTAAAAATGATCAAAACCTTTTTGCTATCTGAAAGAGATCATGCACTAATAGGAATTAATCTTCTACTCCAGAAAAGTTATTACTAAATGTATGATCGAGCACATATCAAAGTGCACAGGAAATTTGCTCTAAATAAATATTAGTGCCTTGCGAATATTGCAAAGGTATGTCTTGCCTTTAACATATTATATCCCAGAGTGTTAAAAGAAAAAGAATATGGTTTGGAAAGAAACATTTTAATACCCAGAAAGGCATACATTATACTGTAGTCATTACTTTTTGACATTTGGACATTTTCATATTAAAAAAATTCCTCAGAAGGGACACCAAAATAGAAGTGAATATGCTGAGTCAAAATAATAAATTGTTAGACTTCTCACATTACGTGACACATTCTGTAAACAAATGAATAATTATCCACTAGTATGTAAAAATTTCCAAGTAATAGCAAATGCTTACTGAACTACAAAAATTACTTCTAGCAATTCTTTCACCTACCATTAAAAAGTAGATGTTATCTTGGTTTCCATTCATGTTTTTCTTCTAAATGTACAATTGCCTTCCTAGGTAAATTCATTTATTCCCATTGCAGCAATTCTCAATACTTCCTATGTATTAATGACTCTTAAATACACAAATTTAATTACTTAGCACTTGAAGCAAAATTTCAAATTCTTATAGACACCTGTCTCTATGTCCCAAAGGTCCTCAAACTCAGCTATATGAAGGTAATTTCCAACCTCTGTTTCAAGTGGTGACATGTTTTTTCAAAGTTTGACAATCTCTGATGATCTTTAAAAATACATCATTTATTATCTTGAGAGTATTTACTAAAAAAGATTTGCAAGTAAAATAGTGGCTGATTAAAATAACATATTTTCACTATCTTAATTGCTAAAGTAACATTATGTGTAGTACTATTCCAAAGAGAGATTAACTAATTTATACATACTAAATGTGCTTTAGAATAAAGTTTGGCTTACCTTGCCTTGTAAATGAATATTATTGCGGATTATATCTCGTACTTCATCCTCAGTGTCTTTCTGTCAAGAAATAAATGTTACCTAAAAGAAGTCCTATAATGCATCAACTGTCACAAGTCAATGGAAATAACTCCAGCTTCTTTGGAAATGGCATGTCTGAACAAATATCTTTATAGGATTTAAATACAAGCCACAAATTTTAGGAGTTCCCTTTCAGATAATTTCAGATAATTTCTTGATACTGCTGTGATTTGAAACACGACAATAACCTACTTTAGCTCCACAGTAAGTACAATAAAACTCAATGGAACTGAATTTCCAGTTCTCAAGAAGTGGGGCAGAAGCCTGTTCCTTTGGGTTCAAACAGAAATATGTCTCCAGCATTCTCCAAAATCTCCACAAAGTAATTTTAGCATTTAATAACATCACCAATGATCCAGTAGCAACGAGGACAATCAATTAGACAACCACCGAAAGAACTGCATCTACGCAGCCCACTCTGCCACAAGCCCTCTCCGTGTGCTCATTAGAGTATCAAACTGGGGATATACAGAGGGGTGCTGCAGTGTGGGAGGAGATGGAGGAAGAAGACGTCCTCCAATTTACATAAATCTGAATTAATAACTCAAATGTCTATTTTTGAAAAACTGCATCCTCATCTGTGTAGCCATGAAGAGGAAAAACAGAGGCCACAAAGCAATCTGGAGAACTAAAATCTTGATGCTTGCAAAGGTGAAGAGCTGCTGATTTAAAAGTCAACACCTTAGCTAAGCACAATCAGCACAATACGTCATGCTTCTAACATTGAGCAATCGCCCTTCATAAACTTGAATATATTTCTTATCACAAATTTTATACAGGAGTTCATATGAAATCCATGTTTTTTCCCACTACGAGCAACTTGTTTGTATCTTTTCCATTAGGTTCCTGAATATGCCCTGGAGGTGATTAACACAATTTAGAAATAAAAAACAGCCTCCCAAAAAAATAGTCTTTGTATCTGAGTCTTAGAGTCTTGCCAAAAAAACTGTTTAATAAAACATTTAATGCAAATGAAATCTTGACATACAGCAGTGAGACAAAAGAGTCCAAACACTTGACAGTCTGGAGGTCAAATGGTCGTTACCACTGGTATGAAAAGGAAACTTACCATACTAAATCGATTTTTGGCCAGAGCAATGAGTTCCTGGTCTCCAGGGGCACAAATGTTCAACCCAATGGGCAGTAATCGCTTCAGAGCTGCCACAATAAGAGAGGTCTGCATGGAATATCGATCTCCTTTGCGCTTCATCTTCTTCCTTTCCTGATCGGAAACAGCTGCCTGTGCAACAAAGATAAGTGTTGGAATCTGTCACTGCTTTTCTCACATTCAGAACTACAAACTTTTTCTAACTTGTGGCTGTGTCTTTCTTACTTTCTGTTGGACCTTATTTTTGAAAATTCTACTGAGAGTAAGTCTTCTCTTTCCTTCTTAGCGTCGCTTGCTAATTTTAAGTCCTACTCTCAGATTCCCAAGTCATTACACTGGTACATATTTCCATATGATTTTAGAAGGAAAAAGCACACTGAAATTGTACAGAAGTAGAAGGATATATGAAAAATTCATGATAATTTAAGATATTGTATGTTTCATAATTTTCAATGCTTAAGAGGAAAAGGAATTGAGAACAAATGGTTTATTTTTCTTTTAGCAAATGCTTGCTTTGCAATACACATACACAAACATATATGGTATATATAAAACTATTATAAAACACATTTTTCTTTTATATGGTCTGCAGACTTGTCCCCCAAGGGCCTTAATCCCTATCTGGTGGAAACAGGTGTAATACACTAATTGGCGTTATGTAAATATTTAGGATTATCTCTGGATGACCTATTTACAACTAAGTACAGCCATGCAACTTAGGGTTTCTCTTGTGACTTTGCTGAACATTATGCTCTTGCCACAGAGTCACCTCAAGTGACAGAGGCTAATGTTCACTGGGTAGTGAGTGTTCTTTCTATTAAGAGGGCATGTTCTGATGTCAAAATTAAAATAATTGTCCCATATCCACTTCTTTGTGCATATTGAATTTCTTTGTAGCAATAAATTAAAAATTGAAGATATTTTCACGATAATGACATATTGTAAGAGTTTTGGGCTACTGAGAAAAAACAGAAGAGAATTTCAAATACAAATGATTTGCTTTCCCTAAAAGAAGGCAAAATATATCACAAGATGATGTTGACAGAAGTTTTTGCATCGTGAAAGTAGTGAAACAATTGAGTCATCAAATAGTAATGGTAGCTTATATATTATATTATATTATATTAATAATATAATACATATTATACAATGTATTATAATATTCCATTACATATAGTATATATTGATATAGTATATCAAAACTATAATATCTGAACCACAGCAATAAGAATCATATTCAGTTTCCAAAGAAATGTACTTATTGCATGGATCCCACTTTTATCTGTACTAATTTGTAAGAGATTATGCTCCATAAGTTTAGTAGAAAAAGTACAGTGAATAATTATTTTACTATTAAATATAAACCCATATATTCAACAACCCATAAAAATAATGGATCAGTGGTTTTAAATGACCTCTTTGCTAAAAGGAAACATAACCACAGTGATAAAATAATTACCCAAATGAGGAAGTACTATTCTAAAAATTAAACAAATTGATACAAATTATGCAAACATATTTCTATCCAATACTGGTAATTTAGTTTCAGCAAAACAATATTACCCAATATATTAAAGTCTAAATTTTTATTGATGTTAGAGTTTTCTTTGATTTTAACTCATAAATTTCCTTTGGTTTTATGGTTGTTTAAGCAGAAAGAGCTTATACCTGGTTTGATATTTATAAATATTTAAGCAACTTCATAATGAAAATAATTTAAATCAACATTAAAGCCAACTATAAATTGCTCAATTTTGAGAAACAAAAATTTAATTGAGGACCAGGAAAAAGGGAAGAATTTTTGAATAATCCTATACTGAAATAGACTAGCAAAAACATAGATATTTAGGAATTTAAAAAAATTAGATATATTAATTATAAAAGTCAGCCTAATCATTAAAAAGACAAGAGATGAGTTTTGGCAAGGATGTGGAGGAAAGGGAACCCTTGTGTACACTTGGTGGGAATGTAAACTGTCTCAGCTATTATGGAAAACAGTGTGGAGATTCCTCAAAAAATTAAAAATAGAACTACCATATGATCCAGTAATCCCACTTCTGGGTATTTATCCAAAGGAAATGAAATCAAATTCTTGAAGAGATATTTGCACTCCCATGTTCATTGCAGCATTATTCACAATAGCCAAGATACAGAAGCAACTTATATGTCCATCAAAGGATGAATGGATAAGGAAGATGTGGTGTGCATACACACACACACACACACATATATATAAATATATACACACACACCACAGAGTATTATGCATCCATTAGAAAGATGGAAATCCTGCCATTTGCAACAACATGGATGAATCATGAGGGCATTATGCTAAGTGAATAAGTCAGACAGAAAAAGACTAATAATGTATGATCTCACTTATATGTGAGATCTAAAAGAGCCAAACTCGCAGAAACAGAGAGTAGGCTGGTAGTTACCAGGGGCTGAGGGGTGGAGGAAATGGAGAGATGTTGGTCAAAGTGTACAAAGTTCCAATTATAAGGTGAGTAAGCTCTGGGGATCTAATGTACAATATAGCGATTATAGCTAATAATACTGTATTATATACTTGAAAGTTGCTAAGAGCACAGATCTTAACTGTTTTCACCAAAACAACTAATGCTAATTAATGGTAAAATTATGGTGACATAATGCAGGGGTTAGCTAAGGCTATGGCATTAACCATGTTGCAACATATAAGGGCATCAAATCAACACGTTGTAGACCTTAAACTTACACAATGTTAAATGTCCATTATATCTTAATAAAGCTGGAAAAAAATAGTGAGTGTAGCTTTAGATAACTAATACCAGCTGCTACATTTCAGTAGGAACTGAAATCTTAAGAAAAAATAGAATACCATTCTATAATGCAACAGGCAAAACCTACAATTTTTTTCTCACATCAACAAACTAACATAGAGAATCTATAACAGATACTGTCTGTATATGTTTTTAAAATAAGTTATGAAATTAAAAACTTCAGCAATGCTAGCCATCTAATGATGCAATATTATATATCTTGTACCACTCTAACAGCAAGTCAGGAAAAACAGTAAAATATAACATATAAAAATGCCTAGATTAACAATCAAATTTTAAACTCTTTAAAGTCAAATTTTAATTTAATTTATCCATATTAATTAACTACTATGTGCCAAGTACTGCACTGAGCTTTAGAGTTACCAAGTGACTAAAATAACGTTCCCCGACTCAAAGAATGTACAGTCTAAAAGAAGTCACAGAAGACTGCAGAGCGAAGGGCCCAGGCCCTGCTGAGAGTAACAAGCCCTAAGTGAACGCACAGGAGGGAGCAGGAGGAGGCAGGCTTCACGGAGGGAGAGCACACACCAGGCTTCATATTAATGATTGGTACACTCATAGCCACCTGCTGTAGTCACTATCACCATGTTGCATGTCCCAGGCAAGGGCATAGCAGCCATTCCATACCACACACGTGGTCATGCTCCTTCTAAGAGCATTATGACCAATATGCACTGGCTTCTCTCTGCCTCATGGGCTACACACATTTTGCTTTAAATCAAAATGAGGTTCCCTACCCCAGATTACCTCTTTCCAAATGGGTCTGCTGTTCTATATTCTCTTCTAATTTGGGAAATGGCACTCTATGAACAGTGATGATCTCTGCTTGGGTGACTGACTGAAGACTGATACATGACAATTTGTCCTTTGGTTTGTGTTTCTATTGCCTAATCCCTGTTCAAAAGGTCCTTTTCCCCTCAGGATTCTGGGGGTGGGGTAGATTTAACTGCTGCTGTGATGCCTCAGGCAGACGGTTTGAGGTCGTCTCACAGGAAGCCCTGAAGCTCTCTGCATCTCTGTTCTCAGCATTGCATGGGGAACATCTCCGTCCATTTCAGCTTCAGCTGTAAGTTCAATGGTCACCTCCTCTTATCCATTCTTGGCACTAGACCTAAACAGTACAGCTCTTTGGGAGAGATGTTACTCATCCCCTGACTACATCCCACTTTTGGGTCCTTCATGCCATCCGTGGTGAGCAGAGCACCTCAATGATACTGATAAAACTGTGTGACAATGCTGCTACGGCCAACACAGTGATGCTCAAACCTGTCCAAATGCTGAAACACAGGGACATCACGATTCCTTTAGTAGAACAATATAACATGTTAGTGTTTTTGACTCCATTGTTTGAACTGGAAACACTATTTCTAGGAAAAAAGTTCATTATATTTATGTGATATAAAATTTCAAGCACATATGGCAGGCAAAAACAAAAACAAATGTAAAAACAAGAAAACAGAGCATAATCAGTAATTTCTCAATTTTTCATCAATATTACTATTTTTTGTTACCTATCTTGTCTCAGAGTATTAGCAGTCATGTGGTAAAAAGACTAAAAGTTTTGCAAAAATTGGGCGGGGGGGAGAAACATTAAAATTGCGATGTTCCCACTCATTACTTTCCATTTCTTTCCTGCAAATAGGAGTAAATGTCACTATCTGTTTGTAGTTGTCTCAGTCTGGTTTACAGGATGTGCAGTGCTGCTTTGAGAATCACTGGACTAGAATGATGGAAAAGAGGGAAGAGAATGTCTGTATAGGGACATGCAGATCTCTGTTCTAAAGACCTTTAATTTATCTTGAGTTCGATTATACACTGGAATCACTGTCATCCTCCAAATGAAACACTGACCTCTTTTGTCTTCTCTCTATGCCTTTAACAACACTGACCTAAATTGACAACATACTGCCTAAGCAGAGAAATTCACTAACAGATTTTGGTTCAAAACACTGGTGAAATGTGCAATCTTAGTATAGCATCTTCTGAACGAGCATCTCCTCACTCTTCAGGTTTACTGTCAGCCCGGAGGAGAGAAAAATCATCATCTTATGCGTGTGTCTCACGAACATGGTCACATGAAGTAACAGCCTACTCAAGTTGGACAAATGTTCTATGTATACAAAGCTTCAGATGGCATGAGCTTCTAGTTCATGTGTAATTGTGTCAAAAACATGGCATTTAAACTCTAAATAAGACTAGGTGCATTGAGTGATACTATATTCCTGTCCTGGTGCTCGCCAACAAAGCAGGTCAGATGGACTAGTCACTCTTGGGGTTCAGTGGAGTAGGTGTACCTCCTACAGCCACTCTTGTCCCATAATTTATTGCGTTGGTAGAGACTGATTTCCATGGCAAGACAACCACACTATTTTGCATTTTTGGCCACTTGGCAGCACACTTTGTGTGTGTTATTCCATGTAGTATGTTCATTTTCTTATTTCGTGGTTATTCAAAAGATAAAGGCATGAATTTGTGTGTGTGTGTGTGTGTGAGGAAGATTGGCCCTGAGCTAACATCTCTGCCAATCTTCCTCTATTTTGTATGTGGGATGCTGCCACAGCATGGCTTGATGAGCAGTGTATACGTCCACACCCGGGATCCAAACCTGTGAACCCTGGGCCACTAAAATGGAGTGCGTGAAGTTAACCACTACGCCACCAGGCTGGCCCCAAGGCATGAATTTTAGAGTGTTTTGAAAGGAACACAAGTGATTAAAAAAACCCAGAAAATCTGGAGGTGCACTTCCTACATCATATGTGGAACCTGGAATTCATCGATGTGGTTCTTAAACAATGCAGCTAATTATTGTGAAGTCTATATATTTGGCACACATAGTACGTATATATTTATTCTTGATGGATATATAATATTGACTACTTGTATGTATATTATACTGACTGATAATTTTGTGAATGTGTGTGTGTGTGTTAAGCATGTCTTTTTATTCTGATGCTTTGACATTCTGGGGCCCTGCTGATCCTTGGCTACCCCTCCCAGGGCTTCTCAGTTCCTAGAGATGGGAAATTACTAGCCTGTAAGCATGCCTTTCATATACAAACTAGCCAATCCAGAGTCCATATTCCCCAATCTCCTCCTTTATCTAAGCTCAATCCACCTGCCCTAATCACCCCAGGTCCAGGTACCAGACAACTAGGAGCAGCCCCTACACCCCAGGGCCCACTACAACTATTCAAACTAGCCAGTCCTTGTAAGGTAAGTCTGCTGACCCGGCCTTGCCTGTTCCTTCCCACAGAAACCACAATAAAGGTTCCTGCCCACATTTTTCCCTCACTCTCTCTGCCTCCTGAGTGACCTGGCGCTTCTCCTCATGTCCTCACTATATGCTGTGCCTTCTGTTTCTGGGAAACGGTTAGTAAAAACTTCTTCCTTCACCATTTGTGTCTGTGTGTCTTACCATACCTGATTAAAACAAATTCTGGTACCCTTAAAACTCTGTGTGTGTGTGCTTAATCAGTAAACAACATTACCAAATCTATCAAATTCCAGTTATAAACTTTCAAAAAATCTAAAACCAAATCAACCAATGAAAGTTACATTCAGAAATTTTCTAGAACAGTGAAATAGATTATTGGAATACCTTTGACATCTTTGACTTGGTGTCAGTAATAAGGAAAGACATATTGTTGATTTCATTCTGTACCACGAAGTTCTGTTCTTCTCTTTTGAAATTCTGAGAAATTGCAAAGGAAATCTCAGTTAAAATCACATAGATAAGAAGTCCATGAAATTGGAGGTTACACAGGACCCAAAAGTTTCTACAAAGATAAGAAGTAATTTGATATATACGACTTATCAAGAAAAGGAACAAATATTTCTTGAATATCCAGTGACAGCTCTTGACTAAGGGCAACAATTCTGGGAACTAGATAAAAATACGTATGTTTCAAAAATGGGAAAACTAAGGTTCAGAAAATTTAAGTAACAAAGTCACACACCTACCAAGGGGTAGGATGAATACTCAAACTCCAATTTAGCTGGTGAAAAGCATATACTACTTCTTGGGATAAACACAGACTTTCCAAGGGCATGCGCAAATATGATGTACATTTCCACTTTGTCAGACATTTTATGATATTTTTTCCAAATACCATAACATTATTTTATTCACTTTTATTTAGGAACATAAAAACACTGGCAAAGTCAAGCGTTTGAGTGGTGGTAGTAGAGAAAGCAAACACAAAATGAAAGCAGAAACAATTACAGAGTTTTAAAAGAGAACTTCTGATTGCATGCCTTCCTTTTTTAGATGAGCAAACCCTAAATAAAACAATTTCTAGTAAGTGTGTAAATATGTAATAATCGATGACTAATAAAAGATTTTGTGTGGACAGCAAAAAGACTAAGCCTCCACTTTCATTCAGCTCACGTTAACATTCTAATTTTACTATTAATAATAATATGGTTGCTCATATAGTTTCATCTTTAAATATTTGAGGAAGAATATATATGACACATATTAACAGATTTGTGTTTTAAATGCACCCATGAGCTTCAAAAGCACATATCCAGACTTTTTCTTATTCTTTAAACTAGCATCAGACATTCATCTAAAAACCTACTGATTCTGGTAGATACTTTTGTTCCAAAATTTCGTCTTGTATATAAATTTAAAGAAGCTTCTTTGGTAATTTAGTGATTGATGAACTGAAGACTCCCAGTTCTTCCGGGAAAAATATGCAGTTTTTAGTTTTCTTAAGTGATTCACTCCTGGGCTTTGGATTTCAAAATTTCCTTCACAGTACCCTGAATGATCTAACGCCCCCCCTTATAACATGAGTTACACAGGACAAGAAATCATTTGGTTTTATCTAGAGGAACATAAAGAATCTAAAAGAATTTCCTATGACATCACAGAAAACGAATGTCAATGTGAAGACACAAATTCACATGTCAAAAAACATTATTTCATAGATTATTTCTGTGTGATTCTAACTTTTTAATGTATGTTTTTATATACATTTGGTATTATGTTTGACAGACTCCTCAGAGGTAGGCAACAAATAATATTTATTATCTTAAACATTAAATAGGAAAATTTTCTTTTTAAAAAATAGTACATTACAAAGTAATAGGATATGTATAACACTCTGATGAAATAAACAGGAAAGATTCCTCAAATAATGAAACTGAGGTTGAGGTTTTTATTTTTACTTTCTCAGTCTCCGATTTACAAAGCACCAGAGAATTATAATTGATCCAAAAATTCTAAGCTTTCGAAATAATTTGGGGCAATTATAAGTGCTCACTTACCCATGTTATGCTAGTTAATTGGAAATAATTATAGAATACTATAAAATTCTTATGATTAAAATCTTTTCCAGATTTGAAAATAGATAGTTCTGCTTGTAACATACAAAATAATGAAAATTCACTAAAGATGTACTTTATAAATTCTATCAACAGGACTCCTCAGAGGAGCTTTATTTTATTCTAACATGTGACCGAAACTAAATTCCTATGGAAACAAATGTGTGAGGTGATAGAACAAATCTAAAGTATACAAGTAAAACAGGTGTGTCCTATGATTGAAAAACACGTCTATCTCAGCACTTCTCAAACTGAGGCATGAGTACTCCCGGGGGTTAGATAGCAAAACACTAAGAGAAGGATAAAAATGCCATGTCTCTATATTATTTTAGCCTAAGATTTAGGGGCAGACATAAGAAATGTTTATGCAGTGCAATTAAAAACTCCTGTAATTTTTTGAAGATAAATTACAAAACTCTACAGAAGATTTATATTGCCTCCAACTCTCCAGGGGAACCTGTTCTCTCTCCTCACCAGTTAAGTGACACTTAGGAGACAAGCTAGAGAAACACCATGACAGGTATTCACTAAGGGGATTGGAAAATTGGTTAAAATTATGAAAGCCCTTAACATAAACCAAACAGCAAACACTGCCAAGATTTTCTTCCTTACGTGGGATTTTGACCAGTAGATAAACACTTCGGCCACCATGCGAAAAAGATCCTCTGCTTCTGGGTTAGGTTCTTTTAGCCACTTCGCCCTGGATCACATAATGAATAATACAGTTTCTCAGTAACTCACAGTTAATTCAAAAAAATTACCCTCCCAAATTTAAATTTGAAACCAAGTAAACTAAGGAGGAGCATACTGCCCAACGAGTTCATAAAGGGCTTCAAGGAACAGTTGAAACAATTAAAACATCGTAATTGTCAAAACTGCTAACTTTTACATGCAAAAGGTGGACTGCTCCAGAATGCGATTTCTGACTATAATTCTAAGATGCTCAGTGAAAATTAACTTATCTATAAACTTTTGGTTATGTCATAAGCAGAACAAGCTCATCACCAAGTAGGGGACACATGAACCCAGTAAGGTTATGATGGAATTAGAGAATTAATCACTTTTGAACATTATACCTGTTATAGTCCACAAATCTAATCAAGAGTGGGTAGAAGGCATAGAGATCTCTGGCCAGAGTGGTGAACTCATCTAGAATGAGTAGTTCAGCCTCGGACATATCCCCCCGGGCCTCCGCTTTCAGATGGTCTTCCTCAGACACCACCATTGCTGCCTTTTTCTTGAGTTTCTCCATTAATGGCAAGAAATGAGTTTTCAAGAGCTGAGGTTTCACTTTATTTATAATAGGCTGGGAAAATACTGTTTGAAGACAGACATTAATATTCTGCTCTGCGAAAACATTCATTAAAATGAGGATAGATTGTAATTACAACTGTAGCACAATTCAAGCGTCCCTCTCCGCCAGCACAGGCCTGCCTTTAGGATTCAGCCCACGCCTCAGTCATCCCTCTAGTCCAAAACCTAATCGCATAGTTGCAGTTCAAAAATGATTACATATTGAATTGAATTTGATGTGCTTCCTTGTTTTGAAAAAAGGATTGATGGCCAGTTTAGAATAGAAAAAAAAAAAAGACATTCATTAAGTTTGGAAATCAATTATTTTACACAAAGAAAAAAGTCCCCAAATGGAAAAGGTCCCCCGGCCCTTTCCTTAGAAGAGATGTGAATCGCTGAATAATATACAGCCATCTCTTTGACTGTCCCCATCCTTGTCCCAGTGAAGAGTTAGATTACATACAACACTGCTTCTTTTATTTAATAATAGCTGTAGTTGTTAGCAATAGTTCCAAATTTGATTAGGCCATTCTTAAAAGGAAATTTTTCCCGAAAAGTAACATATATACATTGGAGAAATGTATAAAAGAAAAATGTTAAAATCAATCATAATCATCCTTCCAAATTAGTAAGACTTTGCTGTATTTCCTTAGGGTTTTTATCAGTAAGTAATTTCATATACTTATATACATATTTCTGAATTAAACTTTTTTAAAACTCTCCTTTCATTCTCCACAATACTATGAGCATTTTCTAAGTCAAAAAACATTGTTGAAACCTTAATGTTTAAAAATGGCACAGTATTCTGGCATATGGTGTACACAACCTATTTATCCATACTCCAGTGGTTGGGCGTTTAAATTGCTTTAGGTTACTTAATGTAAATACTGCAATGATTGATAAACTTAAATGTAAATATCTGACTGCATCTTCTGATTATCCTCCCCCCACTCCTATCAAGACAGATTGCTAAAAGTGGGTTGTTTCAAAATCCAGTTTTATTTATGTTCATCAGTTTTTACCACTGTGTTTACTAATTAGTCTTATAGAGATTGTCAAATCACGAAAACGGTTTACTTACTTAAAAGTAGTAACTATACGAAAAGTTACCTGGTGTCTGATTATAGCTGCATTTTTTAAAGAACAACACGACAGAAATAATTAATAATATTTTTTGAGCACAGAAGAAAATATTAATAAAGACTAAGACAGGAAATCTTTTTGTCTTATATATCGCATATCTTTTTGTTTTAAGTAATTTTATTGGGATTATAATGGTTTATAACATTGTGTAATTTCGGGTTTACATTATTGTTTATCAATTCCTGAATACACTTCATTGTGCTCACCCCTAGTAGTCTAATTTTTATCCATCACCATACATCTGTGCCCTTTTGTCTCTTTCACCCATCCCCTCACCCCCTTCCCCTCTGGTAACCACTAATCTGTTCGCTTTATCCACGTGTTTGTTATCTTCCACATATGAGTGAAATCATGCAGTATTTGTCTTTCTGTCTCTGGCTTATTTCAGTTAACATCACACCCTCCAGCTCCATCCATTTTGTTGCAAAGGGGACAATTCTTGGAAATAAAACAAATTTAAGTGGTACATTCTTTTCCAATTCTTACCTGCTAATCTCTTCATCCAGGCTCCCTCATCAATTCCCAAGTTATTATATATGATTTTCAATATATTCCCCAGAAGTGTGTTCATGTGTTCTGAGTTCAGAGCCGTACAGCACATTTCAGTCCTTTCCGGATTGTTCTCAGGTCCGTGCTCCCACCAACGAGACATGTAGCTACAAAGCATAGGCAGTATGACTTCCATTACATGTGGCATTTGTGTGTAGCGAATACCAGACTCAGCTAATTCCACGATTTCTTCCATGAGTTTCTCCAAAGATGGTATATTTGGACAAACATCTTCCACATTAGTTGGCAAATTGAGAGCTAGAGAAGCACACATAGAAAGGAATTGTGTTCAATGAAAAAACTGACATGACAGCCAGATTGCCACTGTTTATAACAGACACAAGCAACCATTTCTCATTGGGCTTCAAAACACAGCAACACCTGGCATGCCTTCGCCTCACTCCTTCTCCCTTTTCCCATGGCAGCTATTTCGAACTTTGTCTCTTTTTCCCAAGTTCCTACCCTACTACCACTCCCTGGATCTTTCCTTCTACCCGACCTTTCCTTTCTTTCTTTCCTTCTATCTACAACTGACCTTTCCTTCTACTTCAGAGCAAGTAAGAACATTGAATGTCACTGCCTACCATCCTTCTTCTGGTTCCACATTAAGGTCTGCTCCCCACTTTCAGAGGAAGGAGTTTTGAGGTTCCTAGTCGTGGTTGCACCTGTGTTGCTGTTGCCCAGCCTAGCCCACAGCAGGGGCCTTGATCAGGCATGTATTCAGTACCCCTCCCTCTCAAATACCTCCTCCCCCTACCCCGCAGCCTATACACACGCTCAGATCTTTCCTAGATTGTTAGCTTTCCAGGCATTTTTCTGTCCACAGAAATGAAAACCTCAGCTTTCCACCACTTACCGAATTTACTTGTTTACAATCCTTATCTTACTGACTGTTACAGTGGAATTTCACATCATTGACGAAATTCCCTTTTCCTAAAATTCCCCTCTTTCTTAACTTCAATGCATTCAGTCTTTCCCGGCTCTCTTCTGAATTCTGTCAGTCTCCTTTACTGACCCTTTTCTCCTTCTGAACTTTTAAATGTTGGTTTTCTTTAGGGATCTACCTAACTCTCTTCTCTTTTTTGGCTTATATATTCACGTAGGCAATTTTTGCCATTCCTATGGGTTTCTGCTATAGGCTAATAACTCTCAAAGCCATATTTCTTAAAATTTTTTGTGTCTAATATGGAATGTCTCAAAAGCAACTAAAACACAATGGGTCTAAAGTTAAATCTGACCTTTCCTCTGCAACCTACCTCTTGAGCATGTACTACCTTGGTGGGGACAACGTTCTCCAGTCAGTCACCCAGGCTAGAAACCTGGGGAAATTCCAGGCTGCGATGCTCCCTCATCTGCCACACAATGATTCTACCTCTAGGATCTCTCATAACCACTTTACTATATGCGCCATCCAAGGGGCCCTGCTCAATCATATCGCTTCTGAATTCCCACAATCATTTTCTATTTAGTGTCTCACACCCAGTCATCTTCCTTATTTCTGTCATGATGGATTTCTAAAATGCAAATGTACTCATGTCTCTCCCCTTTTTAAAGCCAATAAAAGGATCCTCTTTGCCACTGGTACAGTCCCTACTCCTTACCTGACCTAGAAAGCCTACCTTGCTTCTTCTGGTTTTCCATTTGTGTCTCGTCTTTTACTCTCTTCTCTCCTGACTTCTATCTCCACCTCAAAGTGCTTCAAGTTTCCCCTAGTATACCAGACTTTCAGTGTTCCTAATTTCAAGATTCATCTTGTACCAAACTCTGTGAAGTCTTTCCGGGTGTTCTCAGCTAAAACTGCTCTTTTGTGTCTCCAGTGTTCTTTATTCTCAATTGTGTCACATATATTTATCAGTCTCTCTGCCTCCACTGCAACTGAAAACTCCCTGAGGAAAAGAATCAAATCTCATCCCCTTTATATCCTATGTGCTCCATCTACTGCAGTGTACACCACAAATAATTATTTGCTGAATAACTGACTGGAAAATGAACGAAACAGAACCATTCAATTCAATCCTTTTACTTTGTGATGCAAATGACGTATCATAGGAGCATAAGTAGGTAAATTACTGCTCTGTGTATTTCCTCATCAGTGATGAAATAACAAATCTGCTTCATTTTTGATTCACAGCAAAAACGTTAACTGATCAAAAATCCTTAATGAGACAACTTAATAAGACATGTTTACACGATAATTACTTCAAACTCAACCATGTTTTATTATTTACAAATATACTGTGGCACTTACGTAGAAAAATATTGCTAAGTCACATTCAACATATTTTTCTTTAACTCTGTTATATAAAATTAAAATAATAAAATAAACAAATTAAATGATGATTATTTAACTTTTTAAAAGATTCTTTCCTTGATAAAATTCATTATAAAATCAATGTAACCAGCAGCTCCCATAAAAACATGAGTTATACAGAGAAATGATCCTGTTAACAGAAAAGCATGCATTTGTGAATTATTTGGGCAAATAATTCTTGCCGAAGTTTGCAGAACTGTTTAGGGCTATTGGAAAACAACTAAAGTACAATATACGTTATCAGATGTAGAGGAAATCAAACAGAAAAAAAACAATAAGAGAGCGCCCTTGTGTGACATTCAGGCTTTCAGAACTCTGCTTTGATTGCTTTAAATGGCTGAATTGAGGAATAACTAGTTTCTGCTTTATTAACTATTTGTTAGTCAAGTCAATTAAAATCCTAGTAAATAATTTTAATAGGTTCTAAAGTCCAATCAGTGAAATCATCAGCAATGGTCTAAAAGTTTTTCAACTGGGACAGCGAAAAAAATGGATCTATTGATCCAGAAAATAATCAGATTTTCCCACAAGGAAAGGTACATATAGACATAAAAATCTTAAAATATGCATGCTAGGATCAGGTACAAATTAAAGTTTTTGATTAACTCTCTCTTAGAACTATGTTTTTAAGTTTTTTAAATAATAAAAATTGGATCTAACTATTAGAAAAAAGTCACAGTGAATAAAATTGTCCCAATAAGGTAGACATATGAGGTGAACAAAGAAAAATGACAAGTATAAATCCACAGACATAATGAACAAGAATGCCATAGACTTGCCGACTCTAAGAGGGAACTGAATCAGAAATCAGACTGACCTGTTTTTTCCATATCCTCTGATCTATCTTACTCTTAAGAGTGTTAATTTGTCTGTGGCTCATTATCTTAGATGAAATTAATTTTCTTTCAGAAACACTACGAGAATAGCATACAGCATTCCAAAAAAATCCCAGTATAACACTTAGAAACAAATAGCATTGGAGATAGCAAACTGAAATGGCCCATTAACAAATCACAGTAGGAAAATACAATAAATGTCATTAAGCTTTAGCTTCATATCTCAAATACCGCACGTGTTTCCGCGTTACCTGCTCTCTCTCGTGAAGACTTAGTGTTGTAGATAGAGTAAATATTATGTTTGTCGAGATGAGTTTCCAAAAATGCTACAGGAAAGGCACCAGCAAAGGCGGCCAGACATTCTCCTAACGCAGAACGTTGCCTGTAAGTGGAAAATGCCTATATTTTTTAAGTCTTCCAAGCAAGTAACTGAAGAAGTTATACTAAAATTGGCAAGTTTAACCTAAAAGAGGGACAGTCATAGTGCTACTAATAAAATTAACCCCCAAATCCAATTTCCATATTGCAAAATATCATATGCTTTCAATAGCCTCCGCCCTTTAAAAGAAGCTAAATTGTCAGCTAAAAGAAGCTAACAATAGTACAGACCAAAATAACAAGAAAAATCTTGTCAACTCTCCCACAAGTTTAGAAATTTCTTTTGCTTTTCTTTTAATTCTTTTTTTCTTTTTCTTTTCTTTTAACATAATGATCTATTGAGGAAAAATTGTTGCTGTGTGACTAAATGGTTTAATAAAAATTAAAAAATAAAGTACTACTAGTAATACACAATTTTCTCAAAATTTACCATATGTAAGTAATTTCAGGGTAGCTATGAAATACTAAGACATACTACATGCTAAAAAGTACTGATAACACTTAAAATTGATTTATCATTTTCAAGAGAAGGAAGGTGTTTAAGGAATCAGATTGTGATCAACTGATTCAGGCGGGTTACGACCCAGGGCTCCCCCTGCCATGGATACAAATTCTTTCCCTTAGTAATCTATAGACAAGGCTTTACTGGAACATTAAGTGTTTATTAACTACTACAGAATAATATGAGAGTTATTTCAGCAAGTTATAAATTCCTTAAATGATTTTATATTCAAATTTTATTTAAAAGTCAATAAAATGGATCTAATTAAGAAAAGATTACATAATTCTCTTAGGCCGTTTTACATTTCTCACTGGAAAAATATAATACTTAAAATTAACAATTTCTGAGTATCTATTTTACTTAAAAATGACTACATATCCAGTCAGCGAGGAGAAAATATCCCTTTGTAGAATGACATTGAATAAGATGAAGTACAATTCAAACATTTAATAATAGTTCATTACTGAAAACAATGTGGGACACCAAGGAATTACAGAGTACAGACTTTGATTCAGACAGACTCGAATCCCAAACTTAGACCCAACACTTGTGGCACTGTAGGAAAATTATTCACTCTTTCCAAGTTTTTCTTTCCTTACCTAAAAATGGGAATGAAGAACTGCAAAATTTCTAGCACATAGTATAAGTTCAACCAATGTTTTAAAATAATAAGAAATAATTTATTTAAGAATTTAATAGCCTAAAATGCTTTGTGTATGACCTCAAAGTAGGTAATTTATTCCCTTATATCTGATTGGACTACTTCTTTTATTTCATTAGTAATTTACTTTAAAATTTGGATGCAATTAGTAAGTGTCAGACCAACTCTGATCATTTGTGTGTTGGTATTCTGGAAATAGCAATTTTTGTTTTACTTGACTTGTATTAAAATATCTACATTTTTTAGTACAGTGTCACTTTTCCATCTTTTTTCCAAAATACCTCTGACTCATTTTCAAATTTTTACTTTTATATTTCCCTCAACTCACTTTATAATTGCAAAGTTAATTGCAAAAAAAAAATGTATATATTTAGAATCTAACAAAAGGATCCCAAATTTTAGCAAGAAAAATATCTAGGTGAGAAGAGCAACAACAACAACAGCCACTGCTGAGGTGTGAGAGTGTGGACTACCAGATATTCAAATATACTACAAAACGCCACCAATTCAGGCTAGAGGGCACTGACCTAATCCCGAAAAAGTCAAATAGAACAGAATAGAAATTCTAGAAATATAACCTAGGAAATATATTACTTTAGTATAGTATATTACAGAGGTTTTATTTTAAATCAGTAGGTGAAAGAAATATTTAATAAATCATTAATTTACAGGTGGTTGAAAATTGAAAACCTCGAGTTTGAATTCTACATAACACCATAGAGAAACATGAAATTCAGACGTATTTCTAGTAAATCCCCTTCTTACCCTAGAGATGACCATTTCAGACATTCTCTACTTTCCTCAAGCTTCTCAGGCTTTTTTCAACCAGCATCTGGCTGAGTACTCAAGTCATGCTTCACTGAGAAAACGGAAGCTATTAGACAAACCTATTTACATTGATGCATCTTCCACCTGTTTTCTGTTGAATGGAGGAGAGTTCTGAGCTTCAAAGATCACGTTCTAGCAGACACAGTCCTGATGACCCTGTGTGGCTCTCTACATTGTGTTCTGATTCACACATAGTAACTCGCCACTGTTTTCTTCCTCACTTTGCTTGTTTGGCTTCCTCCACTTGATATGAGCTCTATGGGAGCTGAGATCTACTTTGTTCCCTTTTGTATCCCAGAACCTGGCATGTAATGAATATCTACTAAATGAACAAAAGGATTAAAAACTAAGTCTAAACAAGTGAAAGCATGAAAAAGCTAGGAGAATAAATATTTGAATTTCTAGCTGTTAAGAGTGTAGTATAAACTTTTTTAAATCAAGAAACCAAGGGGAAGAAACATATATGAAATAATTGGTAGGTCTGATTATACAAAAATTCAAAATTCTTTGGTCATAAAACACTATAAGTAGTGTTTTGTATATAAGCACTATAAAGGTATAAAAATGTTAAAAGTCATAAAAATGGGAGAAATAACAGGCAAGAGGTTAACAGTTTTAATAAATATAATGGTTATTACAAATCAATAGGACAACATATTAATAGAAAAATGTACAAAAGATGAAAAAAAGGCAATTTATAAAATAAAGAAATACAAATGGCAAAGTAAACACCAAAAAATAGACAATAACTGGTAATAAGGGAAATGCATTTGAAAACAAAAATGAGTTTCCATTTTTAACTATTACATGCAAAAAAGAATAACAATCAGAGATGAGAAAAATGTGAGAAAATGAGGATTCCCTTGTAAAACCTGAGAGTGAAAATTACATCAATTTTCTGAAAAGATAGTGAAATGTATACCATAATTCTTTAACATATGCATACTCTTTAACTTAGATTTCCAAATTCTGAGAATATAGCTAAGGGAAATAAAAATAAATATACACAGAAAACTATAAACATAGATTTAGCATTAAGTTAGCGAAAAAGAGAAAACAGCCTACGTGACAAAAATAAGGTAACCTTTCAATAAACTGTAATATTTTGCAGGTAAAACTTTAAAAATATTCAGAGTGAATTCAATTATCCTTTTCCATTGATCTACTTTCCTATCTCTATTGAAATGTCACCCTATTTTAATTACTATTGCTTTATAAATTTTAGTATTTGGTAGGCCAAATGAGAACCCTTTCATTATTCTTTTTTTCTCTCTCAAAACATTATTGGCCTGTTTCATAGGTTTATTTTTTTCAAATGAACCTTTGAATTATTTTGTCAAGTTCAATAAAAAGTAAATATCTATTTGAAATTGTTTTGTAATTAATTATAGATCAACTCGGGGAGAATTTACATCTATTCAATATTTTTCCATCAGAATATTCTTTCATTTATTTATTTCATTTATCAGTCTTCTATCAGAATGTCTTTTTATTTAGTCAAGCCTTTTTAAAACTTCCCACTTTTTCTTTTCTCTTACATGGAAATTTTTTACTGAAGTAGCCAGTGATCTCTTATTTTAAGTTCAATGGGGACACTTTATCTTACTTGACCCATCTACATTGTCTGACCCTGCTACTTTCTCTCTTTTGAACTTGAGAACATGTTTTAAAAACTGCTGATACTTGCGCTTGCTTTGTATTTCTGATATATAATGAGAAATTGTACTAGCGGATTCCTTCATAAAGACTCACGAACTAAGTTTCAAGTTTTTATTAAATACGATCTTTACCATTATTGCTTTACCTTTCGTTTCATAATTTGATTATCTTTTGTTGTATCAATTCCAATTCAGTTTAAAGAGTGTCTAATTATTCCCAAGGAATTCAGTATATCAATCTGGTTGTTTAGTTTATAACTAAGAAAAAGTTATCAGGTGGGGACTCTTGAAACAAATTGTCATAACACTTGAAAAAGCTATTAACACAAAGTTAAACTTTTAAAACCTTACCTTTCCACATAAATACTCTTGCTGGTTCCCAAAGCATACAAGCTAGTCAGAATTCTATAACATGACACCTGCACATCTTCCACTAAGGAAAAAGAGAATCTCACTTGAAAAAAAACACTTGTTATTTATTCATTGCCTTGAGAAAGTCTATGCTAAAAACAAAATTCCACATTAAAGGCACACTAATATTTTAACATTTGAAAAAAGCAATATAAGAACAAACAGATATATAAAATGAAATATAAAAATTTTTCTCAAACAAAATTCTTCTAAGGAGTTGAAAGTGTTCTAAGGAATCACGCTGTAATTATTTAGAACATTATCAAGAACCAGTTTTTAATGATTTTTCTCTAGGTACAAGAATAAAAGATTTCTTCAAGAATAAAATTAAGAACACGACTATCTTGGAGGAAAGGTAGATTTTGACTCCTTTTCCAAAGGTATATAAAGACTGTATCTTTTATTTTAACTCTTAAATGAATGAGAATGAGCATATTGGAGGATGTAGTGTGTTAGTTATTTCTGAAATGACCTGACATTCAAGGCATAAGTAAGTCACTCTGATAGTTTTTCAAGCTAGAAAATTAAATAAAGCCTTATAGATGATCTATTATCCAATAAGTCATGTTTAAGAGGCAAGAAAATCTAAGAACCTGGACTTCTAATTCCAACTCTGCTACTATTTCCTGGGGGATACACCATGACGTGAATGGAGAAATCATCCTTGTTCTCCAGACCTGTTTCCACGTCCACACTGTGCTGCAAGCAACGCTCCCACTGGCTCAACCAGTGCTTGTAGCATCCACTGAGCAACGCAGTGGCTTTTACACAGAGCTGCACTTCACCTGTTGACAGCCCGAGTGGGTGGGTCTGCAGTCAAGACCCACCTGACTGCTTGACAAGGACTCACATCTCTCATGTTCATATCAGCAGGAGAGCAGGAAATTAGGACAAGTTGTGTGTTCTTTCTTCCCACATAACCGTGGGCATTCTGTGGATATTTTTAATAACTACAGAATTTCAGGTTCAAACAGCTAATTAAATCCTCCATGAAAACAGACTGAAACCTATAAATGGAAGATACTTGAGCCATTCTAGTAGACCAATTATTTAGACACACACTTCGTCTCAGTGGTCTCCATATTTGTTGGTAACAAGCCTTGTGGAAACGATGTGCATTGACTCAGAAATAATCTGAAAACATTTGATGTTGCATGTCTTATGGTCAAACTGCATTAGAAAATTTCCATGGAAAGAGACAACCTAGAAAAATGTAAAATTTGGAACTTGTACTTCAACAATGTGCAAGTGATTGTCCATGTCACCCTATGATGTTCTTCAAAAAAGGCATTTTAATGTATAAGCAGCATGTGAGTAACCCAGATGTGGCTTTTACAATTTCTGATTGTACTGTTTAGGTAATGGAACTCTAAGTAATAGATTTACATACATATTAGATCTTCTCCGAACTGATGCTGGCCAATATGCTCAAATAATGATGACAGCATTGGTAACAGTGCCACCGTGGTATAATTGATAATCTGAGTAACACCTTTGGGTTGGTTTCGGGTGTGGGTAAACTGGCCCTGCTTAAGATTCTCCATCGTCTTCTCCAGATCTTCTGCAGCATTGTCCAGAAAAGCTCTGAGGGCACTTTTAACACTCTCCAGGCCAGTCTTCATCACAGTTCTAGGAAGTAAATAAGGGAGAACTCATACCTTGTGAGAGGAGCAAGTGAAATACAAATAAAATATGCTTCTACTTTATGTTCATTTGTCCATTACAACATTCACTCAGCCCTCTAAATTTTTTAAATCCACTCTCAAAAACATTTTTTCAATATACCAGAGTTTAGAGCAATATTGCTTTGCAAATGCATAACCTTTCCTAAACGCCTTCATAGTCAACCTAACTAGAACCTCAGGGCAAAAGGCAGTGCTAATCTTTGTGTTTTCCACTAGTGTCCTCAAATTTTGAGAATATTTATTTTATGACTAACAAATCACCGCTTCTGAGCCAGTTTAGTTAATCCCAAATCCAACACAACTAGAATGTTTCCTGAGGCAATGGGGTAAAAGAAACATTTAATGACAGCTAAACCAAGTCACTGAATGATACAGATATTTTGTGCGTAGGGTTAACCATCAAGTCTTTTCTAAATAAGCCTCTGAAGGCTCAACTTTGTACAGAAGAGACTATCTAATGCCACTGTTTCTGCTAGGAAATGGAAGTGGATGATGGCATCTCCTTTCTTCATTTACTACACAAAACATCTCCATTAACATTTTAAACAAAAAATGGATAATCGAAGAGTATCATAGAATATTTTTGGTGGGAGACATTTAAGAATTTTTATTTAGACTTATCCTGGAGAACAAATAAATCAAATAAATGTATGGCTTAAAGGCTGAATCAATCGTGCTAAATAAACTGATTTTATTTAGTCAACATGTTGGATTTCTGGTCATGTTGATAGTAGGGCAGAGCAGAAAGTGCACAGGCTTGGGAACTGGTCTACTTCCACACTTACTATGCAATCTTAAGCTTTACTTTAGTCATCTGTAAAATGAGAATAAAATCCTCATGTCTCCTATAAAGCTAAACATTATTATAAATGTGGAGCACAAGTACCATGCCTAGAAGCTAATAAGACCTCTAGAGTTGTAGCTTACCATTTTTGTTTCCCAGGATACATTCTCAATTCAGTTCTCAATTATACACCTAACTGCTACAGAAAGTACTTGAAATTTAAATAACAATCTATGTAGGATCATAAAAATAATACAATGCTATTGTGTTAGTAATTTACAAGAGTTTCTTTTCATCTACATTGAAGTCTTTATTACAATTCCAAAGAATAAAATCAAAACACTAGGTCCATCTTAATACTTTTATATATCATTACTATACTCATCGATTTCAATAAAGATGTATCCATTTACCTTGCATCCAAAGTCTGACCCAAAATATGAAGACAGTTGACAATTGATGTCGCATCATTTCCTAAAGAGGAAACAAAATGCTGTATAAACTGCCCTGAGAATTTCTCAGTGTTGTTCTTTTCTAGCAATGTTTGTGTTCCAAAAATTAGTCAATGGCACAACTCAATAATAAGTCAATTAAAAAGATGTTTTGATAATCAAGTTCAAAATCATGCAGGTTTTCTGCTGAAAAGTGGTTATGCGAATGTAAGTAGAAAAGCAACAAAGCATGTCTCAGCAAATAGCTGACATACTCAGAAGCATTCAAAGCACTGCACCAGGCTGGAGTTTTAACTGAATTCTTCAGATATAGTCCCTTCCCACACTAGTTCATCTTATTTTTAAATCATATTGTCCGCCAACTGTTTAAGTCAGCTCATATCCTTTATGAAATGAGGTGGGCTAAAAGTCTAATACATCTAATTCCATTTTAATCACCCCAAATGTCTGCTTTCTGATTGCACTCAACTGCATTAAGATGAATTAATTTTCCTGATTTCAATGGCCTTAAGATGAATTACTTTGCCTGAATGTTATTGGTCTTTGGTGAAAAAGAAGCACCTAACTATCATGTAAAAAAACATCAGAGGTTGAAGAAGTTAAATCTTACTCTTATGAGATATTTGAAGTGGGAGTTACTCTTTTTCAAAGTAAGATGATGAAATTCACTTATTTTGATTGGCATATTTTATCAGAAAGTACAGAAATATGAGTTATACAATTTCTACATATATTTTACTTTGTGATAAGGATACAGAAAAGCAAATAAATAAAACAGTGAATCCAAAGTCACAAGGAAATTTACCACTCACAATATAGTTTGACATTACCACATTCTCATTTTATACTCTCCAATATATAATATTTATAGTCATTTCCTAGGTCCCGAGGTTAACAACTCTTATTTGAATGTAAGTTTTTATAACATTTGAGTATGTTATATTCTTTATACAAAACAGTATTCTAAAATTAATGAATTAAATATACATGGAAATTAATAATTGCCTTAGAATGTGGGCAAGCCAATTAAGTGATATGATACAAATAAGAAATAAAAATAAAGTATTCATTGCTGAGCCTGTGAATTCTTTAAGAAAATGTTCCATTTATCTAGTACTTCAAATCTCATAATTTCTGGTGATCATGAAGACAAAATCAGCAGAAAGCAAAGTTTATGTCCCTGTCTATTGACTGTAGCAGTCCAAGGGCTTCTACTGTAGCCCCTAGAAGTGTTACTCATTTAACTATTCATTCACTCAATAAATGCACGTTAAATACCAAGCACTCTTAAACTTCCATTAACAAGTAAAATAGAGAGCTTGTGGTACTTGCATCTTAATAGGGACTACACATAATGAACTATTAAGCAAAAAAAATCAATATGGAACATAATATCAGGCCACAGTAAAAAATATATATATATAGCAGGGAATAGGGATTAGAGTAAACGGACACAGTAATAGGGTGAGTGGTCATGAGGTCCTCCCCAAGAATGTGACAGTTGAGCAGATTTAAATGAAATGAAGGAACAAACCATGCAAATATCTGCGGGAAAGGCCCAGGCACAGGAAACAACATGTGCAAAGGCTCTGAGGTGGAAAATGAACCTGGTGTTCCAGGTAAGGCAGTGAAGGTGGCTAATGTGTGCAGATTCAGGGAAAAAGAGGAGGATATGAGGTGGAGAGGAGGGGAGCCAGGTTCCAGAGCCTTGCAAGCAAAGCAAACCCTTGGGGTTTTTTTTAAGTGCAATAGAAAGACATTCTTAGGTTTTGAACAGAAGGAAATCTGATTCATGTATTCAAAGGATTAATTCACAATGTGCAAAACTCTGGAAGGGCAAGAGTGGAAGCTGATTAGGAAGCTACTGCAGTAGTCTAGAATCAGAGGACTGATGATGGTGAATTTGGATTAGTATATTAGCAAGGAAGAAATTAAGAATCTATTATAAGGATTTGCGTATGGATTGAATGTGAGGTGAGAGGAAAAGGAGTCAAGGATAAATCCAAGACTGTGTGGGTCAGCAATTTTATGAGCAACTGGGTGAAGGGTGGGATGAATTAATGATGTGGAGAGTGTACAAGGGAAGAGCAGAATGTGAGAGGAGGGGAAGGGTGGGAGTCGTGTCCTCTGCTTTCAACAGGTTAAATGTGATGGGCCTATTAATCTCAGGCAGTGATGTGGAATAGGCCATTGATACAAAAATATGGAGCACAGAGAAGAGATCTGAGCTGGAGCTATAAATTTGGGCGTCATAGGCATATAGATAATTTTTTAAATCATAGACTTGAACGAAATTAGCCAGTGTGGGCATAAATGCAGAAGTAAAAATGTCCCAGGGCCTCTAATGTTTGGATTTTATGCTTGGAGGTATAAAAGATAAAGGAGGATGCAGCACAGAAAATGAGAAAGAGAAGGCCCAGGAGGAAGAAGGGACACAGGCAATCCGTATGAGTGTCATGCAACTGTTATTTAGCACCAAATCAGAGAGGCTGGTCCCTCACGCTCTTCCTGAAACTCACAGTTCTTTTTCTCTTTCACTTCCGATGTACAGTCTCTCCGTATAGATTATCAGCCTTTGTACTGAGCCTACACCTTGCCCTATTTCAAAAGGATGGCCAGGGGTATTTTAAACCTCTATTTGTATAAGCTTGTGAGGTGAGATTTTTGTTTGCTCTGTCCCTCAATGTAACCCAGCACCTAGAACAGCGTTCGACACACAGCAGGCACTCTGTTACATCTTTGTGGGATGACTGTGGGATGTGAAGAGCAGGAAACAGCACCAGTGGCCAGACAAATTCTGTGGACCAAACGAAAATGTGCGTGGTGAATATGAGATTTCTGTGACTGTTAAAATAACTGTAAGCTCCACGGATCTACACATCTCAGGACATTCCAGATCATACACACTACAACTTTCAATGGAAACATTTCTATGTAAAAAGTGGTGGGAAAAGGACGCTAAGGAATGCAGAAAGGTATTAGTTGAAACTTCGTGTAGAGACCAAGCACAAGCATCAAGTCCATTAGCTTGTGTAAAAGACTAAACTAATGGTTAGTCTTGAAGAGATAAAGCATGTAGTGAGTAAGGCTTTTAAGTAAAATAAAAATCTGAATATTGTCCTTCTTAAGACTATCCAGATCACCGTAATCAGAAATGTCAATCATGCTATTAGCAAGCACAGGAAGGGCTAGTGAAAGTGTAGTAAGATGGTAAAATTTTAAAGTGATGATTATATTCCTATGTACTTAACTATATATAATTGCTTTACTGCTCTGAGTAGTATAAACATCAAAAGTTTGATACTTTTCAACTCATGCTTTTTCCATGTCTAAGCTAATTTCCTTCTCTTCAAACATACCTCTCATCACCTCTAAACACTTAGGGAAACGCTTATGGGTTCCTATTTTGTCTTTAAGATTGTGTGTTTGCATGAGAGTGTGTGTGTGTGAGCATAAAAGGTACACAATTAAAATCAAAGCTCATACTTGAATCTGATAACCACAGACGGCCAGCATTGGGTTTTTAAAAAAAATAATACAACTCTCTAAATAATAAAAATAACAAAGTTAAAGCTGATAGAGTCAAAATATTCTTTTGTAGTTTAATCCCAAATTGTTTCATGGTTTTTAATATAAGGATTCTATAACTCAGGAGTTTTCAATGTTATACAAAATTTGACATATCATGTACCCCTTCTTTCTTGTAATCTGATTGTTGAGGATTCTCAGAATGTTGACTTTTTCTCCTCTGGGAATAGCAGTAACATTCTAATTTTTTTTCCTTCTCCACTTTTCTAACATGACTCTTGACACAATATCTTATTTAATTCTCTTCTTTGAAGAGATGATGAATTTTGGCAGAATCCTTATGAATAATGTGAAATAAAATTACACTGGAAGATAAAAATTTCTCTCAAAATTATGAGGAGTTAGAGAGAAAGTGAAGAGTGCCAATGACTTCCTTACTTCTGAAGTCTGTGATACCAAAAGAATAAAATTATTGATTTCCTAACTTGGGAAGAAGTGTCAGTTAAACTGAGAACATATTTTAGATAACTACACATTCTATTCATTTGTCCCAAAGTCAGCAAATTCTCTCATAGTGAAATGTGCAAATGAAAGAAATAGCTGTATCACTCTAATACTATCTTCTGATATCATTTTCATGACAGGTGTCTGATTCTGATATTTCTGACCTCACCAATCTCTCTATAAGAAGTAGGTTATTTTTAATAAAGCATACATAACAAGTTAAATGCAGGAAATTCTTGTGTTTGCCATGTATACTGTCACAAAACTACAGAATTGTTAAGTTAGAGAAAGACCTTACGGATCCTCTAGTGATCATAACAATGATCAGCAAAAGTAGCAGACTGTGCATGACTGAACCATAAAATTCTCAGCATAATGACACATTCAATTCTCAGATATGCACTATCCTCAGAGATTCTTAGTATTTTAAAGGATTTTCCTCACATTATATGTATACTATTAAACAAACACAAGCACAATCCAAACCTTTTTAGGGATAATACAAACATATACAAATTTTTAATCAGGAGTGATACATGATAGTAGTCCTCATTTAAATACAAGAATGGGTTTTTTTGTGGGGATAACAGAAATAACATCAACTTAATTCACTAATTTTTTAATCAGGGAGAGATACCAATTGATATAATTCGGCATATTACTTCATGTTCTTCCAAACATAACATTAAGATTTATGTACTGGTTTAAATCAGCCATACTCACCTGGGGAAAAAACCGAATATTTTAATAAGAACTACTGCTTCATTTAAACACATCACAATACTTATCTTGTTCAAGATTCCTGAGCTAATATTGGAGTTGTATTGATGACGTTACATGTTGAGTTCTAGGGTCATCTGAGGTCAAACCAGAAGACACTTTGGAGTACTGTGTTCATTAGGTAACAAAATGTTTGCTTTATTTTAGGGATTTCTAGTCTCTCTGTCATCACAGCTGGAAGTCTCCAGTAACTCTGGGGAGTCTCTGGACGATTTACCATCTTGCTAATATGTTAAAAATTCACCAGAAAATGGGAGAATAGGAAAGGTCTACGATAACTATCTTGTGCCAGCCTTCTCAAAAAGTTCCTCAAACTGCAAGGATCACTGTTGGTAGAATTTAATGATCTTGTTGTTTGAAGAGTCATTAATTATGCATTACTTTTCAGGGTAAGTACCCGAAGTGTTTTCACGGACCACTTAAAGAATAAAAAAAGTGATTCTCGTAAATTGTAGAATAATTGCATACTACATTTTTCTCACTAATGTCTTAGCAAACAAAAAGTAAAGTTTGGGTCATTCGTGAATCTAAGAAAATTCCAAATTGATAGCACTTTTCTCATTGTTCTAAGGGTCTCCTTACTTAGCTTCTCTATTAGACTGTAGACTTCCTGAAGGCAGGACCTTGTTGATTCATTCATTGATTCAGTCATCAGATATCTATAAAATACCTACTATGTGCCAGACTTCCTGGTAGGCACTGAGGATACAATAAGAAGCCCTCAGTGAGCTGGGAGTTTTGTCCCAGAGAGAGATGTTCATCTAGTAACATCACCAGTGAGACTAAGGAAAGGTACACGGAGCTGTGAGAATGTTACAACAGCAGGAGGAGGGAGCAAAATCTAAGAGGTGAGGGAAGGTTTTCCTGAGAGGGTAATATTTGTGTTGAAGTCGAAGGATGAGCAGTTTACTTCATTATGGGTGTGAGGGATTGGAGAGGTGAATGTTAAGTATGGAGATACCATTCCGGTCAGCAATTATACCATGTGCAAGGACCCTGGACAGAAAGGAATATGACACTTTCATAAAGCAGAGAAGGCCATGTAAGCTGAAGCACAGTGAGCAAGCAAGAACTTGCTGCGACATGAGGATGGAGTGGTAAGTGGGGGATAAACCATGAAACAAATGTGGCCAGATTAAGAATTTGATCTTTATTTTAAAGAAACAGGACGCCACTGAATATGCAGGAGAATATGAATACACAGGAATATGTGGAAATAGGAAAGACTAGATTTTTTTGGAAGATGTGATTGTTATGGAGTACAGTTTAGAAGGACAAGAAGGTATTCGGAGAGAATGGTTAGTATGCTCCTGGAGGAGTCCAGGTGAAAGTCAACTGCAGATTGCCTTCGGTGGTAGTAATGGAGAGGTAAGGAAATTTTCATTTTTCTATCCTCACAGCCTGAGAGAATGCCCACACATAGCAGGACACAATAAATGGTTATTGACTGAATGTATGAAATGAATGTCATTAAGCCGTTAGACTTATTTTCACATGTAAAAATGAAGTCCTGCTGTGCATACACCTACTATTTCTGTTGGAAGGTTAATTACTAGAATTTGCTTCCTCTGAAAATGACTGAAAGGCTTAAAGAGGCTGTAATAGGAGGGCTTATGTATTCTCTAACTGCCTTAACATTAGTAATCAGAATTTCCACTTAGCAAATGTGGTGGAAAATGATTGGATTAAAAGCAATATTTCATTAGTTGACAATGGGTCCTTAAAAACGGCAATTGGGATCCTTATCACTTGTCAACCTGCCTGGGTCCTATCCATGTCCTAACTCATTTTCCAAAATACAAGAGTGCACCAACTTACAACCATTAGCAAGCATTTCAGAATTCAAGCAAGAAGCCTAAATACAAACAAGATGCTATTTTCTTTATTATTTTTTTCCATAAAATATTTTAATAGAGACACCAGAACTACTGTTCTGTGAGGAAGATGGCTAGTCCTCCTTTTTAAAAATCTTACCTTTTTCTAAGATAAAGTGAAATAGTTTAAATGTCTCAAAAAGAATATATGAGGCATGAAAACACTATTAATCTCTTTAACTCTTAGACAGTGTGCTTCAATGTATAGGAAATATTTTAAAGTAGATAAAAGATATACACAAATATAGAAGTCCAAGTTTTGGGGATCCTCACTTTATATATCAGAAATTATCTTTCAACTATAGATGAAGTTTTGAGATATAACTATAATTTGGCAGCCAACTTGGAATAAACAGTCCATTACTCACCAAACCCAGCTCACTACAATTACCACTGCCAGGACGAGTATTTCGTCTCTTGGTTTATTTAAGTGCTCCCCTCTTGTCTCCAGTCTCACCTTCCTGACCTGCTTAAGGTTAATGTGTATCTTTCTACCTTTACCTTTGCTCATTGACAAAAAGCCCAAGTATTTCTTTGTTAACTTCAACTTTCAATTCTGTCTTAGTTTATTCTTGGTTTAGGTTATAAACAATTTTTGCAACTAAATCAGTACAGGAAAAACATTTTGATCATGAGTTTATTGTCTGCCAGAATACAGAAAAATGATATCACGTAAAAGGTGAATGGAAAAAACAAGAGATTAATAATGATTATGTACAAAGGACCACTGAGTATATGCTATTAGGTCTCTCTCTTTAGGAAAACCCATAATGGCGTAAGTGATACATCAAAATGTACATCTTTGGATTATAACACTTCTACTTTGTCTGGAAATGAGTAGATTGTAAAGGCTTCGTTGTGCATGTACTTTAAATAGCCAAGTCCCCTAGTTTAGTTTGTAGGTAATTTGATTTATCTAAATAAAAGCTATACAAATAAGACTAGGAATACCTTTGATTTAAAAGCTGTAAGGTTACAGTTTACATAGGACTTTAACAATCATTACCTCACATTAGATTTCACGCATGCAATAGATTAGTAGTTATTTTAACCTAGTTCAAAAATGAAGAAACAGAAGTTCAAATCATTTAGCTAGTTTAGTTACAAATATAGGACTTACACCTAGGTTTTCCAATTCATAAGCCTACTACTCTCTCCAGGACACCATATTAGTGTCAAAAGCCAGGTTATAACTGTAGCATGTAAGGTTGACACGTCTAAGACTTAAAGATTCTAACAACTTGACAAGTCTGTATTAGACTATGTTTGATTAATAAAGGACTCTTGAAATTTGTATTATTTACAGGCAATTGTCAAAGAAAGTTTGAAACAATAATAACAATAGACACTAGAATAAAATAAAGAAGGCACACAAATATACTTTGGAGGTAAAGACACAGAGTAGCTCTCCAATAAATTCCTGTTAAAAAAAAAAAAACAGTCTTTAAAGGCTTAGGGATTTAAAATGCCTAAATGGAATATTAGAATCACATAGAGATGGAATGAATATTAAAGTCCAGTTCTTCTCCCCTGATAGGTATGATGAGTTATATTATGCATTCATCTTCAGTTACAACCCTTAATGTAGTCAAAAGGAAAAAAGGTTAAAGAAGAGACACAATTAATCCATGGTAATGGAAGTCTACATATAGCTGCTTACAGAGGGTTATAAATTGGGAAATGGCACCAAGAGGCTTCTTGTATCCTGGAAATGTTCTATGTCTTGACCTGAGCAAATAGGTAGATACATATAAAATTTCAACAGGCTATCGCATCAAGCTCTTCTTCAGATCTGTGTGCTTTGCTGTATGTATGGAATACCTCAAAATTTTTTATTTTTTATACTTTGGTTGAGCTAACATCTTGCCAATCTTCCTCTATTTTGTATGTGGGTCACTGCCTCAGCATGGCTGATGAGTGGTATAAGTCTGTGCCCTGGAACTGAACCTGCTAATTTGGGCTACCAAAGTGCAGTGTGCAGAACTTAACCACTATGCCACAGAGCCAGCCCACCTCAAAATCTTTTTTAAAAGGAAATTAAAATCATAGTGAGACATAACATAGGAAACCAAGAATTTATGATATGTAATAAGTTAGAAATAGCACCATAGAAAGTATTATTACGCTCATTATTAAGAATGCAAAAACTGCAAGAGAAATGGGGTTCACATCAGAGCTCTATATAATTAGATAGTATTCTCTGAAGACAGAGGGAGAATATTTGAAGCCACTGTTATGAGAAGGTTAAGGAGTCCATGAAAATTCTGTCTGAACAACTTTCACAGAAATTTTTCTATTTTAAAGGAAGTCAAACAAAAGTCGGTCAACTGGAAATTATTCTGAAGATAATTTCCCCATTAATTTTGGATAATTGAAGCATTAATGCAAAAACATAGGCAATTTATATTAAATACAACTTTTAATAACTACATTTAAGAGCAGCAAATATTGGGTATAAACAATATTGGAAGCCAAATATAGCATTAAGTAATTATACCCATAAACTATCATTTCTCAAAAAAATTTAATGCTTTAAAGAACTTAAAAGTTACTTGTGTGTGTGTATACACACATACACACATATCTATTCCTCAGTTTATTCACTGTAGCTTTTATAGAAATGACTTAAGCCTTAGTTTTTCCTGGAAATTGAATTGAACTTATAATATCTCTATCAACATACTAAATGTTTTATTAAGGAAATTACCCCAACAGTATCTCAAAATCTATAGAGCATGGGGCTAAAATTTGCCTTGGCAGTTTACAAAAGCAGATATGGGAAATGTACAACACAAATTCTGCCAGCTGCTATAGAGTCCTAAAACCCCACAGCCAGGACAATCTGTGGAAAGTGAGTGACTGCCCTGCATGGCCGTCTGAAAGCCAGTGAATTCAGCTACGTGAATTCTCAGAAACCAAAGAAAACTAACTATGGGCTGAGAGGTGCTAGAAAAGTCACTTTTGCCAAGTCAAGTCCTTGGCATCACTGTCTCTACAGTGAAGCTCCAACGTCTGCAATGTATTCGACATGCAAATCTGTAGTCAAGAGCATTAAAAATATAAGTACAGTTAAAAATTTTTGATTTATAGCAGCTCATTATTTAATCTATAAGAGATAACCAAACACAAATTCAAGGGCACAGTTTTGCTTTACCTCTCTGAAATAAAATATGGCAGAATGGCCATTTCCATTCAGTTGCTCTTTAAGAATATAACCTTTTGATTTTAAAATGTGCTTTGGGCGAGTATGAAAAAGTTACAGCCTTCAATTTCACCATAGATAATGCTACTTACAAATAACCTTGAAGACCTTACCTTGGCCTACGACGACCATGCATGCAGCCATGCAAACATGCATTCATGCAACATAGCAGCACACAACACGGTGCAAAAATGGCAAAGAAAACCAAGTGATGGCCATGCTAGTATTTTTTCAAGGGTCTCCTTACCAAATAGTGAAATCCTATGCCTGACAAGAACTCCAAGTTTGCAGAATAGGCTGAAGACAAAAGAAAAACAAAAGAGAAAAGGGAGAGGGGGAGGGAAGGTAGAAAAGACAGGGGGAAAATAAAACAAAACAAAAAAAGAAGAAGAAAAAAGAAAAATAAACAGCTGATATATGAGCCGGAAAAAGCAACATGATGTCACGCAGAAAGAATCAATTCTCTGAGCAGAATGTGGAGTAAAGGTATTAAAGAAAGAGTCTTTGAGTGCATATCTTTAACAAACATGGTTAAAAAAGCACATATTATAAGTAAAGAAACTAAAAAAAAAAATTTGAAAGCAAAGCTAATTAATATAAAAGCAATCTATATGAACCCCACAAGAATATAGCTACTGAAAAACCACAAGGAAAAAATTTAATTTTATCTGCCCAAAAGTACCGCAGAAATTCCAGAATTTTTTTGTTATGGACATTATTTAATGGAAGTATGGTACTTTGGGCATAAAATTTAATTTTATATTTTAGTATGTTTTATCATTTAAACTTTCCTTCTTCCCAACCTTGACCGCACCCTTTACACATATACCAAAGCATCCAGTGAATTTGAAAACAGTGAAGTAGACACAGAATTTGAACTGATAATCACTCAGTGAAAAATGTTACAGATGTGATACTTAAAGGGCTCTGAACGCTAATGCATGGACTGAGCATATTATCTCCTCTGGAGCAAGTGCCAGGGTTTTTGTGCCCTTCCTATAGCTCAGCAATGGGAGATTCCAACTAAGTGGTCTGCATTCAGCATTCAGCATGACAGCATTGGTATGCACTAACTCTTGATCAGACTCCAGAACCTGGGCAATACCTGCTATTGTCCTGTCTTGTTGCCAGGCCTCAGTTCGCTGGATTCCTTGTAGGTCCCTCTTTTCAGGAGTATTCTCCACTCACTTGAATGCTATACTCTCTTTTACCCATCCCTCAGGCTCAGGACATGAAGCCATTTCTAACACCCACCTTTCACCCCTCCCAACCCAAGCTGTAAGTAGTCCCCTCCAAGGGGCCATTTGCAAATCTCTACCATGACACTTAACTTCCCATATTACAACTGACAGTATTTTCATATCTACTGACACTGTTCTGAGCTCTCAAAGAGCAGAGGCTCTGCTTAGCCAGAACTTACCAAAGCTCTAAACTTGAAGATCCATTTGTATAGCACCATCCACACTAAGCTTGATTTTCCCATTACGGTCATGCACTGCATAACGATGTTTTGGTCAATGACGAACCACATATACAATGGTGGTCCTGTAAGGTTAGTACCAGACAGCCTAGGTGGTAGTAGGCTATACTATCTAGGTTTCTGTAAGTATACTCTATGATGTTTGCACAATGATGAAATCGCCTAATGACGTATTTATCAGAACATATCCCGGCCATTAAGCAAAGCACGACTGTAATGATAACAGCTACATCTAGATTGCCCCATCCTCTCTTACAAAGCTCTCCCACTTGCAGCAGTGTACAGACGTACACTCACCAGGATTGGGGACACAGACTATGCCATGGAATAAAACGAAGGCAAAAGCTCATGGCAGAATGAGAGAAAGGAGACAGAGAGAATCAAACTTGTGATGTTGATCTCTTTTATAGTAAGTTTCACCCATCATATCTCACTTCAGTAACAACAGGGAATAATTTATTGATGAAAATTCATTATGTTGGGCATTGCGTAGCTTTTCCAAGAAACCATTCATCCACAAATGTCTAAGTGAATCTGAGGTCTTGGGAAATCTCTTATTAGTGCTAAAAGTTTTTAAAACAACGATCTATTTAAGTAGATATTAGACATAAGACTAGATATTAGCCCCCTGAGCTGCATTATTTATATCTGTGCTATAATTTAAACAAAAAAAGACAAAACAAGAGCAACTTTCTCCAGGTACCCTCATCCACCAAGCTTTATGTATGTCAACTCAACCAGGATCTGTCTCCATCTAAAGAGAGTGGTACATTGGACACATTTTAGATCCCCGTATTCCAATCAATTTTTAGTGATATCTTCACCTCTTACCAACTGATACTCTCTAGGAACCAGGGTGAAACATTATGAGCTGTTGCTCAATTTATAATGCGAGGATTATGTTTTAACCCAATTAATCCAGATCTAGGATGTTTTGCTACAATCGATAACAATTACTCTGTGTCCCATTACATTGGATTACATTTAATGTCTGAGAATCTGTCAGAGAAAAATGGCTTCTTACAATATTAGCTGCTTCCTAACCTTAGCTGTTCCTAATTAGTAACAGACGTGTCACCAGAGAGAAATATATATAGAATGGTAGATCCTACAAAAACACATATTATATCTCTTTCTCCTCCTGTGCCATTCTCTTTCAGTGTATAGTTTCTGTATAGCCTATGAGGTTTGACTAATACAGGCTTCGTAGTCTCTCTAAAAGTAGTTTCCACGATAATGTTATCCCCTTTCTCTATAGCCCTTCATTACTAACACTCTTAAGAATATATAATGTATCTACACTGCCTGGGCATTCACTCAGTGCCCTGTACTTTTGCTTTCCATCTACTGCTCGACGGAAACACTCCCTTGAAGTTCTCAATACCTGTTCATCCTGGAGAGCTCTCCATGGTACCTGGCATCACTGACTACTTAAATTTGTGACACTCTGGATTCTGTTTTACAGCGATATTTCCTCCCTTCCTCTTTAATTAATCATTCTCTATGTTCTTCAAAAACCCACTTCTGAAAACCCTCCAAACATAATAATTCTCCAAATTTTGGTATTCAGACCTTTTTGCTTCTCTCTCCACTCTCCTTAGTTTCATCTACTTTCAGAGCTTCAAGAATTACACGGATAGAGATAATCCCCAAATATGTCGTTTCTTGCCCTATCTCTCCACGACACCAAACACTTATTTCCAACTTTCTCCTGGACATCTCCAGCTGGATGGCCTGCTAGTACTTATACTTCAATAAATACCTAACTAAATTTAACCTCTTCTTCTCAAAACTAGTCCTTCTGAAATTTCTTGCTTTTGCTAGTGACACAATGTTGTTCCAACCACTCAGTACTGAGTCTTCAGTACTGTGTTGGCCTCTTTCTTTCCACTTGCCATACTACTCATTGCCAAGGCATGGTGATTTTCTCTCTTCCATGTTTCTGCCTTCCAGCCCCTCTCCACATTTACATCTCCTCAATCTTCCCACCTAGCACTTTACACGTCTCCATTTACACTCACCACAGCTTATCATATGGTTAACTCTCTACGTATGTGTCTACTCAGATGTACTTCTAAGTTCGTTAAGTTAGGAACTGTGTTTTGAACGTCTGTGTTTAGCCTCAGACCTAGGACAGCATCTTGTACACGGCAGGCATTCAGAAATATCTGCTGAACAAACTCCTGGGTAGCACCAGCTATTTGAGGCAGTACTTCTGTCAGGACAGCCTGCATTGCTGCCATAGCCTCCTAATGCCTGCCATAGTCTATAACACTCCTACTCTTATCAAGCCCAGTTTTGCTGCCAGAGTGTCCTTAAAGGACAGTCTGATCATTCTCCTATTTAAAAGTTTCAACGGGTTCTTACAGCTAATTAAGTAAAAAATAATAATAATTAATAAAATTAAAAAGTAGAAAGAAAGAAGATACCTTATTCTGGAAGTTAATATAAACTACAATATTCCATAACAAATCTACATAACCTACATTTCCCCTAAATTACCAGCTTCTATACTTTCTGCTATCTACATCTAGAAAATATTCGCCTTTGTTAGTCTCTCAACTACATATTCTTTAAGACCAATTTGGAATGTCATGACTTCCATAAATCTCTAGCTCATCCATACCCATCCAATGTGGTCTTACTTTACTTTGAATCCCACAGCACTGCTTGCTTTTCTTCTGTCAGAACTATATTTATACTCTCATACTTAGCTACTGCCAGGTACACTTGGAGTGCAGCGACCACGTCTTACTCTTCTTTGTAGACATGATAGTACTGACTTTAGACACAGTAAATGCTCAATGCATAATTTCTAGTGCCAGGAAGTATCTAAACAGCTAATGGAAACAACCTGTTTTTAATTGTGGAGAAGTTAACTTCCACCCACACAACTACTGCTACACACAACTGTTAAAAACAAATTAACACTAGCATTGCAGTGTCCATCATGTGTATGAAGGCATGCTTGTTTATTCATAGTAGCAGGGCCAGTTTTTATTTATTTTATTACTGAAGTTATATTTAACTGAAATGGTAAGAAATCAGACATTTATAAATTTCAGTGATTCCATCTCAACATGTCAAACAAATTATTTAGTTGGTTTTTGATAGTGTAATGATTATGTTGGTTGTTTTAAAGCACATTTTTATGATTATAAAATATGATTTTTTTCATTTTAAAAACTTGGAAAATACATAAAAATAATAAGAAAAAATCTGCAATTCACTACTCAAAGGAAACAACCATTAAAATTAAGTTTATTCCCTCTCAGTATTTTTCTATACAAACAAATTTAGGTTTTCTAAAAACCTGGATCAATACTATTAGGCCATATATTTTATTTTTTTAAAGGATCATTTTCCTAAGTTATATATTTGTATCCATGATAATTTTAATGACTGACAAGCATTTTGTATGTACATAATTTATTTATCATTACATGATTCATTTTTTGATCCCTGAATTTTTCTCTTTGAGGTTAAATTCTACCTATGTTTGGCACTAAAGTATTGTGATGAAATAAATTACTTCTACTATAATGCGTCTCATTCCTATGTGTTGGAATTTTAAGTGACAGATATTTTTATTTTTTGCAATGCTAATGGGAGAAGTAAAATTTACCAACCCTCTTTCCAGGTGAAGAAAAATTGAAGACGAAATCATTAAAAATATGCTTGTGCAGTGTTTGTAGAGGGAGTAAGTCTAAGCCCCCAAAACTCCATCAACTGAGGCTAGCACAGGTCAGTGATGTTCTTCTCATTTAGTCTATGAGGGACACAGTCAGTGAAGGAAAATGAGTCACTTTTGTGGTCAGTGAATAGTTCTTAGAGTAAGACTCAAAATTGAATGGAGATAACAAAGTACAATACAGGAGAGGGGGAAAAGAAGAATTTCCATGAATTTCTTCATACTTTTTCCTACATTCTCTGATTGCATTTTCTCTTGGTTTATGTAATTAGTAACATCAACATTAACACCACCCTCTGGGAACAAAGTGTCTGTCACAAAAGGCTCATTGGACCCAGGCAGGACTAGGAGACTCTGCAGTAGCCTTGGTTCCACGATGTTTAATGATAACTTGGTGGCTTGATGTTTTCTAGCTGTGTGTACTCAGTTCACAGGGGCCCGCTGGGCCACTGAAGCAGAGGAGTGCCCTTGTGAAATGAGGAGGGATGGGCTGCTCTCTCTCCCAGAGAAGGCGGAGGAAGGCCATGCCAAAGGAAGAGACTCCTATCTTGGAAGGCGGTCCTTCATTATCATCTTCAGGTAAAAGTTTGCAGAAACAAAGCATGTCACTGGGCCGGAATCTCTGTTATTTTAACTACATCCGTTTTATCAACTTCCCAGGAAGATTATTATTCGAAGAAGTTTGGGGACATTTTAAAGCTGTTGCAATCCTACATTGCATGACTGGCTGACTAGCTGGTAAAACAGACAATAAATCTGAATAAAGAGATGAGCTTAAAATTCCATGCAAGGCCCCATTCTCAATGAAGGAATCTTATTTCTTCTTTACCCTCTGGAAACAGTCTGTATTCAATCTCATCTCACTCTATCCAACAGGTTGATACTGCATTGACATTCAGCATATCATTAAAGTCAAGGAAAGCCTGTATCCTATTTTATACATGTTATTCACTTTTATGGAAATTTTTTTCAGATACAATTTAAAAGCTTGGTGTGAACTCTTGAACAATGTAATAATACAGAAGTAAGACTGCTCAGTAATCGATTCTCATTTATACTAAGTTCTGACAGAATTTTAAGGAAGGAGACTTGAGATTGCCAGAATAATCACAGATAAATCTTCACTTGGGTTCAAACAGAAATGAGAAAGCATCGTTAAGATGCCGGCTCAAGGGGTCTAAGGGGAAATCTTCAGAAACTATATATTTTTATTTTATTTTTTCTCAAGATTGGTCATTATTATTTTTTTAATTTAAGTTATAATTTCTGTAAGTGGGATTTTACCCTCCTGAAAATAAAGGCTGGCAAAAAATTAGACTTGAAATTTTAAAGAAACTACTGTTAAAAGCACCATTTATCAAAAATATTAATGCAATGATGCATCTCCAGCCTCTCCTTGTGGGTTCTGTATTGGATATTGTATTCCTTCCACTCAGCATTATATTTAGCAGCAAAATATAAGAAAACTCAACATCTAGTACACGTGTATTAACTCGCAGAATCCCTCCTCCTCATGGTGTTTGATTCCCAGAGGACGGGGCCAGGGAAGATGGGGGGGCCCTCTGTGCATGCTCCCCCTTCCGGGTCCTGAGATGCTCTTTCTCAAATGCAAATATACTTCAATCACAGTCGTTATTTGTTTATAGCTGTTTACCTAGTCACCATCTCTTTCTCTTTGTTTGATGCGTGTCCTCCAGAACAGAGAGGTCTGCTTGCTGCAGATAAGAAGTATAAACGATGGTTTTTGAAATATTGATCAATTAAAGGAAGAACGACCTGAAAGAAAGGAAAAGAAAACAGATCTACACAGTGGAATCTTTTAGGGGATGAATGAGTCCTGAGGCTTCGGAGCAGCCAGAGTTCTGTCTACATGCAACAGGTCCCCCGACATCCACAGCCACGTCAGTCAGCACCATTTCCGAGTATGCCTCTCTGAAATCTCACTCTGCCATCTCCAGTCCCTCTGTGCGTGTGTGTGTGTGTGGATGTAATTATGGGGAAACACCAAATTTTCAACAGTGTGAAATTACTTTCAATATTTTACCAAAAAAATATTCTTAATATTTTCATATAATGTAGTTCAGTGCCCAATAGGTTCAAAAATAATCAATGACTACCTCTGATGGACTCTCTACTGTGTGTGAGGATCGCAACTGACATCCCATCATCTCACTCATCCTGGTAACTACTCTGTACGGTAGGTGCCATCACCCCTGCTTTATAGGTATGCAATTGAGATGTAGAAAGTGAGTGACTTACTCACTTTGCCACTTAGCTACCTCCACAATGTTCTTATCTGGCCCCTCTTAAAGGCCACCTTCCATTTCTGTATGCTAATCCTGCTAGCCTTTAGCCAATTCCTCCTCCTCACCCTGTCCACTCACTCCACAAGGCTTTGCACATGCCATTCCTTCTGTCTGAAATGTTCTTCCTACACCCCATAACCTATTCACTCCACTTCTCCTGTAGACCTCAGCTTAGTGGCACTTCATCAGATAAGCCTTTGCTGACCTCCTCAACTCAAAAAAAAACCCCATATTCTCTGCTCTTAGAACATCATTTGCAATTTTACATTTTATATGTGTAATTTTTGATTAGTCTCTCTCCCTAAGAGCCTATGAGGTACACAAAACTGAGAAACATTTCTGGTTTTGTTTCCTGTTAGAGCCCTCTCCTGGCCTCTATGAAAACTACTTGCTCTATTCTGTCTACCATGGACTCACCGGTGCTTAGGACTTTGTTGGGTCTATAGCAAGCACTAGATAAATACTTGTTGAATAAATCAGTGAAAAAAGTAATAATAATTGGCATTACCAATATTTAGTCTCAAGTCAGCCTAACTACATCTTTTTCCTACAATGTGGTCTTACATATTTATATATAATAGGAATATGCAAGTTCTTAGTGATTTTCCTAGAAAGTTGTAACATTGCCTGAACTTAGCAATTGACACACAATAGGTAGTCAATAAATAAGTAAATGAATGAATCATAGACTTAGTAGCTAAGTTAAGCCTCATTAAGCATCTGCAAACAAGATCACTAGGAGTGTTGAGTACGTAGGCAATGTAACGCAAGAATGTATTTTAAATGAATGATTAGAGGCCATAATTACAGCATTTTTGATAATTGGCTATCAAGGGGGATTATATCCTAGCAGAACAGATAACTAGCAACGTGAAGCCCAAGACAAACTTCAGATAATTGATACAGATTTTGAACGCTATATTGAATAGAAAGACAAGAGAAATCTCCCCTTGTAGTAATAGGCACAATTCCAAAAACTTGTAATACAAGCCAAATATTAATCAATCAAAGTAACATGCCATTTTGCAAATGATCTATAGTAACCACCAAATGCAAGTATTTGAAAGTAAATTGACAGAAATCATTAGGCCTTCAGGTCAACTGCAACATACTGTAAACAGGAAAGTTTCCCAAGGGCATACTGCCTTTGTGCCAGGGAACCCCCATGCCTGACACAGACAAGGCACAGAGTCCAAACCGAGTGAGTGAATGAGCCCACGATGGCGACTTTGCAACTCCTCGTCTCCTTCCCTTATTGGCTGAAAGGAAGTCATGAATGTTCCAGGCATATATAAAGTTCTTGATAAATTCTTATTAAATGAAATGAATAATAATAATGGGATATACTCTATAGATGAAGTATTTATCTTCTCTCAGCCTCAGCTTCCTCATCTGTAAAACAAGTAGGACTGAGGTCCCACAATAAAGATTCTATAGTAAAGTTTCTAATAATGCGCCCATTTATAAAGTAACTAATATTTTCCTCTTCAAAAAAGAAATGTCCATTTAAAAATTTTAAGTCACAACAACATTCAAATGTTAAGAAATAGATATTTTTCTCCTACATCATATGATAAAGCCAAAAAAAAGAGAACTTTGACTCAGACTTCAAATAGAATGAAGTCACTTGAGAAATATGGTAGGGAGAGCAGAGCGAGTTAAAACACGACCACGTATGCTGGGAGCAAGTTTACCCCATATGATTCATGCATTTATTTTCACGCCACAGAATATTTACTTGTAGTAGAACTCACATTTGTAGACAAGTGCATTCTGAAAAGAGGCAAAGATCTAAAGAATATATTTCGTAAACAGACATATTGAAGCAAAAACAAGATGGATTGTATACTGTACTTTAGCAAAGAACTTGATTTCTTGTTCATAAGGGAAATGTTCTCCTTTGCTTCTGCTGCCACCATCTGTAGACAGGAAGAGTTTTTAGGTACATGTTGCATTTCAAACATTACAAGATATTCACCCAAAACGGAAAGTTTAGAACATATTGCTAAACGTGTCATACCACTAAATTGAACATAAAAAGCCAACCAAAAACATAAAGGCTAACTTTGGCAGTATAGTAAAAAAAAAAAAAAAAAAAAGGATTTTAAAAAATACCCAAGTCCAAATAAAAAGCTATTGAGGAGAGTCCATACACGTGGTAATGAGCACAAACACACTAGGGTAGCTTTGAGATCTTATTGGCATGTAGGAGGAAAACTGGGCATAGAAGAAAGTAAAAATCCCACATCTCCTTTCACTGAGAAAGAAGCTCACTGGGGTGAGGAAAGTGAGTGTAAGCTGAGTACACATAATTGGTTAGGTTTTAACCCTGGCTCCTAATAAAGATAGTCATTTCTTGGAGTGACTAAAAATTAAAGATTCCAATATCAACAAACCAATGAAAAAAATTGCAGGAAGCCAGCGCCTATGATGAGGGGGAAGATCACCACTGTAACATTAGGTTGGAAAATTGACCTTCTGCTGGAGAATAAAGAAGTTCACTGTTGTCAAAAGTTAATTTCCACAGCAAAGCAAAAAGGCCCAAGTTTTCCCCACGGTTTAGAAAATGATTTCAAGGTTAAGAACTGATTGACCTAATGCATTTACCTTAGAAGGTGGCGTTTCTTGCCTCCTTCATGAATATGGGAGGAGGTTTCTGGCATGTAAAAGAGGTAATAATGAACTATAATAACCAAGAAGATGTGTAGAACATACTGGATAGCCAAAAATTCCAGAATTGATATAAAGTTTTAGTAAAATTTGTACGCAAGAGTTTCCATATTTTATAAGAATCAAACTCACTTTTGCTTGAAAAAGTTCTTTTGCAAATAGAAATGAAAACAATTTGAGATATATATTATCAACTCTTAGACATAATTTCAGAGTAATTTTTAGAGAATTTAGGGTAATATTTTGTAATATCAGAAGAATGCTCTTCCCATGAATAAGTAAAAGAAAATGATGGTTTTTGAACACTTTCAAATTTCATTTTTTGTATCACTTTTGCACTAAATCTCTCTCAAGCATATTATACAAAATGGCAGAATCCATATAAAGGGCTTTCTCATATAAATTAAGTCAAGACAGAATTTTGCACATAGCTAAATCTGCTAATATTTTGGGGAATTAAAATAGGAAATATCTTTCCTTTCATTATACATTTTGATAAAAACGCTTAAGTGCAAAATATGAACAAGATTTGGAGAGAATATGATCTATGATATAATACAAAACTTAGAAAAAAGGCAAACGCATCTTCTTACTATCACCATTAGCCTATGTCTAAGAATGAATATATTAGAGACATATCGTGAAAGCAATACAGTGAAGGATAAAAGGAGAAGGCATTATAGAAGTTCTATTTGTAGTAACAATGAAAGATGAAAACCAAAATAAATGATGTGCGCAATCTCAGCTCTACCTGCTGCTTTAACAGAGTTCTTGCACAAAATTTGCCACAGCCATCTGAAAAAGCTACTTGTAACACCAGCAGCTGTAAAAAACCTCATTTTGTTGGGCTGTGCATTAATCTAGCCTTACTTTCTCCCCGGCATTCTGTCTATAAGACCCTCTACCCTATAAATTTGCCCTGCAGCAAGATTCCCACCATGCCCCGTACACAAACACTGCCATAGGTGGTTTATTCAGAAACTTGAATATAATGTGAATAAAGCCTAAACACATTTGACCCTCCAAAATGCTTTTTCTGCTATCCATGCAAAGGCAAAAACAAGCAAAACACAATTTTCTTGTTCCCTTCTCCAAATGATTACTCCTTCCTTCCCTCTTCTCCTCTCACTTGCCAAAAAGAAGACTGGTCCCACAGTTGTGACTCATATCGGATACTTTCCAATGTGGATCAGAAATTCTAATATTTAACTTTGTGCATAAAAGCTTCAAAAATACTCCATGGCCTCATTTTTGTTCTTTGGTCAAATTTCACTAATTCAGACTAATTTGGATGACTCATAAATCATATTTCTAAAAAATTTTGTTGTATGAGTTACAAAGAGATTACATATTATAAATTAGCTTGCATAATTGGCCTTTGAAAAACATGGTTAGGAAGAGAGCAAAAATAGAGCATTTGAACTGTAGATAAAGAGGCAGGTTGAAAGAGAGGGAGTTTCTTAAGAGAACCGACGCTCAGCTGGTTGGGACACAGGAAGCTAGGAACAAGAAAATATAAGAACTTGAATGCCTATGAATTTTAATCTGATACCGTACCCCAAACTGAGTATAAGTCCTAAAAAAACAGCAGCAAAAGGAGCCATTGGCTGATGAGGAGGGGTCTGTGGATGATGTATTGCTAAGGGATCTAGGACTGTGGGCCCTGAGGACAGGTGTTGAAAATAGAGAGAATGAGGATTAAAAAACAAAAACACAACGAGAAACAAAATCTGAAGAGTGGAAAAGAAAATAAAAGTGATAATCACCAGAAAAGCACACTGTTTTTCAAAAGGAACTAAACTCTACTTCCTTCTATCTTAATACCAACCAATGGCTGAAGGTGATCTGACATAAAGGTGACTATTAACAATTTCAGTTTTAATTCACCAGTGCTGAGGATGATCACAAAATAATAGAAGTGAGAGGACGCCGTCTTGATGATCTGTTCTGAATCTACGATTTAAAATAAGTTCTTTTTGTACTTAGGTGGCACTGGGCTAGATAGGGAGGAAGTCTTTGATTTTACTCGAAGAAGATAATAAAGTATTCTGCATTGCAGATACTCTAGTATAAACGTGTGTCCCTACAAAGGCTAAACTCAAGGCCTTTACATTGTCTAGAAATTCTGAGAATCCACTGAGTTTTAGCTTTTTTAATATCAGAGCAATTAATTTCATAAGGAAAGATTTAACTGTACCTTAAATTTTGATGTCCATCCAATGTATCTCTCAAAATGAAAAATCAATGCCAATAAACATTATAAGGAGAAAAGAATTATATGTTAGATGTTTTTTTACGATCTCAAAATTTACCCATCCCTGAGAACTGTGTTTGCCTATTGACTGCCACACTCTAGCTAGTACTAGGATGGATAGCAAGTGTTTATACCATCAGGTACAAAACATAAAGAGCCCAGTAGTCTATGCTGTTCTATACCTTGATGTTGTAAATGTTAAGAATAACAAAAACTGGGCTGTAGTATTAGGACGATGCTACCTACCAAACTCCAGGATATACTGATGGGCTTCATCCACATAACGAATGAGTTGCTGAAGGAAACTATAGGCAAATCGTTTCTCAATAGAAGGGGTGTCCAATTCCAGGTCCTTGAATCCTCTAGAACAGCAAAAATAAACTATGGAAACCAATATCTAGAAAGATTATTAGAAGGCAAAATTTTGTTGACAAAACTTTATATATATTATGTATATATAAATTTGGAAGGTTATCTAATATTCTTGTAGCTAAAGGCAAAATTGAGATTTAATTGATAAGGAATACTTTGCATCTGATATAGAACTATAGTAAATAACTCCATTACTATGCAACAAAATGTTGCCCTTAAAAGAAAAGGTGTCAGTTTTGCTTAGAGATTTTGCCTAAATGACGGATGGGGATTTAATGTAAGTAGCAAAAGGAACTCAGTTATGTGCAAATAGCTAAGGGCATTAATACTTCTGATGTGTGTATTCTGAACATGCTAAATAGCAGCTCTAAGGTTGAAACAGATCGTTGAATTCATTTTCAGCATTAAGTCTGATAGGGATATTTAAAGATTCAATCTTGTAATAAGAATGTGTAATTGAAGTAGATATTTTTACCTGGATACAACATATCCGTTGATCTGCAAGAACTTGAGGATGTCCTGTGCTTTTTCCCTATCCTTGGCTTTCTCTTTGGCTGTCAGTGTATCATAGGGTACCAGCAGGGGATGGTTTCCACCTCCTAAGAGAATGTCAAGACGAGAACACAGCACAGTAATTAGAAAATAATCTAAAATGAGATACAGTGGCATGTACAAGAGGACCACACTACAGAACTTCTGGTATCCTCTAATTATAGATAGAGTATTTAGGACTCATATAAGACTCTTCCTTATCTAGTGCCTTTAATGTTCCAGTTAATTTAGGAAAGCTGTTCAAAGAAAGACTGTGCATATGCCTTCTAAGAGGCAATTAACACATGAACATACAGGCATTTGTAATATGAAGTGTCGATAACACGTGCTAGTGATGACACAAGGAGGGAGAAGAAGCTGTGTTCTCCTCTGCAAATTCACAGGAACTCAGAATGTAGAGAGTGTAAATATGCACTAAAACGTGCACAGTTGGATCTAGTAAAATTATAAAATTATAAATATAAAGTATATTTCAAGAGCTATACTTCATTTTCTACTCCACAGAGAGAAGAAAAAAAATGCCTTAAATCTGGAATTTTTATTATGCCTCTTAGATCAGAAAGTACTTTATAGTTACATATTTCTAAATACACAAAACCCATGCTTAGATTGCTAAGTTATAAGTTGATGTCTCCTAAATATCTAATAAGAGTAAATACATACTTGATATGATTAATAATTTTCACGAGTCTAGGTTTCTAGTATACCTATTCTGGTAAGAAATACTAAAAGCATTCCTTTAGATTTAAAAATTCTAGGAACTATTCAAATTAAAAAAATAATAATGAGAAAAACATTCATAAAACTATAAATTTTGTAAAAATTTTTGTAAAACATAAAAATTTCAAAAAATGCACTGGTAATTCCAGATGGAAAAATTGGGTACAAAATATGCTATTAAAGCAGCAGGCAAAATGAACAGCATGGTCTGCCCCAAATCTAAAGTTTACAAAACACTTATGGGAATGGGAATATAGTTTGTGAAACATAACTGTTAAGGGAATTCCAGAATAAAATAATTGAAAATAAACATTTTCTTTGAATTATGGTGACAACATAGAGCCTATTAAATCAGTGTCCAGTGTAGTTTAGCCAGGAGCTACTAAAACAAGCATAACTGTCGAATTTGCCCCACATAGAAACAAAGGAAAGGAGAAAATGCCGTGCGTGCTTTCCGTAAGCTGGCTTTACTGAGAGTGCCATCGACAGAAATGCAGTCACACACGGAATCTCATGACCATTAGGTGACACTCTACATTCATAAATGCAAAGGGAGAGTCAAGAGCTACCAAGCTAACAAATACTAAACCTATTAAGGTGCCATCAGTTATTTTATAGTATGATGCTAACAGTACCAAGGATAACACAATTGTCAGAAGACAATTTTGTGAAAAGCAAGGACACTGAATATGTTACTAAGTGCACTGGGAATAAATTTGACTTCTTGCATAATCAAAGATGTAACTTAGGATATTTTATGAAAAAAATTGTAAATCAAACACCTAATTTAATCGTCCTGCGATCATTACATATTTTGAACTCCACTATTGCATTAGTCCTTTATTCCTAGATAGTTATACTAATTTGGCAACTTAATTTGAAATCCACAATGATTTTGGAGTCAGATACTAATAGGTTACTCATTTCTCTGGGGAAAGTGGGTAGAGAGAGAGAATAACGTTTATACTTTAAAAATCCTAAGAACATAAACTACTCTCTGACTCTAAAACTGTTCTGAACTAGATAAGGCAGGTATTTCAAAGTCAGCCAGCAGACTAGAAGTTATGTCCTTGCTGCGCCGCTTAACAGCAGTGTGGCTACCTTGTTCTTCCAACCTGCATCCTGCCCATTTATAATATGAATGTGTGGAAGGGAGGGAAAGAAAGTGTGGAAGGATGTGAGAAGCAAAAGAAAATGCAGTAATTCCTAGGACACTGCTTCAAACATCGAGCACTGGCTCATGAGCTCATTCACGCTGAAGTGTCAAAACTGCTTGACACCAGAGCTGTCCTTGGCTTGGTGATGGATCATCACAGCCTCAAATACTTGAAGTGGTAGTGGGGAAAGGAAACTAAAAAAGAATGCTAGTTCTTTATGTTTTTCACTAATTTGGGAGCACTAATAATATTTTTTGGACTTTCACTCTTTTATTTCTATTAATGATAGACTCCTTATGCTGCCTGATTTCCCCCCAAACTCTCCTAGATTCTTAAAGCAGATTGAGAGGGCACTGAGGAACAGACAACCTGGGCGAGCAAAAGAGGAAATTTTCCTCAGATTTTTCTAAAGCAGATTAATCTTCCGCACACAGAAGCAGCAATGATAAAAGATGGGGTGGTAACTAAAGTGTGCAGCTTCCGCACTGGCTCTTTTTAGGTGTCTCGGTGTCTGATTGACTAAACAGCTATTTCAAGTTCTCTTCTTATTCCTGACTTCCTATGCTTCTCTCCAGCTTTTTCTCTCTCATTCGCTCTCTCTCTCTCTCTTACACACACACACGCACGCACATGCACACCCGACAGGCACCAAGGCATAGGGTGGGTGAAAGGCACCTCCCGCATTCCCACCCAGATCTTCTCAGCAGTGGAAGCAGAGTTGTCAGGACACAAGTTGGCTGTTGAAGTCTCCGGGAGAGAGAACAAATTTAAGAAAACACACATGTATTATCCTTCCTAAAATTGTTCACAGTCTCTAGTCTATCTTCTCTCCAAAACTCATTCCTGCTTCATTAGTCTCAATAACATAAAAGCTAAGATCTAGTGCTGTATATTTCAATACCTTTCCTATTGGTTTGCTGTTTTGGTCCTTAATAACGACTTTCTCCTTTAAAAAGAGAAGCCTGTGTGGAATGAGCAGAACGATTGAAGAGTTGGTGGGCTAATTTTTCTATCTCGTCATTTAGACCACTGCAACGATGCTTGTCTTCCAACCACACAACATGAATTTGGACCAATACAAGCTGGATGCAGAGGTATGGATGTCTCATTTATGAGCAGTGTGCTTTAAAGAAAGCACGCTCTATAGACATGTGTAATGGCTGGCCCAGAAATTAAAGAACAATGATGATTTTGTAGCATACTTATTTAGAAGAGCAGTAATAAGATAGCAACTTATTACTATTAATTTTAACCAAACCGTAGTGAGTGAAACATACTTTGAAAAAGAGGAATAGATTTTTTTCACGTAATCTGCTTGTGTAACAAATAGTGATTTTATTTACTGGTCACGTGGACAACATCCCTTTAAGAATTTCACTAAGCAAAACTTGGGGTTCTGTGGCTCAGCCAGCCAGCCATCCATTCGTAAGTCAGCCAAGCAACTAATCATTCCTTTAACGAAGATTTATGGAATGTTTCTAGAAAAACAGGCCTAGCTCTGAGCCAAATTTTGGAATAAGCAATTTTGGCATATGGACTCCTCTCTGCTCGTTTCTACGACCATTTCTAATTTGTGTTACTGTGTTTCTAAGCGTTTGGTACTTGGTGCCATCCTTCAATATCACAACTATTCCTATCACCATGAAATAGCCCCACCCTTCAAAATTATCTCTCTCTATATTCTTGCCTATAACAACAAACAAAAAGTAGTTTCTTGGTGCCCAAAACTGGATTAGAAAAGTAACAGAAGTTGTGGCCCTAAACTTGAAACAATTATATTCTCACTGGGGGAAAGAAACTCACATAGGAAGTAACTAAAACGAGCATACACACACATTATAAACAATATGCGTATAGTGTAATGTTGAATAAATAACAGTGAAAGAGATCATCAGTGTGTGATGCATTCAAGTGTTAAGAAAATATTTATGCAAATAAGTTAAGAAAAGATTTGAGAAATGACTAAGAATATTAGGTCATTTTAGTATTTTAAAAAGACAGCAAAGAGCAAGCAAAAGCAAGTAAGAGACATTAACATAACTGGACTAAACAAAACAGAGAGGCTGGGAAGGGAAACAGAATGGGATGAGACAGACATATTTAAGTTGGGGATGGAAGTCAGTGAGGGAGGGCCAAGTAATTAACAGAACACCTCAGGTATTAGGATGAGGAGTATAGATATCTACATGATTAAATCGGCGAAAGAGAGCCACAGAAACTTTGAGACACAAAGACATATACACCAGTGGTCGGGAAATTACAGAATTTCCACTTAAAACATTACAGGTATATTTGAACCATTCCAATAAAATAAATATATAATGAGATCTTGTGCTAAAAGATCACATATTCATGCAATCAACCGCCGATTTCTTTTTTCATGAGGAATTTTAGAAAATGTTACCTTTGGACTCCAGTTCCAGTTTCTTTTTCTTTGCCCATATATTATGGTAGTTTTCAGCCATCATTTCTGCCATAGCCTTAAATGAAAGAAATATTTAGTAACTGAGTTATAACATGAGTAGAAAAGGATGACTTTGCTTTCTAACATGTAATATCAAAACATACTTTCAATTAATAAATCATAGCATGTTGGTGCTAAAATACATCTAAAAGATAAGCAAACGTAACTATCTCATTCGGAATCTGAATCCCAGAGAATTCCAATGATCTGCGAAATGATGCAGTAGGAAACAGCAGCGGTGATTTGATGGGAATGGCCACTGTTACTTATAATGTTTAAAGACATGTTTCATTAATGCAATAAGTTACGAACTTTAACCAAAAAAAAAAAGATGTATTTACAAGTTCTTATTTTAATTTCCAAAGCTTTAAAAGGAGATCTAAACTTTATTGAACACTGAATGCAAAGAACATTAGATGGACAGCCTAGATCAACGTCTGCCCATACCAGGTGAGAGGCCTTGGACAGGAGACCTTGGACGAGCCAAATCAACCTTTCTGTGGCCTTTTGGATTTTGGCATGATTGTCTCTAAGATTCTTCTCACTTTTGATTTTCAAGTTTACTATGTCATTTTAATACATTCATACAGGAGCAAGGACAAAGGGCAAGCCAAACAATTTAACAATACATAGATTTTATCTTTATATACTTATTTCTGTTGGACTAGTACTAACAATGCCAATATCATTGTTTGATCATTATATCGACCTGTTAACTTATGCTCCATGGCAACAAATTTTATCTTTCACTCAAATCAGCCATTTCAAAGTACATTCCTTACTGACAAAGGAGAATAGAAAAAGCTGTGGATGGAGCAAGCAAACTGTCATCAGTTTCCCTGGAGAAACAACTTAAAATACATATTCTTTAATAAGTAATTAAGGTGATCCTTGAACAGAGCATTACTAATTACAGATTTACTCTCTTCTCACACATAGCTATTTAATTATTATATTCGGATTTTTTAATGGATATTATCTTTAAAGAAAATGTGTTATCTAGAGGAAACAGTCTAGAAAAGTTATATCAAGTTTCATAGCATTAAAAAGTTGGGGTATAGTATCTATAAATTTCCATGGACCCTTTATATGATCACCAAATTCAAGAAATTCATGCTGCAAATACATGCAGGAAAGGGTTACAGTATGCTTTTTAAAAATGAAATTTGCAGAATATTTTTAAAAGTTAATAGTACTTACATGCAGATCTCTGGATAGCGTGACATTGCTCATGTCAATGGCTCGGGGGCTATAACCATGGGCAGCATCTACAGAAACCTAGATAATTTATGAGAAAAAATAGTGTCTCATTAAAAACCCCTAGTGCAGAGAGACTTATGAGATACTTTAGAAATATAAGGCTAACAAACTTCCAAACGTAACGTTTCCTCAGATAAAACTGGCAAGTATCTAAAGAAACTGATTTTGCAAATGTGTCTAGCAAGTAAAATTATATTGGAAGTCTGACAATTATTCATGATTGAATAATACATCCCAGTATCTTAGGAATTGCCAAAGGCTAATAATCAGAATTCAACCAATTGTGCAATGAATCCAAGATTCTGAAATATTACCTTAGTCAAAGGATCATTGTATCCTTGAGCTTCTTACAAATTCTAATTGGCTGCAATGAAATTTACTCTTCCTCATGCAAACAGTAATCAAAAAGGGCAATGCTTACAAATGTCTTTTTTTTTTTTTTTTGAGGAAGATTAGCCCTGAGCTAACTGCTGCCAATCCTCCTCTTTTCGCTGAGGAACACTGGCCCTGAGCTAACATCCATGCCCACCTTCCTCTACTTTATACGTGGGATGCCTACCACAGCATGGCACACCAAGCAGTGCCATGTCTGCACCCGGGATCTGAACTGGTGAACCCCGGGTCACCGAGAAGCGGAACGTGGGTACTTAACCGCTGCACCACCGGGCTGGCCCCTACAAATGTCTTTATGGGCCAAATGTTAAGATAAAATAAAACAAATTTTTTAATTTTGAAAGTCCATCACATTAGATGATTTACAAAGATATCCTCAATAACCAGAAGACTTAATTTTTAAATGATGGCATTTTTAAAATGAAACATATTTTCTCATCAACTGTAAGAAGGTTTCACTTACTGTCCTGAGCTCTTACCTCCTTCCACCCAATGACGTATTATGTGAACGTGTATCATAGAAATGAGCTCTGGTTCATGATTATAAATCTAAAATTATATCTAGACATATTTCATAATTGCATATATTCTCTTGTTAGGCATGAATAAACAAAAGACTAAAATACAACGTACAATATAGCTTATATCCATGCTTGTAAAACAAAAGGGAGGCGATTATATGCTCTTATTAGTAACAGGTCATGGGCTATACTGAATTGACTGGTCAGTTTTTACTGAACCCTGGCTTCTGTACCTTCTCCACTGCCCAGTACCATTTAATAGTGGAATAGGTAATAAAATCACATTTTTTTTTCTCCTTTAACTATTCCTGAAAGGAAATTGAGACTTAAAGAGCTTAAGTGACTCAGTCAAGGTCACAGAGCTAAAAATCTGAGCAGGCAGGGTTCCAACCCAGGCTGTCTGACTATAGACTTACTTCTCTCTCACTGTCACTTCTTATGTCCTCAACATATTACAATATATTTCTTTCCTCACTAATCTACTATAACTGTCTTCTCAAACGTTATCAGTTTCCAAGTTGCTAAATTCAGTCCTGTTTCCAGCCACCACTGGCCCTTCTAGATTTGAGGCTACTAACCACCAGTCAGCATTCCGCTCATTTCATGAATGCCATGAAACCACTCTCCACCCCCGGCTCTGCTCAAACACTCTGACCTCTTTTCCTCAGATTCTTTCTTTGGCTCCTCTTCCATAAATTACCTTTAAATATTTGTGGTTTTCTGGGTCCACTCTTCAGTAGTTTCTTTCTTTATTCTAAATGCTTTCTCTAGGTGTCCATATCTATTTTAAATATCTAACTTATTGACCATTTTTTAATAAACCACAAATCAATCTGTCTAGCCTAACATTGCTCCTGTGCTCTAGGCTTACGTTTTCAACTATTCGTTACCATCTCCCTTTGGGATTCCACATCTATATTAATTTTCTATTGCTATAAGAGGTCACCACAAATTTAGTGGCTTAAAATATCACAAGGCTGTGAGAAGTCTGACACAGGTCTCAGTGGGCTAAAATCAAGGTCAGGAGGGCTGTGTTCCTTTCTAGAAGTTTTATGGAAGGGTCTTTTCCCTGTCTTTCCCAGCTTGTAAAGGTCACCCACATTTCTTGGCTCATGGCTCCTTTCTTCCGTCTTCAAAGCTGGCAACATTGCAGCCCTCTAACCATTCTTCTGTAGTCACGTCTCCCTTGTCTGCAGCCAGAAAAGCTATTCCACTTTGAAAGATCCCTGTGATTACATTGGGCACACCAATAATTCAGTGTAATCTCCCTCATCTCAAGGTCTTTACCCTTGATCACACTGGCAAACTTAATCACACTGGCAAAGCCCAAGTAAAGCAACATTCTCACAGATTTCAGTGATTGAGGAATCATTTTTGGGAGCCATAATTCTGCCTAACATCACAACTAAAATCAAATTCATTATTCTCTTCTTGCCTTACCCCAGAACTGCTGTGTTTGCTACCTCATCTAACATAACCACCCGCCTGGTAGCCCAGTCCAGACCCAGGGCAATCATCTTTGATTACTCCTCTTCATGCACTATCACATACCGGTTAATCACAGAATTCTTTCCCTTCTACTTCAAAAATATCTATGGGATACATTCACTTCCTTCCAGTTCCATTCTTTTCTCTAATTCAGATATTTAATGTTTAAGTTTTGCTTTGTGGGATGTCTACAATACCCTTCTCAGGAATTTGTCTTTCCCCCTTCAAACTCCCCACTCTCTGATGCATTCTCTATTGTGTTGTCAGAATTATATTTCTAAGATATTTCTTTTACTATTTCCTGAGTGATAAGCCTTTCCACTGTACAGTAAAAATCTGCAGGCATAGGCTGAGCCTATTCATCTTAGTATTCCCAGGGTGTGGCACAGCCATCTTTCATCAACTTTAGGATTATGAAATCATTCCTAATCTCACAGATAGTGAAATATAGCAAACATGTATCTTAAAACTGATAAAAAAAAAGTATTTGACTTTCCGTTTTTGTTGAGTAAATGAAAAAAATACAGCTGATATCAATAACTTTATTTGTTTCTAAAATAAAATTCCCAATATTTAATATCCTCTTAGACCATGTTCCTTATAAAAACTGTAATTTACATCCTTTTAGCTTTAGATTAAATTATTGAGGCTGATTTAAAGAAGTATAAGTAGATATTTATTTATTCACAGACAGAGTCTTTTTACGTTTTTCATGACTTATTTTTCTCCTTTACACACACAGAAGTCAGAAGACTTGCCAGGTCTTCTATAATCTCAAGTTACCTAGAATATATACCATCTCTGAACTAGGAGCTTTAATGTTAACTTAATTAATTCTAGTCATATTAGCAATAATAATAACAACAACCATGTGAATAGTTATGAGCAAGGCACAAAGATTATCTCATTTAATCTTTAGAACAACTCTGAAAAGTAGATATTACATTTTACCAATTTAAAATGAGAAAAAAAGAAGTTGAAGAGAATTAAATAATTTTAAAAGTCCTTATATCATGTAAATAGTAAACAGCAGAATCAAGTTTTGAAAGTAATTCTGTCTGACTCCAAAGCACTTATCAGATTTCTTAAAATGGCTCCCAGTGTCCTCATGACTTGGCTCCTGAGTCCCCACCCGCCCCCCGGCCTCCTTGTTACTCACTCAGCTGCAACCTCACTGGCTTCCTGGATCCTCACATATATCAAGCCACACTCCCCACTTATCACATGTGTGCTGCTTAGAACATTCTTCCCCCAAATCTGTATAACTTCTTCACCTCTTTCAAGTCCCTATTTAATTTATCTTCTCTGAAGGTCAAATCCACTCTGACAACCCTATATAAAACTGCAACTCGTCCCCGAAGACTATCCAACCCCCTTCCCTCTGCATTCCCAATCTGTCTTTGCATATTGATTTTTTTTTCTATAATATTTATATTTTGACACAGGGTACAATTTACTTCTATCTATTGTTTACTCTTCCCATTAGAATCTACACCCCATGAGAGCAGAGATGTTTGTCTATTTTGTTCACTGATCTATATCCATTGGAACAGTTTAGAATAGTGCATGGAACATGGTAGCTGCTCAATACATATCTGTTGAAAGAATGAATGAATCATTCTTCTCTCTTAGCCTGAGTTTTAGTTCTAGATGGGCAACACGTTCCAAAGTTTATTCCCACCTCCCTCTCCCTCCCAGGTTACAAACAAGCTTGTTTAGTTATTTCTTTTTCTTTGAGATACTCTGAAACTTTGTCTCAAAAAAAATTTTGATCTCTTTAAAAACTTTAAACCATATTCCAAATACAGAAGTAACTTGATTAGTAATTCTCTTATGCTTAATAATTGCATCATTCAGCACAGATATTGAGGTTACAAGCTTATTTTAAATTTTTTAAAATAGTTTACACTCTACAGTTGTAATATTGAAAACCAGATACAGGATAAGAAATTGGAATTCAGGGGTAAATAAGCAATTTTGCATAACCTATGGAGCATGCCTAAGATTGTCAGAAATGTCTCCTTTTGTGCTGACTTTGAATGACCGAGACCATTAAGCCAAAATCTACCCATTTAGCTCCTCTCTAATTGGCCAGTGTCTCCTCGCTTCTAATTCTATCAGCATTTATATACTCTAACCTATACCCTATCAAGTTGTTATTGGCTTTTGTCCATGCCCTTATGTTGCCTTAATAAGCAAATTACAAGCCTCTAACTGAGTAGTAAATTTCCTGCAATCATGATTCATGTCTTCCTGTGGTGTTCATGGTAAACAAAAGACATTAATAACTTTATCGATCCACATAAAAATAATGATAATTATTAGGTCTAACATTTATTGAAATATAGCCAGTCACTCTTTTAAGTGATTTATAAGCTTTATAACATTTAATCCTCACAATAATCTTTTAAAGTAGATGCCCTTATCTGCTTCATTTTAAAGATGAGAACACTGTAGCACAGAGAGGTTAACCAGTGTGCTTGAGCACACATAGCCAGCTACTCAGTGATGAGGCCAAGATTTCAACCCAGGCAGGTTGTGCCAGATCCTGCTGAGTTAAACACAGACCATTTCTGCCTTTCAGAGGGAGTACTGAGCCCCAGTGGAAGGAAGCTGAGAATACCAGGCTCCAGAATCATGTCAACAAGTGATCTCAATTCATCCATCTATATTTCTTACTATAAACTGATGCCATAAAAGTGTTCCTTAATTTATTCAAAAGAGTTTATCTATTACATAATTGAAAATACCTTTATAATCCCATGGGAAATCAGTAATGGACAGAAGTAATGGAGAAAAGAAAAGAAGTTTGGTAAGATGATAGTTGAAAAAGAGGATAATACTGTCAGGTTAGTAATTAAGAAATGACCATCTATTACAACATTTCAAATAACGTTGGTTTATGCTTAAAGGACATTTGAGTGAAAATCATGACAAGGATTATAAATACATTTGTGGCATTGGTTGGATTTTGCTCTCCATTTCTGATACGGACAGAAACATTCTTTCTTTACTACTAATAGGTCAAAGTACTACAAATGCAAACATGCTATTTTACTTAGCATTAATTAAATGCTCTCTGGAATATTTAAATAATAATAGTAATAATAATAGATATCATTTACTGAGGCAAATAGATTAAGTAACATGCCTGATGGCACATTTCTAGAAAGTGGGGTCCCAGGATTGTGGTCCACTCCCAGAGCCTTCCTTCTTAATCTACACACAACAGCTTTGGCACACTGAAATCACATAGGAGATTTAACAATATATACCATACATCACACATGTCCCTCTGAAAGTCAGTGAGACTTAAGAGATGGTTATATAAATATCAGTTGATAGAATCTATTGAGGGCTTAACGTGCACTGAAAACTATACTAGGAGCTAAGGCGGGAGAAAGGAAAAGAGGAAATAAATACGACATTTACAATTTTAAATTAGAGCTTTTAAATTTTGCTATTGAGGCCAGAGGGGGAATCTACCATATTTTTTCCAGAAAAGCTTAAAGTCACCTGCATTCTTTAGTAATTTCCTTTTTTCCTATCAAACTTACAGGGAAAGTAAAGAGACCATTCCATTCTCTGCACTCTGTAGCACCTGTACACACCACCAGTCTAATCCTTACTCTACTAGACTGCAGTAGGTTTAACTTGACAATCTAAAGCCAAAGTGAGAGTCTTAAGATGAGAACTGGATCTTCTTATCTTTGCATTTCTTTTGCCTAGTACACAGTTTGTGCTCAGTATTTGTTGAAACAGATTAAAACAAAATGTAATCTAGGTAGAAACGTGTGCATACATGATAAAAAGGTAAAATACGCCTTTACAGCCTCCACCCACATGATACTTATTTAAGAGAATTTAATGTAAAATATGCGCAAATCAGAACTTAATCCATTTAAAAGTATATTTCAAATATGAAGTATGTGAAGTATATACTTTGAGTACCCTCATTTTCTTTCTTCAAAAGCGTAATCTGTATAAATGGCAATAATAAACACAATATTTTGTTTAACCCAAACATAGTGGCCTGAGCAGTCTGGAAAAGGAAAATGACAGGTTTAGCTCCCAGGAGAAATGAAAGGTCCAGAGGCAAGCAGCTCAGTGACCTTGTGACTAGATTTTAATAGTTGATATTTGGTCCCCACCTTGAACCACAGGTGCTCCAGGTCAAGGCTGTGCCTTAGCCTGCCATCTTGAGGACTGGAGCCCCACAGCTAGCGCCTTGCTAAGTTGACCAGCCTTCCTTGACACGGCCCACTAGCAACACACTCTCTGAATTCTTGCTCTGCCTGTCTGGTTGCATATCTCCCCTGTGCAAATGGACAGGTGCTCAAGTTCACTTATGTGGAACATCCACGGAGGTTCTAGATCTGGAGCACTACTGTCTGACCACCCCACTGCTCCCTAAGAACCAACCTCCAATTCTTACTGGAAAGGAGACAAAAGCTCTAAAGACCACATAATTGTAGGCAATGAACACTTTCTACAGCCTTCACTAGCAAAACTTCAACACCTTACCATTGGGTACTGCTTTACATACCAGCCAGGAAAAGTATGACCTGATATATAAACTCCAGCACTTTAACCAAGACTTAACCTCTTAAAACGAAAGAAAAAGGAACATGGTTTTTCCCCTTCTAAACTTTACATTAGTCTTCAGAATTTTCAAATTACTTGTTGTGGAAAACCCAATAATTAAATAAAGGATTAAAATTATTTTAAAATAACATAAACAGTGGATTCATCACTGCGATTCTTACCTGGCTTGTCTGAGAAATACGACGAGTCCGGTTATAAAGGGCCATGCTGTCTCCCTCCCGTGTTCTCTCAATTCTCCAACCCCAAGCCAGCATAGTTTTCAAAGATTCTTTGATTGGCCAGCGATAAATTTCTTTTTCCTAGAGACAAAAAGAAAGAGGAAGAAAACAAACAAATGGGATATTACGAACCTAAATGAAAATAAAAATATTTAACGCGTTGTTCTGAAATAGACTGTCTCCATTTAAAAAAAAATTTGATTGGCATGGTTACTTTAAAAATTAAAAAAATTAAAATTCTGAAAAGCAGAGTGTGAATTGAGATCTAGTTTCACTAATGCTGCTAAAAGAGATTCTAGCTTATTATGGCATGGAGGTTCATTGCCTTTAGCTTCCCAGCTCCTGAGACTTTAGATAGAACCTAGAAAGGAGAAACACAATTAGGAAAAAGTGCCAGATTACATGATACATGCGTGAAGGCTTTTCTACCATCTGAATAAATAGAGAAGTAACTCTTCCTCCATCAACACCAAGCTAGAAAATCTTTCTCATTTCATTTGTCAAGATATTGACTTCCTCCCAAAGAAGTAAAACATATGAAAACTTGTAAATAATAAGCATATTGAAATATTATTTCATCATCCCTCATCAAGAAACTCTTAAGAATGGTAAGAATATTTTCTAAAGTCCTTAGAAATATAGGAGATGAATAAAAATCAAAAAGGAATAGAACAATATTAAGTGGAGAAGAGAACAATCAATTAAATCCTGACAGGAAATGGGAATAGAGAGAAAAAGATAAAAGGTAAAAAAAAAATGAGACCTTTGAATAAAGGTAAAAATAGTATATATAAAATACACATTTTAATAAGAAATTACATAACAAAGAAAAAATTTTGAAAAGATATTAGAACTTACATAACCTAAAAAATCCCTCACCTTTTCAGATAATAGTTTATATGGCTTCATTAATGGTTGAACTTTAGATGAGTCTGAATATATTTCTCCATAAATCCATCCATTTGCCAACTAAAATAAACAAACATCAAAATTGTTTTACGTGGTTTTTTTTTAAGATTTTATTTTTTCCTTTTTCTCCCCAAAGCCCCCCAGTACATAGTTGTATATTCTTCGTTGTGCACCCTTCTAGTTGTGGCATATGGGACGCTGCCTCAGCGTGGTTTGATGAGCAGTGCCATGTCCGCGCCCAGGACTCGAGCCAACGAAACACTGGGCCGCCTGCAGCGGAGCGCGCGAACTTAACCACTCGGCCACGGGGCCAGCCCCTTATGTGTGTTTTTAACTTTAGAGAGTATAGATGTGCATGTGTCTAAGTGTGTATTTGGTAAAATAAATCTAAAATGAACCAAAATAACGATTAAGGTTTGAATTTTATCCAGCATAAGTCAATATAAAGATTTCTATCCTAATCAATACTATTTTGAGTAATCACCTGAGACAAATCTGTTTATCCAGAGATTAAAAACACCCCGTGGTCCTTGAACAGACCCAGGTCTGTGCTGGTGTCAATCAGCTCTCCCCCGGGAGGAGGCTGCAGGTCACAGGGCCCCTGTGATATTTATTCTAGTACCTCTTGGGACCCTCACCTGTTACGCGTGTATTTGAAACACTCCTTTTAAACAGGAAAACTAGAGTATGCCATTTTATTTGGAAGCTTCCCTAAATAATGCTGCTTGTTTCCCCCACTCCTACATCCAATTATCTTTCAACACATTTGTTCCAATTATTTTGCCTGTATAATTTCATACATATCACTGTTTCCCATATCACATCTGCCTAGGGAATCTAGGTAACTAGACAGGACAGACCAATCCTGCTGTCTTCTCCATCGCCACGCCCACCAGCTCAGTACTTACTAGTCTTTACATAAAACCAACACTTCACTCTTACTGATTCACCTAGTAAGTCAATTAAATTACTGAAGAAAGAGTCACACGTTTATCAAAACCAAAAGATGGTTTCTCAGAGGGAGCAGGGACTGGGTTGGTCAGGACAAGGATTGAAGCCTCATGTGAAGTCTAGCAGAATGATACTGAGTTGCTGCCTAACAGAAGCGTCTGTTGGAACCTTTGCTGTTGGATTTTTGCTTCACCAAATCACTCTCTGCTTATTTTGGATCCCTGCATCATCTCAAGTCAGTGTCTCCGACAAACTTATTTTAACCACCCCTTTCTCAAGTTTAAATGAGACAGCATAAATGTGACTACTCAGGCATAACGTTTCCTTTAGAAAATCTCATAATATGTAGGACTCCTGTCACAGGTTGCCACTGGTTTACTCATCTCATTCGGGTTGGGTTTTTTTGTCAATACAAATAAAACATGTCATCTGTCCAGGTAATCTACGTTTACTGAACTGCAGACCCACTTAGCAACAAGAAACACAACAGACGATTAGAAAGTGTGACTGATCACTAAATGCTCATTAATAATTTTAAAGATTTTATCTAATCTATACATAAAGCTAAAGTTTCCTTAAAGGATTTCTGAACCCTGAGTCACCATTTCTTCCTCAAGCCCCTGATGATTATTACTTTTTACTCCCACAAACAAGGTGTGTTTAGAAACTATATTTATGGCTTAATTAATTGATTCTTTGAATTCTTAAACTGTATTTTTTACCAACACAAATACTCTTATTCATATGTGTATCAGTGGCAGAACCAGCTAAATATTATATTAGCAAATCGTAATTAAGTGCTCTTTGTGAATCTAGAGAAAGCTCTCCCTTTAAAGTAATCAGTCGTCATGGTCAGGAATCTCTGAGTGACTAGTCATTAGGTACATTCAGTACTGAATTAGAATGTGACACCCTGACTTTTACCTTGTCCATTGACCATTTGTCATGGGAGTGTTCTGCATATTTGTTAATGAAGTATTCCAACTTCTCAGGAATTGTAATACTATGAGAAAAATAAAGAAAAAAAAGCTTCATTTTCACAGGATTTACAGGGAATCATATTAATCATTTACTCACAACTTATGACTGCTTAAATCTCATTTGATGCACAACTGTTACAAAATCATTTTAACAAGGTATTGCTTTCCCATATCGTAGAACAATATAAGAAAAGTCAAGCAGATAATGTTCTTTCTGCTCATCTTACACTGATTCATACTTTACTGTATCTTAATATAAGTTATAGATAAAAATTACACATAGTATAAACAAAAATAATTAAAATACATTCAAAGATGAGGACAAAAGATTATACCAGAAAAAAGTTTAAAAACCTGACTCAAGATCTGGTTAGAGTGAGCAAGCTTAAAGACATGTTTCTCTCCCATATTTGTTCTTTGAAGTTAGTCTCCCTTTGACTTAACTCTTCTGCAACAGGTATAAATTGGTAAAAGACTGCTGAAATCTGACGTGTTAAATTTTAAAAATGAACGAAAATTTTAAATTAATTTCATACAGCTAGTGCTGTGTTAATGATTTGAAATATTAATGGTCCATATATAATATTCTAAATGTTACTAATAGGACTATAGGGAAAAGTTATTAACAAACTCATGCTTTATGATTTTGATAACATTTAGTTTTGATTCCTTTCATGTTTAAATAAATATTTAATCTCTTGAGCAGATGTTGAGTGCATGCAGTTGATGACCAACTCTGATGGTAAATGTAAGACTTGGGAATATCAAATTTATCTATGAATGGAAAATTTATATATATATAATTCCATTCATTAATGAATATAACTTAACACAATTAACTTTGAGAATAGAATTCTATTTAAACCGAGTATAATGAGATACATCACTGTTGTTTTCCAGCAATGTTATCAGTCAGTAATTGAACCATATGAAATACACATACTGAAGTACCAAAATATAAAAATCACAAAGACAGAAATTTTTGATATCACTATGCAAACCTAATCTGTTAAGAAGTCCCCAAAGGGGCAAGCTTAGGTAAATGAATATACATGCCCAACATTGTTAATTAATTAGATTTAATTAATCAACACCAAAACCATGACCTTGTTCTGATGTTATTTTAAAATTCTGGATTATATTGTACGTTAGCAAGCCACAAACTTACCCACGTAGGAATGTGAACATGTGATATTTTGGTTTACTTACTTTGGAAGAGATACAAAGGATCAATCACATAAGCCAAATACTGGGGGTAGAGTCTTTTCTCACAGGACTGTCATCAAATACCAAACATGCAAATTTAAGGCATTATCAAACTAATGGCATACCACTGGGGTTGTAATTGTGATGTGGTTACGGAAGCTAAATCAGCTGGGGGACCGCCCAGAAGCCTGAAAGTTACTCCCAAGCAAACTGAGATGCCACGGATAGGAGCCATCAGTGACTACCTTGCTAACATTGATCTTGCCCAGTCACCATGAAACTGACAATATAATGTGGCATAAACAGGCAGCTTTCCCAGCCAATGGGAAACCATGGTGCTACTTAAAGACAACAACAACAACAACAATGTTGAGACTCCAGACACCTGAACTACCCAAGATCTTATTTGTAGAACAATTTATGCAACTAAGTACATGTAAGAAGTTTTATGTTAAGTAATGTTTTGTCTGTAGTTAAGGTTGTCACAGTGTATTCTAACTGCATGCTAAAGTTTCCACAAATATTCTCATTTGATATTCCCTTTAATCTCATGCTGTGCTTTATGATGCTGAACATCAGCTGGTAACCCTCCGCCTTGCTGAGATGTAGTGATGGTGAAATGATTCCCCTCAGCTCACAGAAACAGTTTGCACTGCATGATGGGATCATCCTGAGTCAAAGATGCTACACAGAGGTTGGCTGCAATTATTAATAAACATTGAGGGTAAGTTTTCTACTAAAAATGTAACTGATATACTTTCTTGATTCTCACTATTATAGAATTACCATGTGGTTACCTAGAGAGAATCCTGATTGTGTTAAGAGTATCCTAGAAAGTACATCTTATCTACTTCTGATATTTGTATAATCATTATTATCACTACTATCATTTTGTCAAGTAAAGGGACCCCTATTAAAAGGATACCAATTCAAAGGGGGCATGGATTAGAGAAAGTTCACTTTAGTACCTTATTCAATTTCAGACTTCACACATCATTTACAATAAAAATCTGCTGCAATAGAAAGAGTCCATACTTTGAGGTATCAACAGGTTGTGGGTTAAAGTTCCCTTCAGAATCCATTGATGACTGTTTTTCCATCATACTGACATAATTTGACTCCATGTAGTCTGGAGGCAAAGCTCCCGCAACTGCACTCAGGCATGGCAGTGCCAGTTTGAAAAGTTCTTGTTCGTATTTCTGGGAAGAAATGGAGGACCAAGAAAAAAAACGGATATCATTTTACTATTTGGCAAAAGCTGTCAACATAATCACAGTGGCTGATATGACACTGTAGGAGAAACTCTCAATTACCCTGGGCTAACTTAACTCCCTAGCACGTTCTTGCTCTAAAAAATGGAATACACAGCCTTAAATACCATCAGACACAAGAGAAGCTGAAGCTAGATTTGCTGTAGTTGCAGCATAAGAAGGGTAAAATCTTTTCTTCTCTAAAAGTTTATTCTCCAATATTTGAAATGAAGCAAACTTGAATCTTCCAAATGTATAATGTCTTTACACTATAAACATAATTTTAATCAATGATTATATTCCTTACAGTTAGTTATAGATTATTGCTGCACCACATTATAAAGACTATACATGAAAAATACATAAAGAAACATTCCAGGGGGCTGGCCCCACGGCCGAGTGGTTAAGTTCACGTGCTCCGCTTCAGCGGCACAGGGTTTGCCAGTTCACATCCTGGGTGCAGACCTACACACCACTCATCAAGCCATGCTGTGGCAGCATCCCACATAAAAGAACTTGAATGACTTACAACTAGGATATACAACTACATACTCAGGCTACAGGGAGAGGAAAAAAAAAAAAGAGGAAGACTGGCAACAGATGTTAGCTCAGGGCCAATCTTCCCGATCAAGAAGCATGAAAAAAGAAACATTCCAGAGAGTAAAACATTTTAACCTTATGTAGATATACATATAGATTATACAAAATCAAAATTTCTGGGAAAGAGTATTTGTATATTAATTACATAATTAGTTAAATTTATATTCATAGATTTTTTTAAAAAATCAAAAAAAATAATTATTTGGAAGTTATCTCACTTTAAATATTCAATTTTAAATTAATGTCGTAAATTCTTCTAAAAATACATTCTAGATATTATTTTAAAAGGACTCTCAGTTTACCAAAGGCAATTCAGCAAGAAAAAGCATCCAGCCAGAGCGATCAAATGTACTCACAAACCAATTTTCCCCTATTATGGAGCACACTTCTGGTTATATGACTCCAGTCATCTAATAATGTCTAGCTGGGAATTCAAACTGGTTTTGATTAGTAATTTAAGCATAAGCATACAAAGTATGTTGTTCTGACTTTCCATGAAATACTACCGTCCAGTCTTCTGAAAGGATATGAACCATTCATTATAAACATGGCAACTATAAGGGAATGTCACGTATATAAAGCGACTCTGAGTGGAGGTACTTAAATTCCATAGCAGCAAAGTGGGAAAAGTCAGTGAGGGCCACTGGAATATTATAATTTTACCAGCTTCAATATTTTTATTTTTTGATAAGATTTCTTCAGGCTTTAGAAGATTGGGGGGGAGGTGACTGGGGAGGGTTTAACTTCAAATAAGTCAAAATGCACAGAAAGTGATCAAACCATGGGCATAATTTCCTGAAATGCTCAGCCATTTTTAACCCAGAATGTGTTATTATCACAAGGAACATGCTACCTTAACGATTATGAAAAGTCGACATAAATTGCATTCTCAACATTTGTTGTAAGTTGAGAAAAGAGAAAAAATAAAACATTTAAGGCTTGATAAGTAAAGATAGTATTCTACTAAGAATACCTAAGAACCTATGGCTTTTTTATTATTTTATCACACAGACAAAATATTTCATCACACAAATAAACCCACAAAATAGTAAATTACCTTTTGAGACAGGGCATCAAAAATGCCCCAGAACAACTTTCTTGATAAATGAAGTTCTTCTTCCGAGGCAGCTCCGAAGTTCCCCCACCCTCCAGGCAGGCAGTAATATTTCCAGCATCTTTCATAATGATTTGTCAGCAGCTACATGGGAAAACAATGATAAAAACAATGAGCTAAAGACAAATTTTATATTTTCTCCATTTCCTCCCATATGGAATTCTAGTGCCATATAACTGAAAGGAAACTGCTCAGTCCACATCAATTCTTTCGGAGAATATTATTACCTTAAATACTATGTCTCTTTCAAATTTATCACATGTTGATCAAAGTATGAGGACCAAACACTCAATTTTACAAATCACTCTATCTTGAACAGCATTCTTTATGAGATTCTTTGCTTATCATTTACTCACAATTCTATGCATTATTATCCCCTGGAATCCATGCATACAACAAAGGAATTAATTTCAGGTGACCCAGAGGCACAAGTAAGTACCTAAAATGTGCATTCTAAGGGAACTATACTGCTGAATATTTTTGCTTCCTGTCTGCCTATCCGTAATGATCACACCTTATGTTTTGCTTCAGAACTTCCATCTCTAAGTAAATTTCAAAACTGCCCTACTTCAATAATTTCTTTATCTATATTTCTTTGGTGGCTATGGATGCAATTTATTATCTTACTGAATGTCTATGTCAGTTCTTAGGTTTCACTTATGTATATTTTGTTTGCTCAGGACTAAATCAGAAGTTCAAAGACAAGAGCAGAATTTTTCATTTATTTGGCAGCTCTTACGATAATTCATTCTTGATCTATAAAGTAACGAGTATTCACTATTTGCCAAATTAATAAAATGAACTTTGCGAGTCAACAGTAAAATTTTGGACTCTCTCTTCTACATCTAAGGAGGGAAATAAATTGATAGGGATTATTGTTATTAAAACTAACTACATCTCTCACTGTAGAAATATTTCTAGCTTAGTCTCCCTTTCAGTTACAAAACATACACACACACACAATTTAGGAATCTTAAATGATGAAATATTGAGATCTAATTTGCTTGGATTAACATGGAAATATCTATAATGTAAAAGAGTGTTATCACATAAAGTGATATTGTGGGGCCAGCCCGGTGGTGCAGCAGTTAAGTTCACACGTTTCGCTTCTCCACAGCCCAGGGTTTGCTGGTTCGGATCCCGGGTGCGGACATGGCACCACTTGGCACGCCACGCTGTGGTAGGTGTCCCACATAGAAAGTAGAGGAAGATGGGCATGGATGTTAGGGCCAGTCTTCCTCAGCAAAAAGAGGAGGATTGGGAGCAGTTAGCTCAGGGCTAATCTTCCCCAAATAAATAAATAAATAAATAAATAAATAAACAAACTGATACTCTATCTTTTTCAGGTAATAAATAAATAAATAAATAAATAAACTGATACTCTCTCTTTTTCGGGTATCTTCCAGCTTACTTGTATCAAGAAAATTTGCATGACAAGGGCTATCATTGATGATAAAACCCGGAAAAATGAGATTATCAGCAAGGATATAACTTACTTTATATAATTCATTAATTTATCTAAATTTATTAAACCAAAATCAATTTTCATAGAGAAAGACTTTTTTCAGCCTAAGAATATCTTGGCTCATCTTCTCCTTGTAGCCCATTTGTTCCCATTGATTTGCATGTCCATCGACTTACAGGATATGTCTTAGGATTTCCATGGTCTTTTATTACTTGTTTATTTTAGGCTAATATACACATATCTATAACTTGTATGCCCATTTCAATAAGTGGGAGAAATTTTCCAATGTCAAAGGTCAAACATGATGTATCTAAGAGATGTACATGTTGTAATGGGAAACAAAGTCAGAGGACCCAGTAATCAAACAACCACAAATATTTCCTATACTTACCTTAAGAGGCATCTTTGCATGTTCATTTAATAATGGGACATCAAATACTAATCTTCTGAGTAAGTGCTGCATCATAGAAGGTCTCAATTGGCTGGTGGAACAAAGCTAATTTTAATAATGATGGGAAATGTGTCTAAACTAAGTCATTAGATTAAATGATGTACCCAAGAACCTGGACCTATACCTCTCTTCAGATGATGTTAATTTGACGTGTTTCCAATACAAAGACAAACCAATAGTTACATAATTTTATAAAAGGTTACATTTCCAACTCATCTCCATCCCTCAGATCTGAAGACCAATCCCTATTTGTTATGGGAGATGCGCCTCTTCTGCTCCTTCCCTTCCCAATCTCACACAACTGCAGACCCCACTGTTCCCATTAATTTAGTAAATGCTTCTCCCCTCATTCTAGTGGGTGGGAAGGATCTTCAGTTACCAGATTAGAAGCAGAAAGAAGAGGGAGTGTAGGAGCAGGAGGGAGAAAAAAGGCTGAGGCAAATTTTGCCAGAGGAGGAAAGGAAAGACAAGCAATGCATAGTGAACATCTACCGTGTCGGGCAATCCTGACTGCTTCACCTCATTTAATATTTAGAAAATTGATTCCATTTTATGGTATTTGAGGGTCAAGGAGAAGCTAATCTAATTTTCACTTCCCTCAGCCCATCTGTCTTCTACCCCACATACCACAGAATGAGTGAAAACCTTTCCTTCACCAATGTACAGTCAGGCTGCAAGCCTTCACCTCCAAAAGCTCCCGTCCAATTAGAAAGAAGCCATCACTCCAGCTAGAGGCCTGAGAAATGGCCACTTTCACCGAGAGAACTTCAAAAGGAGGGGATATGTTTCTGGGTTTCATGGTAAGACATTTGAACACTTCTGGTTTTCCAGACTGAAGGAAATAGCCTTCATCCCTGCCACACGTAAGTAATGCTTTAATATTATACTGTATCACTTTTTATATTTAATAAGTCTCTTTTTTCTTTTCCCTTCTGGAAGAGGAGTTAAAACCATCACACACAGTGAAAAAAGAATCTACTAATCTTACACTAAAGTGGCCAGGGATTTCTCACGCAATCATCCTGCCCACCAACATCCAGAATAGCATAATCGGTCTAACACTTTACCCAACAGCTAGATATCCTAAAGGGGCTTGGAGGAATACTCCTGAACTTGACCAGGAGCAAGGGTGCTCTGCTAAGACTCATACCTCAGTACATGGGACTATCTCAAATGAATTAATTGTTTGGCACAGAAATTGTTTCCAAAATTCATAATTTTTCAAGGGCCATACAGTAAATTCTCTTTCTTGAAGAAGAAGAAACTTGGTATTTTTGAGTTACTTGCCCACTTACCCACAAATAGAGAGTAAACAAACTTCTATGGAATCACGTTGAGCTTTGGTAAGTGAGCAGCCCTTAGAAAGTCTATACACAGTATGAAGTAAGGAGTCAATGAGGGAAGCGTGGTGCTCTGTGCCAGCAAAAAGAGGAGCACATCTTGTTAACAAAGGCAACACGGCTGTGCAAAGGTACCGATTGAGGGCCAAGGCCATGTCTGTAGCACTCAAAGCAACCTAAAAAGGAATTGGAGAGTAGAAAGTCATTTGTGTTCGGCAGCAGACAATCTTCAAAGGAATCAACATGTTGACATACAATTTCACTATCTAGAAAATGGCAAAAAAAGATGAAAAATGTAATTGTATTCCTCAATTATATCTTTAATGTGATTCATATGAATTTTTTACCACAAAAAACAATCAACTTTCAATTGCTCATAAATAGATAAAAATGAAATGATACCTATTTCTTCAAAAAGCCCAAGAGGTTCATGGTCTATAATAAAATGTCAATAGTAGGAAGATGAAGACACTAATGATATCAATGAATATCAGCACTTTACGAGAGGAGGAAAGAGAAAGGAACTTATTCTTCTAACAGATCTCATATTCATAAATTCTTTCTGAATTCTATTTATTAATTTTATTTATATTTCTGCTTATGTCCACTGGCACCAACAATCAAAGGTAGATTGCCTTACTATGTTATCAACTACACTCTTTAGGTTCAGAATTTCATGTGAACACACTCAAGAAAGAAAAAACAAATTTCAGTTTCATTTTTATGATTCTCCTCTCATGGCTTTCAAGAAAGAGCTACTGTCAACTCAAGATCTGATTTCCTCTGAAATAAAGAGGACTTATTTAATTGAGAATAAAAGGAGGTATTATTAACTCCTAGAATAACATTTAGAATGTCAGCTTATTCTACAACATTTCAAATAGCAGAACAGTTGCACTGACAATGGCAGATTCTCCATGTGGACCGCTGATATACAGGACAGGGCCACTGGATATACGTACAGATATATCTGTACGTTAAAGAATGAAGGCACCAGGATGATATTGTAATTGGCATGACTCAACAATGTCCATTAAGCTTTCTGAAGACTTTAATTGCTTTAATTGAGAAGCATAATTGTTTAGGACAACTTAGAGGTTAACAGGAGCCACTGTGATCTCTAAAATTAGTGTTATATGAACTTCTTATTGTCTTCCATTGCACCTGATCAGAATTCTTATCTTACTCTTGAGATTGTCAGTTTTCTCCACTATTCAGTGAAATCCTTGAGTACACAGTCTATTTTATTTTATGCTTGCCCACTGCTTACCTAAAAGTATAATAGATACTCAATAAATATTTGGTGACAATAAATGAATGAATGAACCTATCTGCGAAAGAATATCATAAGCCAAAGAATGAAGAGTCAAAAGTCGAGGGAATCAATTGTTTAAATCATTACCGTGTCTAAAGAAGCAGCAGCCCGGAGATCTGGCAGAAAGCCAACCTCTAGAAGATGGAGGAGGAAGTCTTGAACTTCAATTCCATAGACCCTGTCAAGGAACAAAACCATGGCTGCCTTGTGATCTGGGCAAAACCCTGCAGACATGTCAGGCTCCACCACATTCCCATCTAAAAGAGAGAAGGTGACACGTTGTTGTTAATGGCCATGCCATTCATGAGAGAGACTACAAATGGCTACTTTTGTAAAACATGGCATTCTCATGTTTTAAATAAAGTTATCAGTTGACTGGTTTTCTGTTCTTCTACTACCCCCAAGCAAGTGCGGGGAACTGACTGAGGAAATATGACAGTACAATTTGAATCCAAGGTCATTTAAATATTACTTTCACATCCATTTGTTAACTGTGTCTATGACAAGAACATAGCATTAAGCTAGATACTAACAAGGAAACAATAAAACATCCAAAATTCACATTGTAAAACTAGGAGTAAATGCCATGAAAAGTTAAAATGTAAAAGTAAGGTTTTCACTCTTTTCAAGAGTAAGAGCTGCTTTTAAACATTAATAAAAATCATGTACCCCTATGTGATAATCACGGTACACTTATTTATAGCTTAGGCAATTACAAAATGATGAAACAACTCTATGAGCCAGTTTGACTTTCAAATGAAACATGCTTCATTAATCATAATAGCATTTAACAACATTTAAAACATACTTGAGAGTCATTCTATTTTCTCTATCAACAGTCAGTGCTTGATGCCTATATAGATGAATGAGTCTGATTATAATTCCATAGAGTCATAGGTTGGGGATCATTGATATGAGGAATTAGGGGATTACATGCCAATTTAAAATATCAGAGAACCGGTGCATTCTTGCTTGACCACATGACAATTATAGCAAACTGTTGCTGATAACACACCATAAGAGTCTACAAATAATATCACAGAATGTTTAAGAATGATGCAACGTTGAAGAAAGAAGGACCCAGGAAAAAATGATACATGACCATAATGATCCCGAAAGAATAAAGTCAAAACTTTTTTTGTTTTGATTCAACGTCAACGAATGCATTTGATATTTAAATCATGAAATCAACAAATAACAATGTTTTAAGGCAAATTACATTAAAGGCTAATACCAAATAGCTTCCATAGCTTCTAATAACACCTAATATAACTAATACTTTCCTTCCTATAATTACAATAATAAGAATAATAGCTCTTGTAGTTTGTGCTGCTGTCAGGCACTATGCTAGGAATGTTACAGACATGATCTCATACAGTTTTCACAAGCACACCATGAAGTTAGTATTATTATCTTCATTTAATAGAAGATGAAAACTGATCTTTAGGGAAGTTAAATAATTTGTCCAAGTTCAAGGCTGTACACCTAGTAATTGGAAAAGTTAGATTTAAGCTAAGAAAAATTGTATTTAAAATCCAACCAAAGTTAATTTAGTTGTGAGGTTAAATCAGCATGCTATAATTTTCAATTAAAAATCTATATGAAATTCCAGTTCAATTCTCCTAAAAATCACATTATAGGTAATTTATATATATAAGATTCTATTATTTTAACATATAGCTGTGCCTAAGGAAATGATTGATCAACTCGTTGATCCTAAAATTAGGATTTGTTATTTATTTATTTATTTATTTATTTAGGTGAGGAAGAGTAGCCATGAGCTAACATCTGTTGCCAATCCTCCTCTTTTTGCTGAGGAAGATTGGCTCTGTCCTAACGACTGTGCCCATCTTCCTCTATTTTATATGTGGGACACCTGCCACAGCATGGCTTGACAAGTGGTGCAAAGGTCTACACCTGGGATCTGAACCTGTGAACCTTGGGCCACCCAAGCGGAGTGCACGAACTTAACCACTACACCACCGGGCCAGTCCCTAGGGTTTGTTTTTCAAACACTTATTCAAGTAGACATTCATTTTAAGGAATTCTACAACTATATCAGCCTGGGAATCAAGATTCATCCATTTGCTACAGTTACTGTTTTATTTGTCGTCATCTCCTCAAACAAGCTGAAGACAATAAGGCTGATGAACTGCCTCCTCCCAGACTTCTAGCCTTTGAACTGGAATGAGGAGGGCCTCTTGCACAGCTGTACCCTGTGGTACCTGCATTATCCATTTGCCTGAAATTATTGCTCAGACAGTCTGTTCACACCTGACTGGGCCAAGGGCTGCAGGGACAGAACATCTACTTTCAGGATTATCTGCTTGTCCCTCAAGTTTTCTGAACCCCTCCTTCTTTATTAGTCTGGGCCACACTCAAGTTCTAGAATAAGTATGATAAAAATGTTTGAGAAAGGCTTTAGCTAATACTGAGGTGGGGGGACGACTAACATTTAGAGGCAAACTTCCCATTCTAAATATAGAACATATGGGAATTATTACTGATAATTTGTGATGCTTAAACAACAACAACCATGACAATGACTTGTCATTGAAACATATGAAGAAATACTGATGGCTTAAGTTTTAAAGTTGATTTAAATGCATAACACGGCGAAATAAAAACACATAGGTTTCTGTCTACATTCTCTGTAAGAGGAAAGAGGTGAAAGAAAAATGTAGAAATTTAACAATGACCAATGGATTACATTTTAAAAACTAACTTTCAGTGCGATTGTGATAGTTCACAAAGAAATCCTTTAAATCCCAAAGTAGACAATATACTGCATATTTATAAAGAAAAACATCATAAAAATAATATTACTGTAGCATAACTAAGTAGAACAGGAAAGAATCAACTTGAAAAATCTTGAAGGCTGGTGAAGACACATCAACTGGAGGAAAACGGGGTATACTGGAGGAAATTGGGGAAATTCTGGAAGGGACATCTGGACGCTCTTAGAGTCCCTGTTCTTGGTTCTTTGTTATCACAAATTCTAACCTTAAAAATTTAGCCCTTCTCTGTTTCCTAATCTGTGTGTCACTGGTATTTTCTGATCTTTTTCCTAAAAGTGTCCCTTTTGTGGCTCAAAATGTAGGGGAATGAAAAGATGTCTTACTCAAGTAAACAAACACGAGTTAAAGGAGAGGTAAAAAGAAGGTAAACGAGAAAATCTGTATAGACACAAGAAAAAGAAACTGCCTGAAGTGGGGAAGACAAAAAGCTATGGGACAATTTGTAAGTTCTAACCTTCCCTAAAATTATGAGTGTCCAATTATTATGGCTGTTTGTGTCACTGGGAGGTTTGGGTCTGTAAGGTTAGCACACACGAAACCTGACTTTCTCATAATCACATGGCTGGCAAGTAGGGTGAGCCTCCTTCAGTTACAGAGAGATCCCTTCATTCTAGGCTTGAGGTATTAATAGCCAATCTTCTCTGGGGCACAATTAATGAAAGAAAAGGATAACAACATGCACTTTCTATCTGATTATGTTGTTGTTCTAAAATTAGAAGTTTATACAAAAATGAAATATGTAACAATATCCAACAAAGTATTGAAAACTGAACAAAATTGAAACTGGAAAAAGGAAAACTAAAGTATAATTTGGGATCTAAGACATCTTTTAGGTGCCTTCAATAATGGCTTAAATCTTTTTTATGGGAAGCAGACAGCGAACTGCCAACAGGGAACTGGGCCTCGGCCTCCGCCATTTGCCGTTTCTGTCATAGTCTGGGCAGTGCAATGTATTAGTGTTGGGGTGAACTCAGGCCCTACCGCCACCCCCACAGTAAAGCATCTGCACTTCACCCAATGCTGTCTGGGCCCTCCCTTCTCCCTACGCAACCTGGGCAGGAGGGCGAGGGGGCACAGGTACTGGGCACTTATAGAGAGAGTGGATTGATTTTATTTTACACGCTTTTGAGTTAATATTGGAAAACTAATCAAAAGCAGTTTCGAAACCCAAAATGACATGTCGTATAAGGACAATAAACATTCAGGCAAAATGGAAAGAAAAATCTTTTTAAAACTTTCTCCTTAGTCTGGAAAAGAGCACTTCTTTCGATGCATTGGGAATTTTTAAATCTCTAAGTCAAAAGCTATGATCATTGTTTGGAAAAAAGCATTATAAGAAAGTGACAATGAAAAGTGATGTGGATCAAGGCTGCTCCAGGGGGACAAGCCCAAGGCGTCCTGGCCTACATGCCGATCTATACGACCTGAATCATGTCTAATGTTATATGACCACACAATAACCAGACCCCACCTGCACTGATACCATTTTAATGACTTTTTACATGATCTTTCCTTTGTCTAGTAAAAATAAGTCACAAATCCATGCCTTATAAACTTAGCCCTAACCCTCAACACATTGCAGCTCTTCACTGCCCGTGGGTCCTGTCCCCATGCTATTCTGTGAATAAAAGAACACTACCACCAGACCTTTAGAGTCCAAGAAATCTTTCTTTCGACTCCTCAGCTTGGCAAGCCCACATCAAACAGTATTACAAAGAGTGAATTAAAGGATGTTGATCAAGAAAGACAGAGAAGAACAGGGACCAAAGAACACTAGGAGATGTGTATTTCCTCTCTGGAAACTCTGAGATGTCACATAAAAATGAATTAAAATCTCACTGGAAACATAGCTGTTTAAAAACCATAAGAATAGAAAATGTTTTCCAAAATAACGTACTTTGTAATTCTTTCTTTTAAAGAAATTTAAGTATCGTAACTATGTTGCAGGGAGAGAAACCTTGACTACTGACAACAATATTAAAACATCCAACGGCCTACTGAATGACAAGGAATGGAAGGTGGCCTTACCTTTGGCTATTGTTGGCATCTGAAAACCAATGCTGATTACTCCCACCAAGTCCCCGAGTGGAATTAGGGATCTCAAAATAGACCGGATTCTGATAGCTTCTCCTTTACCAGCGTGAATCAACTGCAGGAAGAAAAATAAGGAACATGAGAAAAACTTTGTGAACTCAATGTTAAAATTCTATCCAGAAAATCTGAAGTATGCAAATCCAAATCTAAATTAATTTTCTGTTAAGTATACATATAAAGTTAGACCTCTCTCAAAAATTATTTCAGGCTTACATACAGGTATTTACCTGCCCACATAGTTTTCACTGACTTCAGTATACACTGAATTATATATACAACCTAGGCCAGCTGGTTTACCCATTAGAACAATAGTTTTTATCCTCTTTAGGGTATTAAAATATATTAAGAATCTGATGTCTATAATTGCTTGCCCCCCAAATTACACATAAATGCCTATCCATTACATGAGCAATAATACAAGGAAAAATTATCTTTAGGCCCTGGATATATACTAATACTTACGACTGATTTAGCCTCTTTCTTGCCTTGTGATGAAAATGTAACTGTACGTCCCTCTACGGTCCACCCTGATTTCTCCAGTGATGGGTTTGTAATGTAGGGAATGGTGAACATGGATTTTACCAAGCCTGTTAGACTGTCACTGGCTAAGTAAGTTCCCATGAAGCCCGTGGATCTGACACAGTGAGGACCCTCAGCCGGTCCCTGGAACAGGCGGCAGGCTTCCAGAGCCAGGCCAGGTGTCTGCTTCCTCCTCCACTGGGTGTGAAACACAAGCCCAATTTCTGACACATAGGATATTCTCAACTAACGGTTGCTGAAAATGAATAAATTTCGGAAGTGCCAAGGGTAGTCCCTCATTAAGTCACTTCGTCTTGTTTTCCCCTAATGTAATAGAATGAAAAACTATTAGCGTCACATCGCTCTTGGTTCCTTTAATCATTCACTTTAATAGGAAAAAGAACAAATATTGAGAGCAGAAAGCTTTTTGTTTGTAATCACCTCCAGCATACAAATTTTTCATAATCTATTCCCATTTACTATGCTGAAAATCTCATTAGCTACAAGTTAAGCTGTTAGGAAAATCAGACTCTTGGTTTTCTAACATTCCAACATTTCTCCATCCTGGGATTCCTCTCTGTTCACAACAAAAGGTTATATCAAGAAAGATTTAACCTGTGGGTGTAAGAGAAGGAGACAAAACAAAAACAAACAGAACCCCAAAAACCATAGCTTCTAAGGGTAGGGAGAAAGAGGTGATCTGTTAGCAACAGTCCCTCTGGCTTCCTGCTCACACCAGTTTAGAAGTGTATTTGCCTCCCACCCCAGCACTGATCAGTGCGTTTCAGACTCTGTCGTATCCCCCTAACAGGTCATGAAGCTAATCTTATGGGACCTGGCTAGCATCTGTCAAATGAATAGAATAGAATGGAATAGAACGGAAAAGAAGAGAAGAGTAGACTAGAATAGGAGTAGAAAACATCAGAATGTATTACAATGTAAAAGTAAGTATTGTTAACTAATCAATAGGGACTGAATAGCTCTCTTCTTCCCCCTAACCTGCCTCCCACTTTCCCCTAAACCAGAGCCCAGCCGGTAGCAGCTCCCTCACAAAGACGAAATATTGTACAAGAAGAAAAGAATGCTTCATAGGAATGGTTGCTTTCTGCATGCACTAAAATAGAAGAGAAAACTGTATAGAGAAAATACGTTCTTTTCTTCTTAATGTATGGGGATGCTTATATGAGTTTTAGAGATATATGAGCAACTGACTATTCTATTCATGACTTGTTGTGAAATCTCATTACTAATTTTTACAACCAATAAGACATTTCAAACTGAACAAACACTTGTTCAGCAATTAGGCTGCAGATATTATTTTTAATGGAGCATGAAGTTTATTGGTTTTGTATGCTGCTGTGATCTTTGCCAGCTAAGAATGACTCAGAGAGAAGTAAGCCAGGATTGTTGCTCTTGGGCCCCAGAGCACTTACATGCATTTCAGGAGCACAGCGTCCTAATAGGTCAATCAAAGCTGCATAAAAGGTCATGATGGCATTCCCCATGTGGATAGTGTCATCTTCCTCCTCCTCCATATCACTTTTGTGGATTTTTCAAAAAGAACAGAAAGCAAAGCAAAAAGGATAATAAAGTGACATTTCAGGTTTATTACATACTTTGCAGAGGAAATGGACCACTAGGTAATTAATTCTGTCTCTTCTGATACTTTTCATAGATGTGTTTAATTTATAGCTTGACATTTTTAAAAGAAAATAACAATGGGTTAAAGACCAGATGTGAGACTCTATCATCAAGAATACATTTGTGGGAACTTTAATGTTAAGATCCCTTTGAAAAGGAAAAAGAGGAATTGCTAATTTGGTGGATTCTGCTCATTTCTACTAGCAGACAGAGTATTAACAAAGAAAATAATTGATGGAAGGACTTGGTAAGTTTAGACTACTTTTGCAAATAGCATACATTTCAAGCACAGGTGACAAAGATCTGTCCTATAAGACAACATACGTAAGGCACCCAGTACAGTGCTTTGCCCAGAGTAAGTACTTCACAGAGTTGATGACATGTACTCACCTGTCTCTTTACCATCTACTCCACCCCACCCACCCACTCCCAAGTAATCGAGCATGTCTCTCTCCCCATCTCTGTGAGAAAAAATAGAAATATTTCATTATCTCATTAATGAGAGACACCTCTGGAAGGCCCTGGAAGATCACGTCATTCCTCCTTTAGGAGCTCGGTAAATAGCTGCCTCAGCTGGACTCAGCAGTGTGCAGAGTGGCATCAAGGCCTGTTGACAACATTGTTCCTGGCAGGCAAGACTGTCTCCAGCACCCTCAGGTGTACATCTGCTCATGTGGTCTGGGACCACAGATCTCTTGATATATTGTCTACTGCTGAAAGAAACTAAGGAATCCCTGGTCCCTCTATAGCTAACTGATAAATACATAACATACCCTTGGAGAGGTCCCAGTCTGGAACCCTGGCCTTGGTGAGGACAGAACATTTATGCCCAGTCTATATGTGGAAGAACAAGGGTTTGCAGGACTACTTCTTTGCTTGGAAATTTGCCTCCAATTAGCCCTATGTTACATCTTTACCAGTGGTGATAGTAGTGTGGGTGCATGATCCCCTAGCAGAGAATTCACCTCCACGATTAAAAAAATAGGAAGCAACACACCTGGATTAATTTATGCCCATTTCTGGAATCAAGTATTAATAACATAAACTGTGGAGAAATGTAAGGTAGTCATTGCCTCCCCTAGCTGTCACAATATCAGCCCTGATATCAGTTCTCCTACATTAAACCTAGCATATATGGGGTTAAAACCAGAGCACTCATTCCCTGCTTACTCCCTGGCTTCCTGGCTCCAGAATCCACTATCTGCCATGGAGACAAATGGCCAAGGACACTCACTCTCAAATTCTCTTATCATCCTCCTCCCTGTAAGCAGCTTCCCAAGGCCTAATGCAGGCTGGTGGGAAAGCTCTAATCAGCAAAGCCACTGGCTTCCCCCCCACAACGCCCCCAACTCCTACAAGCAGACGCATTCCTTGCAACTTTAAAAAACCCCTGGCCTCTCCTCTTTTGGGGAGATGAAATGAAACGAATTTGAGGACTCACTCTTGTCTCTCTCAGCTGACGTCACCCAGAATAAACACCCTTTCCTTGTCATAATCCTGGCATTCCAGTTTTTATTTGGCCCCTCTTCTGTGATGGGTAAGGCATAGATGTTTTTAGCCAGTAATAACAATACCTTGGTCAAGAATTTCACTCCTCGGAATGAGAACATCTCCTTTTTTGAACTTTACCACCATACCAGTTTAGTTAAGTCCCCCATCCTCTTCTTAAAGATCTCTTTCTCTCTCCCTATTACCATGAAAACTCGTTCTAGCTAGCTTCCCACTAAACTCTACTCTAATTTCAAAGGCTCACCTGCCATCATTTGTCATAACTCACTTTACCATAGCCCCCTGGGACAATTCACAAAATGCATCTCCTCCTACAACCTAAATTTCTCTCTACTAAATCCACATAATCTTCCTCAGGTCTCTTTGTTCATTCGACCTATTCCAGCAGAAAATTCCATCCATTCTTCCAAGTCTAACACACTTCACTTTTCAAGGGGAGAAATCATGAGTACCAGAGAGTTATATTGCAATTAACAGAACACATATTTTGTAAAATTTGAAGTCAGGTAGCATAATTTTCTCTTAAGAGTGTGTATATTAGACCTACGGGGTTTTACTGGATCCACTAGTTGGTGAGGGACCATCTCGGGAAGGATCCTCAGCTATTTTTATGGCTTCTTCCATGACTGCAAGAAGACCATTCCCACCTTCCCCTCTCAAAGCAGGACCAAAACACTCAGGCCTCCGGATGAGCAATCTCACCACAACATTTGCATTTTCTTCCACACTCTCCCCTAAAATCAAATGGAGAACAGAAGTAAACAAACATTGATTATATGGGAGTTCTAAGCAAATAAATACTATACTAATTCATTTATATTCAAAGAAAAATAACTAAAACCGAAGAACATAGTAGTAAAGCCAAAACTGAATCCAAATTACTAGTTTTACATATACAAGACACAGTAAATTTCTTTTCTTCAATTTACTTGAAATTTTCAAAGTAAAGAAAAGGATTATGGAGGCATAAACTCTTCATTTTGGTTAATTCATTACAGGAAATAAAGTCATAATCCTGGCTATTATTATAGCTTATAAAAGCTGTAACTATATTATAGTTTGCATTACAGATTTATATTATAGCTTATAAAAACTATATATTGTAAAAACTGTAAGTGCCTAAAAATTTTAATTTAATAATGAAAGCATAGCATCACTATCAAAATATATATTATAAAATAAATTACTACTATGTGAAAAACTACTGAATATAAAATATTAAATTTCTTTACTAATAGTTAATTCCTTCATGAAAATGTTGGGATACATTGTTGTTTTATACATCTATTTTTATGTGTTTTAATAATGACCAAAAAAGACCCCAAGCATTCAATCCTACCATTACAGAAGACGGCAAATCTGAGAAAGTCAAGATATCTCTCTCCTTCAACTGGATTCCACCCAATGTCTGGATAACCTTTAGACACCAGCATCTGGCAACTCTGCAGTCCACAACCAGCCAAATATCGAACTACCTACAAACAAGACAATAAACAAAAGCGTTACTCCTTGGGCGAGAAGTCATTCGATGCTTACACTACCCGTGCTAAATGATATCCTCAAAGGATGGTTTAAAACAAATACATTTCTGCAAATTCTTCTTAATTTCATGACAATCCTCATGAAGTCTCTGTAGCAAAACCTTAAAATTAAGAAGTATTTATAAATCATAAGGAAATGCTAACATAATAAAAATACGTATAAACTAACTCTATGAAAAAAAATTCCTAAATTGCATATCATTTGAGACTTTTATCTACCAAAGTCATAACACTTGACAAACTTCAAAAATGTCTAATGACCTTTGGCTCAATGTAAAACCTGAATCCATCAGAGATACTGAAAGATCCATCTGGCACACAACCTTATTTTAAAGAAGTAAATTACTTCCAAAATGATATTTCAATTAAAAGGGAAGGGAGGGTGTGAGAAGACAGAGAAGTAGAGACAACTAAGCTTAGAGTCAAATATCCTTGGGTTGAAATCTGACCTGTGTCAAGACTTACTGGATCGTTTTGAGCCATGGTTTCACCGTCTATAAAATTTGGGATAACGCCACCTACCTTTCAGAATAGTTGAATTTAACACATTAAAATTTCTGCATAGCTTTGCCTTTAAAATATTCTATTGTATATGAATGTTGGTCCTCTACAATATTTCCTAACTGATCCAGTTTTAAAAGAAATCCCTAAACAAGTCATTATCAATGGCGGTAGATTGTTAGAGGAGCAACTTATCAAACAAATTAAGTTACACCCAGCTCAATCACAAGCTAATTCAAGATTAAAAAGAAATAAGTAATACAGCTAAAAAGATTTCATATCAAATTTATTGAGGTATAATTTGTGTGCAATAAAATCATCTATTTAAAGTATAAATTCAATGAGCTTTGAGAAATTTATACATCTGTAAAAACACCCACAATCAAGATGCAGAACATTTCCACCACCCCTCAGGTCCCATGCCTTTTGCACTCCATCCCTCCCTACACGCTTAGCCTTGACAATCTGCTGTCACTACAAATTAGCTTGCATATTCTAGAACATTTGTACATGTAATCATCCAGTATGTGTCTTCTGTGCCTGGCTTCTTTCACTCAGATTAATGATTCTGAGATTCATTCACATTGTAGCACATGTCAGTGCTTCATTCCTTTTTATAGTCTAATAATGGCATTCCACTGTATAAGGAAATATCCCAGTTTTGTTTATCCATTCATTAGTTGATGGACATTTGAGTTGTCTCTAGTTTTGTGCTAAGTGAATAAAGCCATTGTCAACATTCATGCCCATGTCTTTGTGTGGACATATATGTTACTTCTATTGAGAAAATACCTAGGAGTGGAAAGGCTAGGGGTATGTTTAGGAAAGATGTATTTTAACTTGTTAAAAAAATGACCAAACTGCTTTCCAACTGACTTCACCATTTTTCATCTCAACAACAGTAGATGAGTGTTCTTGCTGCTCCATATCCTCCTCAAAATCTGACATTACCAACCTTTTTAATATTAACCATTTTAATCATAGATAAAAATATTTTAAACTATGTATATGAGGTTAGTCAGAGATGTAAAACTTCACGATCCTTGACTAGCGTGCCAGACGGATGTGGGCAAGAGTTCACTGTTTCATGCCTTCAACAGCTATGCGTCAAGGTTCCACCCAACGCCAATGCTGTTCTCTACGACTGACACAAAACAGTGAACAGCAGAGAAAAAAATGCCCTGAACTCACGGGTCTTACATTCTGGTATGGAATAGATTTTTTAAAATATGTATAGATTTTAGTAAAATACACTTATTTTAAAATATAAATATTTTTAAACTATAAATATTTAAACTATACTTATATAAATATAAATATAATCAAAGTGTATATTTACATATATAATATACAAATATGTATTTTCATGACTAAAAAAGAGCCATGAGGACGTTGGCAGAAGAATATTGCAGATGGCCAGCACAGCAAGTGCAGAGGCCCTGAGGCAGGAGCACACCCGGCAAGTTCCAGCGACAGCAAGGGGTCCAGTGTGGCTGGTGTGAAAAAAGAGATCAGAAGAGTTGTAGGAAGTGAAGCAAAACTAATAAGTGAAGTCAGATGCAGTAAGAGCCAATGCAATGCCTTTAGTTTTTGCTCGAAGTGACATAGGAAGTCTTTGGAGAGTTCTGGGCAGAGGATCAACATGATGCTTTTAAAAGGCTCACTTTGGCTGCTAAGTAGGGGAGCAAAGGAAGGATCAGAAAGAATACTTAGAATGTATTTGCAATTAAAATATGGGGGAAATTTATCTATATCCTGGCAAACATATGTGTCACTTAATATGCTTAAGGGTGCACGGACCTAGTGTACCACTGATGCCTTGCACTGTAATATATAAACTTCTGTGTGATATAAAATCTGTGCAGGAGATGTTAAAATCTTTTAAGAAACTGTGATTAAAGGAAAAGGGAAAACAGAAAGGGCAAGAACATGCAAGAATACAGATAGAGTAAGCTGATGCCCTTTTCAGAGAAAAATGCATGTGGTCAGAGGAAACACCTTATCTCAAATTTCTTGTTCTTTATAATGATAATATTATATATAATATATGTAACATTTATAGTACATAATATATATTTTAATTATAGTGATATAACTATATTATAGTTATATTTAAATAATCTTGAGAAACAGCTATGAACAAACATAACTCACCCAAAAACATGAGGCAGGAATGTTACTTACCTTTTCCAGATCTGGCTCACGCAAAGCTAAGGCTAGTTCATTATTATCCATCACCGAGGCTGCCGCCACATCCAATGGTGTGGAACCTCTCATAGCTGGTGAGGCTGTTCATTCAAATGAAGATGAAACAAAATTTGAATTGTGCTGCAACTATGAATTCCATATAAAAACCAACTTTCACTTAAAAGTTAATTTCTAAGTGCAATACATACTGCACTAATCTAAGTTAATTTACTTTGAAGTTTAATTTTTAAATGTACTATGTATATTCTATCTTAAAGATGAAATTAAAGCCAGACATTTACTTACCGAGACCAACGCTGCTGTTTTCCAATAAATAACTGAGATGATCAAACATAGCTTTTTGATTCTGCCTACTTATACGACAGAAGTAACAGAGAAAACGGCAACAGTTGGCCACCATCTTGGGAAAAGTGATTTCCTACAAAAAGAGCATTTAGTTAGCTGTGAAAGCAAATGATCTTTACAATATTGAATTTAGAAGTTGAGGTCTCAATCACATTGTCAACGCACTTGTGCCCATGTCTGCTGAGCCTCAGATACTAAAGACCTTCAAACATGCAGACTTTGACTCACCTAGTCCTTGAGCCAGTGAAAATCAAGCTGGCACTAATTTAGAGAACCCATTACCATCACTGGGTTGACCTGGAATTAACCTACAGCCCTAAACCTAAAGGTGGCATGAGTCTGGTTTAGGAATCAGGTGGACTCAGTTATGATTCCTGACCCCACTAACAGCAGTGCTTCCTTGGGAAATTATTCAGTTTCAGATTCTGTTCTATAAAATTGGAATAAGATGGATAATAATAGTTTAGGTAAAGGAAAGGGAGTTCAATGAGATAGTTTGTGAAAAGTACCCAGTTTAATACTTGGAATCGTATGACAGGGTGTTCTTATCATCAGTGTTGTTGTTATAATTATTATTATTAAGATTTCAGGAACTCACAGCATCCCCACCTTGCACATGACTTGTCTGCTCTGATGAGCATCCTGACCAGAAGGCCTGCCTGCTAGGCCCCATCAAACACATCTCCCTTGAGAGCCAAATTTAGTTCTAGTATACCCAAGATGATCCCTGGAGTCCTTCTTTAACAGAATACTTTATAAATATCTGTCTAACTGGTAGACTGAACATGAGAAATATGGACTCATTTCCATATTTTGAAAAATACACCTTAAAATTTTAAAAAACATTGAAACATATTTTGCCCATCAGAGGTCATAATATTATACTGATTTATATGAAGTTATTTGTTATATTACTCTAGACATTTGGTTTTAAAGAATTTTATTTTAAATTTTAGTCACTTAAGAATTCACTTTAGAGTCTTAAATAAATACAGTACACTCCAGAGCATCATCCTCATGTGTTGTTCTGGATCAGGAATTTAGTGGAACCAACTGTCATCTGAATCAAGGGTCTGAAGAGCGTGGTTGTGTTATGGACTTCTAAAGTGATGGAAACTGATTAATTCAAAGTTTTTAAAATTAGTATACTATTAATTTTTAAAGTTTCCAAATATCCCCTAAAAGAGAGTAATATAGGAGACAGCAAATTATACAGCATAAGATAGAAATTGTTATCAATATCCAAAAAAGAAAACTAGTAGCATATTCAACGCTCAGTCTGCAAGGTTTTGTTTGTTTTTTTCAAAAGTGTTCTTTAAAAAACAGTCATCCTAAGAGGATTTAAGAAATTCTCATTAAGGATATGCAATGCATCTACTCCAGGAGGTTGTAATAGATGGCATCCCAAGAATCAATTTTCTTTTACCTTGGACTCCCCGCCTCCAAGGACATTCACCATGACCTCCATCACGGTCTCATGCATCCCGAGTGCCCTCATGAGATTAGGGTGCTGGTAGAACACTTTATTATTCATGATATCCCTAGAAAGGACGACACAGACGTGGGAGGAAGCACAGAGGTCAGAGCAAAAGTTAAATAAAAACTGATCTGAGATCACGATAAATCTTTTGGAAATAATTACTGGCATGCATGAAAAAGTAAGGGCAATCATAGATAAGCTACAAAAGTTAACGAGCACAATTAATTGAGTTTTCCCCCCAAAATACTAATAGCCTACCAAAAATAGTATACAAGTTGTCCGTCATTTTCAATTACAAGATGTGTACTAAATATGTAAACAGTTTACATGAAATATAGTTTTGGACACTTATCATTCCTAAATTTATGGATATCCAAATGTGTTCAGCCTTCTATTAGAAAGAAATATGAATTAGTGTTGTACTATGTTAATATGAGAATTCCTATATAAATTCTTGACATATAAGTATCTCTGCCTTTCACATGTATGCTATTTTTAGTACTATATTCAATATTTATATGTGTAATTACAGCAGTGCTGTTTCCTGTTACATTTACATTATCATTTTGGTGAAATGCTTTAAAGGATACATATTCTCCAAGAGAAACTGAATACATGCGAAGTGCAGGTACAAGTGGTCCAACTCATTAAAATGGACACTCAATTTAAAGAAACAGCAGCAGGTGATACCTAAAATGTTTCAGATTGTTGATATTGCATTACACACTATTACAATATGTATGAAAGGATCTTAATATTTAGTAGTCATTGTAAATAAAGAGTTCTCTTGATTTTTACTTTAACATAAGTCAGATCAATTGCAAGTCTTTTCTACAAAACACTTTCCTGTCAGAGCTATAGCAAGAAAATATAGCCTCCATGAAAACAGACTTTCCCTTTGAATCTAATTTCCTTGAGTCATTCACCTGATCATTTAGTCATATGCTAACTTTTAGTTTTCTGGCTATCTCAAGAAAGAGGAATAATGTGATTCTTGTATGATTCTTTTCCTTGTTTTAGTTTTTCACTTTTAATTTAGTTTTGTTTTAACAAAGAGAGCTTGCAGATAGCACAACTCAGAAAAATGACTTTGGGGCCCAGGACTGATAGAGGTCTGATCTATTTCACACAAGAACAACTCCAGTAAAGAAAGACATCCTTTTCCTTCACATTAGACAGCAGCCTATTTGTCAAGAGAAACGTCAACTCTCAAACCACAGTTGCAATTACAGGAATTCTCTCTCGTTAATTCAAATCCTTTTGCATGGCCTAACTTTGGAAAGTATTTAATTGAAAAATCTTGTTTGCCTTTAGTTTTAGGTACATTAAATGGATTTCTAATTCTACTACCCAGTAGGCGAGTTGTCACTTATTAAATGTGTCCTTTTGTGGAATATTTCTAGGACCACAAAAAAGCAACCTTTTATTTTGTTTAATAATCATTTTGAGTTTTATCACTACTGAGTGATTTATGTTAACAGCAAATAATACTGTTACATGTTCATTTGAGAAAGACAGTGCCCTCCGTTTCCTGGAAGGCATCCTTTTTCATTTGGTTAATGAAGATCACTTCTTATGAGAGGCCTCTCCAGGTTAAATTTAAGTATTAGTATTCCAAAAAGGACTCATTCATGCTCAGACAATTATAAAGACCATAAAATTTGCTTTTGTTGTTTAGCATTTTTTTGTTCTCCCTCTTTCTCCCATTAGTATACTTATTTTTGGTGTGCACCCATGATAACAATTTTGGAATATAACCTTCCAGTTTATTTTTATGATTTCAAATAGGCCCACAGCCAATATATAGTGCTGTGTTCTGAACTTAAAATGTATATAAATGATATCCATTCTTTGTTTTTTTTCCCTCAGGATTATTTTTTAGGTCATTCAAAGAAAACACTGGTTATTTTATTTGATTAGAACCAACTCCAGGTTTCTTTAATCCTGTTTATTGTTTCTTTGCATTCTATTTTATCCATGTTAGTAGTTATCTTCATTACCTCCTCTTTTATCTGATATTTATATAACTAGATTAGCTTTTTCTATCTTTTTTTGGCTAAATATTTCTTCTACATCACATTTCAACATTCTATATTCCAGATTTCTATATTTTTATGTTTAGGTATTTTTCTTGCAAACATTATCTAGCTTAATGAAAGTTTTAATTTTTCTCTGATGCGTTAATTTCCTTATTCTCATATCCTCAAATTATGCAAACTTATTAATGATTGCTTAGATTTATGCATATATGCATCAGTAATATACTTACTAAAATGTATTGCTTCCAGTTCTTTTTCTCTGAATTCCGTTTTATTTTCTCTAATGCATACCTTTAGAGGGTCTTTCAGTGAGGGACTATAAGTAAATATTCCGAAATATCTTTGTTTTGCCCTCACTTTTGAATACTCGATATAAACTGTAATCTCCAAATCCACATGAAGCATGAGCTCATTGTGTCGAATTCTCAGTTGGGTAACACATTCTATTTGGTTATTTTGATGGTTATTTCCTGTCAGAACTTTCAATGTAGTATTCCACTGAGTTATGATCTCTAGTTTTGCTACTGAGAATTCTAAATATTATTGCTTTGCAAGTATTCTGGCTTTTCTCTTCACTTGCTTTTAAAATAGTCTGTATTTTTTTTTCATGCGGTTTCACCACAGGATATCCAGCTGTGGATGTGGAACTATTTGTGCTTTATGAATCTGTGAATTAATGTTATTCATCAATTCCGAAAACTCAAGCCAACAGCTCTTCAAATATCCCCTTTCTGTAGTTCATCTACAGTCATGCGTCTCTTAACAATGGGGATACATTCTGAGAAATGTGTCATTAAGAGATTTCATCATTGCGCAGACATCACAGAGTGTACTGAAGGGGAACAAAATTTGCCACCCCAAAATGTGTCTTTAACGTGAAGGTTATTTTAGGCTAATTATTTTTAAGAAACAAAAGACTCAGAAAGTTTTTCTTGTTACCTCCCTCTTAACTGCCTAAAAGAACTCAGATAAAAAAACCTGTCTCAGGAAGTGACCTCTCACCTTAGCGTAACATGAACTAGATGATAGACAGGGAGAAACTGAGAAAAACATGTTTGTTGTCCTCCCCTGTTCTTCTGTTTCTGTGGCCAAATATTTGTTTTCCAAATGTTTGCTCCTTTTCACCTGCCTGTGAATTGCCTTCCTTCCCTTTGAAGCCTGACTCTCCCCACTCCCAAAATCTTCTTTTGTCTTTAGCTGAGGATGGTATTTAAGGTGAGGGCTTCAGTTATTTTAGCAAGTTACTCCTTTTTCCTCTGTTTCTTCCATGTTATTAAACTTTTGTTTCTTTTTCTCCTGTTAATGTCTCATGACAATTTAATTCTTAGACCAACCAGAAAAACCTAGAAGGGTAGATGAAATTCCCTCCTCCTCTACAGTACTTGCACAAACCTAGATAGTACAGCTTTACTATACACCTAGGCTATATAGTACTAATTTTACGAGACTACCATCATGTATGTGGTCCGTCGTTGACCAAAACATCATTATGCGGCACATGACTGTATTGTGTCTTTTCTAGAAATTCTATTCAGCATATGTTGGACCTTCTTATACTATCACCTAGGTCTCTGAACTTCTCTTTTATATTTCATTATCTTTATCTCTCAGAACTGCATTACTGAGTGACCTCCTCAGATCTATGATCCAATTTACTTTCTCTTCAGCTATATCTTATCTGTAATTTCATTAACTCACTGTTTTTAATGTCAATTATTATATTTTTTCATTTATAGAAGTTCTATTTGGATATTTTTCAAATCATCAGACTTTTTACATGTCTTATTTTGGGAGATTTTATTTATCCCCTTATATTTTTAACCATTTTAAATACAGTAATTTTATGTTCTCTTTCTCATATTATCTAAAGTTCTTGGAGGAGGTGTTCTAACTTCCACTATTTATTGTATCTGCAGATGCTACTTATGGTGGATTGTTTTCTTATATGCTTTGCACTTTTTGATTGTAGGCTAATCTTTGATAGTATTTGGGTTTTTCCTGCGAGATTTCACAGTGACTTAAGTTGAAAAAGCATACCTCCAGGCCAATTTTTATGTTAATTTCTCAGGTTGGGGATCCTGAGACTATGCATGAGGTATAAACATAAACCCCCAAATCCACATGAAGCACAACATATGATGCTGAACTCTCAGAAGAGTTGCTTTTTTTCCCCTGTTCTTTTTTCAAGGGCCAGCATAGACAGACTTCCTTATTATTTCCAGCTGGTGAGTGTTTGTGCCCCCATGGATTTTAATGTGTTTTTATTAACTCATATTTTTATATATGATTATACATTACTGAGAAACTAATTAAAAAAAACAAATGCTAAGATATTTTCTGTTTATCACAGCCACCTTCATATCTAGCTGTAAAATTGGTCACATTTTGTCATTGAGCAACTTTCTATTTAGCTTTAAAACATAATCTCTAGAAAAACAGCAATTTAATTTAATGATCATATAATCTAGACAATATATTTGTGTTAATGCACCTAATTGGAATAAACAATTAGAAAAAATAAATTTATAAAATAAAAGTTTGTAATAGTTAAATAATTTACCCTAATCCACGAATCATAAGCTTCTCTTCTTCTTTGCCCATTCTCACACTCAGCAGAGAACGGATCTGACCGAGAGACGCCAGCAGGTTGATGGTATCCTCCACAGAAACACCATTTATAGTATAGGTCTTTGGCAGAGCCCGAACCAGACCTCCAATGCCATCATATTGTCGATGGAGCAACACAAACATGGCCCTCACCAACTCAGGGTCTTCAATGACAGACTCTTGAGCCCATCGGACCATGGTCTCAGAAATCAACTGCTGAAGAGTGGCTGCAAAGTCATTATGGATATTTTTAAAAAAGAAAGAGAAGAGAAGACAAATTAAATTGGGCATTTCAACTGCATATCTTGTAGCCCCAAACTGGTATCTATATTTATACAAAAATTGAAAAAGACTAGGAATATTCTTAATATTTATATTATATATAATATATATAAAATCATAAAATGTTTAAATGAAGTTTAAATATAATATACATTAAATGAATGTTCAATGACAAATGAAGTTTAATGATAAAGTAATGAATGTTTAATAAGAAATGAAATTTAAATATAACATACATAACATTATATATATCAATAAAGATGAATTATAGACATGCAAGGATAAAAACATACAAACTTTCCTTTAAAAAACATTCTTATAATTAAAGAATTTAAGCTGTTTCAAAATTGCAACCACTTTGCAAAACTACTGTTGGCAATCCACAGGGCAATCAATACACGTTGTCCTGTTACTTTTACTTTTATTTTCTTTGCTCCAATATTTTCCTCCCAGAAGATGTGATATCATACATCCCTATAAAGGTCAGTCATGGGCCTTCAAGGAGCTATCTATCAAATTGTCTCCTCATTTGAGTCATTTGCAATAGTGACCTCATGTAATTGTATTTTTACTTAAATTTGGATCCCAAATTGTCACTTAAGATGTCCTCAAAAGGATTTGATTGTGAAGCTGTATTAAAGGAAAAAGTTATACCATACATAAAAGATTACTTGCAACGTAATGTGTAATGTAGTACACTTAACAGTAATAGAACGTCCAAAGCTCTTACAATAAATACTAAAATCATCAAAGCTAAGTAGGGTTGATGTGACCAGTTCATCCAAAGTGAGGTACTTAATTCCTATCATCAATACACCAGCTGATTTTCAAAAGAAGCTGTTTAACCTATTTTAACCTATACGTTATTTAAGGAAAAACAAAAACTACCAATTTTAACCAAATGCAAAATGCAGAGAAAATACCAATACACTTCCACATATCTCAAAACCATGCTGTCACTTTTTTCCTTTTGCTGAGGAAGATTCCCCCTGAGCTAGCATACATGCCAATCTTCCTCTATTTTTTAGTATGTGGGCTGCCAGCACAGCATGGCTGCTAACAAAGCAGTGTAGGTTCGTGCCTGGCAACCAAACGTGGGCCACCGTAGCAAAGCATGCTGAACTTAACCACTAGGACACCAGGGCTGGCCCCTATGCTGTCATTTTTAAACGGTCAAAATCATAAACTTGATAATTACAAAAAGTAATTCATAAGAAATTTTGAATTCTGATTTTTAAGATCTGCCTCAAATTTGACTGTGATACTGAAGAATAAAGTTAGAAGTAATTGTATGGATTAAGGGTTTCCCTTGTAAGTTAGCAAAGAAAGAAAAAAATCTGGTGTGTTTATTTTTCTTCTTTCAGTAAAAGCTGTTAATAAACCAGTGCTGCATCTTAAAATGAATGGAGCCTTAGAAGTGAGACAGTAAGCAAGCTGGATCTCACAGACCTACTTCTTGAACCCCTTAAGGATGAGTGTGCTGTGTCTGAGAGACTCATTGCCCCAGGGTGCTTATAGTCATGCATCGCTTAACAGTGGGGATACCTTCTGAGAAATGTGTCATTAGGCGATTTTGGCATTGTACAAACACCATAGAGTGTACTTAGACAAATCTACATGGTATAGCCTTCTATACATCTAGGCTGTATGGTACTAAACTTACAGGACCACCAATGCATATGCAGTCCATCGTTGAGTGAAATGCCATTATGTGGTGCATGACTGTATTTGGTTTCACAGAGTATTAGCGATTACCATTTAGTTAAATAGGGTATGGACAAACTGGAAATGCATAACACTTAAGAAAATATTTCAGAACCAAAATATAGTTACGGACTATGTATTTAAACTTTAAGAAAAGTTTTAACTTGATGCAAGAATATTTGAAAATCAATAGCATAATATTTAGATAGGAAGGTTAAATTACTCATTTATACTTTCTCTTGATAGTCTCTGATCAAATACCTAAATTTTTAGTTCTTTAGGGAACCCACCCACCATTATAATGCTGCTCTCTCAGTCTCTTCCTACAAATATAGTTTGACATGCTGTCTACTTCTGATGGCTGCAGGCATTTACTTAAGAATCTGACTCTTAGAAGTTGCAAACTCAGTTCTCTCCCTGGCTCATCGAGTATGATATTGGTACAAAGGATGAATAAATGTCAGCACTTGAGTCATTTTGCCAGCACCCTTTCACACCACTTACAGGACTTCTTGGAGTCACTCTCAACTGGTTTTTCAGCTTGTTTCTTCTTCAGGTATGTCACCTTTTCTACCAGGGACAGCAGACGTCCTCTAATTGTTAAATCACTGTTTCCATCCAGAGACCCATCTTCATCCAGCTCAATTCCTAGTAGGAAAAAAGCAAAGAGAAAGAAGAAAAGAAAAAATCTATTAAAAACAATATATTTAGGGGGCCAGCCCCGTGGCCGAGCAGTTAAGTTGCAGCGCTCCGCTTCGGCGGCCCAGGGTATCGCCAGTTCAGATCCTGGGTGTGTACATGGCGCCGCTCATCAAGCCATGCTGAGGCGGCATCCCGCATAGCACAACCAGAAGGACCCACAACTAGAATATACAACCAGGTACTAGGGGGCTTTGGGAAGAAGAAGAAGAAAAAAATAATACATTTAGGAGAAATCATCATCAGGCTTTGCAACTTTTTCCATCCATAGCTTAAAGTAATGCTGCCATGTCTCAAACATTTGACAACACTGACTTAAGCACTCCTGCCCACTAGCACTGAGAGATAAGATTCGCTTGTTGGCCCTTTTTCCTCCTTTATCTTTTTCCTTTGTTCCTTTGGGCTCAGAGCTGTCAGCAGCCAGCGGTAAACGTAAAACTGAGCAGAGAGCAGAAAGACTCTTTTTGGAGTCAACATCAGTTCTGCTACTTGGGCTGACCCATACGCATCTCAGACTTTGGGCACTGTCTTCCTAGACCTCGTTCTGCCCTGTCTAAAAACTTCCCTGGGCTTTTATCCTTCTCACTTGCCTCCAAAAATGTCAGTGGTATTTTAATAAATTGAGAGACAAAGAGAACAGGCATAATTAGGTATCCTATACCAAGGAATGCTTCCCAACTGAAGCAACAATGCTACCATTTTACACATCCCTTTATTCATAGTGTACACATACAGTATAACTTTCTGGCAGTCATTTAGTAGTTCTTCATTATAAGCTGAATTCGTATGCAAGGAAATTCTTTTATTCTTTTCATTAAAATAAAATAAAAATAATACACCTGGTGCTTATGTATCACTTAAGAAATGACTAATTCATTTTCCTCCACTGGAACACATATTTTATCCACATCACTGCATAAAGAGAGAAAGAACCATACATCCAATCAATTCCATTTTAAAAGTTCCAAGAATGAAAGAAGGAGAGAATTCCCTTAATAGATCTTGGCTACTGACATATAACTTAATGCAAGATTTCCTTAGACATTAATTAGTTTCAAAAGACGTATGCTGGATTTCTTAGGCCAGTCCTAAAAAGTGGCCCCTCAACCAGTTTAAATACAACTGTTTATGATCAAATTTCTTTAGAATAAATCAACTTAACACTCACTGCTCTGCCAAAAGCACCTGGTTACATAGTCCCATTCCCCTTCCATTCCCTGCCAGTGAGGGAAAGAGGGAAAAAAGAGAAAAAATTTCCGTCGTCTTCTGCTCAGTCTTACTGCCTTTCTGATCTCTCTACCCCTCATGACTTCCCACATGGGGTCAGTTAAACAATTCGCCATAATGAATATTCTTCTATGAACTCTTCATAGGCATCTTGTATATTTGTGAATCTATTTACACACATACTTACTTTTGTACCAGTATATGTATATGAAAAATACACATTTAATAAGCATTGGAAGTCAAGAGGACCTTACCACAGTGTGTCATCAAATCTTCATGAAAATCCAAGAGTTGGTCTCGGATTTCTTCAGGACATGGACATTCACTTTTGTCATCCTTAAAATTGAGAAGCATATTGATCTAAAAGTACAGAAAATCAAGAAAGAGGAAGAATATGAATAATAGAAAAGTGAATTTGGGAATGACACACACAGCAAAGGAGAACATAAAAACCAAAGATGTTCAAAATCTGTTTTCGAGTTGCCCAACAGACGAAAAATCATTATCTATCACTCAGTCCGACAAATACCACAAAATAAATCAAACAATTCAAAGCTGAGAATGCTGAAAAATACTCATCTAATTTGCTTCCTCTTTCTCAATTCCACAATATATTAGACCCTTGTATACTTAGAGTTCTTAAATCAACTAAGATCTAAACGCTATTTTTAAAAAATATTTAGCTTCTCCTGGATTACCATTTTTTTCTATCTAATTTCTACACTTCATTGAATATTTTGTAGAATTCTTTTTGAGAAGGACACAGCAGCAAAGAAGAAGGACAATCTAAATATAATTGAAAAGTAACATAATTGATAACTATGCTTTTGCTAACATTAATGATCCAACTAAATGAACTGCAAGAAACTTTCTTCCATTTGTTTTAGTTTTAGACACAATAGCATTCAATTTAATGAATGATGAAACGAAAGGTCTGTTGCTGTTCTATAACTTTCCTTTAGGAAACAATTCTAAGTTTTCTTTTTAGAGTTTTTTATGTGAGTTTCTTGTGAAACTATTATTTTGAGATAACTGTACATTCACACACTATTGTAAGAAACAATACAGAGAGATCCTATGTACCCTTTACCCAGTTTCCCCCACTGGTAACATCTCACAAAACAACAGTACAGTATCACAACCAGGATATTCACACTGATATAGTCATAATAGAAAACAATTCCATCACCTCAAGAATCCTTCCTGCTACCCTTTTATAACCATACCCACTTCCCTCCTACCTGCTCCTCATCCCTAATTCCTGTCAACCACTAATCTGTTCTGCATTTCTCTATTACTGTCATTTCAAGAATGTCATATAAATGGAATCATACAGCAGGCATCTATGTATTCCCATATGATCCTTTTGACATCTGCAGGGTCTGTAGTGATATCTCATTTCATTCCTGATATTGGTAATTTGTGTCTTCTCTCTGTTTTCCTTTCTCATTCTTTTTAGAGGTTTGTCAATTTTATTAATATTTTTAAATAACAGGTTTTGGGATTCATTGAGATTTTTCAATTGTTGTTCTGTTTTCAGTTTCATTGTCTCGGCTCTTCTATTATTAACGTCCTTCTGCTTGCTTTAGGTTTATTTTGCTCTTTTTCCAAATTCTTGTGATGGCAGTTTGGCAGCTTAGATTATTGATTTGTGTGCATTTCTCTTTTTAAATGTAAGTATTCAGTGTCATAAATTTCCCTCCCAGCACTGTGTTAGTTGTTTCCACAAATTTTGATATGTGATATTTTTATTTTCTTTCACTTCCCTGTATTTCTAAATTTCCCTTGAGACTTCCTTCTCATGGATTATTTAGAAGTGTGTTATTTAGTCTACTAGTGCTTGGAGATTTTCCTGTTATCTTTCTGTTATTTATTTCTAATTCGACTCCATTATGGTCAGAAAAAACATTCTGTATGAAAAAAATTCAATTCTTTTAAATTTGTTAAGGCTGTTTTATGGCCCAGAATATAGTCCATCTTTGCAAGTGTCCCATGGGTATTTTTAAAAAATGCGTATTCTTTTTTTGGGCGGAGTGTCCTACAAACATCCAAACATCCTGTTAGTTGGTGATAGTGCTGCATTCTCCGATATTTTTGCTGATTTTCTGTCTAGCTTTTCTATCAATTATTGAGAGAGGTGTGTTGAAGTCTCCGACTATAATTGTTTGTCTATTTCTCCTTTCAGTTCTGTCTATGTTGACTTCACACATTTTGTAGCTCTTTTGTTTACTGCATACACATTTGTCTTCTTGACGGACTGATCTTTTATCATAATGTAATGTTCCTGTCTCTGGTAATTTTCTTTGCTCTAATATAGTTACTCAATTTCATTTAATTAACTTTTTGTGATGTATATCATTAATGTTCCTGTCTCTGGTAATTTTCCTTTCTCTGATATAGTTACTCAATTTCTTTTAATTAACTTTTTGTGATATATATTTTTTCATCCTTTTACTTTCAACCAATCTACATCATTATAGTTGAAGAGAGTTTCTCATAGATAGCATATAATTAGGCCAAGTTTTTAAAATCCACTCTGCCAATCTGTCTTATAATTGGTATATTTAAATTATTTATATTCATTAATTTATTGATATTGTTATGACATCTGTCATTTTCCTTGTTTTCTGTTTGTTCTTTCTGATTTATTTTTTCCAACTTCTTGTGGGTTCCCTGAACTATTTTTAAGATCCCATTTTGAATTACTCATGGTATTTTTTAGTGTATCTTTTTGGATAGCTTTTATAGTATTTGCTCTGGATATTACATTATATATACATAATTTATCACAATCTACTGGTATCAGCATTTTATCAGTTTGAGTGAAGTGTCAAAACTTTGTTTCCTTTTATGTCCCTTATTCTCTTCCCTTTAATATACATTGCCTTAAATATTTCCTATACTTACATTGAAAACACATCAGATGGTTTTATCATGTTTGCTTTGACCATCGGACATAATTTAGAACTCTCAAGAGGAGAAGGAAAATGCATTGTATTTACCCATATTTTAACATTTTGTCATTCTTTCTTCCTTCCTTAATTTCCAAATTTTCTTCTTTTGTCATTTTCTTTCTGTTTAAAGAACTTCCTTTAGGCATTCTTTCAGGGTAGGTCTGCTGCAGTCAAATTCTCATAGTTTTCCTTCATCTGAGAACATCTTGATTTCTCCGTCATTCCTGAAGGATACTTTCACTGCAATAGAATTCTCGGTTGACAGTTCTTTTCTTTGAGCACTTGAAAAATGTGTGCCAGTTCCTCACGGCCTCCATGTTTTCTTATGAAAAATCCACTGTCACTCAACTTGTTTTTCTCCTACAGGTGTCATTTCTTTCTCACTGCTTTCGAGACTTTTTTCTTTGCCTTTAGTTTTCAGAAGTTTGACTATGATAATGACTTGATTCAGATTTCTTTGGGTATCCTCTTCGGGTTATTACTCAGCTTCTTGAATTTCTTTCTTTATATCTTTTGCCAAATTTGAAAAGTTTTCAACCATTATTTTTTCAAGTATTTTTTCAGTTCACCCTCTTTCTTTTATCCATCTGGAAGTATGATGTCACAAATGTTAGATCTTTTTTTGTATTTGCACTGGTCTCTGAGGCTCTTTTTTTCTCCCAGTCTATTTTCTCTCTGTTTTTCATGCTGGGTAATTTCTATTATTCTCTCTTCAGTTCAATGGTTCTTTTCTCTGTCCCCTGAATTCTGCTGTTAAGTCCATCCATTGAGGGTTTTTCAACTTCGATTACTGTATTTTTCAGTTCTAAAATTTCCATTTGGTTCTTCTTTATATCTTCTATTTCTTTCTGAGACTTCCTTTTTCTTTTTTTTTTCCATTTTGAAGCAGTTTTATGATGGCTGCTTTAAAGGCTCTGTCAGATAATTTAACATCTTTGTCATCTCAGAGTTGGTATCTATTGATTGTCTTTTTTCATTCAAGTTTTTCATGATTCTTGGTATGACGAGTGATTTTTAATTGAAACCTGGACATTTTGGGTATTATGTTATGAGACTTAGGATCTTATTTAAACTTCTGACTTCTTCTGACACTATCTAGCAGGAGAAAGGCTTGGGGTGCTTCGTTACTGCCAGGTGGGAGTAGAAGTCCACTTCCCTACCTGGCCTCCATGGACACTTGGAGGAGGAAGGAGACCTTGTTCCTGCTGGACAGGGCTGGAAGATCCAGCTCCCTACTCGAGCTGGACTGAACAACCCTGGCTGGAAAGGGTAAGAGCGCTTTAGTACTTCCCCTTCTTTGGCCTCTACTGACACTTTTGAAGGAGTAGGCCTTGCTTCTCTTCAGTGGGGATAAAGTCCCAACTCCCTCAGTCCCAGCTGAGGCACTTCAGTATAACCTGGTGAGAGTGGAAGACTAGGCTCCCCACTCAGCATTCACTGGTTGGGTTGGGGGTTGGGGCACAGTTTTGACTGTGGTGTTTGGCTGGAGTAGGGCAGTTATTACCTAAAAGTTTTCTGTCTTGCTAGAGAGACAGACAGTTTTCCTGGTCCTTTGGCTAGATATAGAAGGCTTTTGTTGGGGCTTTTCTTGTCTATGCCCATTGGTGTTTCTGGGTTGCCGGCTTCTTTAGCTCCAAGTCTGGGATAGATGAGGCAAAAAGAAAACCCAGGGAACTCACCACCACATCGTTCCTCAGGTCCCAAGTTCTGTGGCCAGTCTCCTTTCTTCTCTCTATCTTTCAGTCTTCTTATGTTGTCTTTTATGTACTGTCCAGGGTTATAGTTGTACTTAGAAGGAAGAATAGGGAAAGGCACATGTACTCCATCTTTCCAGAAGCAGAAGTCTCCCAATAGTAGTTTAACAAATGGAGTTAATCTAGGAGAGCTTGGACTTGTTCTCTGCTCAATAAATGCTGTTTACGGCAATATACATAAATCCCTCTCCTTTCTCTCAAAGAAATTAAAATCTGATGATAAAAAATAAATTCTGAAATTAGTTCCTAAACACTTTCACTCAGAGGTATCTTGGGTACAGAGGGAAAGGATAAGACATTGAAGATGAGATCTGTCAGCTATACCTTTTGACCACCATAGCTACATCTTGGTAATTTCCCACATCATGAGTCCCATCCTGAAGTAGATTCCAGAAAACTCACATCCCAAGACAAGCTCATTCTTTGGTTCAGGCATGTGCCTTTGGTTCTGCTCCACCCTAAAGAGACCTGAGTTTTGAGGTGAGCAACAAAGAGGAAAAATCAAAAACAGGTGATCAATCTTCCAGCAAGACTGGTGGCAGTGACATTTGGTTCTTCTAGGGAGGGACCAAATAGACAGTGTCTAGCATTGAGTCCTAGGAGTCAAGGGTTCCCATTAGCTGGGGTGGTGCCGTGTCAGCTAAAGAACACCCACCAGTGGTTGGATATTGTTCCTATTTGCAGACCTCAGAATCCGGCACACTGGTCTCTGCAAAGAGTCTATGATACACCTGATACCTTTTAATAAATCTCTTGTTTGTTCAAACTAAGCAAACAGATTCTTTTGGTGAAACTAAGCATTCTGACTAAATCAACTTGGCTAGTTTAAAGAGAACAGGAAAAAAATACACTTGTAACTTGTGATATAATCTTGTAATGCATGGATTTGAATGAACTCATACCCAAAGCAAAAAGGAAGAATTTTCATTTCGTTCTTGTACCTGTTCTTGAGGTGGTGATCTAAACTCCTTTGTTTTCCTGGCTGTGAGTGCTGCCGACATGTTTAAGGCCTGCATAACTTCATTATATCGGAAGCGTTGATTGTCTTGGAGCTTAGCTACAAAGTCATCTGAAAAGGCCACAATGGCTTCTATCCGGTGTCGGACCTGGCAGTCACAAAGGTACTGAAGCAGCAGGCACATCTAATAAGACAATAAAAAGGTATCAAATGTAATTTCCTAGTCTTTAAATAGTTAATGTATAGCACATCAAAATCTGTGACAGACACGCTTGGTTGCCAACTCCTCTCCCGTATGAACAGAATCCTGATTTTGTGTAGGCAGCAATGTGCTTGGCCCCAGGGGATGAAACATAATTAGTCTAAGCCAAAATGGCAAATACATGTCCCTTAGCTGGTCACACTGTCCAGCCTCCTTTGCAGCTACAGGTGCCATGGCCAATGGGATATATAAGGAGAAGTTTGCCAGGGGTCTTGTGGGAAAGATTTTCCATCACTAGCAACAGACTAGAACACCCTCTTTACAACATGAGCGTAACTGGTAATGACATGATCATTGGAGGAAGAGTGAGGTAACACACCTTAGGATGAAAATCAAAGACTGAAGATCACAGAAGAACATTAAGATCTGAGTTCCTGATGACCTCATTGAGCTACCATATCAATTCTAGATCTGTCTACCTCCAGATATTGCACGTAAGTTCATTATAAGTGGTTTTACTCCTTATTCATTTAGTGGTTAGCAGGCTATTCTCTTACTGGAAGTCAAAAGGATTTTTAACTGTTAGAATATGTCGATAGAAACATGCCTACAAGAGAACGCTCTGCCCAAGTTTAGGAAAACATTTCAATACACATAATACCAATTGTGATATAAATGGGCAGCAATGTTAAAGAGAACTTTAAAACCCTGTATGCCACCATATACAAGATAGCCATTTCTGTCAATGCCAGCTCTGAAGGAGCCCAGGATCCATCGCCCCCTTCATCTCCTCCACCCTACCCCGATATAAGCACAGTCCCCTTGGGTCTGGACCAGCGTGACAGTCTCCTGACTAAGTGGGTTCTGGACCCCTCTCCCTTTCCTCCCTTATCTGTTGTCCTCTCAGGAGGAAAAAGATCTACATTAAGATTTTTAGAATAAAATTCTCCTGCTAAAATTCTCCAATGGTTTTAACTGAACTTAGAATAAAATTAAAAGTCCATCATATAGCTGGTTCTAGAAAACAGCTAGGTTCTGTACGAACTGCCTTCTGTCTATCTTGCCCTCTCTCTCTAGCCCAATAAGCTACAGCCACAGTGGCCTTTTCCTGCCTCAAAATCTCTGTCGTGCTACATGCTCTGTGTGAAAAGCTCCTAGAACACTCTTCCTACTCCTTCGTGCTTACTGAACTCCAGCTCATCAGTCTGGCCGCAGCTTGAAAGTCACCCTCTCAGAGAGGCCTTCCCTCACATTTCTCACAGTAATCCAGTGAAATTTCTTTCTTCTAGTAATCCATCCTTTTCCTTTAGATCATTTAATGCGATTAGCAACAAAATATTTTAAAATAAATGCATAAATAAGTGGATATTTCTCCCAGAGACTATAAGCTTCTGGAAGGCAGGGCCCACACCTGTTTCTTTCACCTGGTACCAAGTGCCTGGCTCAGAGGAAGACCTCAGTCAATACTGACTGAGGAATGAAGGGCAAAAAAGCATGTCAATGATGCAAACATCAAATTGATTCTAATGAACCAAAGAAGTGTTAAGAAAGGATCCTTGAGACACCTTCATGAGCACAAAAGGCAGTATCTTTGATTCCTTAGAAACATACAATCAGGAAGTAAACTCAGACCTACTGGTGAACAGGTGTTCTAAGGCTGGCAAGAATGGAGGTAGGAATAGAAAAGGCATATGGAATGTCATGTATTTCAGGCATTCCAACAAAATGTCAGTGAAATACATCTGCAGAAACAAGAGGAGAGATCCAAGGAAATGGCTAATAAATAGGAGGGAGAAGACGAGTTGGTAGGACAAAAGCCCATCTCCTCTGCTCCTTTCAGATAGACACACACACATACACACACATATACACACATACACACACACACACAAACAGCGACATGCCACACTTACAGATGTGTGTGACAGACAGATGTGTTTGACCAAGGAAACCACCTTGACAAAGATACTAAATTTATCTTTTATTAATTCTTTTCGATTAACTCAATTGGAAAATTCATTAATTCCATTTCAAATGCAAGAAAATTAGACTGGCACATCCCAAAACACAACAGGAAATTAGTTAGTTTTAGGAAGAATACCATTATACAGGAACACTAACAAATACACACACAAACATACACGCACACAGAAAAAGAGACAAAGGCAAATTTCAATACCTTAATACTTAGCAACTCTGAAATTCACTACAATCTTTTTTCTGATTACCTGCAATTTAACTGGCTCGGGCAGCTTCATTTGGAGCAGACCTTCCTTATGCCTCTTACCCACTTTGGCTTCTTCATCACCAGCTCCTTCCAGCTTTGAGTCTTCTGCACAGGGCTCTTTCTCGAGCGCCTCACTCTCCTCCTCTGGAGAGGCAGCTTCCTTGAACACACTGGGCTCAATCAACTGTAAAATGTGTTTCAAGTCCTCATTGTGGAAGATCCCCATGATGAGCAGGGTATAGAAAAGCTTGATGAGAGGTACGAAGAGGAATTCAGTGGTCCCCCCAACTGGGTCCCGGGCATGAAGACTGCCCTGTTTAACAGCTTCTGTCAGCATCTGTATTGTTTTGGCCTTTAGGATGTCCAGCGGGAACTCTGGACTGTACTGGTAACAGTCATTATTAATGCTTACAAAACTTGGGGAGGAAAATTGCATCCGTGGCCTGAGGGAGGTGCTGAGGCCAATCCCGGGGAGGCCATGCTTTTTGTTCTCATCAGGGAAAAGGGTGATGCTCTTAGTCTCCTCTGTCATGGGCACGATGAACTCACTGTTCATCATGAGCCTGGCAGTGGCATAGGAGCTAAGGTGGATGTCAATCAGCAGGTCATAGTAGCCCGCACGCAGCAAACCAGGCATGTACTTGTTCTCGATGGCGTAGAGGAGCTGAGGTTCATCCACGTGGCTGCACAGGGCGTGGGCCACCCGGTGGTTCCCAAGAGCACAGACAGCAGAGTAGAGCCGGAGGGTGTGATAGTGGAATTTCAGCAGCTCTTCCTGCTCCGTCAATTCTAATATGTCAACAGATCTGTGGGAGAGAGCAGGACAGCAGTAGCAAGGTTAAGCACGGAACTGTTAAAACAATTCAGAATTAGAGAAGAAATCCATGTAACTCATAGATTTCAAAAAGTTATAGAAACAGACACTGTCTTTTTTTTAAGTTTTCTATGACATGTTTAATGGTAGCATAGGTTTTGTTTTTTTTTAACCAGTTCTAGATGTTTTACAAGTTTTCTTCCACATAGAATTTTGTGTTGAGAATTTCCAACCACTAGCGCTGGGACTTCCTTCATCTTCCATCATTCGGAGATTCTGGGCACCTCTTTTAGATATTTGAGTCTCAAGCTGAACATGGGGGCTCCCCTCCTTTCAACATTTGAGTACCCTGGAGAATTGTGAATCTCCTTTCCCAACTCAGCTAACCAGGTTCAAGAAGCCAGAAAACTTTGCCTTAGGCTATACTGCCCTTGTCTCTGACCTGGGATTAGCTATTAGCTTAACCCATCAGAGGTGGGTGACCAGAACTAATTCCTCTGACATAATTTACCTTCTGATACATCCCTCACAGACCAAATACATGCCAGTGCCGCTCTGGTTTCCACCAGGTACGTGCAGCTCGTAAAACAAACACTATCAGAGACAATTTCACTTAAGAAAGTTTCTACTGAGAATCTGAATTTACACCGGGCTCTTAATTCAGGTCATTTTGCTTCTACCACATATCATGCCCTTTCAAAGAATAAAACCTTAAAAATGTGGCCTACTATGCCTAACGTATAGTCATTCCTTGTGGAAGAGTCAATTTTAAGAACACATAATTCCTGTAGATGTGCTAATTTTTCTAAAACTATTTAAATTATATGGATTGTTCATGGGTGACAGTGCAGCATTAAAAGTAGAAATGTGATATATCCATAATCAAGGGAATCACTCATTCATCTAGAAAGTTGTCCTTGGTGAGACTATAATATAAGCTCATCAGAACGGAGGTTATTCTGTTTTGTTTATTAATATTCATCTAGCACCTAGCATAATACACAACAGGTGCTAAATAATTGTTTGTGATCATTTGTGGCTAAGCTTTGTCAGTATCCTTAGGTAGACCATCCTCCTGTCCATGTCTGTCCACTATATCTAAGCTTTCTAACGCACAGGCATTCTATCAAAAGCTACTGTAGCTTGACGGTGCAGAATTATTCCAGATTCTACCTCCCGACACAAAATCAGAAGCTTCATACATTACAAACTAAAAGCAAATGATTATCCACCCCATGTACCACCTAGACTTCCGGGAAACTGCAAAACTGCTGGGCCCAGTTGCTAGCACCAATTCACAGAAAGGTAGAATTAAGAAATGCCCCTCTCTCCAAGTGTAGTGGACAATGATTCCTGGTCCCAGCTGGGCTCTTCAATCTCCCAAGAAGACTATTACCTCACCCCTCTGCCCGGCTGATGGTCAAAATACGCAAACCTGTTCATTTTAGCAACACAGACTATCTGTACTCTAGGTTCTTACTGAAGAACACAACTTAGCCTGCAGTCTAATCATCCTCAAACTGTCAGTTTCTAGAAACAACATATAAAGACTCAACAGTCTGCATTGTTGCTGCCACTGCTGTAGATTATATTGTTGTCAGTAAATATTCTCCTTCCTTCTTCCCTGCAGCTGGAGTAATCTTATCTGCTCTCCTTACTTTGGGCTTGACTATGTAACTTGCTTTGGCCAATAAGATGTAGGTGGACACAACGTCTGCCACAAACAAAAAGAAACTCTTAGAGGCCTGAAAGTGTGTGTTAGCCCTCCTGTACATCCATTGTTGGCCATGGAAACCATATGTCCCAGATCAGGGCTGCCCCATTAGGCTGGGTCTGTGGGTAAGAAGGCACATGGGCCACACCCACAGTCCCTCCCCAGACTGGAGCAGAGCTGCAGTGGACCCACTACCTCATGTAACATGAGCAAGAAATACATGTTTGTCTGTAAGCCACTGAGATTTTTGGGTTGTTATTGCAATAATAGCTAAAACAACTCCTTAGACTCTAACAGTCGTCGGTGGAGAAATTTCTTTCATAATTCCATATAATTCTTTTATTCATCAAACATTATGAAGTATCTATTATGTATTAAGCACTGTGCACTGGTGTTATGATGGTGAACAATACAGACACGATTCCAGCCCTATGGGAGCTTACTCTCTAGTTGAGGCGGGAAATCCTCCTCCAAAATAAGTAAATTAAATTAGGAACTGTGATATGTGTCATGAAGAAAACAGGGGATTGACGTATATCTACTACCACCCCTAATTTTAAAGTATTAATTATTTGACATGTTATTGGGGCATGAGAAAAAGATTCTACTCAACCACTAGTTGGTACTTCCCTTTTGAAATCTGAATTTTGAAACTCTTCAGATTTTTCTTTGGTTTCTAGGAGGCATGAAACCAATGTAGAACTTGACTTTACCAACCACACAGAATGGTGTGGTATGAATGACTGTGTACCAGTCTTACATGTAAATTTATCACAGGTAATTAATATAAATTACAAATTACTAGGCAGGAACGTATGGTGAATTTCTGATTTATGGCATGCCAACATAATAAATTACAATCTTAAAATTCTTTGCTTAGTAGAGAGACAATATTTTCTCTCACAAAAATTCCTTACCAAATGTTATGCTTCTTCTGGTTGTTGAGCAATTTTTTTCTTCTTCTTTTTGCACGAGGAAGATTAGCCCTGATCTAATACCTGTTGCCAAGCCTCCTCTTTTTGCTTGAGGAAGATTGTTGCTGAGCTAACATTATGGCAATCCTCCTCTATTTTGTAAATGGGATGCTGCCACAGCCTGGCTTGATGAGTGGTGCACAGGTTCATGCCTAAGATCCGAACCTGGGAACCCTGGGCCACTGAAGCAGAGCATGCAGATTCAACCACTACGCCACTGGGCTGGCCCATGAATAATTTTTTTTAAACATCATCAGATGTAAAATTCAAAATAAACCTTTTCTCATGTAAAATAAGAAGTATAAAATTAAAATCTAATTACCTAAAGAGTACATTATGAATGATATATCTTTCAAATTATTTCACTTAAAAATATGTAAATAAATATTTAATGCATGAAAAAGTTCACCTGGCCAGGTTAATTTTTCTTTGGATTTCTTTTGTTTTAAAATATCTTTCTTGAGACATAATTTACATACTAAACAATTTACCTATTTAAAACATATAATTCATTGGTTTTAGTATATTAATGGAGTTGTGCAACCAGAACTAAAACCTAAGATTAGAACATTTTCATCACTCTAAAAGTTTAGGACATTTTCATCACCCCCTCTAACTGAAAGTAACCACTAATCTACACTTTTTCTTTTAATGATTTGGCTATTATGGACTTTTCATGTAAATGGAATCCTACAACATTAACTACTTAAAAACTTAGTATAATGTTTTTAGGTTCATCCACTTTGTAAGATGTATCAGTACTTCATTCCTTTTTATTGCCAAATAATACACTATGGATACACCACATTTCATTTGTCCATGAATCAGTTGGTGGGCATCTGGGTTGTTCCCACTTGTTGGCTACGATGAGTAATGCCGCTATGAACATTCGTGTACAAGTTTTTGTGTGGTCATGCTTTCATTTCTCTTGGGTACATTCCTAGGAGTGGAATTGATGAGCTGGATGGTAACTCTGTATTTAACTTTCTGAGGAACTGAAAAACTGTTTTACAAAGCACACGGTAAATCACAAAGGTATTAACATAAAAGAAAAACACCAAGCATGTCTAATATATAAAAAGGGACATAGCTCCTACAACCATTTTAGGATTAAAGACTTAAAACACAAGAAGGACAACAAACGTGTTTGTCTTTGCATTGTTTCTGTGAAATGTCTTCACTCAGTTTGTCACTTAACTTTTTAATATTTGGAGAGAAAGTCTTGGTTACAAACCTAGAAACTTAGCTTTTTATTGATAATGAGACTGCTAAAATGAATTCCCTGCAATTGACTATAATACGGAAAAACTGAAAATCATAAAATAAGCTACCTTTAGAATATTTATTGCCCTTTATCTTATTAGTAATACTGCCTAGAATGCGTATAAATTTGTTTCCAAAGCCCTCAGCATATCTTCACTATAATTTTCTTTCATTAATGTCTCTTAGTCTTCAGTTTCTCACATCTGCCAGATGAAGGGTTGAACTAAGGGATTTCTATGATTCTGTCTCTATCTTACAATTCTGTGACACTGTATTACTCTGCTAAGTTGTAAGTCAGACTGCAGTTGTACTTGTTGGAATTTTTACTTGCTGTTGGCATCACAAGAAAAACAAGATCAAGAAAAGAAACTATACACCAACATATCGCCTCTTCAAATGCAGTATAATAAGTTTGTTTCAGTAACAAAGTAGTCGAGAAACAGATTTAAACTTGGACTATGCAAAATAATGTCTCCATGGCCACAAGAAATTAGATATTCTTTAAACCTCATTTGGTTTCCCCAGCACCACCCCTGAACCCCTGTGCAGCAGTCTAACTTGAAGAGCCCCAATGTGACAGTGAGGGACATGTAGGGCTGACCTGTTCTCCTCCGGGATATGAAGAGACATGAACTGCAGAGGATCCATGCACTGCACCAGCCAGCCTTGGCGTTCACTGATTCGAGAGACATCTACCTTCAGAAACTGGTTGGGCATTCTGCTCCACAGGACGTGTGACAGAAACTGCACATGGAGCCGCGGCGGGCACTGCGGCACGGGGTTCTTGTGTTCACTCTTGAATAGTCCCGCAGAGAGAGGCATCACATTCTAGGGGATGGGAAAGCAGAAAATGACTTCATTTATAACACTCCTTAGGGTTAATAATGACTAGAATTCTGCATAGGAAAGAGAAAATGGAAGTAAGATAGACTACAAGTCGAGCAAAGGCAATACAAGAAATAACTGAGATTAAGCTGAAGCGCTCCTGAAAGGAAGAGCAGAGAAAATATTCTGAGGGAAAACAACTAAAACTTCAGGGCAGGCAAACAGGCTTGGGGATGTTTCTTTCCCATACACTCTGTGGCACACTCAGAATGCAGGGGAACTGAACATAACCCTAGAGTCTTCCTATTTCTTTACCAAAGTGGCCCTCAGGGAAACCTGGCAAGTCTTCAGCTGCCTCCAGTGTCAAACTTCCCGAAGGAGAAGTCATACCCCTTGCTGCTCTCTCTCTCTCTCTCCCAGGGTCCATCCTTTGTCACCCACCTCACCCCTAAACCACTCTCTCACTCATCATCAGGTTTATTAGGTTTTAGTAACCAGCAGTATACCAGAGACAGCTCAACAAATAAACTTGACTATCAAACAAGAAAATGGAATTAATCAGGCATTAACTAACAGAATTCATTTCTCTTCCACCTTCCCCCACCTCCAATATGTACCTTCGGCCATCCTAATTCCTTCCTAATTCAATTCCAATAACAGGGAAAGAGAAGTTTCCACTTCGCCAAAGCTTATTCATCCCCTTATGGTCAGGATACCACCTTTGCCTGCCTCTTCTGGACCACATAAAAATGACTGTCTCATCTTTCTCATTACCTTCAGTCTCTCCCCCTCCACTAGAACCTTCTCTACTGCATTCTTTAAACTGCCTCATCCTCAAGCTACTATCTGATTCTCTTCTGCTAAAGAAGGGGTGGGGGGAAGCCAGGCACTGAGACTATATCAGTGAACAAAACAGACAAAATACCTGCCCTCATACAGCTTCCATTTTTTTATTAGAGACATAAAATAAAATCAGTGAGTAAATTACATAGCATATTAGAAAACAGATCATAGGAAAAAAATAAACCAGGACGGGTGAATGGGAATGCAGGACAGCAATAATAAATAATAAGTAGGGTGGTCAGACTGGGTGTGGCTGAGAAGATGACAAGGAGAAGAACTGTGGATGTGTAGGAGAAGAAATTTCCATGCAGAGGGGATATCAATGTAAAGAACGTGAGGAGGAAGTTTGCTGGCAAGTTTGAGGAAGAGCTGGAGGCCAGTGTGGCTGGAGTAGAGGGAGAGAGGGAGGGGAGAGCAGTAGGAGATGAAATCAGAGAGGTAATGGGACATCAGATCATTTAGGACTTGAGAACCATTATAAGACCTCTGATTTTTACTCTCAGCAAAACAGAGTTTCGAGCAGTGGAAGGGCATGACCTGATTTATATTTTAAAGTAATGACAGTCTCTCAGATTGTTGTACAACAAACAGATGGGCAAGGAGAAACGAAGGCAAACTGCATTAGGAGGTTCCTGGAGTAACCCAGAGGGGAAATGATGGCGATGGAGACCAGTGTGGTGATCAGCAGGAGTGAGGGCGAGAGAAGGCAGAAGGTGGAGGATGTGCTGGGGGAGGAAACTGGGATGTGTGGTGTAAGGAAGGGAAGTCAAGGGTGACTCCAAGGTTTTGGGCCTGAGCAACTGGATTTCTTATTAAGTGACATGTGGCAAGCTGTAGATAAGGCAGGTTAGGAGAAGGGGTTAGTGATGGTCAGCAGTCCAGTTTTGGACATATTCAACTTGTGATATCTATAAAACATCCATATGGAAACGTCAAATAGACCAATATATGAGTCAGGATTCTGAGAAACCACCACTTTTTTGTCAAGTTTTATTTTTTAAAAAATCATTTAAACTTGCTGTCTCCTTTCTCTCACTTTCAATCTTGAATTCACTGTAATATGGCTTTTTCCATCATTTTGCTGAAACTCTTCTGGCAAGGTCACTAAAGTCCTCCTAATTAACAAAAGACATGGATTCTTTTAGTCCATATTGTATTGGCCTTTCTGTGGCAGCTGAGAATATCATTTTATAAAGGCAGAAACTGAGCTCACATGGTTTAAGGAACTCATCCAAGATCACGGAATGAGCGCAATAAAACCGTCTACCATATTCACCCTGATGTTCGCCTGGCATCTCAATTTTTACAACTTCAAAATTCAATTCAATTGCTTTTCCTGAATTTCATAAGTTCATCTGCTTGTTGTTGTTAGCATTCCCCAGTTGTCCAAACTAAAAGATTTAAATTAATCCTTGATTCTTCATTCTCCTTGAGTACCTGAATCCAGTTCATCAACAAATCCTATTAATTCAAATCACTGTCAAATTCTATTGGTTTCTGTTCTAAAAGATCTTATCATTTACCACTCTCTCTCCATGACAACTTTCACAGCCCTCATCCTCCTCTCCCATGTAGACAGTATAAAATCATTGATACCTAATTGTTACAGCCTACACTCATTCTTGTGAGAACAGACATTTCTCCACATTACCACCTCCACATTAATATCAATGTATTTTTCCAAAAAAGTTTTGGTTATACTCAGTCCTCTGTTTCACATTTCCAATGGATTGTCACTGTCTCTGTAATAGGTGCCAACTTCTTAGCATGGCATTCAAGGTCTTTTCAACTTGGACTTGGGCTACCTTCTATCCATATTAATCTCCAGCCACATGCTGGAAGGCATCCTTTGTTACAGTCATACTGAATTCCCGAAGCTTCAGCACTTTTCGTCTTATGTATTTTTGCTTTCTCTCACCCTCTGTCTAGAATGCCCTTTCCTAGTAAATGTACTCTGAGATCTCCTATTCAACAGTTAAGAATCAACCTAAATGTCACCTCTTCTTTTAGCTTTACCTGATCCACCCCATCCAACTTAGTCCTTCTTCCATTTATGTTTCCCGAGTACTCCACACATGCCACTTTTCTAGCACTTATCATAATGTAGCATAATTTCAGATCCTTAATCTCATTCATTAGCTCTCCTGTGAGTTCAATGATTACTAAGCTGCATGAAATTTGGCATTTTTGTTCTGTGTGTGCCTAATTTTACTGAATAATATGTTTATGATAACCAAAGAGAAACTCTTCCTAATTAATTATGTTAACCTAGCAACCTGAAAGAGATACAGAACTTTCAAACATGGCTACCTTTATTTTAAAGAAGAAAGCTATGATTAATATCAGTACTAATAAAATACTGAATTCATTTAAGAATAAGTAAATAGTATTCCCTAACTGAAAATAACCCAAATATAATACCAGGAATGAATCTTTCTTACCTTTATTCTTCCCAACTCAAACTGAAAAACATTGGGACTTGTAGCTTGTGCAAAAACTGCAGGAAATAATTTTGTACTCGGCTCCACCTTAAACAAACAAATGAATTTAACAATATTAATAAAGGAAGGAACACAAAGGAAAACTATTTTCTTCATAACAACTAAGGAACACTTTCACGGGAGGAAAATGGAGACTTTTCCTTTCTCTCATACAGATATCCTCTTTCAATAATTATTTGGGGTATCTCATTTCATTACTACGTGAACAATTTTGGACAAATGCAGTTTACTCTGAAGGATGTATGGCACTGTTATTATTCAAACAGGAGTAAAAATATATAATTAACATTTCTGTTTTCAGTTTCTTCTAATTTCTCATTTATTTTTTGATCTTAGAAAATGTGTTTTCCTCTAAAGAAGGAAAAAAGGTTTTCCTCCCTAGAATCACGACACCATCACTGACCACGCACCTGATAGTATGTGCTCAGTTCCTTGCCATTGGCCGTGAATGTGAGCAGCCCGCTGGCGGCGTCCACCACGCAGCCGATCTCCAGTCCATTATTATTGCGTCCTTGCCCGGGGCTCATGCTCTCGCCCGCACACACCATGTAGCAGTTGCTGCGCTTGATGCTGAATGTCAAAACAACACTTTTATCTATGTACAACCACAGATCTAATAGAAAGCATGTAAATCTTGCAAACTAAACCTAAATTATGCTGCGCAAGCAACAAGCTCATGCTGTAATGGGAGAGGTGCACAATGGGCCCGATTCTGTGATTCTGAGCAAAAACTCCATTGACTTTGGTGGACATTCTGAATCAGGTCTTACATGTCTCTAAATTTCACACCTAATGGAGACAGGTCAGCAAATTGGAACTCAGTAAGAACTGACCTCACCTTCCCTCCAAAAACTCAAACCAAACTGGACCTTTCTCTGAGGTTCAAAAAAGTTTAACTATTTAATAATCATCTAAATTTGTAATTTTCATTCTCATAGGTTTTTTTTTAACCCCTTGTCCTGAGATAAGAACCATTTGTTTCCAAACACTATCAAAGTCCTTAGGCAAATTCTACATGAACCATCAGTTATTCAATGTATTTTAAATTTGACTAAAATGATACCCCTTTACGGACAATTCCAGGTGATCTGTTATGAGAGACATTCGTAGACGAATATGCACAAAATTAGCGATGCTAACAACAAACACCGCCTGAGTTTCACCCTTACCAAAACCTTTACCAGAGACGGTAATAAACTAAGAGATTTGAGCTTCACCTCCTTCCCCTTCTCTACCACTATATAGCCAAGATATTAATGAGACAAGGAAAAAAGGCCAAAGGCAGGCAAGTAGAAAGAAAAGAACAAGACGGCGGAGATGAAGTCAGTTTCTGAATAATTCAAAGTTGCTGTGTTTCTTTGCACGGCTTACATAAGATTCAACAATCTTTCCCTGGCTTCTATTTCCTATACCAAAATCATCTATCAGCTACCTCATCCTTATACTGAGTTATTTCCTTATATTGTTGCCATCTCTGAAAATCAAATTGTCCCCCAAGAACACTCTTGGGGACATGTAGTTTGGGGCCACCCTACGGATGCCAAGTGCTCTTCACTGGAGATTTCTACTAGCCCACTGTCTCAAGTGCTAAGTTCATTGCGTTTCAAGTGCTAAAACCTGAAGGCAGGAGAGTGAGCTTCCAGTCACCAAAAATGATGGTGCAGGTATAAAAGAAAAGCAACCTAATGGAAGACCCTTTCTATGAGACCTGTCACAGCAGATCAGAGAGGATGCATGGGCGCAAAAGGTGGATGGAAATGGTCAGATCTTCTCTTGTCTTATTCTGCAAGGAAGATAGCCTTCTTCACTTTTTTGAAGGTTTGGTTTGAGTTTGGTTCGTTTTACAAATGGAAAAGAGGATGGCACAGAAAGTATAACTGACTTACCAAAAGCCACACAGCAAGTCAATGGCAAAGCTGAGGAAAGAACCCACTACTCCTCAGTCTGAGTTCAAATGCGTCCCCCTGGTCTAAACTACTAGCCCACGTTGTCTTCACATTGTTCTCCCCACCAGATAACCAGTTCCCAAGATACACATCACACCATATGCTAAATGCCTCACATTCACCCATCTCCAAACCCTAAAACCCTAAAACCCTAAGTTTTGGTAACCCAAGTTGTTCATCAGATACAATGTCAACTGAAGGAATATGTGATTATTAGCCCAAAACGATGCACTACTCTTTATAACGTTTTTCATTTTTAATATATTCAGATTCTTTACTGGATTATATGAGTAACCAAAAGGACACCGACATTTATGGTTTGATTATATGGTTCTTACAAGTAAAATATAATCCTGAGCATGAAATCCAAGAAAAAAATGCCTAGGTTTACCAAAATTTTTATCAGATGTTGTTTACATAAAAAACTGAGGAAAACCCACCTCTCATGCACTTTTCCTTTTTCATCTCCTAGCGTAACGGTCACTGTCCGAACTCTGTCCAAGTCAAAGCCTGTATCATATTGATGGAAATCGGACGTAATCCAGCCCACCCAGACGTTAGCAGGTTCTTGTCCAGGAAAGATTCTCACTGAGTAATAGTACTGTCAAGATAGCAACACCAGGTATTGGCAAAGTAAAAAGAAACAAAACTTTGATTTGCAATGCCTTTGAATTGCCTAGGAATATATGTCCTTGCTTAAAACCATTTGGCCTAATTAAAATGTTGTAGGCTCAAAGAACTGACCCTGCAAAATAAGAAAAGTCTTAAAACAGAGATCCTGAATTAAATCAGAAATAATGGGAAAAAGAGACAAGACTAGGTGAGAAAACATGCTAAGTGATTTGAGGCTTTTATACTCCCAAGTATGTATGTAGTATGTATACATGTAACATACATACGATATGCATGGGTCCATATACAGCATCAATCCATTAGGCAGGTAAGCTTCAAGCTTACACAAGTACAGTAATCCATGCTAGAGCTTTTCACTTGTCACCGACCCTTCAACTATGCTTTGACTTTCCTATCGCTAACATCATATTTTGACACCTTAAAGTCACTTTGAAATAGTTTAGATCTAATACATGAAAATCAAGTTTAAAGACGGGGGCACACTACAAGGGACACAACTATGCATTTTTTTCCATTTGGTGTTTTAGGAACAGTTGTTTTGAAAACTTTAAATGGCAGACAGCAAAACTTGACCTCTAACAAAGTATGATAAATGGTCTTTCTCTTAGACATATCACTAAGATGAAGAAAATTATATGTACTTGGAAAAATCAACTGGCAAAATAAAATTTTGCCAAAAAACAGGATAATAAAATCAGGGTTAAGGGTGCTGTAAGGATGTTTTCCCTAAAATAGCTCTCTTATTGCATAATATACATCAGAATATACATATATTTTTCAACTGTTCAGTCTCCAAAATATAAGTGAGTAATTATTTTAAAAACAAGCTTGCTAAATCTGCTAATCAATGTGAACTATTTGAAATGTAAAGTATAATAACTGACAAATAGAAATAAATGCCACAGCCGTAACAGCATACCGTGGATGTTTGCATCAAGTAATCGTAATCATCCCGATCATCCGCGAGGACATCTTCAGTGAGTCTAGCAGAATGGCTTGTGCTGTAATCTGGCTTTGTTCTTCTAAGCAAAAATCTGAAATATATTAGATGAGTAGGAATAAGCAACATTAAAATGTTCTGCCTATCTCAAACAGGAGCATGTAGTCACTTTAGTAGAGTGGTTCTCAACCAGGGTGATTTGCTCCCCAGAGGATATCCGGCAATATCTGCAGATATTTTTGGTTGTCACAACTGGAGTGGAGGGGAGTGCCACTGGCATCTCTAGTGGGCGGAGCCTAGCAATGTTGCTAATCATCCTGCAATGCACAAGGCAGAGTCTCATGACAAATAATTATCTGACCAAGAGTGTCAAAAGAGCTGAGGTTGAGAAGTTCTGATTTAGCGCAAGAAAGGATGCTAAAAAGAACTTGCCTTCTTATCCATAAAAAATACTATTTAGAGAGAATACTCTAAGTTTCAACTAAGAATGTAAATATAGATTTCTAAAAAACTAAATCTTGGGAGAAAATACTTATCAAGCATATATTTAATAAGGGGTTAATATCCACAATATATAAAGAACTTCTAAAACTCAGCACCAAAAAAGCAAGTAACTCAATTGAAAAATGGGCAAAGAGCGTGAATAAACATTTATTTCTCCAAAGATGATACACAAATGACCAACGAGCTTATGAAAAGATACTCAACTTCATTAATCATCAGGGAAATGCAAATTAAAACCACAATGAGATATAATTTCACACCCATTAAGATGACTGCTATCAAAAAAATAGAAAGTAACGGGTTGACTAGGATGTGGAAAAATTTGGAACCCTTGCACAGTGTTGGTGGGCTTGTAAAATGGTGCAACTGCTATGGAAAACAATATGAAGTTCCCTCAAAAATTTAAATATAGAACTACCAGCAATCCCACTTCTGGGTATATATCCAAAACAATTGAAAGTAGGGCCTTTAAAAAGATATTTGTACACGTATGTTCATAACAGCACTACTCACAATAGCCAAGAGGTGAAATCAACCCAAATGTCCATCAATGGATAAATGGGTAAATAAAATGTGGTGTATATACACACAATGGAATATTATTCAGCCTTAAAAAGGAAGGGAATCTGACACATGCTACAACATGTATGAACCTTGAGAATATTATGCTAAGTGAGGTAAGTCAGTCACAAAAAGACAAATACTGTATGATTCCACTTATAGGAGGTATCTAAAGTAGTCAAATTCATAGAAACAAAAAGCAGAATAGTGATTACCAGGGGCTCTGGGGAGGTAGAAAAGGAGGGTTGTTTAAGGAGTATAGAGTTTCAGTTTTGCAAGACGAAAAAGTTCTGGAGACCTGTTTCACACCATGTAAATATACTTAGCACTACTGCACTGTACACCTAAAAATAGTTAAGATGGTAAATTTTACGTTATGTGTTTTTTACCACAATTAAAAAATGCATTAAAAAAGTAACTCTCAGGGTAGATTACACCAGTGTTAACAAATTAGGTGACAAATAGGTTGCTTTATGGTCTCTTGTAGAATCCTTTGTATGTAAAGGAGAAGGAGGAAGAACAAATTGACACTGGGAAATCCGTTACCCTCTATCGCCCTCTAATGAAACCCTCCCCAAACAATAACTACATATTTAAAATGATTTTGCATATGTCAATGACCTTTGTTTCAGACGAGAGGGCTTTTCCTGAGCATAATCTTTGTGGTTATTAAACTCTGGTTTTGTAGCTTCTTTGTCTTTGTCAACTCGATCAGGCACCAGGTGGCCATGAGCTGTCTTCATTAGAACCTCAAAGTCAGAATCTGCATCATAATCCTCCAAATCATTCTTGGGCCCAAAGAGGCCGGCACCTGGGATCCCGCCCCCCGCAGTCTTGGAGAAGACTTCTGCGCACTCGATCGGCATGCTCAGGCGATAAAACATGATATCAGTGCTGCTGTTCTGAGAACCAAAGGACTTCTGAGTGACCTTTAAACACGGGGAGCTGTCTATGGTGCCGTCTATCCTGGTCACCTAGCAAATGAAGAAGCAATAGTTCAAATTCTAATCATCATTCTTGATTTCCCAGTACTAAAGATCACTAATGTGCATCAAATCTTTAAAACCCCAAACACAGCCCACACTTGGCATAATTTTGTAAATGAGATGACTAAACATAGAGAGAACTGTGCTATAGATATACTCATAGCTCTGCTTCTAACTTAAAAGATGGTTTGGGAAATTCATGTTACAATTATATATATTCAGATTGAGCCTGACATTGCCTACATAAAAAGAGAATTAATTATTGTTCATCAGTCCAAGCAGCTACTCATAAAGCACCTAAAATCAGAGGGTAATCCTATGCTTAGATTCCACTATTATGTAACACATCAGGGCCATCATTTTAAGTAAGTGACAATAATTGGCCAAGTAGGAACTCCCATGTGTAAACACATGCCACTCCTGGTTTGATGGATGAATCAGACCTGGCAATGCTCTGATTTTTAAAGAAAAAGCAAACCTCAATATGTTCATGGTTTGATGGAACTTGGAGAAATTGAGGAAGCCTCTTGCTTAGCCACATGGTAATATCCCTGTTTGTATTAACAGCAAATGGTTCATAGCCCTCTTGTAAGCCACAGATGGTGAAATATTTCAAGGTGCTGACATCCTTTCCAAAGTTCATCCTGCCCACTTGAGCCACTCCAAGGCTACATACAGGTATGAATCCTGCAAAGAAAAAATATCAAAATCTTCAGTATCATTAGCATAAGACCTTGTTAGTATGGAATTACCAAAAGTATTGCTCCAGAACTCTCATTTTTGTGAGAGACTCCACCTTAAGGTGAACACGAGAGTAGAATAAAGAGATCACTGACACGAAGCATGAAATGGAAGGGTCGGAGGATGAGGATTTAACCATAGCATCATAATTTACTAAAAGCACCCCCTATTTCACCCTGGACATCTTCTGTAAAGTTAGATAACTGCTAAGCAGTCCCCTAGTCCTCCAGAGATTTTTGGGTGTCCAATCATAGAAAGTGATCCCCGTCCCACAGCCTCCTAGCTCAGGAGTGCACAGGACTCTCTTCTAGAGAGAAAGTGAGAAAAAAACAGGTGCCAAAGTGCATTGCTCTTCGATCTCACGAAAGAGATTGAAATGTACAAACACCAATACAGTCTGAACTATAGACGTCTTATCATATTACTCAGAGTAAAAAGGAGGGCACATTTTTAAAGGTTTTCATTCACTGATAGCTGCTTTTGATCTCTGAAGAGAATTGTGCCTCTTTTTCCTTGGGTACGCTAGATGTGAGCATCAAAAAAATATACAAATAAATAAATATTTGGAAGTAGTTACTGAAATCCTACTGAAATTCCTCCATCTATCCCTTTCCCTTTGATGTCACTATTATTGTAGATTAAGCAGGGCAATGCAAATCTCACCTAAATAATTAAGATATGAAATCAAAGAATAAGTTAAAGTAAACAAGAAACTGCAACAAAAGCAATAGTAATGAGCAATAGAGGAAAAAACCAAAATACTGCATAAGCTGGTCTAATGTGTGGCAAGATTAGTCAATCCTTACACTCTTGAATAAAAAGGGGAAACCAAATTAATTCCATTAATTTTTTTTGAATTTTAGTTCTCTGGAATCAATTGTCTGGCAAAAAGAAGATAGCATTTTGCGGCGGGAGAAGGGAATGTTTATGTGTTCTTCATTTTTTTATATAATATTTTACACAAAAGTTCAAATAGTCAGCACAGTAAACAAGGTCAGTATTGGAATGCAGGCTACAAATCAGTGGATTTAACTTGTAAATCAAAAAAGCAATAGATCCTAAGAATAAGCTAACAATTTTCTACCATTATGACTTACACTTTTTCCTTCTGAAATGAGTGGCAGTAAAAGCAATATAAAACTCTCAAAACAGCACGAGGTGATAAAAATTACATCCAATAATTCACAGTGATTTCACCCAGTTTGTATTCATCAATATATATTCAAATAAATGGTTGCATAACAGCGTTACCAACAAGAAAGCAAGAACACATCCAGCTGTGTTCAAGGAAGTGCGAATGATGAGTTTCTAGTTAAAACTAAAAATCGCAGCTGTGCCTGCAGCTGTGCCAGCTCCTGAAGCAGGAGTCAAGGAAAGTGGTTTTAAATGTCTTCCCAAAGGAATCAAAGAAAGGGAGTGGATAAATACAATAGACTCGAGACAGCTTGAACGAATTGGCAAATCTAAGGGATTGGGACATAAACTAGAGGATACCAAGATAGAAATATCTTCTCAGATGGTAAACATTTCTTCTTTTCTCGCCACTTTATATGAAAAAGGAGTTCCTACACTATAAATGAAGTTATTGGATACCTATAAATATCTGCATAGTAGATCGTTGGGTGTTTTGTTACATTAACATCTGAACTTTTCTGTATGTTGGAAACACTTTCATTTAAAAAATCAAGTAACTAGTGTTGTGCACAAAGATGAATGTCCTAAACTGTTCACTATGGCTATGTTTACACTCAAAGAATATTGTTTTGACAATAAATGCACGTGGTTTTTTCATGAGATGGAATACTACTTAGCCTTTGAAAATGTTATTTTCAAAGGTTCATTAATATATAGAAAAATATTCACAGTAAATATTATTTCAAGAAAGATATAATGTATGGTTTATTTTTAAAGATGGGAAAACACGAGAAGGTTTTTATCAAAAAAGTTTCAGAGTAGTGGGATTTTTAACCCTTTTTGTTCTCTCTTTTTGTATCTCTCAATTTAACAATTTTTTCCAGTGAATACGTATTTTATTATGAAAACAAGTGATAGCCTTTGTAAAAATGAAACATCCATTTAATAAGATGAGATATACCTACATTGTTCTCATATAGAATGCGTGAGTGATATGGACACAAAATGGTCCAAACAGCTTGTTCTTCAAGCTGTTGAAGTTCTAGTTGTCAATGCCGGGGAGTGTCTGGTGAGTTCAACACCAGAAATCTTGCTAATTTGACTTTTGGTAAGTCACTTAAATTCTCTAAACTTTAATCCGTCCTTCTGTAACCTCTACCATAAAGGGTTATGATTTTAAAACTGAGATTCTATATGTAGTGTGCTTAACATGGACGTTCACTCAACTAAATTTAAAGTGGAAAAAAAAGGTAAAACAAACGAAATATCCATAATAAAAGAATGGTTAATTGTGATACTACACACAAGATTAAATATACGCAGTCACTAAAAATCATGTTTAAGGCTCATCAAAATAAAACTGTAGAGAGGGAGAAAACGAATATGGCAAAATAAAAATAATTGGTGATTCCCATAAAGGGTACAAAAGTGTTCATTGTGCCATTCTTGCACTAAAGGGCTGACATTTCTCAAAATATAAAGTTAGTAAAAAAGAAAAAATCAAAAGTTATGTTTAAAATGTTTTTATGCCTTGGGACAACATTTATAATATTAAGTTTAAAAACTGGCAATAGAAAATTATTTTTACATCTCAGTTCTTTAAATGGGAGAAAAATATATTAGAAGTCAAATTTCCCTCTGGGTAGTAGGGATATATATAATTTTTAACCATTTTCACTATACTCCTTTGTATTTTCCAAATGTTCAACGAGATTTTATTACTTTAATGATAAATAAATAGATGTAATTTTTTTATTAGTTGTTATATACACTTTTAAATGGTATTCTTACTGCTTTATTGTTTTGGTCCCATTAAAGGATGGTGTAGTTGTTAAGATTCAGTGCTCTCACCACCCCAGCCCAGGTTCGTTTCCCAGTCAGGTGAACCACACTACCTGTCTGTCTGTTGTCATACTGTGGTGGCTGCAAGTTGCTGTGATGCTGAAAGCTATGCCACCAGTATTTCAAATACCAGCAGGGTCACCCCTGGTGGACAGGTTTCAGTGGAGCTAAGAGTAAGACTAAGACTAAGACAAAGTAGGAAGACGGGCCTGGCCACCCACTTCCAAAGATTGTCCACGAAAATCCTATGAAAATCGGTGGAGCATCGTCTGACACAGTGCTGGGAGGTGAGAGGACGGCGCAAAAAACCCTGGCAGGGTTCTGGTCTGCTGTAAACAGGATCACTAGGAGGCGGAACTGACTCAACAGCGCTAACAACAACAAAGGAATGTATTTATGAAAGTACATCCATAAGTAGAAATTGGTCTATGTTTTTTTCTCTTCCCAATTTAAATTAAGTAGAATTTACTAAAATTAAATCATATTCTGACTTCTGAAGTTACAGTTTTAATAACTGCTATGCTAATAAAACAACCAATATTTCTAAAAGCTATATTTATTACAGTAGCATATACACAGCAGGAACAACTAGATGGCAATGGCATCAGAGAAGATAGAGTGGAGAAAAACTACAGGGACTATTCAGTCACCACATGGCAAAAGGGCCAGGCCTCGGTTCTTCCATTTTGCCAGTACTTGGCAAAGTGCCCTGCAAAGAAAGGTGCTGCGACAGATGAAATACCCACCACAGAAAGCTCCCTTATAGTATGTTCCCTGAGTGTTTATCTGATGCTTCAGCCCCGTGAACATCACCCACCATTTAGTGAGACAGGAAGCATTATGATCATTTTCCAGAGGAGGCAACCGAAATCTTTGCTTAAATCACTTGTTCTCACAGCTAAATGACCAGAAAAGAAACCCATCTGCCAGGTCCCAAGGCCCACACTTTAAATCAGAGCTGTAAACGACCAGATAGTAGAGATTCGGCAAAAGAGGCCACAGACAATATGTAGACAAATGAGCGTGGCTGTGTTCCAATAAAACTTTATTTACAAAAACAGGTGGCAAGCTGGATTTGGCCCTCAGGCCTCAGTTTGCCAACTCCTGCTCTAAGTTACTATTCAGTGTCATCTCCATATGGTATCAGGTCCCTCCATGCAGCAAATTTTAATGAACACCTACCATGTGCCAAGCACTGTTCTAGGCGCTGAGGACATAGCTGTGAACAGAATCAAACAGAGTCCCTGACTTGCTGGAAGTCACCTTTGCGTAGGGAAGACAGATAATAAGTAAAAAAATAAATAGTTACCATATGTAAAATAAAATGTCAGAAAATGAGAAATGCTATCAAGACTGCCTGAATGTTTGCCATAAATTAAACAAGACGGGTTGATAGAATGACATCACTCTTAATAACTACTCTATAGCCAAACATGATCATTGAGGTCCAATGCTTTATTAGTATGAGGTAGGTTGAACACACAAATACTACAACACAAAACAGATTCCCAGGAATTCACGCATACACCCCTGCAGACATAAAATTTCAGTCCTACCTTCCTGTCCTTTGTGGTCTCGATCTTCTATTCCAGTTACCTTAACTGACACCCTGCAAGTAACAAAGCCTCACGATATCTAAGGGAAGTTTTCTTCCTGGCAGTGGATCTTAAATTAGTACACATGAGTCCAATTGGTTATTTGGGCCTGAGCCAGACCCACCCTAACTCTTTGTAAATCTGTTAAAACAGTAGCTACAACTTATGGCTCAATTGCTTCCTCCAACAAAAGACAGATGGCTTCAGCAAATTTTAACTTTCTCCGTTGATGAGCATCCCTGCTCCAGAGCAGAGGGGTGTGTGATCAGCATGCGGGTCCAGCAAAGGAACTGGCAGTCACAAGGATGTGGGGGCGAGACGCAGATGTGAAATCTGCAGTGGGGGCTAAAATGAAGATAAAGCAGATCACAAGCCTACTAGCTTTTCCTAAGAACATACGGTTTCAGACTTTGAAAGTTCTGAAACACAGATGGGAATCCACATTTATGATCCAAAGCAATCAGCCAAAGGCAGATAAAAATGGCCAATATTATACTAAATGTATATTCAAATTATTTGATCAGAAGAAAAGGAAGGATAACACATTAGAGGCCTACTACGTGCCAGATAATATATAAGCATTTTCCCACTTACTAGTAAATATTAACCCCATCTTTCCAGATAAGGAAATAACTATGATGTTAAATCATTTGTCTAGCATCCTATAGAGGTAGTTAAATGGGCTGTGAGAATTTGAATCCAGAATGCAGAGAGGGAGGGAAGAACAAAAACAAAAACATGCGCCTCAGGTTTCTGGGATCTTTGGAACTGGAAGAAGCATGAGGAGATAATCGCCAATTAGTGCTTTTATTTTAAGGAAATGAAAACAGAGAGGCTATTCGCCCAAGGTCGTACAAGAAGAATTATTTTCAAAATTAGGTCTAGAACCCAGGGCTTCAGACGTGAAATTTGTTGCTTCCATTCCATTTGGCTTAGCAAATGAATTAACAAATACGCTAAGTGAGGTCTTAGGGAATTTCCTACGATGCAAGAGCTTCTTTAGTGCATGGACTTTGTAATACTAACTTTGGCACAATAGGGACATTCTCATACTTTCTTCCTGGTTCTTGGTTCATCTCAGATAATTGATATCGATAGGACTTTTACTTTTGACCCCGAATACCATTTTAAAGCCATCATATTCTTTCCATTAATTTAAATCCCAAAAAAAAAGTTTCATATACACAAAGTTCTTACATCCTTTATTCTAACTGATTCCTTGATCTTTTCAGTGTAATATAGATTATCCAACATTAAATCCTCCCAGGCAGTATCTTGCTGTTTAGCTCTACAGTATTCTTAGACAACGAGCTGGTGGGGTTTTATGTTCAAATCGTTCTTTTAGTACCTCAAACTTACATTCACTATATGAACAACTCCAATTTGCAGATAAGCTAGTATATATACAAATTATCTCATTAATCACCTGCCAGGCTTACTCATTCTCAAAATGGTCTTAAGATAGTAATTTCCCCTGTTCACCAACATGTAAAATTTAACTGTCAATTAACTAGTCAGTTTAAGCTAAGCAGAGTTTGATTTTCACTGATTTCACAGTGAATTTCCCCAACTGATATGTTGGTTAGATAACCCACAGCCTACTTTGTAAAATGCAGATAACCTTCAGCAAAATGACTATTCTTTCACCATATGGCAAGGTTTTAAATTACTCTCTTACTCTCTTACATGAGTAAGAGATACTCTCTTATATGATTAGCTCGTCAAACTATTGGTAACATGAAGCGCTACCCATAAGAGTAAATTGAGAGTGGTATGAGATCAGTAGGAGATATAAGTTCAGAGCGGGTAGTGCATTAGCCTGTTGGGCTGCTGTAACAAAGCATCATGGACTAGGTGGCTTAAACAACAAAAATTTCTTCTTCTTCTCTGGAGACTGGTGGTCCAAGATCAAGGTATCAGCAGGTTCAGTTTCTCTTGAGGCCTCTTTCCTTGCCTTGTAGATGGCTGCCTTCCCCCTGTGTCCACCTGTGACCTTTCCTCTACATATGGCATCCCTTGTCTCTTCCTCTTATAAGGACATGAGTCATATTAGACTAGGGTCCCACCCACATGACCTCATTTAACCTTAATTACCTCTTTAAAAACTCAAATACAGTCATATTATGGGGTTTGGGCTTCAACATCTAAACTTAGGGAGGACACAATTCAGTTCATAACACGGGGTATGAAGACATGGTTTGTATTCAGAATGCTGTATTCAGCAGCAGACACATCTCCTCTGAAGCCATGCCTGCCGAGCCCCAATGAACCTAAAGGAACCTCTGGATTAGAAGAATCCAAACTCTACTTTATAAGGAATTTCATCTAATACTCCTACAAGGAATTTCTTCTTCCTTTTTTAAAATAAGAATAGTTGAGATTTCACACCCTTCAGGAGGTGTCAAGCCCCAGCAGAAGTAAGACACGCAGTCATCTTCACAGTAGTAAGAACTGGCTCTATTGCATAGGTTCTTCTTTCAGAGTAAGGGTGGAGTACAAGGTATGCAACAGAGAAAATTCTGGGCATCGTTTTCCCTACGATGTCAACGTGTCAGGTAAATGTCATATCATCTCTATGTTTTCACCAGTGTTCCTTGGTCTTTACTGTTTTCTTTTTAGCTTTATTGTTGCTGTTTTGATTTGCTTTTCCTACATTGAAGATTGACTTACATAAATATTCAGCATAATATTTATGTTTTGTGGTAGAATCTGAAGGCTATACCGTGTGACAGTTAAGAAAGAGACTGAGTGGAGCAGGTAAACAATCAAATTAACAGATAAAAAAGAAATGCCTTAAGTTAAGGTATCACTAAGTTAACTACTGACCTAATTTTAAGGGGATATGGTATTGTTTTAGTATAACTGAGGTTCAATTTGTGGGCTCAGGAATGCATACATATTTTCCTACTGACATTAGTGATAATTAGTTTTTGACCTATGGAAATCTGCCCTATGAGTGTGCTTTAAGGAATAAATTATTCTCAAAAGGCAGGGAAGAGGCTACAGGGCAAATAAAAACTATAATTTGTCATTAGCTGGTATTTGGGATTCAAATTCTGATTTTTTTTTTTTTAATTGGTGAGCTGGGCTAGATCATGTATGAACCTAATGATTTCCTTCTGTTTCTCCAGAGACCTAGAGAAAAAGCTGCTGGTTGGGCTTCTGGGCTTCTGTTCTCTAGGCTGATATCCAAATTTCAGCCCTTGAGATTTTACCATTCTGATGATGCAAAAGAGAAAGGAGAAATAAACCCAACCCAAAAGCTCACCAAGGCAAAGGTCCTTTCTCCTGTGGCCTGGAGCAGGTTAAGCCATTTGATGAATGATTCTTCCCTTCCCTGAGGTGGTCTCGGACTGACCCTATGGAGGAAGGGCAGTGGGAGATGCTGTGGGAGAGAATATGCCCCCGACTCCTACCCCCTTATCAAAACTGCAGAAGGGGAGAAGAGATTTCAACTGAGATAAATCACCCTGAAAAGGGCTGTTGCATCAATGAGAATTCCTGTTGGGAAATCTTACGAAAAGAATTCCCTTGTGTAGTGTATGTTGTAACATGGAGGGGAGACCTCCCATCTGAGATAGGATTCCAGAGAAGGAGGCAGTGGGAGGCACCAAGGTAACACGCAGGATATAAGGCAACCAAATATTAGGGAGTTGATGAAGATGGAGAAATACAAAGAAAAGAAATTTAGGACTATGGGAAACAAAAAGCCATTCATTTTGCCTGGAGGGCTCTGCCATAACCACAAGGCACCTTGCTCATCCGACAAAGGTTATTACTCTTACTTGTATCCATGCCCATTTTTTCTCTGCTGTAAAATGAAAAAGTCTTCTGATTTCACTACTTTTGCTCGAGATCACACGCCCCTTTCACCCTATCAGGAACTCCACCCTAGTAACTGTGTTCTCTCAGACCTTTATCATCAATTTTTCCCTCCCTACTAGATTATTCCCAAAAGTGTCACAGATCTGCTCATGAATCTTTTATTTCTTCTTTAAGACTCTCAAGCCCATAGAAGTGGGTGGTGGATTAATTATAACCTTTCGTTCATGACACACTCTCATCATGACCTGCTTTTACTTAGTTAGCTGGTCCTTTTTTAATACTGTAAAAAGCATCTGTTAACCCACCACCCAAAGGAAAAACTAGACCTTTAACAATAGCCTACATCTAACCATATTATGCTGACCTTCCCATCTCCCCACCCCCCACCTGAGGAAATCATCCCTCTAAATCCTAAACTCAGCATTCTCTTACCTTCCTTTAAACATATTTTTAAAATATATGTTTCAATTTTTGGTTGTTTATAACTTTTATAAAAATGGTAAAATAATATATCATTCTTATATTCATTTTCTATTGCTGTTGTCACAAATTTGGTGGCTTAAAACAAATTTATTCTCTTACACTTCTGAAGGCCAGAAGTCTGAAATGGATTTTACTGGGCTACAATCAAAATATCCACAGGGCTGTGTTTCTTCTGGATGCTCTGGACTCTGGGGAGAGAATCTGTCTCCTGCCGTTTCCAGCTTCTAGAATTTTCCTACCTTCCCTGACTCCTGGCCCTTTATTCTATTTTCAGAGCTAGCATCTTCAAATCTCACTCTCAATCCCTCTCTCTCTCTGCTCCCCCAACCCAACTCTTGCCTCCCTCTTGAAAGGACCCTTGTGATTACATTGGGCTCACCCAGACAATCCTGGATAATCTTCCCATCTCAAGATCTTTATCTTAATCGCAACTGCAAAATCCATTTTGCCATGTAAGGTAATCTATTCACAGGTTTTGGAGAGTAAGACATGGACATCTTTTGGGGGCAATATTTTTTGCCCAGCATAGCTATCTTTTGGCACTTTCTTCTTTCCTTTAAATATCCATATTGTCAGCTACCACTGTAGTTCCTAGTTTATTCAGCCACTCTCCTGGGAGTGTACATTTGGTGGTTGCCTGGCTTTGGCTACTGTGAGCAGTGCTCCTATGAACATTGTTGTACATGTCTCCTGCTTAGAGGTACACAAATGTCATCGAGAAACTGGAATCGAATTTCTGGGCCATGGGTATGTGAATATTCAGCTTTCAGAGATACTGTCAAATTGTTGTTTAAAGTGAGGGCACCGATTTGCACTCCTAAGAGCAATGTAAAAGAGGTCTATTGGAGAACCAAGACTTAGTACTGTCAGACCTTATTAGAATTTTGCCAATAGAAAGGATGTAAAATAGCATCCAATTATGGATTTGCATTTCCCTGATCATTAATAATAAAAAATATTTCCTCAAATGTTTATTGTCTATCTGAATTTCTTCTGAGATGACTATTCGTGCTTTTCATCTGTTTTCTTATTGATTTAAGAAGTTCTGTATATTTTCCTAACAGTAACATTTAAGACATTTAAGACCGCATTAGACATTGAAGACCTCAGTCCATTTGGGTTTGGCTATCGTAGATGGTGTGAGGAAGTGATCCAATCTCAACTTTTCCATACAGATCACCATTTTTTACAGTCCTCGCTTCCCTAGCACTCTGACATGCCACCTCATCATATTCTAAAGTGCCATACATGTGCTGGTGTTTTTCTGGCATCTCTACTTTATCCTATTAGTCAATTTGTCTATCCTTACACTAATACTACTCTATCTTAATGTTTACAGCTTCAAAATAAATCCTGATTTATTTATCCTTCAAAATACATCTAGTAGAACATATACCCCATCCTTGCCCTTCTTCAGCAGAAGTAACCTAGATATTTTAGCCTTTTACTCTTCCTTATACATTTTAGAATCATCATTTCAAGCCCCATGAAAAACTTGTTGGGACTTTGATGGGCAAAGCATGATCTGTAGAATGAATCTATAGATTAATTTTGGAAGAATTAATATCTTAAGGCTGCTGTCTTCTCCACGAACATAATACGCCTCTCATTTATTTAGTAATAAATCTCTTTCTTAAAACCACTTTATTAAGATATGATGGACATAGAAAAGGCTCTACATACTTAATGTATACAACTTGATGAGTTTAGAGATAAGTATACACCCATGAAATCACTGCCACATCTATGCCATAAACGTTACCAACTATCTCCAAAAGTTTCTTCTTGCCCTCTTATTCTTTATTATTATTTTTATTTTTTTTGGTGATAAGAACCCAACATAAGATCTACCCTCTTAGAAAATGTTTAGGCATATAATACAGGCCTATAGTTAACTAAAGGCAGAAAATCTCTGACTTACTCATCCTGCATGACTGAAAGTTTGTACCATGTGACTAATACCTCCCTATTTCTCCCTCTCCCTAGGCCCTAGTAGCCAACATTCCAATCTCTGCTTCTATGGGTTTGACTATTTTAGAGCCACTATATAAGTGATATAATGTAGTATTTGTCCTTCTGTGTCTGCCTTATTTCACCTAGCATGATGTCCAAGCTCATACTTGTCGCATATGGCAGAATTTGCTTTTCTGAAGGCTGAGTAATATTCCATTGAATGTATGTTTCACATTTTCTTTACATCATTCATCTGTTCCCATACACTTAGGTTGTTTCCATATCTTGGCTATTGTAAATAATGCCTCAATGAACATGAAAATGCAGAGATCTCTTTGAGATCCTAATTTCAATTCCTTTGGATATATACTCAGAAGTGGAATTGCTAGATCATATGGTAGTTCTTTTTTTAACTTTGGGGGGAACCCTCATACTGTTTTTCATAGTGGCTATATCAATTTATGTTGTCACTGATAGTGTACAAGGGTCTCTTTTTCTCCACACCCTAGTCAACATTTGTCATCTTTAATTTTTTTGATCATAGCCACCCTAACAGGTATGAGGTGATATCTCATTGTGGTTTTGATTTGCATTTCCCTGGTGATAAGTGGTGTTAAGCACCTTTTCATATAATTATTGACCATTTGTATGCCTTCTTTAGAGAAATGTCTATTCAATTCTTTTGACTATTTTTTAAATGGATTATTTGGGGTTTTTTGCTATTGAGCTGCAGGAGTTCCTTATATATTTTGAATTTTATCCTTATTAGATATATGGTTTGCAAATATTTTCTTCCATTCTGTAGGTTACCTTTTTGTTGTGTTGATTATCTCCTTTGCTGTGCAGAAGCTTTTTAATTTGATGTAGTCCCACTTGTCCATTTTTGCTTTTGCTGACTATGTTTTTGCTGTCATGTCCAAAAAAATCATTGCCCAGGCTAACGTCAAGAAGCTTTTCTCATTTTCTTCTTAAAGCTTTATGGTTTCAGGTCTTACAGTTAAGTCTTTAATCCATTTTGAGTTGATTTTTGTGTATGGCATAAAATCATTTTGTGTTTGATCATTAAAACATTTTGTTTATGGTCCAAATTTGGATAAGTGTGTTTCATTCTTTGCGTGTGAATATCCAGTTTTCCCAGCACCAGTTATTGAAGAGACTATCCTTTCCCTATTATATATTCTTAGTATCTTTGTCAAAGATCAGTTGACAATATTTGATAAATCTCTTAATAAAGTTAATAATCTCTCAGTAAAGTTTAATGATTTTCTCTGTAAAGGTATTGTATACCTTCTGTTAGAGTGATAACTAATTACTGAAAGTACCTGATGTTTCTGTATACGATATCTTCTCTTTAGTTCAGTTTTGTAGGTTTACTGCTAGTATAGAAATGCTACCTTCATAACTACTGCAATTATTCCTAAATTCCTGTAGATTCTTTAGGGTTTTCTCTGCAAATAATTATATTATCTGCAAATAATAATAGATTTGTTTCCTTTATTTCAATTCTTATCATTTCCAATTTCTTTTTCTTGTCATATTACAACTTTGAATAATAATTTAGGACAACAGAATTTTTAGTACAAGAATGGTTGCTAAAGTACTAAAAGATTTTATAAATGCTCTATATTTAAATTCTTCTTACATCTGGCCTGTCTTTATATCTGGGCCATGGTTGATTTGGAGTGTTTTACCATCTTCATAATTTCTTTTTATTGCTATAGAAACAGTCAACTCAGACATATATACATTAGCTATTAAAGCAGTTAAAAGAACCATGTGGTAACGTGGGTGGAAAAAATATATATATAAAACCTTAGTCCCAAACTTGACATAGAATAACCTCTGGCTTTGGTAAGATGGACTAGACTATGGGCAAGTCAGGAGAGCTCTTTTCAGGTTCTTGTTAAAGGGCAGGTATCACAGATTGATTGGCTATCAGACCTCTGCAGGTAAAAGTTAGAATGTCAACTATGTAATAGGCAACATGGCTTGTGATAAAAATGATTCCTAACTAATTAACTGCATAGGGACTGGGAGAATTATATATACATCTAAAAAGATTCCTAATGAAGAAGAATGCCTGAGGCTGCCCTGCTGGCAAGCCCAAGTTCCTGTTCTCTAGTCCTAGGAGTGGACTGGCACCAAGGATAGCCTTTGACAGTCTTGAGTTTGAAGGTTCAGTTGAACCTAAAAAGCCCCCTTGGTCAGAGTATTTGTTTTCTGTTGCTGTGGAACAAATAATGAAAACCCTAGCAGTTTAAAATAATACCTATTTATTGTCTTACAGTTCTACAGGTCAGAAGTCTGGGTACGGCATGACTGGGTTCTCTGCTGACAGTGTCATGAGGATGAAATCAAGATATTGCCAGCTATCAACCAGGGGCAGTTCTCAGGTCCTAGAAATGGCCTGCAGATCCCTGACACGTGGCTCTCTCCACACCACAGCAGTTTTCTCCTTCAAGCCCAGTAGAAGAGTTTGTCTCACACTTTGGATCTCTCTGACTTCAGGATGGGCCCAATCCCTTTTAAAGCCTCAACTGATTAAGTCAGGCCCATGTGGATAATATCCATTTGATTAACTCAGAGTCACCTGGTTAGTAACCTAATCATGAGGTGTAACCTAATCATGAACCACCATATTTCCAGGTTCTGCCCACACTCTAGAGGAGAGGGTTATACGAGGCATGTACAACAGGGCATGGGACTCCTAGAGGCCATCTTAGAATTGTGCCTACAAGAGTGGGCATTACAACCTCATTTCCTGGGCTCTCCCCAATCCTGATTCTGAATGTTTATCAGTCTAATGGTGAGAAGAAATAAGGAAGAATTCACAGAAAAGCTTACCAGGGACTGCTTTTGTGCTTGCCCAGCATAATTCCTTTGTTTACATTACAACCAGAGGGATCTTATAAAGATGAAGATTCAATTAATCTGTTTGTTTTACCTAGAGATACCCTGAGGAGATAAAAAGCCAAATAGAAGGGAGAACCCTAAAAGAGGATCTGCCACATAGACAAAATAACTTTTAAATTCTGAACACTCCACATCTGTACTATGGATCAATAATGCTCTTGATCTTGACCATGTAAGTCCTGGTTCTTCGGTGAGAGTTGCGTGGATAAAGGAGTCATCCTCTTCTACCAGAGGACAGTGTATCTCAGCAATTTATTCTTTGTCCAGTTAACATCCAGGCTTAAAGGTCAGGCCTGTGGTCAACGGGCATACTGCAGTCCCTATTTGGGGAAGAGATCTGTAGCTTTTTAGAAAAGTAATGCCTGCATCTCTATGGAATAACCCTGTCCTCACCTGGAAGTAACCGGATGACCATATTGCCAATGGATTTAACTGGATGACCTCATCAGTCTTTCAAAGACTTTTATGATTTTCTTTTTCGATATTATTTGGAAACAACTTATATCGGTCAAGATATTGTTTCATTTGTGTAAACTGTACAAAAGGCAAAGACATCAAAATATGCCTAGCCATGTTGTCTACCAAGTTAACCAAATAGGGAACTACGTTGTGTGTGTATGTGCGCATATATATGTCTATCTTTCATATATAGAAATTTTTCCATCCAACTTACCACACAGTTCTTTTGATTGCTTTAATAGCCAGTATACGTATGAGTGAGCTGACTATCAGTCTGTAGTAATATGGCTGTCTCTGTAGCAATACGAAGGAATTATGAAGATGGTAAAAAATACCAAATCAAACATGGTACAGACATAAAGACAAGTTAGGTGTAAGAATAATTTGAAAATAGAACAATTATGAAACCTTTTTAGTACTTTAGCAACCACAGTATATTCCAGTGCCAAAGGAATATTGGTTCCCAAATAATGGTTTTTCAAACTTGCTCCTTTGAGCCCCAGATATCTCAAGGGCTCTCTCTCCATGGTGATGGGTAAGTTAAGGAGCTCATCCCCGGCCTCCCATTACAATTATACGCAGAGCAGTTCCATTGAGTTTCCTGTTTTTTAGGAAGCTACATAAAGTTAACTTGGAGCAAAAGGGAAAATTTCATTCCCAAAAAGCACTTAAAAGTCACAGATACGATTACACTCTGAAGCCTTTCTATGTCAGCCTAATTATGACTGACCCCTACAAAGCTCATAGTTAACAATCACGGCTACATAAAGCTTATAGCCTGCCTTAGAGACGAAAAGGATACTTTCCCAACACCTCCAACAAAAACCCACTATGGACCACAAAATTTTCGGACAATTCATCAGACTACAGTATTATCTCTACAAGAGAGACATCACTATAAGCATAAAGTCATTTTCTAACTTTAAAAATTAGGTGAACTATAAAGTCTAAAAACAAAGATGTTTCTATGACTGTGCCACTCAGACTCACCTCGGAACCTCTCACCGCAGTGGCGACTGCTCTGCGCGGCAGCACTATATCATTAGCATTGTTATGTGCTTAAACAGCACGAGGACATTCCAAACTGTTTATCATCTAACATCATTTTGTGAGTCATGTGGTATAAACTGAACAAACATAACTCATATATTTCAAGATTTTTAACTTCCAAAGAAGGAAAGCATAGTATGCAAGCACTTTTAAAGAACAACCAATGAAAAAAATAAATCTCAGGTCGTATCCATAGTATTGGCCAGCAGAGACAGATAACACAGAAAAAGTCCCTCTCCCACCTTCCCCCTGATAAGTCGAGGCTTCTAAAGACAATATCAGAGAAAGAAAGAGAGGTGATGGAGGGTTAGACTGCCAGTTTCACCACCCAGAGATACAGGTGTGCAAAATAGATATTAAGTTATTAAAATGCAAAATTCCTACTATTTCTGCAAATCTGTATTTGGGAAATGATGGTAACACATTCAAAAGCTTGTTGAATGAATGAATATAGAACTTAATGTAAATAATGAGCTGACTAACTGTTTGAAGATCGGTGACAAGTTTATAGAATATTAAAAGTATTGACTGAGGTGTATCTTAAAATCCAAGACTATATATTTTCAAATAGTAGGATGTATTCAAAAGCCTTTCTGAAAAAAAATGTGTTAGCTTATTTTGAAATCAGATATTTCTATAATATTTTATTAAACACTGTCTTGTTTACATGCTCTAGAGAAACACTATCCAACAGAACTTTCTGTGCTGATGTGAACATTCTATCCTGTGCTGTCCAACAGGGGCACCGCCAGCCATAGATGGGTATGGAGCACTTGAAATGTACCAAATGTCACTAAGAAACAGAATTTTTAACTTCATTTAATTTAAACTACAGTAAATTCGAATAAACTCATGTGACCTGTGGCCACCTTACTGGGAGTACAGCTCTGAGGAATAAATGCCTTCTTATTTGCTTCAAAAAGGGCTTTCTTCTTTCTTTTACAACCCTGCTCAAGGTCATCTCAAAGCCCCACAGGCAGAGGTATTTGCTCTTTGCATGTGCTTCCACAGAACTTTCTGAATTTCTTTATTTTAGAATTATTCACTGAACAGAAATTATGCAAGTGTTGACTTCCCTGGTATATGTAATCTAGTAAAGATAGGACAATGTTTCATGCATCTTTGTCGTCTTAGCATCCAGCAGAGGGCCTGATACATGGTAGGTTCTTATTACATTTCTATGAAACAAATGAACAGAAAGAAGCTATAAGCAGCTGATGAAACAAGGAAGTTCTAAATGAAAATTTAACATTTGTGGAAAACTATCCTTCTGCCTGCCATTTATTCTCTTATTCACACTGATAAAAACCATTCCTTGCCTTATCAAAATCCTAGTTAAGTAGTATAGATAGAGTTTCTGCTAAAGTAATTTCAAGGGTGTCTGATCAAATAAGCCATATGGCACTCTTGCGATTTACAGCTGCCACTCACCGGCTCCCTTTCAGACAAAGATGGCTGGTTATGAAGCAGCGGAGCAAATAGCGTCATCGTGCCGCAAATCTGAAAACAACACAAAATGCAGTACACTTACCATCACCAACATCGAAGTCCTTGAAAGCAAGCTCTGAACCCGAATCATCAAGAAGAATTTCGCCATTCAGTGTGAACATCATGGTATGTTCCGTCATGTCAACCATACACCCCACAACATCACCTGCTTGCCAAGAGCGCCCATAGTGCTCATTGCCCTGGTGCCACCGTTGAGCCTAGGAACAGAAGAATCGTTTGTCACAGAGAAAGCCAAGACAACAGCACCCACCCTCCACTACTGGCATGGCTCACAGCAGCCCCTTCCATTAACGCAGCAGGAGGAAGAACTCCGGCCAGCACATCAGTCTACTGCAATACCCTAAGCAAGACGGAGGTGTCTGGGAATTCTCAATCCCTAATATTAACACTGCATGCTACTGAATCTTGAGAAAAACCCAAATGCTATGTAATGATTTGGAATCTGTTATTTTAAAAATCTAAGGCCACATACTTTCTATTAAAAGAAAAACTATAGGTCTTTAGAAATTTATTTTTCTCACTATAATGAATGCTTCCCAGGATATGGCTTGTTTTCCTCTCCTCCTCAAAATATAAAGAATTTGGAGCAGAGAATCAAGCTGGGAATTTATCTTTGAAAATGACATTCTAATTTTCATTTATTTCAAAATATAATTCCATACCTTGGAACCAATGGCACTGATACCTTAACAAAGTAGAAACCTAGAAACACTTCACTATATCCTAAAACCTAAAAAGCTTCAAATCAAACTTAAAAATATTCTTAAGATATTTGCTGAAATAATAAGCCAAAAATTAAATATAGATGCCAAAACTGTTTTATATACATAGGTGAAATCTCATATTATAAATACATTTCAAACATAGTTTTTGTATATGTGATTTCAAATCCATAAGTATATTCCACTTATTTATAGGTACAAAATTAATTACATTAATTATTGTGTCAGATAAATCTTTTAACTTTCTCTTCGTTGTGGACAAATATAACAGAATATAGTCAGAATGCAAAACAATTGATATGAAATAATATGACTTTTCTCAAGTATAAAACATTGTACTTTTTAAAAAATTATTTAACTACATTAGGTATGAAAAAGCGTTAAATTTTTTCATCTGAAGTAAAAAACAGGATTCAGGAAATAGGATATTTCAAAATAAAGTACATCAGTTGTCCTAGTAGACACAATACTAATTGCTAGCCTAGAAACGCTTTCCCATACATGCATACTTGAGTACCCAAATGTCAAATCTGCTCATGATTGCTTAATTATTCTAATTTTCTTTTTTTTTAATTAAAAACTAACTTTTCCCAGGGCTGGCCTGGTGGCATAGTGGTTAAGTTTGTGTGCTCCACTTCAGCAGCCCAGGTTTTGTAGGTTTAGATCCCGGGTGCGGACCTGTGCACCACTCCTCAAGCCACACTGTGGTGGCATCCCACATAGAAAATAGAGGAAGATTGGTGCAGATGTTAGCTCAGAGCCAATCTTCCTTACCAAAACAAAAACAGAAACCTTTTCCCCTTATATGAAAAGGAATACAAATTCACTGAAGAAAATCAGAGAATAAAAGATAAAAGAATAAAATATCTATAATTTTATCAGCTCCAAATAACTATTATTGTTCTATTGTGGCTATTGCATACACATGTATTTTTTTATTTTTAATTTTCAAACATTTTATACAGATAAAATAATCTTTAAAGATTTATATTGCGCATAAATAAATAATAAAATAAGCACCTGACCAGCTTCCACCCAGCTTAAGAAATAAAAATTATTAATGATGTTGAAAATGAAAACTTTTTTGTGATTATAAACAACAATGTCTTAAGCATTCTTGTGGCTATTAATTATTACTTTTTGTATACCTGTCAATAATTATTGTATACCTATCATTAATTATTGCTTGAGGATAAATTCCTTCTACAAAATTGTGGTGTCCAACTGTATGCATTTTTAATTAGTGTTATGTATTTTTAACACTTTCGATAGACAAGGATGATGTATTTTTTTGATAACGATGGAGAAGCAATGTTTTATATCTCGAATCTCACTGTATTCAAGGGGTGGGAGAAAATATTTTGAAACTACAAGGATGAAAGTTTTCCTAAGAAACTATTTTCCCAAGTCTGTGCTCTAGAAAGTACCAATATTACTGTACTACCAAAAGGAAGACCTGGGAGATCCAGCCGTGGCTGTGTGGGAGCAGACAGCATGTAGATGCCCGGTACACAGCAGCCTACAAAACCAGAAGCCTACAGACTTCAGTGTCTGGTGCACAGCAAAGTCCACTCACCTTGAAGCCATCAAAAGCAAAGGCACGCTCATCTGAGCCAAGCTCCTGATCGGGCTGACAGCCTGGCCTGCTCCAGCCAACTCTCATGTCTCCAGCAGTGACAGCCTCGAACTCGAAATACCACCTTCCTGCCTTCACAGCATAGGTTTTCTCAGCGCGGAAGATGCGGAACCTTTCTCCTGTGCCGCTACACACTTCAGCTCTGGCAGCTGTGGATTTAAAGAGACTCTGGTGACCATTGGAGGGGAAATTGAAAGAAGAGGGAAGAGAGCACATCATTTTAATAATTAAACCTACAGTGATAATGATAATGAAACATTCTATTCTTATCTTGGATCGCACTTCACAAACTGTTTTCACATATGTGATCAGCCACTGTCAGATGAAACCAGCACGGTGAAGTGGAAAGCACAAGGGCTTTCAGGCGAGAGGCTGGTTGTAACCCTCGGTAACTCTTAAGGGTAGAGGATGCTTCCTCCACTAGCCCCTTTTCAGGAGGAACTCTCTTTCTATAGAAAAAACCTACCAGCCAGTGGAAGTGGAAGTGAGATGAACTTGAGGGCATGATTGGAAAAAACACAATAGAAGAGAGTTAAACTGCTCTGTATAAGAAATGAATAGACATTTATGGGTGAGAGAGAAGGAAGAAGCAGCCAGGAAGAAGGGGGGTGAGAGAGAGAGAGAGAGAGCTCGCCAGGGAGAGCGAGAGAGAGCAAGAGCGCAACAAGAGAAAGCTATAAATAGCAGAGAACAGCAACCATTGACAAATTTCCCAGACCAGATGGCCAAGGGCAAAACTCTTCCACTATCCCACATCTTCATTGTTAACATGCCACACACACAAATGTTGCGTTTAAGAGGTCTGGGGAAAAAATAAAAGGATAAGTCTAACATCAGGATCAGTGTGGTGCAAAGAGAAAAAATAATCTGTAAGAAATGAGATGCACACGAGATTGTGAGTGCCAGGAATTCAAAACCTCAGACAAGGGAACCTGGAGTGGAGGACCATGAGAATGTAGGCCCCTAAGAAACCACAGGCCACAAGGACAGGGTCAACTGAATTGACATCTTAAAGGATATGGTCAGTTCAGCTAAGATCTAAGTTAGCTACAGAGGAGGAAATTTAAGTGACTTGACCACAGTCACAGAACTAACAAATGGCAGAATTTGGGATCTGCCTAATTCTACAGCCTGTGTTCTTTCCTCTCTGCCTCTAGTAGCCGGCACAGAGTTAGCAGGTACTGGTTAAATACTTAGTTCTCATCTGTTCTCCTTTTAAGAGTTGGGAAAGATCTTGTAAAGAATAAAAGTTTAATAACAGTTTAACCACGGATTTGATAGGACCAAATAAGAACTATAAAAATAATCTAGATAAGCTCTAACGGTGCCAATAAACACACAGCTGGGTCATCTATATCAATTTAAGATTAGATTGAAGTAAGAAAAATAGACTAAGACGTTTCTGGTGATCACAGGGCATACAGCTGAACCGCATCTGCTGATGAATCTGTCAAAAGCTGGGGTAAGTTTCTGGATAAGCAACACTCTGTTTTTCCACCTTTTCCTCACATCCGCACACACGTGCACACCTAACAGTCTAGTCTGCTCGGAGCAACTCTCACGTTTCTAGCAGTGACAGCTGCAAATTCAAAATGCCACTTCCGTGTGTGCTCACGTGTGCACACACACATGCACACTCACATCATCAATACATTCAAACATCTTACTGCAAAATAAATGCATAATACGGTTTAAAATAAGACTTTTATTATACTGTGTGGAGCACAGAGCATGGACAGAATTTCCTGAGAGAAGTTTGCTTTTGATACATCCAAGCTAGGGGTGAAAAGGGGCCTGAACGAGAGAGGAAAACATCTCTAGGGAGAAGGGTGAAAAAGCCTCATGTCTTTAGTTAGGACTGAATGATTTTTGAAAGACAGGATAATAAAATACTTTTTGAGAAGAAAAATCAGATTTTATGACACAGGCATTACCGCTATTAAGAAAATAGTTCTAAATGCTGCAATACTGAAAAAATAAGAAAAGTCAAATTTTCAGAGTTAGCATTTCCTCAAGAAACAGCATAAGTGATCCATTCCTTGCTTAAATCATGGTTGTAATCTTCCCCAAACTAATCTAAAAGATACAGAATAGGAGCTACAACTACACAAATATTTGGAGATTACTTTCCAGGAAAGGAAAAAGTTCTCATGTAGTTATCCTTATTTTTATTTACATCAACCTTTACAAATAAAATCCTGCATTATATTCTAGTCTGCACTAATACATTCAACTCCCAATTTTCTAAGTATTGAACAGGTTTTCAGAATACTAAACTACTGAAAACCTCACAGGTTCATTTTCCCTTTTTATGTTTCCAGGACATCAGACACCACTTATATGCACAGTGCGCTCAGGGATTGCAAACAAATTTTAATATTAGCTTAAATCAAATATGCTGGGAGGCAAATTTGGTACAAAAATATAACAGATAATTTCCTTAAAAGTCCGTTACAAATTTCTCTTGGCATTAAGATTTACCACTAATCCTCTCCAATCATATAGGTGATAAAAATAGGGAGGGACTATATAAAATATGTGTGGCAATAAAAGGTAATGATGCAGGGGCCGGCCTAGTAGCGCAGCGGTTAAGTGCGCTGGGCCCACTTTGGCGGCCTGGGGTTCGCTGGTTCAGAACCCAGGTGCAGACCTACGCACCACTGGTCAAGCCACACTGTGGCAGGAATCCCACATATAAAGTAGAGGAAGATGGACACAGATATTAGCTCAGGGCCACTCTTCCTCAGCAAAAAAGAGGAGGACTGGTGGCAGATGTTAGCTCAGGGCTAATCTTCCCAAGAAAAGAAAAGAAAAGAAAAGAAAGGGAAGGAAGCAGGGAGGGAGGGAAGGAAGGAAGGAAAGAAGGGAAAAGAAAGGTAATGATGCAGAATGTCTTAGTCCTGTTTTTTTTTCCTGACCTTAAGTTGCTGCATTATTCTTAGACTTATTGATAAGACTCCATCTGAACTTGAAATGAACATTCTATTCACAGTCACCATCGTGCAAGGGATTTGTAATCTCTGTGGATCTTCCTCCAAATGTCTGTGCAGTTCACAGCTCACCTTCTTTATATCTTATATTAGTTTTGGGAGTTTGCAGCCATGGTTTAAAGAAGCAACAGTTCAGTATTCTGTTCCTTGATAAAATACCAACAGTAAATGAAAACCTGGATCCATAAAGTTTAAAAAAAGACGCAGGCAGTCTGTAACCAATTTCTGTTGAATACCCGGTGGCATCTGGCAGCTGAACACTAAGTAGGCACTCTATAAATACTGGCTGGACTGAATCCAGGAACAAAGACTCCCGAGTCCAGGAGCAGGAGGCCAGGCAGACAGCTTATGGGCAGCACCACTGTCAACAGCACAGAGCTCTCCCCAAACACGCAATTGTTATGCTTTCTTGATTTTAAACACTCGGCATTCATATATATTTGGTAGGCAATTCTAGCTCATGTACTATGCTATATAAGTGATTTGTAATTGTTATAATGGCTATATTAATAATTGATGTTAAAAAGTGAACAGAAGACATACTCCTAAGAAACTTTATCAAGGCTGCTGGTATTCAAAGAACAAATTCAGGAATTATGACTTTAACAAACAACCTCAACATTAAGGGCAATGTCTGATAAAATACTGTGCTCCCAGTACCTCGTAGATCCTAGCACAGAGAGGGCACACACCAGTGACCACTCAGATAGGGCCTAAAATATCTATACACGCTTGCGCTCCAAACCGTGCATTGAAAAGACGCTTACCACTAGAGGGCGGTCAAGATCTAATTATGTATCAAAGCTATGTTCTATAGAAGCAGCTATAAAGGAAGATAAGCTAGTCTCTAAAATTTTACACATATCTAGAATCTTTTAGGTGTAGTTATGTAACAACTTTTAAAAATTATTGCCATTAACCAGTTATCCTTTTAATCTCCTGGTATTATTTCTAATTAAGCAATTCAAACTTTGATCAAACCTTATAATGAATAAATTACTTGTTCAAATGTTTTAAATATTATTTAGAACAATACTCCAAAGATAGTACAATTCAAATACTGAGTTCGTATTCAATCTGGAATATGTAAGCATTCCGCTAATAGAAAATAAATTGTAACCCTCATTAATTACAATGGGTTAGATTCAATTTTATCAAATTTTATGCCCTTACCTTTTTTTTAATGTCAGCAAGAGCAGTATGGACTATTATAAATTAACGTTTTTAATCTTATCTTAGTGATCACCAGATGTACTTTCCTTTATTCCATAAAATCTCTCACAATTATCTTTTAATTTCCGTTTTCATAATCCTTGTTTTGAAAAATCACAATTTTTTCCAGAGCCTCCCAATCGGTCTTTCCATCTCCAGGCACTCTCACCTCCAATCTGTTCCTTCCGAATGTCGCTACAGCTATATCACTGCTGTAAATTGTGGTCACACAGAGAGCTCTGGATTTAACAGTTCCTGGTGCTGGAACTCTTGGCACAAATTAATCCACATTTCTTAGGTGGGTTTGCAAGATATTCTATAGTTTGTCCTAATTCTTCTATTTTCATCCATTACTGTTCTCTCCCCACTTGTAGCCTGTAATTTAGCCTAACTAGACTATCAATCTTCCCTCAGCTCTTTCTATACTTAACTATATCAGATACACCTTCCTTTTGGCAGGAATGTCTTTTCTCACACTAATTTCTCCTTGCTGACATTTTGATCCCTTCGACGTCTACCTCAGATGCCTTTTTCTCCCCTTAGCGATTCCTCCAATTGGAAAATTAATCTTCCAATTTATGGAAAATTGATTTTCCATAAAAATCAATTGAATCCCCACCAGAGGTAGGCAGGCTGTTGCATTTTAGGATACACTGGTGAACAAGAACAGGATCTTAGCCTCCCTTGTGGAATATACTGCACTAGCCTCACTGTTTACTGCTCACATAACTTCAGTAAGATCCAACCTTGTCAACCAACTATCAATGGTTCTATTGCTAAATTCTTAAAATTCAGAAACCATGACATCCTCTGATCACCACTTTTCCCTCCCAATTTTCTCATTTCCTTATACAAACACAGTCACTCTTCAAACACACTAACTTCCTCCCTGGCTTCCCTTCCTTATATACACAGCTTTTCATCCCTTCTTGCCTATTACTCTTCTCCTTACTTGCTCTGTTAACCTCAATCTTCGTCTAATTTCACCATCTTCATTCTCAACAACTACACTTGCTGTGCTGAGCTTGCTGGAAAACACACACACACAACAGACTGACACCACAACTAGCTCAGTCTCCAACCCCAATAGGACCATTAATGTTTCTCTGCAATCTTTTCATCTGTTTGCAGCCCACTCTCTGTTCCATCCCACAAAACAGCTATTTCTAATCTTTATTGCTGAGTGACATCAGCAGGAATGGCAGAGTAAGGACGTCCAAAACTCCTCCTCTCCATCAAAGCAATGAGAACACTGAAAAAATTGTCAAAGTCAACTTTTTCAAGCTTTGTAAATTAACCAAATGCTGGCAATAATATGGAGAGTGTTTATTTAATAAAAACAGCTGAATGTCTGTAAAGACGGCAAGCTCATTGCTGTTTTAACTCGCCTTAGTCCCATCCCCTTCTCCCTAGCTACATGGTACACTAAAAGCCAACAGCCCTCAATTATAGCGAAAATCAGCAACCCAGAAGCCTCCGGGAGCGGAAAGAACAGAGCTGGAGCTCCCCCAAAGCCCAATTCAGATAACTGTCATTATTTTACCTTTCTGGTAGTTCCTTGGAAAATCCCATTTGCAAGGCTTATCTTTACTTGACCTGACTTAAAGCTTGCCTAATGCAAACAACCTTTGCCTTAGGGGTGTGGCAGATCAGAACTGGCCACCCGAAAATGTGTCTCTTTGGCTTGATTATTTTTAAGAACGAAAGACTCTGACAGCAACTTTGACCTTCCTCCAAGTGCCTAAAAGAATTTAAGATAGAAGGCCTATTCCAGGAAGGAGCTAATACCAGAAGATAACTATAATAAAATGTAAAATAGGTGTGATAGACCAGAAGGCATCAGCAAGCCCATTTTTATCAAAGTTCTGTCTCTCAGGTCACATTGTCTATAGGGGGCCCAGCAAACACTTGTTTAACAAACACTAGCATTTCCATCTCCATGTAAATTGCCCTCCTCCCCTCTGGAATCCCAAACCACTATTCCCAACATTCTTCTTTGTCTTTAGCTGAAAGTGGTATTTAAGGTGGCAGCTTCAGCCATTCTGGTGAGTTACTCAGTTTTTCTGGGTTTCTCCCATGTATATGTGTTATTAAACTTTGCTGGGTTTTCTCCCATTATTCTGTCTCATGTCAATTTAATTGTTAGACCAGCCAGAAGGACCTCGAGGGTAGAGGAATTGTCTTCCTCCTCTATGGGGCATTTGTTAAAAATAATCAGAGGAAATTTTTTTAACATTGCAGCTGCTTGAGGTAGCAATAACAGTTGAGGCAAACAACAAGCTGACCAAAAGATTTAAAAAGAAAAGCTGGGAATGAGATGTCCATAGCACACTGTGAAAAGTTCCAGTGTAATTGTGACAATCTAGAAAGCCATGCTTATGCCCAGGGCTGTGCATGTGTTCTAGAAACACCTAAGAAGGCTCTAAGGTCTCACCCCTGCACAAGAGGCTCTGCACAGCAGTAAAGGAAGGCTAAGGTGAAGACTCCTGGCTGTGTGTCAAAGGCAAGTCCCAACATGTATACACAGTCCCTCCCTTGACAAAGACCAGGGATTTACAAGTCCCAGACATTTAAGGAAGTCTCTGTCCATTGCTAGCTGACCACTAAGTGGCTAAAACAGACACTTCAGTGGCCTCACTTGACAGACAAAAAAAACTCTAAAAAAACTAGCTAAACAAAAAGTCATTAGATAAACAACAATTACAACAAGTGCAATAACAAACCCTGGGTGAGGGAAGAATCCAGAGTTGCCATTTTATAGTATTTTAAATGTCCAGTTTTCAACAAAAATAGTGAAACATGCAAAGAGACAAGAAATTATGTCTCAATGGGGGGAAAAAGCAGTCAATAGAAATTCTTCCTGATATTGGATGTACACAAAAATTTCAAATTAGCTATTTTAAATACATTCAAAGAACTAAAAGGAACTAGGCGTAAAGAACTAAGGGAAAGTATGAGAATGATGCCTCATCAAATAGAGAATATCAGTAAAGAGATTGAAATTATTAAAAAAAGAACCAAACAGAAATTCTGGAGTTGAAAAGTAAAATAACTGAAATTAAAAATTCACTAGAGGAGCTCAACAGCAGGTTTGAGCTGGCAGAAGAAGGAATCAATGAATTTTAAGATAGATGTATTGAGATTATCAAGCATGAAAAACAAAGAACAAAGGGAATGAAGAAAAATAAACAGAACCTCAGAGGCCCGTGGGATACAATCAAGTGTGCAAACATACACATAAATGGATGTCTCTGAAGGAGAGGAGAGAAAACGGCAGACAGAATATTTAAAGAAATAATGACCACTTTCCAAATTTGATGAAAAGCATTAATGTACATATCCAAGAAGCTCAACAAAATCCAAGTAGGACAAACTCAAAGAAATTCACGAGACACATCATAATCAAACCATTCAAAGAGAAAGACAGAATCTTGCAAGAACCAGGACAGAAGCAACACATCACATATGGGGATTCTGAATAAGAGTAACAGCCAACGTCTCAGCAGAAAACATTGAGGGCAGAAGGCAGTGGGATGACAGGTACAAAGTGCTGAAGGAAAAAAGGTCAATCTACAATTCTACATTCAGCAAATCTTTATTGCTCTCTCCAAGGCTTCTAACACAGTCTAGCCCTCTCCCAGTCTTCCTCCTTAGCAAAAGGCTCATTTTAAATATCAACAGAAAGTAGTAACTGCAGAACAAGAATTCCCTCAGTTTCCTCCTGATTCTCCATGAAGAGAGGTTTCTACATTCTCTTCAATCCTTATTTCTTTCCCACCAAACTTAGGGGAGCAGGTGTTCTTCTTATATAAGGCTAATCCCTTTACCCACACTCTCAATTCCTTCCCCCCATCACCTCCTCAGAGACCACACTTCATCAAGCTCCTCTCCTTTATTTTCAACCTCTCTCTTTCTACCGGTTCTTTCCCTTAGCATAGAAAAATGTCCAAATTTCTCCCACTATTAAAGAAATCTACTTCATAATCAAATACCTTTCTTAAAGTATAAAACTCTAGGCCCAGATGGTTTTAATGATAAATTCTACGAAACACTGGAGGAAGAAATAAAACTAATACAAATTCAGAAAATAGAGGAGGAGGGAACATTTCCTAATTTATAGTATGAGGCCAGTATTGGCTTGACATCAAAATATGATAAAGATTGCAAGAAAAGAAAATTGTATCACAGTATTCCTTATAAACATAGATGCAAAATAAAGACCAAAAACCTTTTTAAAATTGGGAATAAGGTAGGATAACCTCTCTAACCACTTCTATTCAACACTGTAATTCTTTTTTTTTCTTTTTCGAGGAAGATTAGCCCTGAGCTAAGATCCACCACCAATTCTGCCCTTTTTTGCTGAGAAAGATTGGCCCTGAGCTGACATTCATGCCCATCTTCCTCTACTTTATATGTGGGATGCCCGCTACATCATGGCTTGACAAGCGGTGCGTAGGTCCACGCCCGGGATCTGAACTGCCAGACCCCAGGCTGCCAGAGCAGTGCATGCAAACTTAACCGCTACACCACCAGGCTGGCCCCCAACATTGTAATTCTTTATTATTAAAAAAAAACTGATAGATAAATTTAGTCAGATCACAGGATATAAGGTCAATATATAAATATAAATTATGTTTCCCATATTCACAATGAACTACTGGAAGATGAAATGAAATTAAAACTAATTTCATTTACAATACTATCAAAAATATCAGATAAACCTAATAATGGACAAGACCTCTACTCTGAAAACTACGAAACAATGCTGTGATAAACTAATGAGGACCAAAACAAAAGGAAGGATGTGCCATGTGCATGAATTGGTAAACTAAATATTGTTAAAATATCAATTCTCCCCAAACTGATCTATAAATTCAACTGTAATCCCATCAAAATCAAATTGACATGTTGAATCTAAAATGTACATAGAAATCCAAAGGAAAAAAGAGAGCGAAAAAACTCTTAAAAAAGAAGAAAGAAGTTGGAAGACCTGATTTACGATTTGTTATAAGGTGATAATATTAAAGATAGTGTGATAGTTGCTTAAGATAGACATATAGATCAATGGAACAGAATGGTCAATACACATTTGATGAAAGTGCCAAGGTAATCTAATGGGCAAGGATAATAATTCCAACAAATGGAGCTACGATGGCGGGATACATAGCTGTACAAAAAATGAACCTTGACTTAACCTTACATCACACACACAAATTAGCTCAAACTAGACTGCAGACCTAAAGAAAAAAGCTAAAATGATAAAAGTTATGGAAGAAACCATAAGAGAGAAACTTCGGTTTCACATGGGCAAAGATTTCTTAGGATACAAAACATACAACCATAAAGGGCAAAAATCATAAACGGACCTCATCAAAATTAAGAATGTCTGTTCTTTGAAAGATTTCATTAAGAAAATGAAAAAGCAACCCACAAACTGGGAGAAAATATTCCCAATATCTAACACAGTCCTTATATCCAGAATACTTACAGAAAACTTACAATTCAATAAAAAGAAGACAAAACAATCCAATTTTTTAAACGGATAAAAGATTTGAACAGACACTTCAGAAAAGAAGATATACCAATGGTTAACGAGTATAAGGTGTCAGGATTATTGTTCATGAGGAAAATGCAAATTAAAACTACAATAAGATACCATTTCGCATCTACCAGAATGGCTAAAATCAGGAAGATGCACTCCCAATTCTTGGCCAGGATGTGGGAGCAACTGGCACCCTCATACACTGGTCGTGGGGATAAATCTGCAGAACCATTTGGAAGTTTCCTGTCAAGTGAAGCACATATCTGTCCTCTGATCCAGCAGTTTTACTCCCAGGCATTTACCCTAAGAGAAATGAAAGCATAAATCTACACCAAGACTTGTCTATAAATATTCATAGCAGCCTTACTCATAATAGACAGAAACTGGAGTCAACCCACATCTTCATCAACAGGAGAATCAATAAGTAAATTGTGGTTTATTAGTACATGGAATACTCAGCAAATAATTCTGTGATACATACAAAAAAAATATATGATCACAAAAACATGCTGAACAAAAGAAGCCAGATAGAAAAATAAAATATATTGTAGTGATTGCATTAATGCAAACTACAAGAGGCAAAATTAATCTGTGCTGACAGAATTTAGAAAGGTGTTACTTTGTTGGGGGCAGGGGGAAATTCTCCGTGATGAAGAAATTGTTCCACGTGTTGTTTTGGCTGGTGGTTCCTTTTGTGCATACAATTGTCAAAATTCACCAAACTGAACACTGAGGATGTGTGCATGTTATTATATGTAAATTATACCTCAATTTAAAAATATAATTAAAAAGAACCAGTTAGCTTTGAGGGCTTATCCTATACCAGACAGTTGTAGAACTTTTTCTAACTGCTATGTCTTGGTTAGAAACCTTTTATTGTTTACTTCTATCCCAGTGGTCGTGTGGACGACATACTGTTTAAGACAGAGCTCGTTTCAGTATTTTGCATATCTAGTAGCATCTGCATCATAATGAGTCTGCCAAATATTTGTTGCTATAAAGTTGACCTCAAGATAAACAAGAAGTTATATTATGATTATGAATATTACTGTTAGCAAGTAGATACCACATTTTATTTGTAGGAAATATAAGGATTCAGTACTAAGAGCTGTCGAGATGCTAACTACACAGTGACTCAACTTCAAGGACTGAAATCTGGAGTCAGAATGTCTGCGCTTGGGATCCTGCATCTACCACTTAGGAAACAGAAGACAGAAGGTTCTGAATCTCAGTTTCCTCGTCTGTAAAAAGAGCACAATACACGGACCCTCCTCATAGAGTTACTGTGAGGATTAAATGATAATTGTAAAGGTCTGATAAACACTGGCTGCACATGGTAAGCTCCAGATAAATGTTAGCTATTATTACTATTTAAGGTCCAGATTCCTATGCACAGTTGCTACACTGAAAATATTGGCCATTAGAGGAAATTTGGGATAGATTTTTAAAAACTTCCTGTCAAAAGAATAGGTACGATAATGAAACACACATACCTCATTTCATTTTTGCAAACTTTAAAATATGGATATTAATATCAACTGAAAATGCAGGAGCAAAGGATTAAGGAGTTAATCATTTTAAATCATATTCTTAAAAGGTATTATTTAAGGGAAATGTGTTCTTTACAGTACTTTTAAAAATCCGTTTAATCAATACATATTTATCAGATACCTATTTTAATGTGTTTTCCTTAAAGCAAGATATTGCATTTATTAATATTGCCTATATGTATGAGGATAAATAATGAAGGCTTAGAAAACACTAGCCCCCACTCTAGGTTTACTCCCATAAACAACTCAAACCAACTCTTCTGAAAGAGAGTTCCAGACAGTATCAGAATCAGAGTTAAATGTTCACTTCAGACTCTTCAGAAAGGTAAACCCATTTCCTCTCCCTGCAGAATCACTGCAGAGCTGAGCCACTCTACTCAGAGATGGGTGTAATCCTTGAAGTGTCCTTCAGGAAAAAAAACCTCTACTGGCCTAAATTACAAACTTAGACTAAAGCACTGTCTTGTACTTACGCTTTACTCACTTATTTGGCTTTAAAGAACTACTACAGGATTTTGCAACCAGAGGAGAACAAAGAAAACCAAAATACCATGATCTTGGTCTGGCGCCTCCAGGTTGTAGCCATACCCCAGCAGCGTGCGCACGGCCTCACGGAGGCTGTCCTTATTTGATTTCTTGGTTCGGTCATCTAGAAGGGCGTAGGGAACAAGGCGGGGGTTTCTTCTGTTCTTTACATCCTACAGGAAGAAAAAAGGTGCTTGGTCATCAAAGCAAGATAAACAGCCTTTGGAAATGAGACAGCTACCAAATACATCAAAACATAGAGCCTATGACGGTAAACACTGCCCCTTCCACACTCCTCTTGTCTTCTCAGACCATAGAAGTTACTGAACCATTATTAACGTAAAAGATTTAATCAAATGAGTAACTGTATCAATTTAAAGCAGGCCGTCTCCAGGAGAAGAAAAAGTGAAAATAACACCAGCAATAATGAAAGCCAAGTTGAAGGATCTCTAACCATCTTCCATCTGCCATGGTCACAAGGCAATGAGCTAGCTCAGAGAACATATCATTTCCTTGCGCAGTTGACTGATAAGTCTGTTACAAAAGGAGTCAAATTAATACTGGTCACCTCTCAGGGATTTTGTGTCAATGGCCAACATAAGGCTGCTGTACCTTCTTAAGAAAAAAACCAGTATGTTACAGAAGGCCATTCTATGACCTCAGATAGCTTGAAAAATATGCATTAAGTTGACTTCATCAACTAGTGAAACCAGGGAATAGCAGGAGGACTGACATAACTACAAAACTCACAATGTCTCTCTTGTAAAAGACACTCCAAGTTTAAAGTGTGGTTAAAATGGTGTTGACAAAGCAAGAAAACAGGCTATCTCACTAGTTTTAGAGTAGAGTATAAAACTTACTCTCATGGGAGGTGGGGATGCACCAAAGACAGTAACTCTTTAGGGCACTCCTACTTAAGACATTACTTCTTTTCATTCACTCACTGAGACTCTGCTGAGTTTTTGTCAAACTTCTCATATTTCAGGCCCATACTCAATTCTCAATTTATCTTAGCATGAAGCAGAATAAGGAGGCTGTGGCTATTCTTAAAGCTTCTCAAAGAAATAAGCTATGTGGTAGATAGGGTTTGTTCTGGTTGGATAGGAGCAAGGAAAAAATGGTTTCCTCCTTTCTTCTTCCCTCTCTCTAACAAATTTGTACTAAATAGCTAATTCTGAATACATGAACACCTACTGACACAAGGTCAAAGTCATCTGGCTTGCTTTCAGGCAACACCACTCCAAAGACACCCCAAAATAAACACACGGTGTCAAGAGAGTGCTTGCACCGCCAGGGCAGCTTCAAGTCACATCACCCTGCAACTGTCCCTTTCAACATGGTTGTTGTCCCCAGACTTTTCCCACACAGAAATGCAGAAGCCTCTAATGAATCGTACTCTCTGGAAATAGTGTCCTGGGAATCTGACTGTTCAAGGAGCTCCCAGGGGTTTCCATGCACACTAATGTTTGAAATCAAGTGCGCCAGAGGGACAGACAAGACGTAACTCAAGGAAACCCCTGCTCTCACGCAGTTTACAATCTAGTTCTAAGCTAGATTATGTTAACAAGAGGGTGGTGAAAAATTAAAGACAACACTCACTCACACAATGGAGCAAACATGTGCTATGTCAGTGGGGAACATGGGGAAGGGGTGGGTGGGAACTGGGACAAAGAATGGAGAAACGGTTCAAATGGGAGCTTCGGCCGGTTCATACAGAGCCATGTGTTTTCACAAGGAGAAGGCAGGAGCACCCTCCAGGAAAACCTGGTTTGTCCAACAGAACCACATGGTCTTCAAGGCAAGAAAGCCCTCCTTTGGCAGAGAGCCAGTGTGGATCCTATTCCCTCTGTGGTACAAGGTTCAGGTTGATACACACACACAAATGTTTAAGTAGATTTAGTGCTGACATTCTCATCAGTTACAACCAGTTTAATTCAATATAAAAATATCATCTTATGAGGCAATCAAGTCTATTCAAGTTTTCCTTAGCCTTCCAAGTGACAAAAGTCATTGGTTTAGAAGGATTTTGGAAATACATTTTTCAAACCAAAGTTTTGGCTTTATACTGAACCATAGTCTTAAGTCTATAAGTAACAATTCCATTTTATTACTGAAACTCTTTAAGAAAAGTCAACCCCCCACGAGCTGGCAAGAGGCACTGAATTGTAACAAGAAAGTGAAGAATCTTGGCTCTGGAGTAAGAAGGTTTGATCTCAGCCTGGTTCAGCCACCTGTGTTGCACTGGGCAAATTGCTCTCTCTAAGGCTCCCTGTTCCCCATATGTGCCTTAGGAATAAAAATTGTTCATCCTTTACGGAATTGTTATGAGAGTTAAAGAAGAAAATACATGTAAAACTCTAAGCATAGTGACTGGCATTTAATAATAATAACAAACTGTTGTATGGTATTTGTTAGATGCCATGTACTGTCATAAGCCTTTCTCATACATAAATTATATAATAAAGTTAAATAATTTACTGATGAGGAAAACAGTGGCACAGAGAATTTAAGTAGCCTGCCCAAGGCCACACGGTCACTAAGAGACAAGGCTAAAATTTGCTCTTAATACCTCTGCTGTGCTGCCTCAGTAGGCACTCAATGACTGTTAGCTCTTCCCATGAGGGTGCCATTAATAGAGATCCATGATTTTGAAATCTAGAAAACTCATTTTTTACTAAGTTTAACAAAATCTCAGTTGGTGGCAAAACATGATCTGAACTGACGCAAGGTTCTTTATAGTCTTTATTTATCCCTCTTGGTATTATCATGCCCACCTTGTGCTGAACAAATAGTAATCCATGGTCTGCGGCCCTGCTGAGGGTGCTATGGCACATGTAATATATCATCACATCAGTATTCTGAAAACCAGAAAATATCTGGGTTCTGAAATTCACCTGGCCCCAGGGGTTTTAAATAAGAGATTGTGGACTTCTTTTATTGTTATTTTATCTCAATCTTCTCACACTTCAAAATTTCTCCTAAAATACAATCTCAGAGAGAGAAATGCCACAAAATCACATTACAAATCACCGTTCTGGTAATATTCACTGTGTACCTCCTGATAACATCCAGAGTTGGGGTCATCTGACTTCTTGGGTCCAGGACGAAAAAGGTGCTTTAGTGCATATATACATTAAGATAACTATGTGGGTTTTAAAACAGTCATTATTTAATCTCTCCTGTTACAAACCATACTAATTCTCCCTTAAGTACATCTCAGCCTTCACGCTGAAGAGCCAAGTAGCCACGTACCTGCTGGATGCCGTAGGTCCAGCCCTGCCGGACTCGATCCCGGGCCCACACGTTATGAGCATTTTCCGCCAACTTGTCCACCATCGCTTCCTGAGACGGGGTGAGTTTGATAAAGCTCAGGTCCATTGGGGCAGGCTTGTATCCACTCGTCAGCTGGTAACTACAAAGCAAAGTAAAAGAAATACATAAGCGACCTTTTCATAAAAGTCATGGTTTAAAAATTCCTATAATAGTCTTTTTGTGGCTCCACCTAATTTCAACTGTTCCATAAAGCACAGTGGTAACCACTGGTAATGCACCAGTCAGTAAGCCTGGGCCCCTTTCACTTAAGCTAATAACTCGGTGGGTGGAAAGGCCACACGATCTTTATGTTTTCATTCTTACACCAATAAAACACAAATGAGACAACTTACCTATCTCTCAAATTTGAGGACTTATCATTGATTGTGTTCCTAATAATGGAGGTTTGTATAGTATAAATCAAAATATCGGTAATTGATTAAAACATTTAATGAATTTCTGTGCCTAAGCGCACATTTTTCTTCAACTTTTAAATGTTATATTAACATGTCTCATAAATCTGTGTATCCTTTCAGATACTAGCTGTTCATTATTCTATAGGGAAATTTTAATGCATTTATCAATTATTTCCCTATTGCCATTCCTAGTTACATAATTTAGGAAGCCTCTAGATAAGAAAGAGACTAGGAAATCTTAGGTATATAATCATCTAAAATATTAAGGCATGGATTTTAGGGAACTCTTACCAGGGACTATTTCCACACTCTGAGCTAGAGCGAGAAGATACCAAAACAAGTATAAGTTTTAATCTTTTGGAAGAAATATAAAACTGAAAATACAAAACTTTCAACACACACATATTAGGGGAATAATATCACCCTGCTATAGAGACACACACACACACACACACACACACACACACACACACACACACACTGTTGTCTCATTCTCTCAACTACAGAGACTGGCACAAAGCCTATTTTCCAGATGTTTCTCTCATTCTTCAGTCATTGGTGTACTCCCTATAATCAACTATGCCTTGAGGTCAGGATCTGTTTCTGATCCATTTTTCTAACTGCAATTATATTTAAAACAGTGCCTGGCAGACAGTAGCCTTTCACTCTACACTTTTTGAAATAATTAACTTTATTTACCAAATTATATAAAGAAACATGCATCTTCATCTCAAAGATTCTTCTTTTGTACAAATGAAGGAAAGAAAATTCAGCAGATAATTGTGCTGTTAAAAAAATAAATTTATGAGAACGTGAGAAACTGGTCTTTATGATAAAACTATAAGTAATCTTTCTTCTTCGAATCGTTCTGGGATATGGCTAACACGATTACAGGTAAGCTCCTTGACAGCAGGGGGTGTGCCCTTCCTGGCTGTCCCTAGGACCTAGACTACTGCCGGAAATGTGGTAGGCATTCAATAAACATTTGCTAAATGAATCGATGTATAACAGCAACAAATAATTATTTAAGGTTGAACACAGTTGACTTTACCTTAATTACTCCTATTTCATTATAAGACATCTTGCATTTTATAAAGGATTTATCTACAGACAGAATTTTCAGAAATGTTTTGTTTACGTAGATTAGGCTGGTCTGGTAATTTCAATAATTATAGCTAATTGCTGCCTTCTGTCATTCAATTTACATTCACAAGCTAAACTTACAGACATGAAATTTTGTTCTGTTTTAAATCAGAACTCTGCATGTTTGGGTAATTAAAAATATATTTTTCTTTTTTTTTTAAATAAAGAAGCCACATAGGATTTTTCAGCCGCTCATACAAATCACTATATTTTATAGAATTCTGATGTTTAAACAGATGAATCTGTAAACTGTAAGCACAGCTCATACGCAAGTTCTCATTTGGAAAATATTTTCTTCCAGAAAACGCTCCCAATACATGCAAATGCACCAATAGGTGATCAAGCTAGCACAGTCTAATTCCCAAGTTTAACATTATTTGCTGGAAGCAGAGTTAGGAGCAACGATAAAGAACTGTCTTTTGTACTTTCCCACCTTCCTATCTCTATGTCTCACTCGCCTCCTGACTTTCCCACAATCATCCAGCACACGGTAGCACAAGAGCACACAACTCTCCTTCTCTCATTTTCCGGGGGCCCTGATCCATCCCAGTTGTCATAGATGAGACACATATGACAAAGTTTTGAAATTAATCGATGAATAACTGATTAGAGCCTATGCTAACTTAATGAGGGATGTGTGCATTATAAAAGAAGAAAGAGCCTTCCTCTGGCAACCAATTCTAATGGTAGACTTTCCAGAAATACTTCATGTAGAATGAGGGGGTATTTTTGAAAGGTGGAGCGTGGGAAGGAGGTCCTTCCACATAAAAAATTTTAGATAAGTTCTACCAATGTGTAAAACAGGTAATATTGGCATAAGCATTTCTTGTTATTTTCTAAATTTTCCTCTTCCTATACAGAACATCTACTAGAGTTGCTTTAATTTGTGTTTGGAATGAAAACCCACACACAGAGATGCATTTGCATCTGCTTATTTGAAAGAGCACAATAATTAGTTCGTGCTCATTTTCAGGTGTAAACTACAATTTATTTTACTTGCTTTTCTTCATAATCCTGTACAAGAAAGGATTTGAAGCTTAAAGTGGTTTTTCAAATGGCTACTAATCCCATCCAAATTAAAGTTACCAACTCCCATTTCACCTGAACCTTATTTCCACACTGTTATACTTCAAATTATCTTCTACAGTAAAAACAAATATAAATATCTTTGAAATTCATAGACTTCAACATACTGTATTTGATAAAAATGCAAACATTATGAATGCTTTAACCAATATGAATTAGTGGTATCAACAATGATTTATAAAATCATTTTTCTGTTTGTAGGACATGTTGACAAAGTAAAAAATCAAATCATTACATCAAAATAAGATGTTTTAAAAAATATAAATGTACTTTGGCAAATGATATCCATTTCATCTTTTTGATGCAATTTAATTAGGTACATATAAATCAATCAATTGCTAATATGAACTATTATCTTTTTGTATTTGAAAAAAACAAAGAACAAAGCTTTAAAATACAATGTGATTGATATGAATCTTGCAAGCTAAATGGTTTCAAGTAAAGTTTCAGATTGATATGCAGAAATTTAGAAGAAATAAAGGAAAGATTGCTATAACAATTTTCGGGAAGTAGAATTTCATAACACAAATAAGAGAAAAAAGTCATATTGTAACCATGGGTCCTCTAGGACCAGTTCAAGTGACCCCATCTCATCAACAGAGTAATTAAGAGTGATTTTTCAGGAACTGAGACCCTTTGTCCAGTTCTGCCCAGCTGAGCCCACCAACCCTTCAATTGGGCCTGTGCAAATATCTGATAAGTGAACTTTTTGATGTCAAAGGGCTGAAAACTCCACCCTCAGATCATGCTAACACCACCATTTTGTGAACATGCGTCCTATGAAGAGCTGTGAAGCTTGACCACACTTGGGCAGATCATCAATTACCTCACTTCTCCTTACCTCCAATCATCTATCTCCACACTTGAGACCACCCTGCCCTTCATCCCATAAAGTTTTCCCCAAGCTCTAGATCAGGGAGACAGATCTGAGAGCATATGCCTCCTGTCTCCTTGAAGAGGAATCTTGAAAATAAAGCTACTTTTCCCTTCCCAAAGGCTGTTGCCATAATAATTGGCTCTTTATACATAATGGGGGGCAAGCCCTTGCTTGGCAACAGTCATTAGTAATTATATTAATAAAAACTATGCATAGCTTGTATTAGAGACATCTATGTATGACATTCTACCTTCTCATGCTTTCTGGGAAAATCCTGCCGGAATCAGTCAATATATCCCTTTCTCTCCCAATCTATTTTTTTAGTAGGTATAGTTTTTACCTCCCTTACTTTAATAAGCAAAGTCTGTGTGCCATCAATCATCTTGGAAATTTAGCTTATGAGGAATATATATGGAATTAAACAAATACATTCAATACGTTCACTTTCCAAAGTATCAAAATTCTTTTGTAGTTATTAGGCCTTAGTTTTATTTTCACGTAATATACAATCCAATAAATTGTTTCTAAATAGCGAGATTAATACATTACATAAACTGTCTGGGCTTCAGTTTCCTTACAGTAAAATTTCTTTTTTAAATACCTCTTTGCCTGGGGAAAACAAAACTGGCAAACTGCCAATCTCATTTGCATCAAATTACCAAAGATGTAAACAAAAAATTGATAGTACTTGTTCCCATTGATGAATTGTCACATTGAGGAGCAATTCAGTTTTGTACTTCGTTCCCCGCTACCCACATTCTTCCTAAGCAGGTATTCTAAATGAGCCTTTGAGAAAAGTGCTCAGTATAATACGACTAAAGGGCCTGTTAAAGTGGTGCAACAAAAATATGGCAGGATACCAAAAACACTAAGCAGCAAGTCTTTTCATTTTTTCCAGCCTCTCTCACCTCTCAAGCTTACTTGTTTAATATGAACCAGGTTAAATGAAGCTTGGAAGGCATTCTGATGTGAAAGATGTGCAGTAAACATGAAAAGATTATGTCCAAGTTCAGTGGATGTTAGTTGTAAATTTCAAAACCAAATCAGTCCTTCAGTACCTTGGAACAAACAGGAAAATCTCAGATGACTGCACACCAGAGATATTAAGACCAAGTTTGACTGGAAGCACATCTACTAAAAATCACTACTAGCCCGACATTTTCACAGAAAGGATATAGAGAATATTCAAAACCCTTCTCCAGAAAACAAATAAGGAAGAATTAACTTCCGTGTAGAAATTAGAAAAGAAAACAACAGCGACACATTTCGTCTACTACTTCACATCTTTGTTTTGTTTTTAAATAAAAGCGTAATATGATGATGTGCTGTGCCACCCCTCCCCCCAATTCCTTGTTACTTCAAGGCCTTCCTCCAGCCCACAGTCCCTTTGAAACAAAACCAGGAGGTATCCACTGCCCCAAGAAAGGGTCATTTCAAGAGAGAGAGACCCAAAAAAAGCCATTCTTGGCTTTTAGATTTCTAAAATTGGCTTTGAAAGTTCATTGCAGAGACAAGAATCTTTAGAAACAGGCCTCCTGATATTAAAAGCTTTACTTTTGAATACCAAAAAGCAAGGTCCTCATGCCTTGGGACTTAAAGGAAGATCAAGTAGAGAGCCCCATCTCTCCAGCCCCAGTCAGGCTGACAGTTCCAGAGCCTAAAGAAGAGGAGAGGTAGAAGGCAGCCAGCATGCTCCACCCCTCGCCCAGGTGGAGAGCAGATAGATCCCAGAGCAGAGGTGAACTTCTGTCTTGCTTCCCAGATTGTACCAGGAAAGAGCCAGGTCCCAGAATCTCCCACACCCAACCCTGTGCATCACAGCTTCAGGAGAACAGATATGGCAACAAACCAAGTCTAGACTGACAGGCAAGCCGCCCTCCCCCCTCCAACAGACTTCATTCCCCAAGTTGTCAAAGAGAGCATCTTAGGTTTCCAGAACTTCCTAAAGAGTCCTGAATGAAGCAAAAAGAGTAGTGATCTGGAAGACTCACAGAGATGAGGAGGAGAGACCCACTGTGTGGACCCATAACCAAAGATCAGTCAGGAAAACATGCAGCCCATAACACGCCAGCAGAGAAGAATAAAGACAAGTGACAGAGACTCTCTTTGACCAAACCTGGGTCAGGCTCCTCTGTGTCCCCTTTCTGACTGGGCCTCTGATCTTGGGCTCCATCCTTTTTCCATTTAGCCCAGTTTTAGCAAGAATCTTGATGGATCAGTTTAGTGAAAATGCCCACCCATGAAATCAGATCATGTTCTTCATCCCATACCCTTGATATCTTATCACCCTGGTCTGCCTTCAGCAAAAATCCAATCGAGTCAGTTTTCTCAGAATCCCCCTTATTCTTGATGTTTCCTCTTAGCTATTTCCATCCACAGACCCCCATCCTGCCCCTTGGCTATAAACCCCGCTTGTCCTTGTATTCAGAATGGAGCCCAGTTCAATAGTGAGGTCTCTCTTCCCCTATTACACCAGTTCCTGAGTAAAATTTGCCTTTACAACTTTAACTTCTGTCCAGCTCTGGTTTTCTTTGGCATATAATTCAGTCCATGACAGCAAACTCAAATGAGAATGACCAAGGATCCAATGCCCCCTCTCCATCAGGTGAGTGTCCCAAATGTATGTAGCCCTGGGAGTAAGAGGGGGTAAACCTTGAATTCAAACTCAACAGCAAATATTCATTCGGTGGTAGCATGTTTCAGGCCCTGTTCTAGGAACCAATGATACATCATTGAGTAACATGGACAAACAATCCTTATCTTTAAGGAAATTATGTTCTGATGGGGACTCAGGGAGCAAACAAAATAAACGTAAAGTAACAGTATATTAGAAGATGCAAGTACTGTCGGGCAAAATAAAGTAGAAAAGGGGGCATGGGAGAAAGCATAATTTTAAATTCTAAAGAAGTTGAGGAAGACGACTGAGAAGATGACATTTGAATCGAAACTTAAAGGTGAGAAGAAACACAGAAACCGTTGATTTTAATTGAGTTTGCACTGAACACATTAGTATTAGGTTTCTGCTACCAAGCTGCATTCTGGCTGCAAGGCCCATTGGGTTTAAATATGAAATTAAGCCCAATCAGAGAAAATGAAGAACATTACATATTAGCACGTTTTTAAATTTGCAGTCTTTGAAATTTATTCACGATACATAAAAAGAGTGGATAAACTTTTTTTTCTTTCACAATCACAGTGCCCAGCCATTACAGAAAAAATCCAACTGTATGTGTAACACCATTTTCCAGGTAGGTAAATATTTACATAAACTGAATTGTGTACATGTGCTCGCATCTATATACACAGTATACACATGGGCCTGCACATTCAGCATCCATCTAAGCATTCATTTCAGAAAGGCATTTTAAATTTATATATACATACATGTATTCAGAATATCATTCTTAACCTTTTATCTGCCCCTGTATGCCCCAAGATGCCCAGCTGCCACTTACCTCTCCATTTCCCATCACTACCAGTGGCTTCACGGCATTAGGGGTAAGAAGGTGGTGGAAGGAGGAGGGAATTTAGCAGTAATTTGAAAAGCCTCTCAGACGATTCTAATATGCTTTTTCAAAACTCAACACTACCTCTTACTTCCCAGGAATATATACAGGCAACCAGTTTCTGACCAACTAGGTTTAGTGTTGATTTAATAACAGATAAGTGATAAAGAAAAGTTTAAATAAACGGCATTGATATTCACACAAGGATTTTATTTTCATTTAAACCTATAGATTTCTTTTAAAACCTCAATTACTCAGGCACATTAGATATTGGGGATCACGAGCTCTGGGAATGGATTCCTCTTCTGTTGCATTTTTCTTTATTCCTATAGCAAATGAACTCTATGCTCATCAACTCACGCACTGGATCAAGAGTCTAATTTTACAATAAATGTAGGAAGATTTCTGAATTTAAGAATAGACGATACTGTGTTGTACCTTTCAGTTTCATGCTTGTTTTGAGAGAAGGAAGAGGAGGTGGAACAGGCAGAAAAGGAGAACAGAACTACGACAAATCACACATTCTACTAACGTCCTCAAGGATTTTGTGGGTTTTGTTACAGATACTCTCCATTGCATTCTTCATCTCATTTATTGAATTCTTCAGCTCCAGTATTTCTGTTTGGTTCTTTTATATAATTTCAATCTCTGGTAAAGAAATCCTTCTGTTCATTAATTTCATTCCTGATTTCATTGAATTGTCTTTCCGAGTTTTCTGGTAGCTCATTGAGTTTCTTACTAAGAGCTATTTTGAATTCTTTATCAGTTAGATAGTAATATTCTGTGCCTTTGAGCTCAGCTGCTGGTTTGATATTACTTGTATGTTTCATATTACTTGTAACTATGTATTTCTGCTGCCACATTGAAGTAGCAGACATCTCCTCAGAAAAGCTTCTCTGTCTTCGCTGCTTCTTATAATTCACCAGCCTGCCTATTAGAAACCTCTCTTTTGTTTTCCAGAAGATGACACTATATCTCCCTTGTGGTTTCTTCCTAGCCAACTGACCTTGGTCTGTTTTCTGAGCCTGCTACTCCCTGTTTACCAAAGCTTGCTCTCTCAGATGCACTCCAGATCATGAATAAGGAGCTGGCAGAGAGTCGCGGGGGAGATGTGGGTTTAGCACTTGGTGAGTTGGGGGTGCCCATGGACCAGCAGGGAGATCCCTGGGGGTGGCTATCACAGAGGCTCATTCATGCACTTTCTGCTGAATGCAATCACTTCAAGGCCTTTGAAATTCTTATCTGCCTCTTTCCCAATATTCTCCCTCCCTCCAGTCGCAGAGCTCCCACCTTAGAAGTGCTGGTGGAGAGTAATGGGTTTCTCCAGCTGCATCCCACCCAGCTGGAGTAGCTGGGCCCTCCATCACTGTCCTCCAAGTTCCCTGCGGGAGAGGCAGCCTCCGCCAGATCCTTCAGCGTGATTAGCATCTTCTTGGGGGTGGGATGGCGCTCAGAAAGTTTCTCTTACAGCCTCCGCTGCAACCAAACTCATATTTTTCATTTCCCTTTTTTTTTTTCCTTTGGGAGGGCTGGACTTTGCAAGTTCTCTCTCGTGGGTGAATGCCTGCCCAATTCAGCACTCCCCAGATTCTTTCCCAACAGCCACAAGAGGGGTTCAGGACATCTTGCTGGCTCTGCTGGGTCCACAGCCCTTATGGGGTGTGTCTACCTTCTACCCACTGCACTGGTGGGCGAGATTCCTCTTGGGTCCCTTGGAGGAAGGTGAAAAGTCTGGAAAACCCCGCAAAGGTGCTCTTGTTCATATATGGGCATCTAATTTGTTGACTAAAAGGGTGATACAAAAGAGAAATGTATGCAGCCATGTCGCTGATGTCACTCCTGAACCAGTTTTGTTAGAAACTGGGGGCATTGCTGTAAACAAAGCCCCGGCCCCTTGTTGAGTACGTATTTCAGTTTAGGAGACAGAGAGCTGAACATCAGGTACAGAAGTGCAACTTTAAAAAAAAGCAGGGTAAAGAAATGACCAGTGCATTATAGATAGGATGCTTAGGGAAGACCTCTAGAGGAGTTTATATTTTAGCAAAGACTTAAATGAAATGAGGGTTCTTTTGTGGTTTGTGTTTTTTCTGATTAAAAAAAACAATCCTTCCCCACCTCATGGTCATGAAGATATTCCAGTCGCTTGTCTTCAGAAAGTTTTTTGTTTTGTGTAATTAGCTCTTGAATTAACCTGCAAATCTTCATATATAGTGCAAGGTAAAGACCTAACTTTTTTTTTCTATTTTGCTAATCAGTTATTTGAATACCATTGATTGAAGATTGCATCTTCCCACTTATGGAATAACCTTTCACATATGTCAAATTTCGGTATACTTGGAGGCTTTCTCTGTCTCAATTTGTCTATCCCAATACCATTATAACACTGCCTTAATTACCACAGCTTTATTCTAAGTCTTGATATCTGAAAAAGCTTGTTGATCTTCATTTGCAAAAAACTTCTGGCTATTCTTGGGCCTTTGCAATTCCATATACATTTTAGAATAAGTTTATCAAACTGCTGAAAACCTCTGCTGGTGGAATGACTAGAATAATGTTGATTTTAAGATTGAGGAGGGGCCAGCCCCTTGGCCAAGTGGTTAAGTTTGTACGCTCAGCTTCAGTGGCCTGGGGTTCACTGGTTTGGATCCTGGGCAGGGACATACACACAGCTCATCAAGCCATGCTGTGGCAGCATCCTACATAGAACTAGAATGACCTACAACTAGGATATACAACTACTTACTGGGGCTTTGGGGAGAAAAAAAAACAAAAGAGAGAAAGATTGGCAACAGATGTTAGCTCAGGGCCAATCTTCCTCCCCAAAAAGCATACTTAAAAATAAAAAGATTGGGGAGAAATGATATATTTGTCTTATCATCCATGAACATGATCTATCTCTATTTATTTAGATATTCTTTGAATCAAAGTTAAACATTTTGTCCACAGAAGTCTCTTGCCTCTTTTGTTAGATTTATTCCTAAGTTTCTTAACTGTCTTAGGAATTAGGGATTTCTTTTTTCCTTTCCTTTTTTTAAATTTGCATTTATAAATGCTACCTAAATAGTATTTTCAGAGATACTGACCTAGCAATATTGCTGAACTTATTGTTAATAAATAACTCTGTAAATTCTACTGAGTTTTCTATATAACAATATTAGCTGTTTTTGATGACTTTCTTCCTTTCCAATACTCATACTTTTTTTCATGTCTCATTGCATTGGCTATGTTGAATACATCAGGTAATAGTGGCTTACATTGTCTCATTCCTGAATCTTAACAGGAAAACTTCTGTGTTTTAAGTTATAGATTATTGGCTGCTGTTGGCATTTTGACAGGTTAAAAAGGTTCTATCAGATTATTGCTTGCTGAGAGTTCATGTGCTTATCAGTAAAACATTTTCTGAAATATTTTATTTTGAAATGCATTAGGATGATCATATGAATTTTCTCCTTTACTTTATTAGGGGTTAACGTAACAAATACTTTTTCTGATGTTAACCCATCCCTTCATTACTGGAATAAACTCAGCTTGGTCATAATATACTTTCTTTATAAACTGCTAAGTTTGCTAATATTTTACTTAGCATTTTCACATCTGTGCCCAGAAGTGAAACTGGACTATAATTTCCCTTTCTCATACTGCCCTGATCTGGGCTTTGGTTTCAAGGTTATTTTATTATCAGAAAATAAGCTGTAAAGTACTGCTTCTTTTTCATTTGAGACAATCTGTTCTCAAATATTTGGTAGAAATCAATGGAAAAGTTGTTTGGGATGTGGGTGTGTGTGTGTGTGTGTGTTAAATTATTAATTTAATTCCTTTAGAAGTTATAGCTCTACTAACATTTTCTTTCCTCTTGGGTCAGTTTTGATATTATTCTACACAACTGTCCATATTATTTAACTATTGAAAATTTTGGCAGAAATTTATTAGATTTTGCTATCTCTTCTGAAAATATCTAAAATTGCTAAAAGAAATATTTCTTTTTTCCTTTATCAATCTTTTCAGGGTTTTCTTTCCTGCTTATTTAGCTTTTAAAACATGCTTTCTCCAAGTATTTCTTTATACATGCAAACCATATGTTTTGATATGAAGTCTTTTCCTTTTCCATTCTTGTGTTTTTAAATTTCCATGTTGATATGTTTGATCCATAAGCTATTTAGAACCATGTTTTAAAATTTATAAATATGTCATGGCTTTACAGGATTTTTTTGCTACTACTATTACTCCTGGTGGTTCAGTGAATATGATCTTTATGACATCAATGTCCTCAGGTAGTAAAGGATGTTACATTTTATAAATGTTCCACGTGTGCAGTGTTCTATATATATCAACGTTTCAATTTGCATGTAATTAAATTTTTATTAATCTTTGTTAACATTTGTCTGTTATAGTTTCTGAGAGTTGTATTATTATTATGATTGTACATTTGTCTACTTACTTTTGAAAATCTATTAATATTTTGCTGTTGGAAGCTGTTTTATTTGGTGCATAAATGAGTATTTACAGCAAAATGCTTGTTTTCTTGATCCTTCTACAGTGACTTTCTTTTCTTAATTTTGTTCTCTGAGTTATTTTGTCTCACACAGGACAACTGATAAAAAGGAAACTGCATCAGTTTCCTTTTGAGTAATATTTCTTATTGCATTGTGTTCTAATTTTTTTCAACGTTTCTGTTCTGGATTTCTTGATGTGTCTTCAATAGCTGGGTTTTATTTTTCTGAGGTGTGTACAACATGAGCTATCTTTTTTAATCCAATCTGACAATCTCTGTACCTTACCTGGAGAATTTAATCCATTTACTTTTACTGTGATTAATGATATATTTGGATTCACATCTATCATGATATTTTTTATTTTAAAAAATAACTATTTTTGATTCAAAAGAATATCCTTTAAAGCATTATAATAAAATGAACTCCATTAATCCACCACCACATTAAGAATTAGAACATTACCAGCACCATTATATCTATTTGGATGCTCCTCCCCATCCCACACCCTTTCCTATACTCCATCCCAAAGACAGTTACTATCTAGAATTATTATTCTACTGCTTAAAAAATAGGCTTATCAAATAAGCAGACAGTCCTAAAGATATGTGCACATGTGTGTATATTATTTTTTTTTAGTTTTAATTGTCTTTGATCCTCAAAAAAGAGTGCTATACTTTATATAACTTGTGGGATATGTTTTTATCCATCCTTGACATTATTTTCTAGGTTCATCTATGTTGTCATTTATAACTATACTTCATTAATTTTAGTATGTGACTATATCCAACTTACTCCATCTTCATACTGAATAATATTCCTCCCACTCTTTCTGATCTCTCCCTTATTTTATATAATTACAAATAATATTGCTATGAACTCTAGCTTTCATGTTTGTTGGTGTGGACTTTCTAGGGCATATCTCTAGAAGTGAAACTGCTGGGTAACAAGGTGTGCGAATGTTTAATTTTACACAATGATTCCAAATTGCTTTAAAAATGGTTGTAAAAACACTCCAACCATTTAGACTTGGGCTGATCTGCATCCACATCAATACTTGTTATTATCAAATTCCTTAATTTTTGCCAATAGAGTAAGAATAAAATAGTATCTCATGGCAAATTTAGATATAGTATAGACTGTCAGCAGTCTATACTGTTTTCATTTAATGAGTACAGTTTTCATTTAATGACCTCACCTTTTTCATTTCTCCACTTATTCTCCAGTAATGCATAGTAACTGAGAGCAACACAAACAAAAAGCATCAGTATAAAGACTAAGGAAGGCAGAAGACCTTAATTCCTCCATGAGAATAACTTATTGTAAACCCTGTGCCCTATCTATCTATCTATCTATCTATCTTAGATTTAGAGAACAGAATTGAGATAGTTACCATAAAAACATATATTAACCCATTTGTTTCAACAGAAATAAGAAGCCAGATTTTTTCTGACAAGAGATAATGCTGTTTAAACTGATTCTTTTGACAAGTGAAAACTCGCTTTACCAAGAAGGTTTCATAGCAGATGAATTCCACAGATTGAATAAGCTAAATTCTGACTAAAGTTGCTTTTTTTTTAAGACTTTAATTTTTTAGAGCAAAATCAAGAAGAAGGTACAGGGAAATTTCATATACCCTGTGGCCCGCCCCCCTATACTCCCCCATTATCAACATTCCCCAGCACAGTAGCACCTTTGTTACAATTGATGAACCTATATCGACACATCATTATCATCCAAAGCCCATAGTTTACATTAGGGGTCACTCTTGGTGTTATACATTCTATGGGTTTGGAAAAACGTGTAACGACATGTATCCACCATTATAGTGTCATACAGAGTATTTTCACTGCTCTAAAAATCCTCTGTTCTCCACGCATTCATCCCTCTCTTTGCCCCCCAAACCCTGGCAACCACTGGCCTTTCTACTGTCTCCATAGTGTTGCCTTTTCCAGAATGTCATATACGTGGAATCATCCAGGATGTAGCCTTTTCAGATTGACTACTTTACTCTAAGGTTTTGATGAAATACACACTTACATAGCACACGACAAAAATAATTTACTAAATATATTATGCTGGCAAAGGTAACTTGCAATTACATTTCCACCTCCTTATCCCTGTGTACACCAGGTTAAATAAGGTATCTCTAAGTGAAAGAGTAACAGATGTAACTAGTTTTGTTGTTGTTGTTTTTAGTCTTAATAATGCCTTTATGATAGACTTTCCAAAAAACTGAGTTACTTAAATGAGAGGATAATAAATTCTTTGACAAACAAGGTAGTTTCCAATCTTTTGCTTTTAAGAAACTGAACAAGGACATGATTGAATTGTCACACGATAGATCATTAAACATGTTTTTTAATGATGAATGACTATGAAGTTTGGTTCACTGAACTGAGTGATTTTTTTAATAATAAAATTATTTACTTATGTGAACAAAATATGTAACGGACCCTGCAACTTGTCTCTACGACAATAAATAATATTTATACATGGCTATACCATATGATCCTAAAAAGAATAGCTGAATCTATTTCATTATGAGCTATTTTCAGTAAAATCTTACATTTTATATTGAACTTTATCAAAAATTAATTTATGTTGTTTTGAACACGTGTAAACTAAAAATAATTATAACTCAGAAGACAAATTTTAATACTTAGTGACTATGATCGTAGAAAATGCAAAAAATTAAAAATTCAATTTAGATACATATTTGTTTATAAAGAAGTATGATTGAACAATAAAAATATATTGTAATTGGGTAATAGTGCATATGGGAAATGGATTAGAAACACAATTCAAAAGGAAAAACAAAATGATTTGAAATTCCCTATTATCAACATCCTTTACATGCAGCTTTTAAATAGATGATGGTACATATATAATCATTGTGAATCTTTTATTAGATGCACAAAAAATTGGCATAAAAGTGTCATTTCAAAATGTAAATATGGGAAATATGACATAAATGGCATTCTTTGGAACTATTTAGACTTAAAAAGAAATTTAGAACCTAAAAATGTGTGAGGTAATAATATAGCTTTTTATAAATTTTTTAATTTAAATTAATGGGGCAACTGAGTAAAACTGTGTTGAACTGGAGGACTTGCTTGAACCCGCATTTGCACAGCAAGCGTACGATTTCTATTTTGATTTTACGTTTCTCTGGGGAACCCGAGGCCTGGGGTGACTGATGAAGATGACGAGGTGGCTACTTTGTTTTTATTTCCATGACATTACTTAACATATTTCCAGGCCTACTATTTATCATGCATGGGCCTCAGCAAAGTGGCTTGAATACTTAAATTAAAAAATGAAGAAAAAATAACAACATGAAACAGTTATCATTTGTTGAGCGCTTACTCATTTAATACCTAAAACTTCCCTATGAAGGGACTATCAATACCTGTGAACACATGAGAAGGCGGAGGTTTTAAGAAATTAAACAGGACCACAGACAGAGGTGGCAGCACAGCATGCAAACTCGCCAACATTGCATTAAGTGCCTCAGTTTTCTCCCCTTAAAATGGGGATAATAATACCAACCTCATAACCATTCCTAAAATATTTTCTTTTAAAAGCAAATAAAATTATATTTTTTTGGTGGAAAGCCATACATATCAGTTAGGAATATGAGCACACGTGTTCACATACACACGCGCACACACACACACACAGAGGGAAAATAACACACTTTTTATAGCATACTCCCAAAGATTTTCTGACCTTTGTTTCCTCTCTGGACAAAGTGATAGAGACTCTTGTTGCACCACAGACTTGATGTAGCCCCTTGTGTAACATAGAAAGTTTCCATTTGGAATCTGCATTTTATAGCGTAAGTGTAAGCCAGGCATCTAGGTCTCCATCAAGAGTAATTTGGGTGCACTAACCAGTGCATAGACTATTTAATATTGCTAAGACGTTCAACTTACTTCTTGGGTAGCTTCATTTTCTTCACCTTTTCTTCAGCATGTTCATCTGATATACCCACATGACATCCTAATGCCAACAACGTCCTGGAAAACAAAACCAGAGATCAGCGGCAACCATTCCTTCCCTGTGTCCAGAATAACCCAACAGAATAGCAGTTGGGCATAAGGTCTAACAGGCCAGCTTGAAAGCAGAGCAGAAGCCTTTTGTTTTTAAAGCAAAAGGAAAGCATTTATTTATAAGTTACTTACTTTTGAGTAATGAGTAAGACATTGAAAATTGAAATGGCACAAAAAAGGAATACATTGAAAAGGAAGTCTCCTTCAAGCCCTTTCTTCCCCTAAAGGCACTGATTGCTACCAATTCTTGAATGTCCTGCTGGAGTCTATACATGTTCTAAAGCAGCTATGTGTGTGCGTGTGTGTGTGTGTGCGTGCTGTTTTGTTTCCCTTTTATGCAATGGGTATATACAAGAGACAGTTCTCTGCAATTTGCTATCTTGACTTGACAATATAACCTTGATATACTGCCCTTCATATAAAACTGGGTTATTTTCAACAACTCTGAAGTGTTCCATTAGTTGGATGTGTCACAGTGTTTTACCCAATTTTCTGTTTCTAGTCTTTTGTTATTACAAACAATGCCACAATGAATAACCTCATAAATTTAACACATGTACTATATCCTTCATCTGTAGGATAAATTCCTACACGTGATATTACTGGGTCACAGGGTCTGTACATTTTAGAATTTGAGAAATATTGTCAAATGTCTGTAGAGCTGATAATAATTCACATTCCCACCAGCAACGCATGACACTGCCTGTTTCCAGTACCTTTTCCAGCACAGTTATCAAACTGCTTGACCTTTGTTGATTAATAGTTTAAAAGGTATCTCATTATAATTTTAATTTGAATTTTTCTTAATACAAGAGCATTTAAGCGCCTTTTCAGATGCTGAAGAGATATGTGTACTTCCTTTATTCTGTGAAAATAGTGTTCACTTTTCTATTAGAGTTGGTTTTCGTTGATGTATTTAGAAGCTCTTCAAATGTCTGAGACATGAGCTGCAAATACTTTTCTCTAGTTTTGTCTCTTCTCTAGTTGTTTGTCTTTTTACTTTCTTTATGGTGTTCTGTCTATGCAGAGTTTTAAATTTGTTTTATAACGCTGAACTTTTCCATCTTTTTTTAGGGCTTATGGGCTTTACGTGGTACTTAGAAAGAGATTCCTTGCTCATAAAGTCACTTGAAGGACAATGTCCCTGCTTTTGTAGGGGGCGGGGGAGACTATATGGTTTAAGTAGGGATTTCAATTTGTATTTCAAGATGTATACCCAGTTCTCCACAAAATCTTTACTGAATAATCCATCTTTTACCACTGATTTGAAATGCTCCCTTTATCATATATTAAATTTCCTAAATGTTTTTTTGAAATCGTCTTCTGGACTTTCTTATCTAGAAAAGTCTCATTTTCACATGACATATCGGGGTCCCAATTTGCCAGGAACTGTTTACCCATTTCTTAGATATCCTAGATTTCTTTCTCCACTGAATGACCATTTGTTGATTTTCCCAAGAAAGATCCTTACCATTCACATTTAGAATTTAACCTTGAAAGTCCTCCAGGCTTATATAGAACTGGCCTTTAGTACCCATGACAATGAGTGCTTTCTCCTATCTTGATAGAATAAGATATAACAGCATATCTTTTTTGGACTGCAGAATTTCTAAAGTCTGGTCAGTTCCAGTTGGGATGTAGCAAGGATTTAAAATCAATCTATGCTTATCCTCCACAACATTTTAAAAATGAAAATCTGGAGAGATATATAGATATATCATAGATATACACACACACAAGTATGTATATACATACAATAAGTATGTACATACACACAAACACACACACACACTGTTGAAAAGTGAAATTTTAGATTATATACAGCAAAATTAAGATGACTCCATAAAATTACCCTTTGAGTGTTAAACTGCAAAACTGGATAGAGCAAGAACTGACTGAAGTTATAAAATTATCTAAACAAAGAATGTGCCAATTAAAATGAGATTGGTCAGCAATCGAAGAATAGAAAATTGACTGACAGAACAAATACAGGTTATACTTATTCAAACACTGGCCAGGGGAAAGGAAGCCTTTTGCCATCCTTCTCCATCCATTCATTTCTCTATTCAGTAAACATCTGTTGAATGCCACTGTGTGCCAGGCCTGCACTAAGTTCTGGGAATAAGCCCACAGGCTAGTGAGGACCACAGACAATAGTTAATTATGATATAGTGTCCTGTGTGCAATGAGATATGTATAGGGTTATGCAAGTATCAAGGAGGCTACCAAACCCAGCTCTGACAGTACTCAAAGGGTGACAATAATATTAGGATTTGTCTTAACTTCAGGCAATTAAATTTTTGAGTACATGCCCACCAAGAAATCCCCTGATTATCATGCATAGAGAACCCTGAATAATACACTGAGTGATGACCTTGCAGGCCGTACTGAGGGAGTCACACTTATGTGGATGGATTAGGAGTCACTGAAGGTTGTGCTCAGAATGGCATAAGGTAAGAAGTCATCAGGTCGGAAATGTACTTTTTAAAGGTTTATTTCTTATTATTTTAGTAAATTGATAGAATTGTATGACCATCACTACAATCCAGTTTTAGAATATTTCCGTCAACCCACCAGGTCCCTCATGCCTATTTGCAGTCATTCCTCACTCCTACCCCCAAGCAACCACTGATCTGCTTTCTGTCTCTATAGACTTGCCTTTTCTGGACATTTCATATAAAGAGAATCAAACAATATGGAGTCTTTTGTGTCAGGCTTCTTTGACTTAGCATAACGTGTATTAGGTTTATCCGTGTTGTAGTGGGTATCAGCAGTTTATTTCCTTTTATTGATGTATAGTATCCTGTTGTATGGCTATATCACATTTTGTTTATCCAGTCATTAGTTGATGAACATTTTTGCAGTTTCCAGTTTTTGGCCTTTATGTATCATGCTTCTATGAGCATGCTTCTGTGAACATTCATGTACAAGTATTTGCATGGACATCTGCTTTCATTTCTCTTAGGTAGATATGTAGGAGCAGAATTGCTAGGTTGTATGGTAAATTTATGCCTAACCTTTTAAGAAACTGCCAAACTGTTTTCCAACATGGCAGGACCATTTTACATTCCCACCAGTAATACATGTAGGTTTCAGTTTTTCTACAGCTGCACCAATACTGAGTATGTCATCTTTTAGATTACAGCCATTCTAGTGTGTGTAGTGGTATCTCTGTGTGGTTTAATTTGCATTTTCCTAACGATTATGATGTTGAGCATCTTTTAATGCATTTATTAGCCATTCATATATCTACTTTGGCAAAATATATGCTCAAGTGTTTTGTCCATTTTTTAAGTGGGCTATATCTATTCTTATTATTGGGTTGTAAGAGTTTCTTATACATTCCAATTTACTACAAATCCTACTAACACAAGCTTAGATCATTCATAAATATCTTCTCCCAGTCTGTGACTTGTCTCTTCAGTTTCTTCACAGGGTTTTCTTGTAGTGCAAAAGGCCTAATTTTTGATGAGGTCCAATTTATTGATTTTGTTTTCTTTTACGGCTAATGATTTTGGTATTATATCTAAGAACTCTATGCCTAACCCAAGGAGGTTTTAAATGAGAGCAACAGATCATTTTAGAAATCTATTTAGCAATGCTGTCAACAACACCAAGTTTTTGGAATAAAACCTCTTTCGTCTCTATATTATCTTTATTAAAACCATTTTATTTGATTTACCACTGTTTAACTCACTTGTTTAAAGTTTTAAAAAGTCTGCTGAAGGATGGGGAAAGAGGAGCGCACTACAAAATCTGAACTGAGACGCCTGTGCAGAGGCTAGATGTTCTGAGCTGTGGTAGAAAAGAACAGAATAGGGAAGTACAAAAGGATCAGCTGAGGGTGGGTTCTCTGTCCTTTTATTCTTGTTTTTTCCACACTAACTCGCACATGCATTCGGTAAATATTTACTCCTAGATTAAGCAGCAGGAATTGCTTAAGGTGGCATTTTAGTACTTAAAGTTTATAGCCACAGAAAAGAAGAGTAAACAGACTGGGACAAAGCCCAAGAGACAACATGAGGCACCCTGTAGATGACAAGCATTGGTGTGTGAACACCCGGTTAGAGACTGAGCTTTATCATTTATTCATTCATTCATTTGACGCATGTGTACTGAGCTCTATGTAAAGTTTGAAAAGTGGCGAATAAGATCAAGTGAGAGGCCAGCCCTCAAGAAACCTAGGGTCTGGTGGAGTAGACAGGGCATCATGTGATTACACGGAAGTTTCTATGCTGAGAGATACAGAAGGGATGAGTGCCTACAGAAGGAGGCCTTCTTGAGTCAAGGAGCTCAGCAAGCGCTTCCCTAAGAAGAAGTGACCTGAGATGTAAAGGATGAGAACAGGGCACCGACGGGAGCATTCCAGGAAGAGGACATATAGAAGGCTCTGTGGTGGAAAGGAACGTGCAAACAGGAGGGCAAAACAAAGACTAGAGTGACAGCAGGCAAGAAAACAAGAGCAGCCTCCATACGATGAGGCTGGTCAGAGTGGAAGCTGGATCTTGTCAGACCTTTAGGCAAATAAAGACACTGTCTTTATCTTAAGAGCACTGAAAAGCCATTAAAAGAATTTAAGTAGGAAGAATGGCATGGTCACCTAATTGTTTGAAAAAGATCAGCTGGCTATGAAGTATGGAATGGCTAAGGGAGGAGCTAGGGTGTATTTCACTGGATCTGTTGGGAGATATTACAGCCAGGTGGGAATAAAGGTAGTTTAGCTAGGGTGGTAAAGGGTGCTGGTAGTGTTGGAGGTGATGGTGTGGTAATAACATCTCTGCAATGGAAGAAAGGAAAGGAGTAGATAGGTTAAAAGATGATTAGAAAGGCTTGGGTGAGGGAAAAAGAAGTGTCAAGGATGACTGAGCTATCTGGTTTGTGTTTTAGGGGGCACCTGACAATCTAAGAGAAAGAACACTGAAAAATGCCTGAGATCGGAGGGGATAAAAAAATCACAAAGTTTGAGGCACATTGCAACATCCATGCAACTTGGAATCTGAGTAAATATGTGCTGGATACCATGCTAGAACTCAGTATATGATGGTGAATTAAAAAAAAAAATCATAGCGCCTGCCTTCATGGAGCTGAACGTCTAACAAGAAAGGCAAATATTAACCTCAGACAGTAACATTAAAAATTGTAGTGAGAGCTATAAAAATATTCTAAGGTGCTATGAGAGGAAGAGATGGGGAAGGTCTCTTCAAGAAAGTAACATTTAAGCAGAAAACTAAGGGTGAGTAGGGAGAAGCCTGTCTAAGAGTAAGGCAAAGAACTCTCCAGGCAAAGGGAACAGCATATGTGAGGCAGTAAACAGTTTAACTCATGGAAGGGAAGACACCATGGGGCTGGAACATTGTGAACAAGGGCAGGAGTGATGCAAAATATTCTGAGAAATGGGAGGTGTCAGATCATCTTGGGCTTGCACAGACTCTTGAGGATATCAGATTTTTTTAGCTGCAATGGGAAGCCACAGCACAGTTTTAAGCAACATGTGTATGAATGCATATGTGTGTGTGCATAAACTCTGGCTGCTGTGTACAGAATGAATCAGAAGAAGGCAAGTGGGGAGGACCAGTTACGAGAATACTATGGTAGTCAAGGTGACACAAGATGGTGGCTTGGATCAGGATGACTACTGTGGAAATGGGGGAAGGGGACAGATCAGAGATATACTTGGGAGGACTTGGTGATGGGCTGGATGTAGGGATAAAACAAAAGGAAGAGTCAAGGATGATTCCTAGATTTCTGGCCTGAGCAGAAAGATGAATGAGGGTACCATTCACAGGTGATGTAAGGCTGCGGGTCAAGGTGCCTCAGATGCATCCAGGGGAAATATCAGCTGAGGAATGGGACACACACTTCTGTTGCTCAGAGCATATGTCTGGGGGAGAGATGATGTACATTTGGGGAGCTCTCAGCACTTGTGTGCTATTTAAGTTATGAGTGTGATGAGAATACCGCCCAAGAGTTTGCATGGTGAAAAGAAAGGGCCCAGGATCAAACATAAAGCATCACAACATTTAGAGATTGGGAAAATCATTGCCAGCAAGAGACCGAAAAAAAGAAGGTACAGAGACAGGAGGAGAACCTGCTCTTTTAGACAAAAATCATGCCTCTCCCCTGAACAGCCATTTTTCTCCCTTCTGTATTGCCCTCTTCACTGTCCCTGTGTCCTTATCCCTCACCCCACTCCCCCACATATGTATATAAACACATCACATTTCCTAAAAATAATTTTAAGGTAAACAAACTACTTGACCAGAAGAAAAATATTGTTGCGGTCTCACTACATTTTGTTAACTTTCAAAGAAAAATTGTATGAAAGTACATTATACGTTGATTAAAAATCATTGTAACATTCATTTCCTAAACTTGAGCCATTTATTCAGAAATTAAGATCTGGAACTGGGAAAATATTGTATGGACTGAAAACTAACTCAGAAACTAAAACTTTCGTAACACCGTTTAAAGTGGGAGGACAGCTGACAGGCATGCTGTCACAAGCTGTGCTGTTCTGAAAGGCGGCGTCAGAATTTCGCAGTCTGTAAATACACAGATGACCGTTCAAATCTGAAGTTGTCTTTGCAAACAATTTACATAATGGAAGAAAATCATAGAGAAAGTATCGAAAATTCACATTCACATTCATCACTCCTCTACCCAAAATAAGGGATATTCTGAAACAATCTTTTGCTTATTTGTTATTTGGCACTCCTCAGGACTTACATGACTAAAGCTGTTAATCCCTTCCATGAGATATGTATATCTAAATTCCAAAATATATATATATTTAACTTAACTTTTCTACAGTGCTTCCTCTATCAGACATGTAGTGCTAACGGCTTCCTCAGTATTATATCATTTAGTCCCCACAACAATTCCATGAAGTAGATACATCATGATCCCCATTTTACTGATGGAAGAAAATCTACGATTCCTTTTGGAGGAGGAAACAAGTCCTTGCATCAGACCATCCATCTCCGGACCCTGTGTGCTCACCTACCCTGCTCTGGAGCCTGCCAACTAAATAGAATAAAAGAAACACAGAAAGAAAGGACTGTGATTTCTCTAAACTACTGGAAATGAGTATAGTGCAAATTTTGGAGAAGCAAGGGCTCTTTTTGCCCTAATTTAAATTTTAAAAAATAGGTGAAATCAGTTCATTGCAAAACCATAAAAAAAAAAAAAAAAAAAAACATAAGAATTAGCACATGAAAAGGGTTGTTAGCATTTACCATCCACAACAGCACCATGGGACAGTCAGCCTGATGATGACCCAAACCAGCCACCAGCCGCTGTTAGAATGAGATGCCGGGAATGAGCCGAGATGACACGCAGCAGTCAAAGGCCCAGTACACTGAATGCAAATACGGAGATTTGTACACTTCAGTGCTTCCGAAGATTTGCTCTTTGCAATAGCTGGCTTAGCTGTCAGTGCCTAAAATTAGGGGGAATGTACTGCAAATTTAACTAAATTATCTTAGACCATGACCTTTCAATAAACATTTTGTTGTAAAAGATGGGCAAATGATGAGCTGCTCTGAATTGCTAAGCTAAATGTGCAAGCCTCACATCAGGACCACAAAGGAAAAGGAGATTCTGGATCCAAGGTACACAGGTCACGGCAACGCAGTATGCATTCCCTACTCCAGGCAAGCTTTGGCATTTTTTACCTTTAGGAGTTTCTCAATTGACTTGATTCATAAACACTCTTTTTCCTTTTAAGTTACTAGTAGAACCTAAACTCATTCTATGCCCAATTTGTTTATTTCCATAGTGAAAATTACTACCACATCTTTCAAGAAATAGACCTGAACTCAAATCCTAGAATTTGAAACAGTGTTTAAGTTTATATTCTGGGTCCTGGGTTAAAATAGCTTCAGTGGAAATAACTCCCTATTCTTAACAAAACTGAAACAAACAAAAAGGGCAAAAGTATTGTTTCATACTTAATATATGTATTAGGATAAGTGACCTATTTGAACAAATCCAGTTCTATACGCCATCAAGGATGGAAAAAGACCAAAAGAAAAGTTATAATCTTGGGCTGGCTCGGTGGTGCAGCAATTAAGTTCACAAGCTCTGCTTCCATGGCCCGGGGTTCACCAGTTTGGATCCCGGGTGCAGACCTATGCACCGCTCATCAAGCCATGCTGTGGCAGGCGTCCCACATATAAAGAAGAGGAAGATGGGCGTGGATATTAGCTCAGGGCCAGGCTTCCTCAGCAAAAAGAGGAGGATTGGCAGCAGATGTTAGCTCAGGACTAATCTTCCTCAAAAAAAAAAAAAAAAACAAGACCAAACAAAAAGTTATAGTCTTTTCAAAAATATTTTCTGAACTTTTCTATATTAAAACTTGAAATTATTTCCCTTCCTTTATTTTATACCACCTCATTCTTTCATCTGCAATGGTTAGTGGCAAATTTCAGGAGAATAGTTGGCAGAGCCACTGAAAAGCAAATCTGCCTTTACAAGATGACATCAAATACTCTACAGTGGCTTTTCTCAAAGTGTGGTCCTCAGACAAACTGTCCCGAGGTACTCTCTGAAACAAGGATGCCATGGTTAAATCAGTTTGGAAACTCTCATAAATGGATTTCCCATCCCACTTCAGAGATTCACAGTACTAAAAATTTCATCAACAACAACAAAAACTTAATTATTTTAACTCAGCATCTCTTAAATATATTATATCAATGCTTCTCAAACTCTGTGGTAAAGGACCAGTTTTCTTTACTTTCCAGTCCATCATGGTTTGATTCTCTGATAAAATACAATAAAAATTATTAGAGGAAATTAAATTTTTAAAATAAAAGACATATAACATACAAGCCTACATTTTATAAATTTAGATTCAACAGACATGAAATTGCTCCTTTAAATTGGCATAAAAGTTTCTAAACACTTGTTCCTAATATCATTACTTATCTTGTCACAAATCAGTAGCAATTTGTGCCTGACCCGGTCCACGGCCCACGGTCCAAACTCTGAGCAGCACTGAATGGGATCACAGAACCCTTGTATTCCATATTACCCATGAACATCCGGGAACACTCTTTGGAAAACAGTTATATAGACACAAAGACAGAAAATAACACCGTCAAAGTCTAATTCCCCAGAAGTACTGATTCAATCTGCCTGTGCATCCTGAAAAATTCTAACTGGAATAAAAATCAGAGCTGAATTCGACTACATCAGAACTTTGTTTCTTTCAGATAAGGGAGATTGGAAAATAAGAAAAGTTAGGAAACTCACTTCAGGGTCTCAAGCGACATCTGTAAATTGTAGTTGCGTTCCTGCTCAGGCAGCTTGGAAAACTCCACCAGACACGGGTGTTGTCTCTTATTGTCATCTCTAACCTGAAACAGGACAGGAAATCGGCATATGATAGTCTCCAGTGTCCGACACCAGCAGTGGGAATCCAGTTTTTTGGTGCAAAGGGAAAGGGAAAAGCAAGAAGGAAAACTCAGCTCCCCACCCCAGCAAAGCTGCCTCTGTGATCCCCAGGCATGGTTCATGTTGAACTCAGGAGGAAAAGCTGGCTTATCTGGGCTCCCCGTTCCCATCTATTTGGCACATTCCTGGCCCCAGCCTCCACGCCTGCTCTACCCTATAGTCACATGCTCACTCCCTTCGTAACTTGCAGCATTGGCTTAAATCTTACTTTCTCAATAACGTTTATCCTGCCCACCTTCCCAATACGGCAATCTGCCCATCCATTCTTTTCTTTCCCTTTTGTTCCTGTGACAATTACCACCTGCCAACAGATTAGATCTTTATTTATTTGGTCATTATCTGTCTCTCTGAACTAGAACATAAAACCACGGAAACAGAGACTTAGTCTCTCTTGTTCTTTGATGTCTTCCCAGCACCTAGAACGTGCCCAGCATGTGGCAGGAACTCCGCACATGTTTTGTAAACTGAAATGAATTCTATGTAAGAAGGGTGTAGTGACGACTTAGTTTCAATGTGCAGTAATTTTTACTGCTGAGCCAAATGGATTAGAGACATCAATTAACAACATGACTGACTGACGGAAACTCTGTGAGGTGGTTCCAGCTGTTCATTTCACCCCCGTAAGTTACTTTCTGCTCTCACAAAGCACTCCAATATCTTAACAAAATCAGTTAGCATAATATAAGCGTTTTTCATATTAATCCTTGAAAGTGTGTATTAGCAATCAGATGAAACTAAGTTCAAGATTTTAGGGATGAATTAATGAGAAAGATGTTCTATATCCCTGCATTAGTAATTAGGTTTTTTATCTTCTTAGAGACCTAAATTACATAGGCATTACTGCCGAGGTGGCACCCAGATGACAGCCATATGCTGTCAGGGAACAAATTACTCCATGGGAATAATTACCATGTTCTACAAATGCCACATAAAAAGTATGCAAACACGGGCAAGAATTTTTTTTAAGACTTCCGAAGTCAAGTTAAAAGTAAGACATTTATTCTTTTCTTTCTGGTGATCATTACAAATGGATGGGGCTTATACAAAAGTATATATTATATATGCTTATTTCAATGTATAACCCTGGAAATGAAATCTAGCGTTACAAAATTTAACTCTGAATTCTAAACATAAAAGTAAAAGTGAATGTCTAAGTCCTAAATTAATCTATTCTCCATTTATGTAATTTCCTTCTCTTCCCGAAGCCAGAGAATAACTGACACCTCCACCCTCTTGGGTGTCCAAGCTAAAGCCAGAAATCTGCCCAGATTTCCTTCCCTCTCTTACCCAGATGCCATACTTGAATTCCAAAACATCTCCTGCAGTCATGCCTCTCCATCCCACTGCCAGGCCCCCAGTGTGAAACTCACCCGGCTCACCTGGCTCACCTGCGCCCTCTCCTTGACCTCCTTCCTGCCTCCAGGCTCACTGCTCTTCCACACTAACAGCAGAGCTTCTTTCCAAAGCACAGACTTAAGCACGCCATCTCCCTCCTAAACATTCTTCGATGCTCTTTACCCCCCTACAGAATAAAATCGTATTCTGCCAAAAGCCCTTTGTGAAGGCTTCCTGTCTACCTGCCCAGACTTCCCACCTCTACTCCTCTGCATCACTAGCTCCTTGCTCTTTATCCTCTGACAACGCTGAGCGACTGAAAGGTCATTGCCAATGTCCCGCTCCTTCCACCTCCATGCATTTACACACACCATGTCCCCAGCCTAGAATACCCTCCTGCTCCCTGGTTGCTAGTCAACTTGTAACTTGTCCTTCAGACTTCAGATTGAATATTTTCCTCCTCCTGGAAGCATTCCCTGATTTCCCAGGAGAGACCTAATTAGTCCTCCTCCTTCACTCTGTTAGCACCTCTGTTATAGTACTTAGCTTGAAATTGTTTGCATGTCTATCAGTCACCTAAACTGGAAGCTCCTGAAAGACAAAGTGACTAAAAGCCAAGGTCCTTTCAACTTTGGAACCCGAGTACGAAGCAAAGGCCAGGTAAATACTAGCTACCTAATAAATGTTAAAAGACAGATGAATGCCTGAATGGATCTGCCTGATGTTATTCCATAAAACAGAGCTCTTACATGATGCTTCTGTGAAATATATACCAAAGACATTTAAAGAAACTCTTATAAGTTCTTTGCAAAAACCAAAAATAAACAACAACAAAAAACCAACTTACTCAACATACTGGCCAGTTTACTCCAAAGTAAAACACGTTTGAATACTTCATTGAAAAAGTTAAAGAATTTATGGAATTCGTCTAACAACAGAGACGTACTTAAGTCTACAACAATAGAGATCGCACAGTTGCGATCATCACTACTTATGTGAAAGGAGTTTTAGGGAAGCCCTCATCAAAGAGGCAGGGCGCAAAGTCGATTGTTAGATGAAAGAGCAACGTGAAATCTCTTTACGTGTCAATCTGAGACTCTCCCAAATTGCTGGCCTTCTGATATGATACTCGGAGCTGTGCTTGCCCAGAACGGATCCTGAGAACACAACTGTACCTTTCCATCAGCAAATATTTGTATGTTTCCTGCACCAGGAAAGGGGCCAGGAGCTAAAGCTACAGCCGCAGACCAAGTGCTTAATCTCTGCCCTTGAGGTGCATAAGGCCCAACGGCGCCCTCATCAGCCTCAGACTAGGTAAAGGATAACTGGCTACAACCGTGAGAAAGATGGCTCTGAGGAGCTGTATTCCCTTTTGGTATCTGGAAACCAAAACGGTGCTTTGAACAGAGCAGTAAGATGAGGTATGGTATTGAACCACACTGAATTTAACTGGAAGAACAGATAATAATGAGACCTTATAGTTTCCTCACTTTTTAAAGTAGAAATATAACTAAGAGTTCACTGGAGAACATCATCATTTAGGCGATCTTAGGAGTTGCAATAGAGCTCATCTTCCTTGAACATAAACCCACCACACAGTTCCTGTTACCATATGCATTTTTTGAGGAGGTGTTTTGGTTTGTTTGTATGAAATCTTTTTTAATCCTTCCTAGCCTGCAATCATCTTTTCCCTCATCTTGAAGCATACAGTGAATTTCGTCTATAATTCCTCCGGCAATTGACTGTGTACTCATTTATAATCTCTCTCCTCCTACTGACTTTAGTTGATGGTTAAATCTTTACTGAGCATTTGTACATTTCCTCAAGTTTTAAAAGTCAATGAATGTAGCACAAAACTAGGTACTTACTAAGTGTTTGAAGATTTGAAATTGTTTAACCATGATTGAGTTAATGAAAGGATCCCGTTTTCTGATCATGCTTCTAGATCTGATGCTAGAGACCCTGGACCCTAATCCCAGCACAGCTACTTCTACTCTGAGACTTCTCAGCTGTGTCGTCACCGGAAAACTGAAATTCTAACACATAGCCCAGTGCGCTGTTATGAAAATTTAACCTAATAACCTGTGAGAAGGTAGTATGAAAAGGTAAAGCTCTAAATAAAAATATAAACATTACAAAGTAGGATGGAGTATCATATGGTATTACTACTGACAGTAGTCATAGATGTTCTTTATTCAAAGCTCAATGCAAGAAACTATGACCGGAGTGATTACATTCATGTCTATATTTAGTCAAATATAAGAAAGTGTTACAATCTTTGGGATATTTAGACTAACAATATTATAAAAATGAAAGTATTGCCACAGTCCCCCTAAAAACAGGTACACACTGGGATTACATAATTGTTTTGTTTTGTTTTTAATCTAAATGTTACTGACAAACTGTAAACTAAGATCTTTTAAAAATAATCCTTTGGAAACATAGCCAATTGCTATTCTTCAGCCTGTCTTCCACTTGTGAGGTCAACTGTGAACCTCTGCCCACAGGACTTATGCTGCTACACACAACTGGGGCTCAGAGAAGTGAAACCCAGTGGCGGAAGAAGGAAATTGACTTCTTTTCTTTTCCACTTTCAGTTTTCACTTTCAATTTCAATGAGATTTTTTTCTAGGTGGCTTAGAAATCAATGCCTATTGTCTGTACATGCTAACATTGATTTAAAAATAACCTTCAGCCTAAAGATTGATAACTTTTCAATTGTCCAGGCATCTGAGCCATCCTTCAATGAACCCACCAATATTGTCATTCCCTCTAGCAAAGAAATACTGCACGAACACTAATGTGTAGGGGAAAAAAATCAATCCAGTCGATTCATGTCATCACATAACAGGATGAGTGAGAAAAAGTTATGTTTTCAGAAACATCTATTAACAGAATCTGAAAATAAATTTCAAAGTTATGTACCGGACCATACTGCCAGCCAAGTTCAATTTTATTCATAACCCAGAGTTCATGGATATTCTCTGCCAGTTTTTCTCTTATCCGCTCTAGATGAGGAGGCAACACAATCTAAAATTAAAAAAAAGAAAAAGCACACATTACAAACAAATGCAATAAAACACAGTGCTAATTTTCTTCACTGTGAACTAAACTAAATAAAATTCTCTCAGAAGTCATTAAAATGTATAATATAACCGGATTCTAAACCTCCTAGTACGACTTAGTTATAAAAACATGACTAGGTATCTAAATATTCTTTAGGTAAGTTTGAGGGACTTCTTTTTTTTTTGTATAGCTTAGGTTTCTAATTGAATTTATGAACAAAAGTATAGGAAGAAAGAAAAGAGTGTTGGTGGGAATGACCACCATTAAGAAAGATGTCGTAATGGATGTGGGATAGCCACCAGAGTAGGGATTATTTAAAAAGAGAAATCACCCCAAAGTTCTTAAACCAACCTGGGCAGCATCTGCAGGCCAGGATGAAGGCAATCGGTGCCCAAAGGATAGTCCATTGGCTCTTTGAGCCTATAAATACCTGACTGCAGTGACTTATGTTTTCCCTTAACTCTGCCCTGTTACTTCTAGCAGTTTCCAAATGTAAGCCTCAAGGGAAAAGATCTTTACACGTTCCCACTAAAAAAGGGAAGTTTAGTGACCTCTTCATAAAGAACAGAAAATAGTTTTCAAGCTGAGGGTTTGGCCGTTCACGCCTGGTGATGCGTTTATGTGTCACCCCACATCTAGTCCCTCCACAGACAGAGCAGGCAACCGCCTCCGAGGGGATGAGGCAGAGCTTCCACACGGAAAAGCTATCACTGCTTCCTTCCAGAAACAGCAGAGGTTATCGAGGTCTCAGGAAATCCTAAACGTGATATCATTGCATAATCCCATTGCCCATTTCAGTCCATTTCTATCCTTCCAACCCCAATTACTACTAAACTTTGGTAGCACTATGTTATATAGATATATCCTGTCACATTCCAGAAATGGACAACATAAAACTGAATTTTAGCCATGAACAAAGCTTGTTTGTTCATTTTACTACAGAATATAAAAAGTCAGCAAGGAAAGACAAGAAATGTGATTCAAAGAGCTAAACAAGTGGTTACTGAACGACCAAAGCTTCCGAGGCCTGGTATTAATTCGACTTCACACTTTAGAAGCAATGCCTTTGATCTTCAAAAACTAATAAACTTTGAATATCTAACCAACTTTACTGAAGCTACTGCACCATCAAAATAAGCAATATTTAATTCATTGTCAATGTTGGGACACTTTCACATCTATAAACAGAAAAGTAAGAACAATGGCTGACACTACTTGGGGGCCTATCTGCAAACTATTGTGCTACCGTGTTATATATCACCTACATCAAAAGGACTCTTAGCATCCCAAGTGACAGGATGAGTAACTTCCTCAAGGTCCCAGAGTAATGCATTTGATGTCAGGCATTTTGACTCTAGAGCCCACATCTCAATTTCTACCAAAGATAAAGGTCAGTTAAATGGCTTCAAAATAATGTATATCTAGATGGGAGAAGAAATTAAAAATTCTACCTCTACCCTACGTAAAAAGTACACACTAAAATTAGTATGCATTACCTCGGGTTGTGACCTATTAGTGCATTACAAAATCAATTTAGAGGCTTGGGACCATCCTTAAAAACATAGGTGAATGGGCATGCGTAAAGGTGGGCATTATTTTATAAAACTTGTTTCAATTATACATATACACATTGTATTACTGTAAGACATTCCTGTGGGTTGTAATCAAAAGAGTTTGAAAGCCACTGCATATCAGCTTGACTCCAACACAAAGGGCTGCCCCCAGAGCTGATCTGGGTACCTGGCTGGTATCCACAGGGATCGGCGTGAAGGCGGCTTGCGTCAGGGAAACTGTGGGGCCCAGGAGGTCCCGTGTATAAGTTCTTTCTTGCTTGTACTCTCGGCTGTGTTCCACCTTTAACTTTTCTTTTGGCAGAACAGCTTCATAACAAGGAGCATAGCCCGGTGGAGGGAGAAATTTAAATTCTCCGTGTCTCCCCCCGAGCAGAAAGCGTACCCTGAAAAGGACGCACGTCAAGGTCAGTTATGTCTCTGGACGTACATAAAAGTTTCCTAATCGACAAAACACAAGGAACAAATTATTAGTAAACAATTTACTTTAGCAGAAGCCATATTGTCTTCCCTAAGTACCATCATAACGTTGGCACCTTAGAGTCTAAGAGCTCCCAATCATAAAAGGTAAAACCTGATTCAATTATGTGAATGGATCAGCAAAGACTTACCATTCACAGGAGAAATAACAACAGCACAGGCGCTACGTTCCTGTGTGAGCAAAATATCTCTCCGTAGTAACTGGTCATTTAATGTTTCAAGGGGCCCAGATAATGGGCAGAGAAAGAGCAGACGTGGTCTAAATACCTCTATACTTAAAATGACAGGGCTGGACAAGGCACGATAAAAAGAAAAACCAGTCACTTTCCAGTGTCCAATTTCCCAGTGAAACTCCTTAAAGGAGAATCAAATGATATGTCCATTTGCTGAAGAGAAAAGGTAACCTTATTTCTTATTCTTATTCAACAAAAACAAAAAAACTTACTAAACTCTTTTATACATCATACTCATTTAATTAAAAACAATTTAATCTGAGTTCCATTGAACAACCCTCTTAGAAACATAGCTAATTGATACCAACTTCTTGGGGCTCTCAGCTTACAAAAATAAATTCAAATTTTCATTTTTGTTGTAATTCTTTTTCCAATTTGTGTTTTCATTCCAGGCCAAAAAATATAAATGAAATAAAAAGCAAAGAACAAAAAGTGAGGAAAAGCAAAAAGTTTAACACATTCCAGAAGCTTATAGAAAGAAATATAGTTTGTATAAATACACCAGAAAAGGTCCCTAGTACTAATATTTCATGATTACTCTGTCCCTTCCTCAATATGGTGCTTTTGTAACTATGAATTATTCATGTGAGTAGCATTATAATGAAAAGAACAACCACAATAAATGGATGGTCAGTGGTAATAAGGGAGCCACTCTTGCTAAGTAGGTACATACTTATATTAATAGATGACAGCGTGGCCCCTTATCACAAGACTATTGTTTATTAAAGTTCTCTTTGTAGAACTCCAAAGAACTAGCATTTTAATTTCTTTTTCCATCTGGTAGTAGCAAAAAAGCAAAGGGTTAGAGGAAACCATCTTGACCCAGCTGACCACGGCAGATAATTTACAAGTCTAAGAGTAGAGGGTAACATGGAGAGGAGCCATCTTGACCTGACAAACAAAAAAAAAATTTAGTTTCTGTAGAAATGAGAGGGTTTGGAGTGGGGTGGGAGAACATGATGAAAAGAAAAGGAAAAGGAATGCAAATGAGATAAGAAAATAAGTGGTATTTTTTACATAATGTTCATTTCAATTATCAAAATAAAAAAAGTGAACTTAAATGGACTTGAAATATTTCCAGACACTGATTTGAGGATGAGTTAGTAGACTGCGCACATCTAAATAGTAGAAGATGTGACAAAGCATTCAGACTCCCAAGATTCCCTTCTTGATAAACCTTACCTCTTCCTACAAGGGACAAGCAAATGTCCTGTGGACAGATGCCCACGAGTGAGAGAAAACGTTAGTGAAGCAGGAGTGACGGCAGTGCAGAGTCTTCTGTGAGCATATGAGAAGTGAGAAGTGAAATAGACCAAAAAAAACACAGAAATACTAACTTTATTCCTGCAGAGAAACTAACAACTGGAAAGAAGAGGCCATCAATGTTGAAATTCTCAAACATTCCTTGCACGGGTTGTCCATTAATTCGGAATGAGATGCTTGGGGCACTCAGATCTAAACAGCAGCTGATGACATCATCAGTTCTCAACAGATGTTGGTTTGGTGAGCTCACAGTACGAGCAATACAACCTATGGGAGAAAAACATTAAGGAAGGTAATTCTATCTCAGAGAATCATCTTCAGATCCAAAGGCAAAGATTTGAATAGGTAGTGACAAATTAACGCAAATGCTAGAATAGAATAAATCTTGTATGCATATTAATGTTGTATGTTAAATCCTTTGCCAAAAATATGTTGCTTTTTTCAGGAGCCATGCTGCTATCTTTGAAGTAAAATGGACCTTCTGATACACAGAAATTTCTGCATGTATATGGCTGGCATTTGATGCAGGAATCAGATGAGAGCTGATGATATAATGATGTCAGAGGAAAATCTCCAGGGAACATTTGAGTTCAAAGAGCTACTTCACCACCTACGACTTGTATGACCATCAGCAAATTACTTAACCTCTCTAAACCTTGATTTCTTGTAAACCAAATGCCATCACCTTGTAGAGTTGTTGTGATGATTAAATTAATGGTTTACAAAAACACAGAGTCTCAGACACAGCAGGTGTTTCATGTCAGTCCTGTTTTCAAATATTAAGGCTCCTTTGTTTCATAATATAAAAATGCATAAGGATAATGAAAACAGAAAGTGTGATCATTCATTCATGCACTGTTTATTGACAGACAAATATATGCCAATTGGTTTGTTGTTGTTTTACAATGTATTTCATACAAGATCTTGGTTGGTTAGCTTCTTAAGTACAGCAGGATACAATTTGAGGCATGAAAATGATATTTGATAAACTTCATTTCTTGTCCTGGTCAAACTATGGCCTAAGCCCATTCTTTTTTTCTTTTATTTCTTTTTTTTTCTTTTTGCTGAGGAATATTCACCCTAAGCTAACATCAGCGCCAATCCTCTTCTATTTTGTATGTGGGTTGCCACCACAGCATGGCTGCCAACAAGTGATGTGGGTCCACACCTGGGAATCAAAACAAGGTCACCAAAGCAAAGCGTGCTGAACTTAACCACTAGGCCATGAGGCCGGCCCTGGCCTAAGCCCATTCTTGACTATATCAGAATCCCCATGGCATACTGGAAGACAAGAAAGTAAGATTCTCCCAAACACACATGCTCACAAGCACAAACACACAAAATTCCTCAATTTAAGCAAAGACAAAAATAGATTTCATGATACAAGCTTTGCTTTTTTCATAACACCTTTTTTTCCTAACATGCCACGATTTTTACCAACAGCATATTTGAAATGCCAGTAGTAGAACATATCTACTGTTTTTTAAATGCATACATTTTTTATTTTATCAATATTCAAACCTGCAAAAAATTTACTGTCAAGTGGTTCTTCTAGAGTTCCCTGAGTATAATAAAGGCAGTTTTAAAAAAATCATATAAAAACAATGGGGCTTACAGAAATAGGTCTATATCCTTGTTTGTATCAAGATCTGTAGCTAATAATAATGTTATTACATAAATATTTACTATAATCCAAATGTATTGCTCAGTCTGAAGGATATTATTATGCTGATGCTAATGACTATCTAAAAGTCACCATGGAACACTGTTTTGCAGTGCCTGAAACAAACAGGTAAGATACAAAAGATCACTAGTGAACAACCTGAGGCCTACGGTTTCAATGGCACTCACGTTGTTGAATCCACTTAGAAGCATTTTCAGGTTGCATTTATATGAACTCACAGCAAATCCATAGGAGAACTACATTCCTGTTCTCTGCATTAGCCAGAAAAGAAGACAGCAGCAGTCCGACTTAAGGCCCTGGATTACAAGCCTGTACCTATCATTCCGGCACTGTTCTACAACATTCCTCCATACTTCTATAGCTAAATTCTCCAAAGCCCCAAGGCTTTTCACACTTTTGGCGCTTACAACTTGGATTACAAACATACTTGGATGTTTGAATGCCCCAAATCCAATTCTGCATTCACAGAGGCGGAATGTAGCAAGCACACTGTGCAAAGTTTAAATTGGAAAGAAGAAATGAAGACATAGCTCAAAACTTTTGCCAATGGCCAAATTCTGATTCTAAAGAACATCTCTACTCTCCAATCACAAAAAGTTAACTGGTAAAGAATGTGCTGTGGCCCAGAAATCACCGATATTCGATACTTTAAATTCTACTTCAACTATTCAAAAGAAAAAGAATAGGAGAGTGACTCCAAGAAGATGATCTGAATTACCATGCATTTAACTTTGTAAGTCAGTCAGAAGCCAATTAACTTAGATTTGTCTTTGTTGACTGTGAATCTAAGATTAGTAAAGCATTTAATAAATTCTAGTGGCTTAAGAGAACACAGTTTTCAATTACAGGCTGATATGCTGCATATTTTCTTACCATTTAAAAAAAACAGCTGAATATTTTCTCGACATAAAGTTTCAAGAGGACTTTCTCCTGAAATTCCACAACCTACTGTCCTGCACTATAATATGTTCACAGATTCACTCAATTTTTTGTTGTTGTTCTTAGTGTTCTATTTTGCAATGAAAGGCAAACTGCACACAGTTCAATTCCATAAGCACTGGGTTCTTTCTATGTATTGAGGAAAAAGCTTCAAATTAAATGCAAAATTAAAAATGGTGAAGGGGTGTTATATGACTAAAATAATTAGAAGCAATTCAGCATCGTCTTATCAGAGTAATGCTTTTCCTCCCTAATCGCGGTGTAATGGGAAAACAAGTTAACACATTTCATTCATTTACCTGAATACCCATTTCGTGTGGAGTGATACTAGCGGGTAAGGAGAGAGGATGACATCTGGAGGGTAAGAGTTAAAATGTACTCTATAATAGACACTACCACTATTTTATGTTTGTTAGGTCTTCTGAAGTTAATGCTCTTTGCCTCTGTTTGGTCAGTAGGAAAATTTAATTATGGGAACAGACATTGTTATTGTAGCCTGAACCAGCACAGTACTCCTGTGCATAAGACACGCCAACGCCATACTACAACCTGGGTCCCAACCACATGCCCCAGTGGTTAGATGAAATATCGAAAATACAGCTTTATCTCTTCCAGACTACTGACCTATTGGCACTGAATAAAAGAAAGTTCAGTAAGTATTACTGTTAGATACAACTACACGGAGTGCTTTCATTTATAAACTCATTACCATAAACTCTTGGGTTTAATTCAATTTAAATTTAAAATTTCGTTTCATAAGCTATAAGGCCTATCAAACGAATATTACTTGAACCCCATAAAAGGCAACACTTAGCTTTTAATAATGTAAGGGACTTTTTGGTATTTTCTATATGCTAAATGCATTAAAAAATATGTCAAGGTCATATGAGAACTATATTCTACATGGAGGTTTATGAACACAAGCATATGTCTGCAGATTCCAGATGAATTCCAACATCTACATACCCAAAAGCTCAACTTTTAAGTAGAGCCAACCAAACATTCCCTTTCATAAATCAGAAAAAAGAATATTATTTATTTATTTATTTATTTTTTGGTGAGGAAAGTTGGCCCTGAGCTAACATCTGTTGCCAATCTTCCTCTTTTTCTGCTTGAGGAAGACTGTCCCTGAGCTGACATCCGTGCCAATCTTCCTCTATTTTGTATGTAAGAAGATGCCACAGCATGGCTTGATGAGCAGTGTGTAGGTCCAGACCCAGAATATGAACCTGCAAACCACAGGCTGCCGAAAAGGAGTGCACGAACATAACCACTATGCCACCAGGCTAGCCTCAAGGGTATTATTTTTTAATATTATTCATTTTTAATATATACTCAACCATCAAAGCTGAGAGTTCGTAGCTTGTGAAATGAACTATTCATATATTTCTAAACAGTTCCATATTTCCGAAACAAAGCGTCATTTGATTATGAACAGATACCTCACGATACACTTTACAAATTCCAGATCCCTGACATTACGTTATTACCAGGAGGTGGAACTTAGTTTATTTGTTTCAATTATTTTCTAGGGGTTGTTTCAGTTCTTTTTTGTATTGGAGGTAAAAGCTTTGCACATACCAACTAAAATTAAGTAGGAATAAACAAGTTTTTTGCCATTGATCATCGGAATGCTACTTTTAAAATGTATTGTTCATAAACAATACAGTCCTTTAGAAATGTATATAATTGTAAAAGTTTTCTTTTTGCCCTAGTGCAATTTTGGTTCTTACTTAATACTCTCACTCATCATTTCAACGCTAAATTTCTGAACAATATATCTATCCAATATAAGCAGCACCAATAGCTTTTAGGAAATGTACAGGAAGGGCAAAAGATTTCCCTGAAGAATGTTGTGAAAGAAAACGGATAGTACTTACCTGACCAGAGATGAAGGCCATCAAATCCATAGGAAAACAGGTCATCTCCAACACCATTTCCACCCCACTCTTCGCCCCCTCCAGGGTAAGGAGAATACCCTTCCGTGGAAGCCCAGCCCACTCGCAGGTGAGTCGCTTCAGCTGTCACAAAAGGCTCCGTGTGGTCCACCATCAATTCATAGTACCATTTCTTATACTGAGCAGACCCTTCACTGACGCCCAGGAAAATATTGGGTCTCATGCTTTAAAGAGATAGGAATAGCACATAAAAAAATCTGAACAAACGTTTCATTGTTTAATTTTCAGCTCACATTTTTGAACGTTAGTCCTGCCTCTCTAAGATGCAACATATTAAATGTATGTTTCCTTAAGTTCTACGAAATTATTGAAACCACCACTGAGGTAGTACGCAGTGACGGTCAGTCTTACAGTTAACATTCAGTAAATGGGGTTTGTGTTTTGGATTACTTGGCAATGTCACTCAAGGGTCTAATATTTATTCTTACTTGCTCTTCAGCATATTTTATATCATTAATCATGTTTAAGGTGAGTCATTCAATATAGTAGACCCTTAGAATTAATAGAGTTATTATTAATCCAGCAGATGCAGACATTTTCCTAAGCTAAGCTTTGTGTCACATAGGGTATGAAGCTGAAGCAGGTCGTTAGTGAAGGAACCCAGGTGAACAGTCAGTTTTGTTGTTCTCTATGCCGTGCTGTGAATAGAATTTCTAGTTAGTCGTATTTAATTGCATTTTACAAGGAGACTTATCCTCTATGTTAATACTAGAGATTAGAGAAGGCCTCAGGAAACACCACTCATTAACAGCAGGTCTATTACACAGGATAAAGAACCATGAAGGAAGTCTTCAATCAATCCTGTTTGAAAAACACGATATAAAAATACACACTAAACCCTACATTTTTATTTAAAACAGGGTGAGGTAGCAAGTATTTTCTGGATAGCTGCTAGATACAGTGTATCAAAGTTATTACAAGCACAGATAATATTTACTTAATTGTAAGCTGTATTTATTATTATTATTACTATTATTTTGTATAAGGAAGGAAACATGTCATGATGGTTAAGAGTGCAGTCCCTGGAGTCAGACCTGAGTTCCATTTCCAGTCCCAATATTTTACTCTGTCAAACGTGAATGACAGTAGCACCTCATACAAACACAGTGCAGAAAAAACATAAAGCACTTAGCACAGCGGCTGGCTCACAGCACTCAATAAATGTTGGAGATCTTGGAAGGTAGGTCTAACTGAAAATGTATTTTTATTGGTTGTTTGTGGAATTTTTTTATATTTTTGACATTTTAATTCAATTTTTTTATTATACATAGTGGGCACTTCAAAGTTGGTATTGAAGGGTAGGGTTTTTCCTTATGTTCTAAAAAGGTATAAAACATAATTATATACAACTGTACTCCTGTATAATTGTCAGCCTGCTCCTGAAGATGTCAATGACAATCCAGCTACACAGGAATGTGAATGAAAGCTCTTAGACATTTGTTTGATAAATGAGTATTTTGCTTGGTTCATCTATTGTTATTATCGCATCTGATTGGCAGAAAAATTCTTATACGCTTCAGTGAGGAAATACATGAAAGATCCTAATAAAACAAATAGACCGTGTCTTAGCTGCAGAGCTAGAACATGAATTCCTTTGGTTCGCTATCTATTGGGTGACATTGTCTATCCGAATCTACCTGCTGACATGGTTCACAAGGCGTGTCTGCAATAACAGATCTCTTCCGGGTAGGAGATTGTCACAGATGAGATGCTGGTTAGAACGGACTGCTACTCCATGGCAAACACAGAGAGAGCATAAGACGTCCAGAACCTGAAAGGAGAAATCACTTTCAGCTGACTCTAATTCCCTTTTCATAGTCAAGTATTGGCAGCATGTTCCACAGACACAAGCACGTTCCCTCCAGTTACCTCTGACCCAGTCATTTAAACATGACAGCAATGTGTCCACTTATTTTACAACTTTCCTTCATATGCAAATTGAGAACTGTTCCTTCTCCCATTGATGCTACAAATAAACACTAAACAATATTACCTGGTTGTAATTAAGACGTGAAAAACATTCACAAAAAATTTGACACACATCTTTTAAAAGTTATCTTATTTTAAAAGCATATTAAAATGATTCCAGAATTCACTCATGGCAATAAAGTGGTTCACTAACCTTGTGATTTCTTCCATGCTTGTCTAAAAGTGAGATAATGGATTTAATATGTCCTTCTTTAATAATATTTAGAGCTTCTGGACTTTCTACTAACACACAGTGTAAAACTTCAAGAATACCTAAAGATAAACAAAGAAAGGGGGAAAATATGATTAACCAGTCTACAACGACAGAGTCTTCCCTTTTCTCTATGGATTCATTCAGTTCAACATATAATTACATCACTGAACAACGGGGCTATGTTCTGAAAAATGAGTCCTTAGGCAATTTCGTCGTGTGAACCGCATAGCATATACTTACACAAACTTAGATAGTATAGCCTACTACACACCTAGGCTATATGGTACTAATCTCATGGGACCACTGTCATATATGTGGTCTGTCATTGACCAAAACATTGGTATGCAGTGTGTGACTGTACTATGTGCTCCACGTATTTGTCACAGAGCACTGTGAAAGAGGACAGGTGGTGTTTGGGAGAGAGGACGGGAAGTGTTAAAGAAAGCAACATTTAAGTGGGACCTCAGAAAACACATTCATGACCATTCTCCAGATGGGAAAGTTAGGGCAGTACAGGCCTGAGTCCAGCCCCGAATGGAGGGCATACCTGGTGTGCCTGGAGTACAGAGAGAGTGGGGGACGAACGGGACAGGTAGTTCCGGGCCTCCTTGTGAAGATTCTTGGCACTAAAACTATAACCCTGCAACAAGGCATCCTAACCCACGGAGATCATTACATTCTTCTGGAGGTTTATAGTTGAAAATGTTTCTTAGTTTGCAAAACAAGAGAAATATATAAAATAAAATAATACAAAATACATAGAAATATACCAAGCCTGATTAGGAATAGTGATACTTTTAGGTATTAACCATCAGAGAAGATAAAAATGGAATATATCCTTTCTTATCTTAAAGTTAAAAAAAGAGAATAGAAAGTAAAAAAATTCATGCAGAATTTTTAGCGTGAATTTGAAAAGCTAAAGTGTACGTGTGTATTCATGTTTTCAGAGCAAGCTTGCCATGTCAATCATGAGAATGCAGGTGCTTTACAGCAACTAGATACCACATTCAGAAAACGTGACCTCTCTCTGAGAGCTACACAGCATTGGGTGAGACCCCAGAGAGACCCTGCAGAAAGGATTTTACATTTCAAATAGAGCCACTTTCTTGGAGAAGGAATGTAAAGTGCCCAGGTTTACACATGGTAAAATATGGAAGTAATTCACTATGGCTATCACAATCTATACTTGATCCAAATCCCAATCCATTCCAAGACAAGGGCTGTCGATGCTAATTTCTTCACTAATAACTTAATGCATTGAAATATGAATGTGTATTCAGTTTAAAAAAATACTCAAAAAGATGAGTTAATTTTTGGTGTGGTCCAAAACCAGTTGCTGCCTTCTAACAATGCGTGCCAGTTAAAAATCAAAGATAGCATCAAATAATAATACAACTGGCTGATGGCTAAGTTAAAGAAGATGTTTATATAAGGGTACTGAAATTGTATGCTTCTGCTATTATTAAAAATGTAGCAATAAAATGAACATTCATTCTGAGATAAAGTAAATTAAAATAATAGGAAAAAGCATTTTTAATAGATTAGTCATATGTTATCCTGGTGGTATTTTTTTCATCCCCCATTACTTATTACTATAGAACACGTGGCTGCCTATATTTGTAAATAAAGTTGTACTGTGCATCCACACCCATTCATTCACATACAGCCTATATGAATAATTTTGAATTAAAAAGGTAGAGCTGAGTTGTTGCTACAATAGAGCTCTGTGGTCCACAGAGCCTAAAATATTCACTATCTGGCCTTTCACAGAAAAAGTTTGCCAATCTCTGCCATTGAGTGCAACCATTAAGAAAAAAGACCAAGAAGTAGAAGACTAAGAAAAATAAATTCTCTTTGTAAATAAATACTCATGAAAGCCCACAGCATTCATAAACCTGAATACATATCAGAAAAGATTTAAGACTAGATTTTGGAAATGAACAGCTCATATCCTAAAACACAATATGAAAATAAATTTTTGATTTTTCTCATATTCATTCAGAGGTTTAGGTTTCACTTCAAAACAATTTTTTTTCAGTGCTGCCAGGTCAAATCCAGCAAATAAACCAACAGTTGAAAAGGACTGACTGCCTCTAATCTGACAACTAAAAGTCAGAGAAAACTATTTTTATTTTCAACTATTGGAATAAACCACAAATAAAGTGCTTTATTTTTTGCAGTAAGAAATTCTTGAAGGAAAACAAATTGGAAACACCAAAAGACTCATTTGCAAAAAAATAAAGACTAGCTAGACTGACTGTATCGTGTATAGATAAAGATTATGCTGATAGATGCCTCAAATCCTTGGGTAAAATATGAGACAGAAAAACAGCACTTATTATAATGGCAATACTCTGCTAAAGATGATTTGACAATTAAATTCTAAATACACTGAATAAGACCCAGAAATGGCAATAGTGTCTAACGCTTATTGCGAGATTCTCAAGGAAAAAATTTTAAAGCTTGTAAGATCATAACTGTATTACCGAATAAAATAATTCTGAATGTGCTACAAATTGTCAAAAAAAAAAAACCCACACAAACTAGTAAGCCAAAGCAATTTGATTTCACAAGTTTTAATAAATTTATAGAAATGATTTCAGTGAATCTTTTAAGAAAATGCATAATGTATAATGTCAACTTTCAAGAATAGATATAAAATTGGATATGCATTATGATTGTAACTGTGTAAAATATATTTATTTGTATAAAATATAAATTTCAAAAAACACCAGAAATTAATTCATCAGAATGTTAACGCTGGTTATTGCTGGTTTAGTACACTTCAAATATTTCATAAATTCTATGAAGTGAGCATGCATAACTTTTATAGTAAGAATCATTTTTAGAAAGGCCCATACTATAATAGAAGACAATGTCTATTTCCATTTTATTTCTACCACTAAATCTCAATACTTAATTCACAAAAACTAGTCAATCCTGTTTTCCTGACAGCAAATGGGCAAGAACATTCCCTGCCTGTCCTCTATATAGTACATAATCACAATTAAGTTTTAATCTATGCAACAATTCTATATAAGCCTAATCTTATGCTTCACCTAAATTACGTGAACTTATTTTCCTTCCATAAATTTAGAATAAGCATAAACAAACCTACCACTTCCCACGCACAGAGCACACAAATTATTAGTACTAAGAGTTTATATCAGGGCTGAGTAGTACATAGCAGTAAACCAGAGTTGTTCTTCAGGTACTGGCCTTTTTTTTTTTTTCTTTGAGGAAGATTAGCCCTGAGCTAACTGCCACCAATCCTCCTCTTTTTGCTGAGGAAGACTGGCCCTGAACTAACATCCATGCCCATCTTCCTCTACTTTATATGTGGGATGCCTACCACAGCATGGCGTGCCACGTGGTGCCATGTCTGCACCCGGGATCTGAACCAGCAAGCGAACCCCAGGCTGCCGAGAAGCGGAACGTGAGCACTTAACAGCTGCGCCACCGGGCCGGCCCCAGGTACTGGCCTTTTAATATGACTGCTATGCCTTAGTAAGGAGGAGTAACAAGAACTTAGGCAGACTATTTCAGGTTGATTTTAAACACCATTTCCAAATTGCCTTCTGGACATTTCATCCAGAATGTCTCTAAGCGCCTCCAACTCAACTTTTCCAAAACTGAACATACTACCTTTTTTTGTACATATACACGTAAAATTGCTTCTCTGGTCCATTGTTCATCCATATCCTCAAGCTAAAAGCCTCAGGTCACTTTTGAATTCCCTTTTCACTTTCCCATTTTCCCAAATCTAGTCATTAAACTTCATTAATTCTGTCCTGATTTATCTGTTAAACTCATCCTCTCCTTTCCCTGAATAGCCTCCTATTACTTCCTTGCCTCTAGTCTCTCCTCCCTCCCTAATCCATCCTCCACACTCTGAGCAGGTATTATTCTAAAATACACATTTAACTGATGTCAGCTCCCTGCTGAAAATCTTCAGTGGCTTCCCAGACCTTCCAAGGTACAAGTCCCTTTCCTGTAGAGTCGTATATCATCCCTTCACGGGATGGCTCAACCTTCCTTTACAGCCTCCGTTCCCAGCACTTCCTCCTACAAAGAATGATTAATATATACTTTTACCTAACTATTAATCATAAATATTTATTAGACACCTCCCAGGCACTGTTCTGAGCAAGCAGGTGGACATGGCCTGCAAGGCAGAGTCTTTCTCATCTTTAGTCCTTTGTGCCTGTTAGTCTCAGACTTAAATACACTCCCCTCTTCTGAGACTGCAGAATCTCAATCATCTGTTGAGTTTTTACCAACATCCTGGGATGAATTATTCCTTCTCTGTAGTATTGATCACGCTTTATTCAAATTATTTACTTTCAATTCAATCTCCCATTAGGGAATGAGCCCTTGAGAGCAGGGACTGGTTCCATTTTGCCTCCTTGTCTCCCAGCACACTCTGGCCTGAAGAAGCTCATCCCAAATTTGCCAAATGAGTACGTGAATGAATATAAGTGGACCACCAGTACCCACCTTCAGTTTAAAGAAAACAAACCTGCAATTATTCACTCATAACAAGATTCATTATTGTGAAGTGTATATAGAGTACCTACTCTGATATATTTTATATCTGGAGACATTAATATTAAAATTTTTGATCTTCCTTTTAAAGGTACATAAGATATATGATACAACAGAGATGAGAATTTATATTTCTTAGCTCTAGGATCTCCTTATCTATATTTTAATTTCATTGAGGAAAAATTTTACTTGGTGAATTAGGCAAACTTTTATGGGCTTTATTCCATTTCTGTTGGGGTTATGCACAGAATGCAAAGTTGAGAGTAAAAACATTAAATGTATAATACACGCAATATTTAACTATTTTTGTCTTAAAACTTTTATGCCTGTAACCTTCTGAATTATTTATATTTATTAATTATAAATTATAATTCATTTTATTATAATATATCTTATTATAATATAATTATTAATTATATTATATTATTTATATTGAGAAAGAAAAATCTCTGAGGATGCAACAAAATGTCTAGAAATAACCTATTGGTATTGGGAGCATCCAAGTGCCACGACGGTAGAGAAGTTTCCTTGTCATGTTTTCTGTAATCAAAGTTCAGTGGCCCAGTTTGCTTCTTACTGATAACTTATACGTTTGCTACTTGGCTTCCAAAATTGTGGCAGCTTCATCTGGGGTCAAAGTTGACTGTGCTATTTTCTTTTCATGGATCATGCCCAGGGTGGTCCAAGGTTGAAAGAAATTTGCGGAGAGTCTGTACAGAGAAACTGGAAACAAGCCACAGAAGAGGTACTATATTTGGTCTGACTTTACCTGCTATGAAGAATCTAGCCTGAGGATTTCACCCCAAACCAAGTTGGCACAAGCTTATTGGTGAATCTTGCACATTTGAGAGAAGGAGTGACTAGAATCAACTGGTAGCCACTCAGGCATAGGAGGCCAATGTGGAGACAGAGAAAGTCATGATACTTGTGCTCCCATCATCATCACAGGAGAACAACAAAAAGCAATTGACTTGGAAAGCATAATGCCAACCCCCCAGGATATTGTTTTCTCATCTATGGTTACAAGTGTTTTGCAAACATAAAAGAAAATTAAAATAACCTCAGACACTGAGGTGTGTGTAGGTTCAGATGGAACCTAGTGCTCAATGCATGAGGGATATGCGGGTGTGACTGAGCTTGGAGAGAAGGGAAGTCTCTCTTACATCTCCACTGTGAGTGGGAGTAACGATCCCAAACAACTCCAGAAGGAGCACACGGCCTCAGCTGAAAATTTCAACACGGAAACTATTTAGTGTAAGCTAGAGGTGAGCGAACAGGAAGGCTTCGACCTGTGTGTTGGGTAGCATGAATCAGACTGCCCCCTACTCAAGGAAACTCTGGGGACCCGGCACATGCAAGCACACGGACAGGTGGTGTCCACAGCAGGATCGTGGACAGTTAGAATTAGACAAAGCAGGAATTCCAAAGTATTCAAACCACAGATTGCTTCTCCCCCTCCCCCCACCAGGAGTTACAATTCTCTGTAACATTTTGGTCAGACCTTACTATGAATATCCGCATCATTCACTGAAGGCGAATGGAAATAAGGAAATTTTTATTTTAGCCATGGGTAATTAAATTTAAATGAAGTGATATAACAAGCAAAAAGAGTGGGGTAAATACATTGGGACATGACTGGGAAAGAAGATGAAAATATGAAATAGAAAGAACACAGAAAGCCAAGCCATCCACAGCAGGTACGGGAGATTGCTCCTGGATGCAGTAATGAGGTATGCGAAGAAGAGTCATCCTCTGAAAAGAAGAACAGGTCGACTCAATATTTACAAGGCTTAATGAGGAAATATAATAATAAAAGGTATTGTTATTATTCTATTGTATTATGTAGCGGTTACAAGCATGGACTCGAGTCAATGTGCCCAGATCTGAATCCTGGCAGATTTCAGGCAAGTTACTTAACCTCTCCGTGCTCAAGTGTCCCCACTTCCGAAACGGAGACAATAAGGGTAGCAACCGGGGGGATGATACATACACAGCATTTAGAACAGGGCCTGGATCTGAGCAGTGCTATATAAGCATCTGTTAGTATTTTATGCTTGTAACAAAATAATACAGAAGACAAGTGAAACGAAATAAAAAGGATCAACAGGAAAACATTATAAACATGTTTCTTTTTAAACAGAAATTAAAAATTAGAAAAAGGTAGGAAAATGCTGAATGGACAACAGTGATCAGAATAAAATCCAGGGAAAATATTTACTGATCAACACGAAGAAATGACATCGAGGTTAGTTATCAAAATAAAATTAGTTAAGGTAGTAAATCCAGGAGAAACTTAATGGGTCTGTTAGACCTTGGTGAGAGAGAGACAGAGACACCGACAAAACGAGAAGGAGAAGGAGACTGAACTGTAAAAATAACTTTGCATTCTTCAGACAAGATTGTTGAGCCAAAAAGACAGTGAAAGATTAAGCAAGTAGACTAAATAAATAATAAATGCTAAAATAAGGCATAAGGCACTCCTAGTTGACAGGAACTCCTTCTCATGGCATTAACACTATGAGAAAAGAAAACCTTGCAAATCAAGTGAGCAGAGGGGAAAGACAACAGAAGACAAGTCCAGCTAGCTCTGTGCTGAGGAGACACCTAAGAAGTTTGGGGGGGATTTTGCTACACGCCAAAGGTGAGGCCGTGAGAGATTCTGAGTTATGTGAGAATGCCTTAGTGTGTGCCTGGGCCTATGCATCTGGGAGGCTTCCATAAAGGCACATGATCTGTTGTTTTATTCCACTGATTTTAATTGAACTGCCAGTGATTGGTAAACCGTGCACTGCATCCAAGTTGTCCTTCTTCTATGGGTAGGCATGAATGTGGAACTAGAAATGGCAGGAACTTTTCTTTGTTTTTGTTTTTGTTTGTGGTGAGGAAGATTAGCCCTGAGCTACCATCTGTGTCAATCTTTCCCTATTTTGCATGTGGGATGCTGCCACAGCATGGCTTGTTGAGCAATGTGTAGGTCCCTGCCCACAATCCAAACTCACAAAGCCCGGGCAGCCAAAGCATAGCATGTGAACTTAACCACTATGTCACTGGGCCAGCCCAGAAACTTGTAGTTTGAGTTGATTGGGAGCTTTCTTTGCTCTCCCTAACCAAGGAGGGCGGGGCCCACCTGGAATAAACACCAGGAGTTGAATAGCGAATCAACATCTAGCATAATTACAACACAACTTTTTCAATGTTTACAGTGAGTTTTGCATGTCACAGATTGAAGCCCTGAGAGAGAAAGGAACAATTTTTTGTTTGTTCATTTAAAATGGGTATAAATTTGAAGTCAAGGAACAATGTGAGTTTCAGTTTGAGATAAACTGCTAGATTTACTTAACTTTTTTTTTTAAGATTTTATTTTTCCTTTTTCTCCCCAAAGCCCCCCAGTACGTAGCTGTATTTTTTTTTTCAGTTGTGGGTCCTTCTAGTTGTGGCATATGGGATGCTGCCTCAGCATGGCTCAACGAGCGGTGCCATGTACACGCCCAGGGTCCGAACCAGCAAAACCCTGGGCCGCCAAAGCAGAGTGCAGGAACTTAATTACTCAGCCATGGGGCTGGCCCCATAGTTAACATTTTTAAAGGAGTTGAGAGGGAGAAAAGAAAAAAGAAGCAATATACATTTTGCTTTCTTTCTGAAAGCAAAGGGCTACTTTGTGAAATAAATAAAAGTTACTCCAAATAGAGTTTCCATACCTCACTCAAATAGAGAAAGAAAATAGACTAAATTTACATCAATATTAAAATATATAAAGGCTTAAAAATAATAATCTCCAAAAGACGTGGTATCAAGCCAAATTGGCAAAATATATAATTGCAGATATCCATAATTTTTTATGATGGTTTTAAAGTTAGAGAAGAAAATAATCTCATTAAATCTCAAGCTAATACAAAACTGAGGAGAGAAAAAGTGACAGACGTAAGGTTAAAATATAATACAATTTGAAAAAAATAGGAAAGTGAGAGAAAAATTAACAGAAATGGAAGTAAGTGAAGAAAAAGGTAAACTGCATTGTTATACATATCAGGAAGGTGGATATCACGGATGCATTAGCAAGATAAGCAAAAAAGATGGACCCAGGGTATTTTATTGGAAGGCAAGATGAATATGAGTCAAAAGTTTCCTGGGGTAAATTAGCTGAAGTAAAACACATAAAATGAGCAATGTAATTATCATGTACTATTCAGCCTCAATTAGGCCTCTGAAGGTTTGCTGCCTTCAATTTAGGGAGTGATTCTTTATAAAAGATAGACAAACTAGAGAAGTTAAAGGACAGCTAAAACAAGAAAAGTAAATGTCAATTAAAAGGAGTTCATGATACAACAGTTATACAGTAATGTCAGAAATTTTATGTTACACAAATATTTATTTGTATAAATTGCCGTGTCTCAAAGCGCACAGAGTGCTGAGTGCCAGACAAGAAATCGTAAATACTTTTAGACACTCTTATCTTGCTATTTACTCATGAGTGTTATTTTTTCCCCAGTTATTCGTTCATTTATCACAGAGTACATAAAATGGGCCATTCCTGTATTATGTCCCGGGTACGAGCAAAAGGAGGAACAAAATTTGATAGAATTCCTGCTCTGGTGGAGTTTACAGACCACACAATTTTAATCCTAGCTCCATTACTTTCATTTGACCTTGAAAAAGTTACCTCTGAGCTTCTTAGCTCCAGATTCTTCATTTGTAAAATGGAAATTATAATGGAACCTACCTTATTGATTATTGTGGGAATCCAGTGAAGTGATACATATGACATTCTCAGCACAGTGCCCTACATTCACTAAAGATTTCCTTGGCCAAACAATGCAATCATTAAAATGTTTTAAAAAAAATCCAAAAATGGTGTGTCTCTCTGTGAAATATTAGTATCTACAGAAATGCTGGCAGATGTAATTGCTCTAAAGCTCTTTAAATAAATTTTTCAAAAATATATACATTTGAGCATCTTTAAGATAGATCCTCTAGGGCCAGAGCAATACAGATTAATCACTTCTTCAAAAAGATACTTACTTCAAAGCAGCAAATATTTATTGAGAACTATTATTTGGGTCAGAAATGTAAAATGATTATAGCATCTGCCAGAGCTTTGTGTTAATTTCAAAAGTTCTCTTGGAAAAGACAGTCTCTTCAATAAACAGTGCTGGGGAAATTGGATATTCACAGGCAAAGGAATGAAACTAGATCCTTATATTACACCACTCACAAAAATTAACTTGCAATGTATTAAAGACTTAAAGGTAAGATCTGAAACCATGAAACTCCTAGAAGAAAACGGGAAAAAAGCTCCTTGACATGGTCCTGGCAACGATTTTTTGGATATAACACCTGAAGGACAAGCAACAAAATAAAAAAAAACCAAGTGGGACTACATTAAACTAAAAAGCTTCTGCACAGTGAAAGAAACAATCGATAAAGTGAAAACACCACCTATGGAACGAGAAAAAAATATTTGTAACCATTTGTCTGACAAGGGATTAATATCCAAAATATATAAAGAACTCATTCAGCTCAATAGCAAAAAAAGCAAATAACCCAATCAAAAGATGGGCAAAAGACCTGAACAGACATTTCTCCAAAGAAGATATATATATGAAAGGCCAACAGGTACATGAAAAGATGCTCAACGTCACTGGTCATTAGGGAAATGAAAATCAAAACCACAATGAGATATCACCTCACACCTATTAGAAAGGCTATCATCAACAGACAGGAGATAACGAGTGTTGGTAAGGGTGTGGAGAAAGGGGAGCCCTTGTGATAGGAATACAAATTGGTGCAACGGCTATGGAAAGCAGTATGAAGGATCCTCAAAAAATTAAACATAGAACTAACATATGATCCAGCAATTCCATTTCTGGAAACACATCCAAAGGAAACAAAACACTAACTCGAAAAGATATCTGCATCTCCATGTTGACTGCAGCATTATGTGCAACAGTCAAGACATGGAAGCAACGTAAGTGTCCATCAACATATGAGTGGAGAAAGAAGTTGTTTTATACACACACACACACATATTTACACACACAATGGAATATTATTTGGCCATAAAAAATGAAGAAACCCTGCCATTTGAGACAACATGGATGGACCTTGAGAGCATTATGCTAAGTGAAATAACTCAGAGAAAGACAAATACTGTACCTCTCATTTATATGTAGAATCTTAAAAAAAAAAACCTTATAGAATAAGTGATCAGATTTGTGGCTACCAGAAGCAGGGGTGAGGGGAGGGAGAATTGGAGAAAGGCAGTCAAAAGGTACAATCTTCCAGTTATTAGATGGATATGTGCTAAGGGATGAAATGTACAACATGATGACTATAGCCAACACTGCTGTATGATATAGAGGAGAGTTAAAGGAGGAGATCCTAAGAGTTCTCATCACAAGGAAAATTTTTTTTCTTTCTTTTTATTGTATCTACATGAGATGATGGATGCTAACTAAACTTAGTGTAGTAATCATTTCACAAGATATGTAAGTCGAACCATTATGCTGTACACTTTAAACTTCTACAGTGATGCATGTCAATTACATTTCAAAAAAACTGAGGGGAAAAAAGTTCTTTTGTAGTATGAGGACAAGCCAGAGGCATCATTTACAATGACCACAAATGGAAAAAATAAAAGTGCACAGGATGATCTAATTCTGATACTTGGCAAGTGTGGACTAAAAGGAGGGAGAAAAGTTATGCAATAAATTGTTTACCAAAACCCAGAATTTTAGATAGGGTACTATGTGCAGAAAGGTATGTGGTCCTGAGAATTATCAATATGTGTAGAGCAAAGTATAACTTAAAAACACAGTTAAAAGGGGATATATTTTTAGGAAACTTGCTTCAGATCTGAGAATATCAGAAAATACTACCAGAAGACATTAAAATACTTGGCCATGTGGTGAAGAGCAGTATTTTAAATCATTCACCTCTAAACCTGCATTGTGTAATGCGGTTCAAGATAGCAAATGAGAGAGAGGGGACACCGGGCAGTAATGCCCAAGAGAGGCTAGTTGGGTTAGAATACCTTAAAAAATCACTTGCAACTCAGAAATTCTATGAATCTATGTCAGTCGAACTTGCCTATTTACATGGAAGTTATTGCTCTCCCTCACGACATTAGAAGAACACAACAGCACACAGTCAGTCCTTTGCGTCCCTGAATCTGAGCAGCATCTATCATGATGAGAAAAAGCATGAAATTTAGAGCCAGACTGCCAGGGTTCAAGTTCTGCCTTGGCTGCTTACATCCTGTGTGCCCTTGGAAAAGTAACTTCACCGTGCCCCACTTTCCCTTCTATGAAATGGGGATACTAATAGTTATTGTGAGGATTAAGCGAGTTAATGTATTTAAAGGGTTCAGAAGAGTGTCTGGCACATGGAAAGCTTGTGTAAGTGTTTGCTATTATTATTCTTTTCCATCTGAAATTCTCCATACTGAGTCATAGCAGTGTCAACATGGAAAAACCTTGCTTCCATAGGCCGCATTACCCAGTTCTACCAGTGAGCTTTGTTTTATTAGCTTTCTTCCAACCCCTCTTCTTATTCCGCATCTTTAGTTTAATATCTGTCTGGTCTAGGTTAGGCTGGGTGCACAAACACCAGTAGCCTCGTGAGCAGATCATCTTCTGGAGTCATTTCAGCAGGCGTGGACACTTGGGCTCACACTGGCCCTGCCACACCTCAGCAGACACTGCCTTTAGTCCAAGCAGTCAGGCTTGGATTTCGCACAAGCTTCTTCCAGTTTTAGATCTTTGTTGATCCAAAGAATCCAGCGTAGAATCCAGCACATCTTTTATAATTTTGTACCTGTAGATTTCATTGCGTTTTGCACAAGTTTTTATATTAAGTCCTTGGCCCAGGGTCTTTGTACGGTGTGTATAGTGCAAATTTGCACCTCCACATCCATGCGCAGATTTGGCATTCCAATTTTTAATTGCTTTTCCCAACATCCCCACCCTTGTGCCAAAGGCACACTTTTCATCTGAGTTCTTGGCAGTTTTCATTATTTTGACTTGAGTAGACAGAATACATGTCAAGTTTATTTCTATACTGCAAATGCTGTTTTAAGAAAATCAAGATAATCTTGTAGTTATCAACAACTGCTAATTACAAAAGAAAAAGGTGCTAGATTCTTTTTTTATTTTTGAGGAAGACTGGCCCTGAGCTAACATCCATGCCCATCTTCCTCTATTTTATATGTGGGAAGCCTGCCACAGCATGGCTTGGTAAGTGGTGAGTAGGTCTGGGCCCGGGATCCGAACTGGCAAATCCCAGGCCACCAAAGCCAAGCATGTGAACTTAACCACTATGCAACCGGGTCCAGGTGCAAGGTTCTTACCGTGACATTTTTATTCATTTAATTTAATGAACACAACTTTAGTGTTTACTAACAACCCTCTGAGGTAGGTACTACTATAATCTCCATTTTATAGGCAATAATCAGAGTCACAAAAGGGTTAAGGCATGCAGATATAAAGGATGAGCTTGAAATTGGAATTCAGCCAGTCCATACCAACTCAGAATCCACACTTGTAACCTGTAAGCTATGCTTCTCCTTAACATAGTACAAAAATAAGTAGAAATAGGAAAACAATTAAAGAAAGAGCTGTCATTTCTGACGAGGCAGTCTTGGCAGAGGTGAACCCTATTTTTGATGATGAAATGGTAGGAAACCCTTTTAGGGGAGCAGGGATAAGGGAGAGGGGCAACTGTCAGTCATTGAGAGATCATTTCTTACTGCATTGACTTCACCCTGAGACCTAATCCTATTTACTTTTCTCCAGAGCAGCCATATCTGGTGGGTACCAACGCAGCCAAGCTAATGTCCGTCAGATTACATTTACTGCATCGCATTGACCTTAAGGGAGGATGCCAGGACAGTGGGCATCCTGCCTTGGTACTGAAGATGGAAGATTCAGATGGGTAGTGATCGATTTCCTTCTTTTGACTACTGCACCCAAGTAAATAGAACACACTTTAAAAGCCTTGGCACAGAAAAGGCTTAATTCAATCAAGAGGCAAGTTGACTTGAGAAGACTGGAATAAGTTACACTGCAAGGAAACTTATGAACTCAGTTCCAGATGGAGGCCTTAAGCCACGTACCTAAGATAGATCACAGACACTTAACCCTAAGCCTGACTGAAAGCAAGCGACACAGTGTAATTATTTCACCAAAGATGATGCTAAAAATATTTCATAACCAGAATGTCACGAGCAAAACTCCATCAGTCAGACACTGGCATTACACAGCCCTCTCCCAGCAGCACAGAATTGCTGAAACTTCATTTCTGCCCACAACAAGGAAACCAAGCTCAGTGTCCAGAGAAGACTAGAAATGGCCCAGGTCGAATGTAGAAATCACTGTCTGTAATTTTTTTTTAATAAGCTGTTTTTCTCAAGTGAGCCCTTCCTGGATAATGTAGTTTTTCTGAGACAAGACTTCCTTTTTTATTCTTATAGCTAACCAGGATTTTGTGGAATGCCAACCAAAAGGGCTGTGTGTGGCAAGGAATAAAGTCAGCAAAAGGAGTGAATCTAAGGAAGTAGGATGAAAAGCTGGATTTCAGAAATTGCCCAAGAAAACCCCTGGGAGATAAAGGCCCTCCTGAACTGGTGGGAGGTGGGAGGTGGGGGGCTGCAGCCTAGATGGAGAGCAGAGCAGGCACACACGACAGGCGGGGGCAAGGTGAAGTTGTAAATTTCTCTCCCCACTGCTTTAAGACAATTGCTTGTCCTTTGCTGCAAAACTGACAGCAACAGCCCGGCCACTGGGGCCAATGTGGAGTACTGTCAGGAGAGTAGCAGAGCCCCCCAAGGGAAGGGAAGTGACGAAAACAGGTGCCAACTGACCACCTCTTGGGCTCAATCTTTCATTCCCGCCTCATCCAAATCTTTAGGTGGCTGGTTAACGAGGGCCTAAGGAGCCTGCCTCTGTCAAATCGCACTCCTCCCTGAGGGTGAAAGCCCTGGCCAGCATCCCCTCCTATGCTGGCAGAAATGGAGTGGTCAGTGTTCTGGCACTTGTAGCTCTCAGACCTGGGGCTTGCCTTCTCCCTGCTCCTTAAACAGACTGGGGTGACAAAGACTGAGCCTGGCATGGGTCCTGCCCCAGCAGCACGTATCAGAGAAACGGATGCTCCAGGACAACACAAGCTCACTGACCAGTATGCACAGACACTTGTGAACACAACTACCTTAAAGGGATCACAACATATACCACTGAAGAAGAACTGTCAAACAGATAGACCAAGAATGTAAAAAGAGCACAAGAAATGGACAGCGGAATTAGGAACCTATGTGTGAATTTGAATTCCTATTTAGTGACAAAGCACATTAAAAGAACCAAAGGCCTTGCCAATTCATCACACAATCAGAGAGCTACACCGGGGCCAAGGCCAGCCAGACCCCCTCTGTGTCTCTGAAAGCCAGGATGCTCTTGCCCAGCACTTCCGGTTTCCTTCAAACTTTAACACCTACTGCTAGAAACGAGTGATACGGTTAAATGAGTAACTACGGAAAATGATTATAAAATCAATCAACTATATTTCGTAAATACTATATTTTTTCCTCAAATATGAGACAGTTGAAGATTTTTTTCATTTCAAGAATCATTATCTAGAAATGTACTTTGCCACGTATCCCACACAAAGGCTTTTAGAAACGCATTCTGAAAAGGAGAAAGATTTCAGATAACCCAGTGACTTTAACCATTTTTTTAATTCAGAAATGAATGTTGTTTCATTTGGACTTTACTTTGGGGGACTTCTTTTTCTGCTTTTCACATTGCCAGTAAAATATATCAAAATACAGGAAGCTCTCCAAATCCAGACTCTCCATTTTCTCTCCTCTTTTTCTTTACAGTTACAACTTGATGCTTTGCTGAGAAAGGCAGGAGGAGGATGGATGAATGCTGACTTCTCTAGCATCATTCAAAAATGAGTAATCTTTGACAACGGTCTTAGCTACCCAAAGGTTACTACTAAACTAAAACCTTTAATGTTAATACATTATTTCAAACATTTAAAGTGAATATCCTTGAAAAATGTATTCTATATTTCCCTGTCTTCTTAAGTGATCCATCAGCATTGCACATAATTTATACAACTTCATGACCCAGGATCATTACTAAAAACATCAATCACTGTAATGTGCTATATAGATGAAGCTCAGGAGGCAGATGGATAATTCTGGTATGGGGCAATAGGGTCAAACAGGTACTGATCCCGGCAGCTATCACAAAAGATTTTCTTTAAAAAGTGTTCAAATGTCATCATCATTCTGACTTAGTGTTTCTCCTAAGGTTCAGGTGCATAACCTCCCGGGCCTACGGTAGCTGACTTTCCGCAAAATCAAAAGCTTTGAACCAAAAGCTAAAGTTGCCTTCTCTAAGGCTATCCCCTGGAAAATTGTCCCTCTCTGTTACAACTAGTGTTGCTTGAATTGCTGGTACCACTCAGAAAGGTTAGCTATGGTTTCTGCATCACTAACAGTGGAGCTCATATAATATCCTGTGAGTCCATACTCTTTCTAACTCAACTGCTCACACCTTAAGTAGATATTAAGGAGGAAGAACTTCCTGCACACAAGATTCTGGGACAGATTACAAAATCTTCCCTTTGAAAAATGATGAGCTTATGCCTTGCAAGCAATAGTGTGACATCTTTGGAAGCTTTAAACCATCATTCCATCATGTGTGAACGCAAAAAGCTTTGGCAGTTCAAGACCACTCAAAGACTCCTTATTCTGCTTAAACCCAGAGGGAACTTCATTCATGGCACTTACCAGGAGTGGGTTGGAATTGGCAGGAATCCCGAAGAAGGGCACTTTACTCACTGCAAAACTCTCTGGGGAATAGACTGCACAAAAAATAAGACTCAGAAAAAGTATGCGGCCTCCTAACCAGCTGACTCTTTTTAGTTGGCTATCGCTTGAAATGCTGTTTGGGCACGTCCTAAAGAAAAACCCAGCCTTCATAAACACATCAACGCAATCAACTGTACTTGCCCAAACACATCTTTTGTATTCTCAGTTAAATTTGGTCCAGAGACAGTCACACATGAAGCCTAGGACAACGTCTAACTTATCTTTTTTCCCCTCAAGAAATTCACAGTGGCTGTTCTTATAAACTGATCAGATACTCTGCTAAAGCTTTATGCACTAGTGATCCTGGGCAACTTTAGATGATGCAGAATGTGGGGCAAAAAAGATCTGTCCAGCTGCCCTTTCTGAGCCTCTCTATCATATAATGAGAGAAACAGAAGTGGCTGAGGAACTGACCCCGCCAGGCCCTGCCGAAACCTCATCCTCTCCATACAGTGAACGCTGCCTGACTTCCAACTGTCGGCTCCTGCATTTCTTTGCTTTGAGATTTGCTCTGACCACAGTGGCAGCTGGAGAAGCCCCAGAATTAATGCCTGCTGGGAGCAGTATGACCCAATGACGGAGAGAAGTTGCTTATAAACACCCCAACTCCTTCACCCCTCAGGTGGTATGACTCTAAGGAACATGTTCTGGTTTCCCAGAACTCCCCAGTGAAGAAAGCTCTAGGTACCCATGGTGGTAACTTGCTTGTCAACACACCCTCTCTGGCCCCTTCTCTGCGTTTTCTCATGTCCACTGATGTCCCAATTAAACTTGCCCTTCAATCCTTGTCTCAAAGTCTACTTCTGGTAGAACCCAAACTAAGGTAAGCAGTTTCATTAACACATCCTTTTGCTGACACTTTTCAAGTCTCATTCAGATTTCTATTTAATTTTGCACAAATTTATTTTAACTTTTGTCCATTGCCCTTTACTCAAGGAAATTTAGAGCTCATGGCCCTGCTCTGCCGCTCACATACAGATACACAGAGACTAATGATGCAGCTGGGAGACGGATAAGCTGAGCGGAGTGTGTGTTCAGCAGTCTCAGAGAGAAAATAAGATGATGTATATGCAAACACTCAGTAAACAATAAAGCATGATTGAAATAAATTTATATATTTATATATATATATGCATATCATTATTGTCATCATATAACAACTAAGCAACATTCTACTTCCTCTAGGAAAAAAGGAGATCATTAAAAGCATAAACGTAACCAGAGTAGAGAAAATTGTTTAGTGAAAAATATCTTAGATATCTAAAAACTAGGAGGCTACAAGGTATAGTGAACATATTTCAAGTCTGACGTATGGCAGCTGGATTTTCATCTTAGCAATAACGATTAATTCTAGCATCTCGAATCAGTCATTTAAATATTCTATGCCTCAATTTTCTTCCCTCTCAAGTGAGAATGTTAGGTTAAGCATTCTCTAAGTGTCCTCTCGACTTGCACTATGGTTTCTCTGAGCACAGGGCTTCTACTTTAAGTAGCACAGCTTTAATCCAACAGCTGGATTGGGAAAAGATAATAGCAAATAGTAATTCATATCCAATGGAATCGTGCCTATAATTGACTAAACCGAAGACTCTGTAAACACTGGACTCTTCTTGGCTAAGCTTAAATGATGCTCAGCTCTATTCTTTCCTTTTCGCTCTCCTCTTTTCCTTTGAGCATTTTTGCTGTATTGGTTTATAACATTGTTTTATAACATTATATAAGTTTCAGGGGTACATCATTATATTTCGATTTCTAGCTTTTTTTTAAGTTAAGCAGCTGATTGGTCCAGCGTTAACACTCTGTCCTGAGGTTGCTCTGCTCCTCTCCTTTCCAGACACTGTCTGGAAATGATACCAGCTCAACATAAGGTTGACATAAGGGAAGTCATACTGTAGAAAAGAAATCATATTGTAACTTTGAATGACCTCTGATTAACTAACCCAGACATGCTCTGCAGATTTTACGGCGCCTCCCAGCTGCTATAAGTTGGTAACTTTGTTCTTTTGAGGTCCTTAGGAATGTGCTGACCCCCAGGCAGAGAGCCTATGCTGACAGCCACCATCAATGACAATTGCAAGATCAGGGTATAGGGCGTTTCTCCAGTCTCTGATGCACATGCAGTAAAACAAAGGACTATCAGGAACTAAGACCAGCTGCCTCCCCAACCTGGAGACCAGTCCCCTACATAACTGGCCTGTCATCTTTGTTCTGTAAGATAGTTCTTTCGGACATTAGTTGGCCATCTTCCCCCTTGCTAGCAAGCTGTAATAAAAATTCCTTTCTCTCCTACCATCTTGCCTGTTGCGGTGGGCAGACGAACGCCATTTGGATGGTAACAGAAACAGTATTATTTACTTTTTTGTATCTACTGGAGCTTGCCAATAATTCTAGACACTTTGACCCAAGAGTCTACCCATTTTTGCAATGTCTGCCATCATCTTGTTACCGTGAATTTGATCACTTCCTCTCAGTAGTTATTCATTTTTCTCCTTATTCAATATATCCTGTATCAATTCATCATCTCATTCATGTTGTGAAACCCTGAAAGCCCGCATTCTATAATTCTTGTATCTTTTTTTATCTCAACCATATCTTTCTCTGCTCTATTTCTGCCACCCAACAATTCAGCAATATCTTAGAACTCATTGTGACTCAAATTTCTCCTGCTCCTAAATCTTTTTTTTTATGGCAGTAACATTGGTTTATAACATTATATAAATTTCAGGTGTACAGCATTATATTTTAATTCCTGTGTACATTACATCATGTTCACCACCCAAAGACTAATTGCAATCCATCACTACACATGTGCCTAGTCACCCTTTTTGCTCTCCTCCCTCCCCTCTTCCCCTTTGGTAACCACCAATCCAATCTCTTCTCTATGTGATTATTTGTTGTTGTTTTTATCTTCTACTTATGAGTGAGAGCATACGGTATTTGACTTTCTCCCTTCTAAATCTTAAACTCTGAAATTACACTCTGTGACTTAAAATTACCCTCTTTGACCACAACCATCTGTTCCTCTCTCTATGCATTCAGTTCCAACAAACCTGTCCCTGGATGGGTCCTTCTCATGCAAAAGTCATGGAATTATTGCTGTATTGACAGGCATTTTTTAAAGTGAATTCAAATGTTCATTCATTCACTCATTTAACAAATACTACTAACCACCTACTAGGTGCCAGATGGTGTGGTAGATCCAGAGAATACAATAAAACGCCCCTGCCTTCAAGAAGGTCCTTACTAGTATACCAGATAAAGGAGAAACAAATACCACAAAAGGGGCATTAGTGCTGCAGAAGGGCAACTAATGAAACACTACACAAACAGATGGAGGAGCAATAGATTCAGTTTAGGGTGTCCCGCTGAGGCAATCCATGGTGCTGGAGAGTTCAGGCAGGCCTGGTAATCACTTGCAAGTCTCCACAACATAAATAAAAATGGCATATGTGTTAGAAATGGACACTTCAGGCTTATTGTGTATAACTATTTTACTGTGATACAAACTGTTTATTAGTTTTTACTAAATCCCTTTAAAATAAAATATTGTGCTACATGATTTGGAAAACTAATTTTTTTTCCCAAATCTTTCCAAATAATCATTTGACAGCAAGTGAAAACTGAGAATGTCAAACCTATCCTTTTGTTTGTATAGTGCATTAGGAGTAATTGAAAAAGAATGGGAATTCTGGCTCTCTAATGGCTTTTAGGACTTCTTTCTTTTTTAAATGTAAATGAAGATGATACTGTTAGATTGCTTTTCAGAAACAACTAATGAAAATACCAACGGTTTTATCAATATGCAAAATTTTTAACCTATTAAAAGGAAAACATTTATATTACACTGAACCTCAAGAGCCTCTTTTTATGTCTTAAAAGACGTAAAATAGAAGAAAAGAATAATATAACAAGGAGATAATTGGAAAACATACCAGAAGAAGCTTCCAGTCTTTCCAGTCGGCTGATCAACCAGTCAAGGGAGCCAGAAAACTGAGCACAGTTTTTACGATTTCCTCTAATTAGAGCCGCTGCAAAAGAAAAAGCAGATTTTACAGTGATGTGATTTTGCAGTGCAAAATGCAATGGAAACTCATAGTAGCCCAGAAATGTTGGATCAAGAACAAAATACCTTTACTTTATGTCTAAAACATATACAAATACATATATACATACACATATCCAAAATTCAGACATTAAAAAAAGAATTGATATTTATTAATGGGGACTGAAAAAAACAGTGCTCATTAGAAAAAATATATTGTGAGAAAGTAACATTTCATACTAGGAGGTAATAACAAGGGAATAATAATGGGAAAATCAGTGTCCTGGGAGTTTCCTCACTTGAGTCCTAATACTCAGTGCTTTTAATTAGCCTTGAGACTAAATTACTTAACTTCTCTAGTGCCCAATTTTCTCACCAATATAATGCAGAAGTTAAGAGCACATCAGTTTTCCTGAAAATGTAGCACAAAATACAAGGAGATCTAACTAGTGACTATAACAGGCATGCAGAGCCAGAATTAAATGTTACCTGGAAAAAGAGTGGGAGGGCCATTGGCTACTAAGTTTCAAACCCTTTTTTCTCCCCCTGTATCCCTTCTTCCCATTTAGAGACTTCACAATGTATATTAAAGACTCAGGACTCCTGAAGTAAAGTCACCTATTCTAACTTTGGATAACCTACTGTTTTCTACACTTCTTTGACCAAAGATGGAATTCTTATGAGAACTTTATGAACTCTTTCCATCTAACTTATATACTCAATTTAAAACTTTTTTTTTTTTTAAGATTTTATCTTTTCCTTTTTCTCCCCAAAGCCCCCCAGTACATAGTTGTATATTCTTTGTTGTGGGTCCTTCTAGTTGTGGCATGTGGAACGCTGCCTCAACGTGGTTTAATGAGCAGTGCCATGTCCGCACCCAGGATTCGAACCAACGAAACACTGGGCCACCTGCAGCGGAGTGCGCGAACTTAACCACTCGGCCACGGGGCCAGCCCCCTCAATTTAAAACTTTTAACGCTTCAGGGGCCGGCCCTGTGGCCCAGTGGTTAAGTCCGCACACTCCGCTGCGGGGGCCCAGGGTTTCACTGGTTCGGATCCTGGGCGTGGACATGGCACTGCTCATCACGCCACGTTGAGGGGGTGTCCCACATGCCACAACTAGAAGGACGTGCAGCTAGGATACACAACAATGTACCAGGGGGATTTAGGAAGATATAACAGAAAAAAAAAAAAATTGGCAACAGTTGTTAGCTCAGGTGCTGATCTTTAAAAAAAATAAACTTTTAATACTTCAAAATTATACAATTCTTTCAAAGCAAATCTGGTAAATATTTTACATAAATTCCACTCTTATACCCATGGGATTGTTCAGAAACAGTGTAACTGTTTACAACGGGTTGGTGAAATTTTTACATAAAACAATATTTAATGGGAAAAGATACTGCCATAAGAAACACCACTATTTAGAATCTAGTGGTGCTAGGAAGCAGTGTACAGAACTGAAGTTTGAGGAATACTGCCTGTTTATCTCCTTGTTAGGAGCAAGATGGAGAAGACCCTACAGTGACAGAGCACAATTAATCTTAAAGACTTTCTTCATATTTCCTCTTTCCAAAAAAAAAAAAAAAAAGTCATTACCTGACCTAAGAGTAAGAAAAGAAAAAATGACAGACACAACAGGAAGGCTTCTATTCTTACAACTGTCTGAGAAGAGCACTTTTGTGTACAGAGCCCCCATAACATTTTTACAAAGATTAAAAGATGATGCACTCAATTACTTAGACTCTTCTCTATCTCTGGGAACAGCAGCTCCCAACAAGAGCCAGTAACCAGCTACACACACATGAGTGCCGAGTGTCAGGGACAAGTGTCAGTATGAGGTGTAGCAGAGGAATGAGGAGCCCTATATGCTCGGCAGGACTTCTAACTTTAATTGTACTAATATCTGTTCCTCACTTAGAACAACAGCCATTGGGGGAGAGGATATGGAGAAATTTTTTAATCTTTATAGTCTCATTTGTTTAAAATTTAACTCACTCTTTTCATTTTACCTCTGGTTTTTAAAATTAAAGATATTAAACATTTTCTAGAGGTCAAATGTTAGAGAGAAAGTGATTTTTGAAGAAACTAATAATGCAAGAAGAATAAACAATGGGAGATTTAAGAAAATCATATGGTAGGGGCTGGCCCCATGGCCGAGTGGTTAAGTTCGCGCACTCCGCTGCAGGCGGCCCAGTGTTTTCGTTGGTTCGAATCCTGGGTGCGGACATGGCACTGCTCACCAAACCACGCTGAGGCAGCGTCCCACATGCCACAACTAGAAGGACCCACAACAAAGAATATACAACTATGTACTGGGGGGACTTTGGGGAGAAAAAGGAAAAAATAAAATCTTAAAAAAAAAAAAAAATCATATGGTAAGCCACAAAGAAAACTTCATTAAATTTACTGCAAACAGAAAGAGTACGGACCATGTTCTCTGACAACAAGGTAATGAAACTAAAAACTAGTAAGAAAAGCAGAAATAAAAATAAAACCCAAGCACTTAAAAATTTAAATTCTCTCCTAAATAATCTTGGAGTCAACAGAGAATCAATACCACAATTACAGGATATCTACTAAATATCAAAATAGGATGCCTCCTAACACAGCCAACGGTAGATGGTCAAAACTATACTCAGAAAAGTCTACTTTAATTGCAAAGCAACAGGGTGAAATATATTAACTAAACATTCTTTTCAAAATATAGAAAAGAATATCAAATATAAGTAAAATAGTAAAAAGAAATAAATAGCAATAAAGGAGAAAGTAATAAATTAGAAATAGTATAAGTAATCTAGGTAATAAATTAATATACTAGACTTGATTAATAGAATCAAGGACTTTTTTTTAATATAAGATTAATACCAACGACTTTCATCAAGAAGAAAATCTAGGAAAAAGAATAGTCTCCAAATATATATATATTCACCAAAACTAACCCAAAGAGAAAAATCCAAAAGAGAAAATCTAAATAGAATAATAAACCATGAATAACATTGAAAACTATGTCAAGACCAAAAGCTTTTTTCTATATTCAAGAAATAAGTAATTCTATACTAAACTATTCCAAAACAAAGAAACTAAGGAAACCTCTCTACTTATTTGACAAGGACAGTATAACTTTGATATCAACGCCTAACAGAGTATGTATACAAGAAAACCAGAGAGAACTCTGACCAATGAATATAATTCTATAAATCTTATACAAGGATGGTATTTACAAATCATATTCAGCAGTATATTAGCAATGTTAATCCAAGTGGGGGTTCATTCCTCCAATGAGACAGAAATGTACAGCAAACTGTTAATAAGTGAAAGATATGATGATCTCGACAGATGGAAAATGTATACGTTTCTAACAAAAAAATTTTAGACTCAGTAAAATAGAATGCCTCCTGAACATTACCAATGTATGTGTGTGCACACGTGTGCACCTGCACAGAATGTTTCACAGATAAATGAAGTGTGCGAAAGAACAGAATTCAGCAAGTTAGTTAAGAAGAAATCAGTTAAGTAAGTTTCTGAAGGAATGGAAAACTATACAGAAAATTACAAGGAAGCTCATCACAGCACTGTTTATAACAGTAAAATATTGGAAACAGCATGAGTGTGGGCTAACTAAATGCTGACACATCCCTTCAGTAGGGTAGTATACGCCCACCACAACCTGACAAAGGTTTATAGTTACTGCCAAAAAAAGATGCCCACAACACAGAAGTCAGTGGAAACAAGTGCTATAAAAGAGTATTCATAGTACGACCCCATTTTTGTGAAGTGCATGCGTATACTCAATAAAAGTGTATGCCTACCATGGAGAAACTGGGTTTTTTAGAATATTTCTTAGAGAATGAGAGCAACTTTTTGAGAAATACATCCTGTAAGTGCCTGGGATGGGACACTGACAAGTGGGAGACTGCTCTCCCTGGGTCAAAAGGGGACATTTTCTTATCTCAAAACAGGAAGGAAGATGAATGGAGCAAGGAGGAAAAAGGGTCATGCTCTGCGATATGATCCTTCACAGGGACTCTGAAGCCACAATAAATTCTGTAAAAAAAAATCACAAATACACAATAAGAATAGCAGTTTGTGTGAACCTGTGAGGAGGGGATGTTCCACAGCCAAGATATTTTGTAACCTTTGAGAAACAAAATAATGAAAAAGCATGAAAGTGGGAATAGTAACCAAATAACCCCCCAAATGTACAGACATCAAAGCGAAGCTTAAGTCTGTCTCAGTTCATGAAATTGGAGTCTGGACAAAATTAACTAAACCTTTGGGGGTGGAGGGCCACAGCTGATGTCTTAGTGGTCCAGGGATTTGCACATGCATGCACACACATGTGTGCATGTGGCTGGGTGAACGTGTTATATGTGTATAATGTTATGTAGAGAGTCAAAGACATGTTTTTTGTTTTTTTTTTAAAGATCAGCACCTGAGCTAACAACTGTTGCCAATATTTTTTTTTTTTTCTGTTTTATCTCCCCAAATCCCCCCTGGTACATAGTTGTATATCTTAGTTGCAGGTCCTTCTAGTTGTGGCATGAGGGACGCTGCCTCAGCGTGGCCTGATGAGCGGTGCCATGTCCGCCCCCAGGATCCGAACCAGCAAAACCCTGGGCCACCACAGCGGAGCGCGGGAACTTAATTAACCACTCAGCCACGGAGCCAGCCCCCAAAGACATGTTTTTTAAAAGGTTACATACTAAAATGGGTTGTCAAGTTTAAAAGCAGTGTCCACCTTCTTTTTCTTTTATCTAAATTTTTTATAATGAAGTTGTATTAATGTCAAAATCAAACAGTACAATAACATTGCTTTCCTTTCAAAAAGAAAAGGGAAAACAGCAACATCAGTATCTATAGTGACAACTGCTATCAGATGTCTCAGAATGCCACTCTCAAGTCCAAAAAACAGCGACCTTTAATCTATATGGTGCTTCAAGTACAGAAACAAACTCAAGACAAATGTCCTTTCCTCAATGCAGGACAAGTACATTAAACCTTAAAATTATCTTAATTGCTGGCTAATTGGCCTTAAAGACAGTTAAGACCTTGCATCCTCCATATATCACTATTTTTCCTCATTTATTTAAGAAATACTAATGTAAATGCATCAGGCATTATGGTTGGGAATGTGAATATGAGCTTGAATAAAAAGTGACTATAATACAAGGTTTGCAGTTCTTCTGCTAGCATATTTTAAGCTCTTGTAGATCTGACACTCTGTCTTATTCCATCTTTGCCCATTGCCTGAAACTTAGAAGATATTCTGTAACATAGTGAATGAATGAGTAGCATTCAGTCTCTTTGGATAAGAATGTCAGGGGTTAAGCGTAGTACCACTTACAATACTATAAAAACACTCTGAACTCAGCTCTTATGAAAGAAGTGCTAGTTCACTGAACCAATTTTTTTAATGTTGAATAACTAGTTAAATCTCTAAACTTTATCCAATCAGAATATGAAATGCAAGCAATATTGGCAATGCAAAATTAATACTGTAAAAAATACTCTATTCTGCATTTCTCATTAGTATCATAACATCCCTTTGTCCTCATGCTTTAGTGTGTTAAAGACTCCAAATTTCTCAAAATATTCATAGAATCAGAAAATTACAGATGGACTGAGATGTAAAGAAATTCCAAGAAAACTCTCACTTCTAAAATTTATTCAGCAGATACGGATTACTTGCTTTGCATCAGGCACTGTTCCAGGTGCTGGAGATTCAGCAGGAAATCAAAGTTCCCTGTTGGGGCTACATTCAAAGTCTGGAAATACTAAATGAAAGGCCGTAAACAGCACAGACAAATGAGGGGCTGATAGAACCAGAATCCAGAAAAATTTTAAAATTTTCAGGTTAACAAGTGGATGTTCCTAAGTCTTAAAAACCCTAAAAAAACAAAAATAAACAAACGAAAAAACTGTCCAGAGTGGTGTTGAAGACTTGAAGTGCCTAGTGCCGTGGAAACTTCTTGGAGAGCTAAAGGAGCTGACCCTGCAGTTGGGGGACCTTGTGGGCTCAGGTCTGATGACTCCTGCCCAGACAGGGTGAGAGGAAGAGTGACTGGTTTGGGTGGATTGGCTACATGACCGCGTTGGGCGTGTTTCCCATGGATCCTGGGTAGACAGCGCCTCTGCGGCGTCATCCCAAGTCTATTCAATAAGGCCATCTGAGAAGTAGGAAGACTTTAGGAAAAAGAGGCTGGAGGTGGACTACTAGCTGCACAAGAGCCAAGCAAGCAGCTGCAGACAGCCACCCAGAACAGAAACGCAGGTGCCCTGTCACAGGAACAGGGACTCAGCTAAGCACTTCCAACATGCCCACCAGAGAAAGTCGGCTCTCAGCCGCTGCTGGGCCTCCCACGGATGCCAGTTTTAACCTTGTGGCAGAGGAAGAGGGTGCACATCCACACAGCCAAGTAAGAACTGTGCTAGCTTCTCTCCTGCCTCTTTACCCTGATCAGGAGGCAAACAGCAGCTTCCGGTGGAGGAGAAGGTGAGTAGAGACTACAGCATGTTCACACTCACACAGCTCGCAGCGGAGCCAAGACTGAAAGCCAGGCAGTTTTGATCCACTCTGTGCTCCGGGCCTAGGCTATGCTGCCCCCCACCACAATCTCGTCCTGCATAAATCCTCTATCTGGAAGAGGTAAGAAGGGTGGGGTCCTGGTAGTGTATAAGCAGATTAAGAAAATAGGTATCTCACAAAATTGGTTACAAAAAGGAATTTCCATTAAAAATATATTAGTGACTGTCATTGTCAATTCATAGACATGAGATTATCACCAAGTCAAAAAATAATAATGTGTTGTGTTTATAAAGTATCTTTCCAGGATTTCCTAGAGAACAAGATAAGAAATATCTGTACGCACAAACGCCAGAACACCTGTCATGGGTGCATTTGAAGCCAATGCCCTCCTTTTTCATCTCTTGACTGCTTTTGCCAGTGTTTTAGGACATTTAGGAAGAACTGTCTTCCCTAGACACTGAGAAAATGCTCTGGATGGGCAAAAGTCCTTAACTGCTGTGTCCTGTCTTAGTCTTTAAGGATTCAGAAACTGGTAACTTCTGCCTTCCTAAAAGAGCAGCAGTCTAGCCTATTTGTTTTATACTTTGAATCTTCATAAAATGAGTATTCATAGAGAGAGACTGCCAAAGAGACATTTCTCAGACATCTTTAGACAATTATCCTGGCTTGCAAGCCTCCTATAGATTAATTGTGCGGATGTCAGAAAAGATGTATGAAAGCATGCCACAGCCATGCTTTGCAAACTAGGAATATCGGTGTCTCTAGGATCCTTAGGTCTTCCAAATGGCAGGCTCATAAATCTACTTTGATCATTCTCTGCCTAAAACACATATTACATATATCCATGTCAGATTGTAAAATTGTTATAGATTATCATTCCCATCTTCTCCCTTTTCTCTCCATGCTAAATAAACTGCTGAAGAAAAAGAAGAAGGAGGAGGTTTATTTCACACATAACCCCAAGAGAGAATCTACCATCTACATATTTGGAACAAAGGAGAGGAAGCATAACAAATGTGGAGTTACTGATACTGAAACTAAACTTTTGATAGCTGGGTAAAGATGGACAGTGAGACATAAATATCTTATTGAACTCCAATTATCGCTGTAGATCTGAGACTTTTCCAGCCAAACTGAAGTATACATTTCCATATACATGGCTACCTATTTTATGATTATACTGACTTCAGTAAAAACTATTGGCAGCAGATGGTTCTTACCTCAACATAAGATTTTATTCATTATTTTTTTCTGATCATGAAATCACTAAGACAATAAAAACAGAAAATCAAGAGTAGTCAGAGGAATATTTAAGCCACAAAATCTTTCATAATTCTATTCACCTGAAACAACCACCATTAAAACTACCATGTATGTATTGAGAGAGATTCTCTTTACATGTACCAATATATAAATATTCTATTTTATCTCTCAACTGGAGTTAATATATTAGCTTTTCCTTTCATCATCAATTAACTAGCATTAAACATTTAGGCTAACTACTTTTTTCAATTATAAAAGTAATATGTGCAAACAGATTAAGAATAAATATGTAAGAGAACACACAGAAAAGTAAAATATTTCTCTCCCAAGAAGCAGCCACCTAATAGTTTTCTGAGCATTCTTTCATAAACGTCCAATGTATACTCAAGAATGTATCTCTACATATTTTTAGTTTTATGTAATTGAAATCTTACTATGCATACAGTAAACATCTTGCTTCTTTTTTTCACTTAATACCATATCCTAGATTGCCATACTAAAAAGAAAAGGAATCTAGCCTGTTTCATACAATTTTCCAAGTGACCTATTTATCTCAATTTTCACTGATAACATAGTATTACACCATATAGGCAATCTATTACTTATGTAACCAATCCCCTGTTGAGAGAAAAATTCTTTTCAATTGTATGCTATTTATAAACAATTTTGCAGTGGACATCCCCTCCACAATTGTACAAACATATTTCTAGAATACATTTTCTGAGAGCAAAAAGATATATACATTTAAAGTTTTATGTATACTGTCAACTGAAATTTGTTTCATTTTTTAACTTTCATCAATTTATACTCCCACTAAGAAGATATGACCCAATATTTTCCCTACTGACGGGTATTATCACATTTTTTATCTGTGCCAATCTAATAAGTGAAATATGATTCTTATTTATTATTTTAATTTGCTTTTCTTTATTTGTCATGTTGAGAATCTTTTATTTATTGTTCTGTGAACTACCTGTCTCTATCCACTGCCTGGTTTTCTATTAGATGATATTTCTTTTCCCATGGATTTACGAAAACTCTTATGTATTATAGAAACTGGGCCTTTGTCTTTCACATAGATTGCATATTTTACAAAATTCCCTTCTGCTTTTTTTGTTTTGTAATGATATTATTATAAAAGTTTAAATTTTTATGTAGTCATACAATTTTTGTGTAGTCAAATTTATCAGTCTTTTATTAATTACCTATTAACATTATTTAACGATAACTTGTGTTGAGATGGTCATGTCAGTAAAGTCAGTAACTGCACAGCACTATGGCTAGCTTGGTGATTTACGTCTGTCTCTCTTACTCAAACATAAACTCCATGAAAGCAGGGACTATGTCCTGGTCACAATGTCCCTCATTGCCCAGATTAGGGCATCCCTCATAGCAGGCATTCAATTAATCTTTGATGAATAGATAAAGCCTCTATTCAAATCCAGATCCACTGGACTCCAACTCCATGTTCCCCTACCATGACAGAGTCTCTGTTACAAAGGACACCCCTCAGGAAACTGTACCAGGAATTAAGGGAAGACACTTGGGAAAAACAGACAAAAAGGAAAAGGAAACTTTCCTGAAGAGAGGCATTAAAAAGAGAAAACTTAGGTGTGGGGGATTAACAAAAACACTCTCAGGAGTAACAGTGTGAAAATACAGAAGTTAAAGTTAAGGATGTGTGTGTTTCTATGGAAGCTATGTTCAGAATTTATGTCTCTTGTTGCATGAAAAAATTAGTTTAAAAGCCACAAAATATGCATGTGCCTGAAGTCAATGTGTGTTATTTTAGTAGCATTTATAGTTACTGTTATCCTCCTTTAAGATGTGAGTTTTAGGGGATTCTAATTACTTCAATTCTAAGCAATGGCTCCCTTAAATCCTTTCTTAATCAAATGAGATGTAAATAATTAAGAAAATATAGACTTTATATATATATACACACACACATATATTTTATATATACATATATATTTAAACATCAATATATATTTACTGTATATAAAATCTTTGATATAAAATCATTCCTGATATTCTGGAAGGATAGAACTGGATTGGAGGAAAGGCCTGGAAGAACACAATGCTGAGTGACTTGAGACAAAGCAAGTGAGGCCATAGGTGAGAAGGAACAGACCAAACATTGGCCTGAGTACTCCAAAGACTAGAACAAGAAGTGTAGACCAAGTAACGGAGGCAATGAAAGTTCATGAGGAAGTGTGTGAGGGCTCCCTGGAGTCTGAAACAAAGATTGATGGAGAGAAGGGATGGAGGGAGAGATATGCAGCAGAAATCTTACAGCATCCAACTATCAATGCAATCTCAAGAATTCATATCTCAGGTATTTACTGAACACCAGCTATGCACCAGATGTGGAGGATACAGATGTAGAAGAGGCGTGATATTTGTTCAGAGAATGGGTGGAATAATAGAATACAAAATTTTCAGCCGGGAGGGAACTATGAAGAAAACTATTTCCTCCATTTTCTGATAAGGAAACCAAGAGCTAGCTGTATGTGCAATAATCACGATGCTATGCCTTCTATCAGCTCAGCCAGGACTTCCCTTGTTATAGCCAATAGTTTCAAGTGAAGTTTCTTTTCTGAGACACATTTAAAAGGCAAAAACAACTACAAGAACAAAAACAGAAGTTGGAGAAGAAACTTTTACTATGTTAGTGAGCAAAAGGATGATAAGCATCCAAAAGAAATGGGAACAATGATAAGAAGAACATGCTATGCTAAGCATCTGACATACAGTGCCACATTTAAGCTGCCCAACAAACTTATGAGGGGAATTATTATTGCATTTTACAGATAATATTTATAATAATAACAGGTGTCACTCTCTATGTCATGGCATCTTTTTAAGTGCCTTACTTTAACTCGGAATTGCACAATAACCCTAAGAGTAGACACTACTATTTCCTCCACTTTGCAGATGAGGAAACTCAGCTCAAATTTAGCAATTTGTCTAAAGTCACATAAGTGCAGAGCTGGGATTCTGAGACCCTGACTGGCAAAGAGAAGGGTCATTTTCTCAGAGGCCAATGTCTATGGATTAAATATTAAGTTTTTGTTTCTCAAGAAAAGGACATAATGGTAGAGGAGTAACAGGTGCACTGGTGTGTAATAGAGTGACTCAATGTCCACATCCACCCTGCTAGAGAAAATCTAACCTCACTGGGAATCTGTAAGATATTTATTAAATAATCCAACCAAGAATTTACTGAGTGCCTACTCTGTTTAAACATGGTGCTCAGTAGTAGATAAACGCATTCTGACTACAATGCAGTCCATTACAACTTTTGGACATGTACATGAGTTAACATTTGTAGTGGACACTTGAGCTTCTTCTCCAACACTCTCTGTAACGTTCACCTCTGAATGGCACTAGGCAGTCCAGGGGCTTGGCCTCAGTTTCAGGAGTGGGCCTCTGATCAGTCAAAGCCAGTGTGGGTGAAAGTCCCAGCCCCCTTGCCAGAATGACTGGCACAGACACAGTTTGGGCTAATGAGATGCAAAGAGTAGTTTGTTAAGCTTGTTAGGGAGTTTTAGAAAATAGTATGTTCTTTTTTTTTTTTTTTTTTTGCTAAGGAAGAGTCACCCTGAGCCAACATCTGCGCCAATCCTCCTCTTTTGTTTCTGCATGTGTGACACGTCCACAGCATGGCTGGTGAATGGAGTAGGTCCGCACCTGGGATCCCAACCCACAAACCCAGGCTGCTGAAGCAGTGCACGTGGAACTTTAACCACTTGGCCACAGGGCCAGGCCTAGAATACTCTTTCTTGAGAGATAATTTTCATGAGCAGCTTTCTTTCAATTCTCCCATGCCAGAGCAAGATCTGCAGTACACTGGGAACTGATGGCAGCCAACTGAGGCCATCCAGGGAAGCCAGCATTGGAGGAAGCTGACCCCACAGAAGGCAGAACAGATATAAATAAACTGGTTCTGGATGCTCTGATTAAGTCACTGAGTCAAACCCACTGGCAGACTTCCAGTTATACAAGCCAATAAGTGCCCTCTGTTTGAGCCAGTTTGTGCTGAGTTTGTTATTTGCAACTGAACACATCCTAACAGATACATCATTCCACCTACAATAACTGCTTCTTCCCTCGCGATCTGACTAGGAAAATCATTTTAAAATCACATCTCTAGCCATGTTCCCATTAAAAATCAAATCAGAAAACCAATTCTGACGAGGAGCTATGCTCATACTCACCAATGCTCCAGCGTTGTGTAAAGTTTATTTTTGCTACTTCAGCAGCTTCTAAAATAGTCAGATTTAATCCCCAAAGAACTCTGGGAAGTTAAAGCGGGTACAGGCTTGAGGGAGAAGTAGCCCAGAAGGATAAAACTGAATAAATATTGACTTTGCTGGAATAGACTTTTTCTATGATTACAGAAAAATCATTATAATTCTCTCTGTACATTATTATTACTTACGAATAGATGAGCACATGGACCTGTTGAAGGGAATGACTAACAGACTATGGGAAGAGTTGATATGAAAATGTAAGTAAGATGCATATTATCTAGACTTATCTACAACAAGAATGTTCTGTCTAAATATAATCCTTTCTATCCTCAACACACACCAATGATATACCTCTTTACTTAAAACATCTAGTTTGTCAAAAGACTGAAGCCAATCATACCAAGTGAAGATGTTAAACTGTGGTGTTAAAAGCACTACCGTATTCAGTCTCCACTCTATTCCAAAATTCAGTGTTATAACTTTGACACTGGCAAAGACACGCAGTCTTTAGAATTTTGGCGTCATAAAATCCTTATCCTGATAATCGATGTGGGTTAAATAATGAATTGAGATTCCTGAAAAGCCTCAATGTCCTGGGACCTGCTCAGAGAAATGATAGCCAATGGTTCCACTTAGTCTGAAAGCACCAAGCTGCATGTGTTTAATTTTAATGGTGCATCAAATAGCCCACCGAAAGGAAGCACATGGAAAATTCTAGCAGGCACAAGAGTCTTCTTTACTAAAGAGTATTATGACTATAAATTTTAATGAAGTTCAATTAAATTATGGAGAATTTTCAAATATTTTAACTGCCTTTCATTCTTAACATAAAAATGCATCGAGATCTCTTTTCTCTACTTCCACATATACTTTCCTATTCTATCAGAACTCAGTCATTTAATCAGTAAACATTTATTTAATTAGCAAATATTTATTGGGTACCTACCATGTGCCAGACATTAAGTTCAATGACAGAGATACGAAAATCAGGAAGGTGCTATTCTTGCCCTGGAGATCACAGTCACACATATAACTAAAGAAGAAATGTGGTCAGTGCTGTATACAAGCAAACGCGAAGTGCCAAGAAAGCAGGCGGGGGGGGGGGGCGGGGGGGAGTGTTCGATCATGTCTAAGAGTTAGGAGAAATGTCAAGAGTAACTTCAAAAGAAAGTGACATGTGAACTGGGCCTTAAAGGATAGATAGGAATTTTGGAAAAGGTGAAATAAGAAAATGACACAGAAGTGTGCACAGGTACAAGATACTCAGAAAATCAGTATGACCAGAGTACAGGGTAGGAGAAGGAGAGAGGAAAAGACTAGTCTGGAAGAGTTGGCTGGGGCCTCACATACCAGGTGAAGCAAGTTGAATTGTACCTTCTGGAAACGGGAAAAAATGAAAAATTCCTTAACAGGCAAGTGATGTGCAATTGCAGTGTACCAGATAAATCTGGGATTTTGGAGGGAAGGGTGAGAGAGAAGAAAGAGACCATTCTCCAGAAGCCTCCTGTTTTTGCAAGTCTTGCAAATGAGTCACTGAAAGCCTTTGTCTCAGACCTTCCTTTCAAGAATGTTTGCAGCAAGCAAAGCAAAGAGAGATGGTTTCTCCACCTGCAGCAAAGAGCAGGCAGGCCTATTTCCAGTGTAACTATCTGGGCTCCCTAAGCTCAAGATTCCTTTCCTGTCACTCAGCCCACTGCAGGTGTAGCTGTCAATTGTCCCCTTCATATTGTCCTGTGAGAACTGAGGCTCAAGGAATTGGCACCAAAAATGCTGATATTCTGGCTAAAGCCATTGCTTTGAGAGATAAACTGTCCCTCATTCTCCTAATTTCTGGCCAACTCACTAGCTTGCAAGTAGGGTGAAACCTCAGATCCTCCACAGTTCTTGACAAGAGACAAGTAGAAGCTACTGGAATAGTTCAGGACAAAAATAATGAGGTCATATGCTTGCAAGAGCCAACAGGAATGCAGCATCAACCAGGAAGGTGTTGCTTAATGTGTGTCAAGTGTACCTAGAAAAAGCACAAATGCAGATCTCAAAAAGACTAGAGAAGGAGATTGAGGAGAATGAAGGAGATCCCTGACAAGACAAGACTGTGAGGGAGTAAGAGGGGCTCTTGTGGGACTAACTTCAGAATCAAAAAGGAAATACATAACACATATCCATACAGAGGCCCCTCAGCTACAAAACTGCACTCTAGATGACCCTGCTCTTTTCATCCAAGACAAATGCCCTGCTCTGGCCACATTCGGCACTAGAGACGGAGTTAAATACTAAACATCACTGGATTTAGTGCAGCTAAAGCAAACGCAGCCTCAATTAGGAAACACGTTATGAAACTGCTGTAACTGTTAAGTGATCATTTCAAACAGACATAAACCATTCCTTGAGAACCCAGTCAGACTTCTTACCCAGCAACTCATACAGAGAATTCAGAATCGATTTCCACGACTCCCCAGCTTCTCTCCCAGCGACATCTGCAAAGTGCGCCGCGCTGCTGTAGACGTGCAGCCTGTCGATGCACTCAAGCACGAGGTTGATCATCCCCTGGAAGATTAAAAACATCACCACTAGAATCTGTGCCTCCGCTCACAGACAAAACACGCTAAATTGATTAAAAAAAAAAAAGTCTGGTAATCAGAAAGACAATTGAGATCGTTTATTCAAAGGACAGGAAGAAACACACATGCGTGTGAAACAAAATGCTCTTGAAATCATTCAAGTAGATTTTAAATCCTGAGTACTATTCTCAGAGGCAGAAGAACAGTATCTAATTACAAACTTCATACTTCTATTTGTAAGGTTTAATACTAGATTAACGAATCAGTTATAACAGCTTTCTACTGTAAGTAAGTGACGGGGTTCAGAGTGTGCCACCCCAAAATCTGCCACTTGGGCATCAGGATTATTTTGAGCTGAGAGCAAAAGAGTAAAATCAGACACAAGAGGAATTATCTGCCCACCCCCTCTCTATCAAAGGGCAGGAAGATTCCTACTCAAAGGAGGCAATGTTGACTCTTAGCAGCCCAGAGACTGCACCAGAGAAATCTATATAATAAACTTTACTAACTAGCCCTTCTCTTCTATTAGTTTCCCCCATAATCTTCCTTCCCACAATTTGCTGACCCTAGAAGCTCAAATCCCTTCCCTTTATTTTGTCACTTCTCTACAAATTTATTGTTCTTTCATTAAAATGCTATAGGAGCCCAAGTTCTAACTACTCCTTTGAATTACTCATCACTGAGTACTTCTGTGTATACACTACGTACGCATTAGCAAATTTCTATTTATTTTTTTCTTGTAAATCTGTCTTCTGCTGGTCTAATTTGCAGAGCCCCAGCCAATGAACCTAAGATGAATAGAGAAAATACAATTTTTTTCCTCCACTTAAAAAACATAAGAGCAGATTCTTATCCTTAGAATAGGCATCATCACAATCGTCATCGTTATTATTTTTATTATCAAACTGAAGATCTAATAAATTAAATTTAAAAAGCTCATGAAAAGATGCCTTTAAAGTAAATCAAAAATTCACTACAGAACTTTGTAAGATGCTGTCTAAATTTGAAATTCTGCTTTTATGATTATTGCTAGATAAAGATTGTCAAAATGAGGCAAAGCACATGAAAGGAACAGATATAAAAAGTTGAACTAATCAAATTATCTTATTTCACATAGGGAATTTAAGAGGCACAATGGACCTAAGAACATTTCTAGGTCCCCATCCAGATTGTTTTACATAAGAAAGTGAAAAAAAATTAATCTAAATCAATATTTTCAATTTCCCCAGCCCAATATTTCATTTCACTCTTTCTTGATATTAGATAAATACAGTACAGTCCAATGATTTGGCATACACAAAAAGAAAAGGTCCCAACAAATACTCCATGTTGTTATTAGTGGTTTATGCTGACATTTCCGTGCTTTCACGCCATTAGGGTCTCCAGATAGGTCTTTCCTTTGTATACACAGTGAAAAAGTCCACAAAAATTAATGTCAGTTTCAAAGGCTTTGGGTGGAAAATTAGGAAACAGTTTGAAAACTAAAAGAACATAGATTTAGGGATTTTGGGGACTCAGCGATGTCCTCTAACCTTTTTTCTTAGACATTTTTACTCAGAAAAATTCATTATTCTACATACAGGGAGCATTGAGAAGAGTGGGATCACTTGCTGGGCTGACTTCACTTGCCAGTTCAACTCTGACATCCTCCCATTGAAACTCCTGAATACACGGTACTAGTTCTGACACGACCACAGGAACATCAGACATCTCACTTGGTCCCTCTGTTATTCTGTCTACAAAACATGGCACCTGAGCCATTCTTAGCAGTGGAATTTTCGCAAAATAAAATCATACGTAGAAAATTAATATACACAAAGGGAAAAAGTGGGGCTGCTCTGTCCAAGGAGGGAGCCTAGAGCTCTGCCACCTCGAGGGGTCTTCTCCTGGCAGCTTCCATCTCCAACACAAGGCTCCCTGTGGAGCCTCAGGCACTTCCAAGGAGCCCCAAAGAACCCACTCAACAGTATGAATACCCCCCTGCTTTCCAAAGCCTGTATTCATTTATTTAGACGCTTAACGATTCTGTTTTTATGTAACTAAGATGAAGCAAACTATAGTCCAATGAAAGATTAGTATGGAGGCTGAGCAGACAGTAAAATAAATTGTCCTTTGCCAGGGGAGTGAAGAGTTTCGTCTTTTAAAATTAGTACTCACTGATGGAGAAATAAAAATAATTGCAGGCTTCCTCTGAGGCCTGGTTCCATGTACAGTAGTATACCTGCTCAGCTATATCTCAAAATGCAAAGATGTCAAAGGGAGAATTTTCCCCACCAGGAAGTTCTCTTCCCAAGACAAGAGCAAAGAAGAAATGAGTGTGGGCAGAAACTCACCTCTTCCTGGAAGAGATTCTGCCGATTCTTCAGAGCTCGCAATCGGTTCTGCTTGTCTTCGTGCTCTAGATGCTCATCCGGCGGGTGGAAGTAGCCAATCAGGTCCTGGAGACTCAGACTTACAGACTCTATGGGTAAGTCCACCGTGGAAGCCTTCGCTTTTTTGCTGAGAGCATCAAGGCCCCTAAAACAAACAAGCAAACATTTCTCTACATCAGTGATTTACAAGTTTATTATTTTTTAGTTTCTAGATGATTTAAAGCTTTATTCTCTCTCCCTATATAGGAACATATAACAAAGGTCTTCATTTTCCTTAAACGGCAATAATTAATATATTTAAATGAGAAATTTTACATTTTGTCATGTATATATAAAGCTGTATTAGAAACACCAGTCTGGAAAGAAACTCATCTAGAGAAAAACCTGAAGGACAGAGAGGACCCATGTCTATAAAACCAAACCAATGGTCTAAATATTTAGAAACCAACTGAATTTCAATTTATTTATTTTTTATTTATTTATTTATTTTGTTTGAGGAAGATTAGCCCTGAGCTAACAACTGCTGCTAATCCTCCTCTTTTTCCTGAGGAAGACTGGCCCTGAGCTAAGATCCATGCCTATCTTCCTCTACTTTATATGTGGGATGCCTACCACAACATGGCTTGCTGAGTGCTGCCATGTCCACACCCAGGATCCGAACCCATGAACCCCGGGCCACCAAAGCAGAACGTGCGACCTTAACCGCTGCGCCACCAGGCCGGCCCCTGATTTCCATTTTAAAGCACTAAATACTTTAAAGTTAAAGATGTAACTTCCCAGAATCAAAATTCTAACACATATGTGTTCTGTTTTGTTTAGTTTTTGGAGAAGGAACCATTAACTGCTACACTACCATTGACACTCACTGCCATTTTGTTTAATTCCTGCCAGTTTAAAAATATATTCTAATGATATTAATTTAGAATACTTGCTTATTAATCAGGAAACAATATATTAAACTTTTTTTCTATTTCCTGAAATAAGTGTATTTTAAAATTAGATTAAAAAACACTATCACGTTGCATTTTCTAGCCTTTGAAGAGAAACATTACTGGCATGTAAACGTGTTAATTCGTTAAACTTTCAGAGATTCTGAGTTTCGAAACTCATAGCTTTGAATGGATCTGGAAAGAACCTTAACACGTGGTGTTTATAAATCACAATTACTCTAAAACAAAAAGCTTATCAAAAAAATATACAACAGGGGCCCAGACTGGTGGCACAGCAGTTAAGTTCACGTGCTCCGCTTGGGCGGCCCCGGGTTTGCTGGTTCGAATCCGGGGCGCAGACCTGTGCATCGCTTACCAAGCCATGCTGTGGCAGGCGTCCCACATATAAAATAGAGGAAGATGGGAACAGATGATAGCTCAGGGCCAGTCTTCCTCAGTCAAAAGAGGAGGAGTGGCAGCAGATGTTAGCTCAGGGCTAATCTTCATCAAAATAAAAAACACACACACACAACAGGCACCATAAAAGAATAGGAGAATGCCTATACTATAGTTGATATAGTAATATTCATATTATTCATAACAAAATTTAATGCATAGAAATATTATATTTCCTTTCCTGCTCTCTGCATCAGCACAATTGTACAGCAATATTTTATTCCAAGGAAATGTTTCCAAAAGCTAATCATCTGACTGTACTGGAATTTGTATTTTAAAAAACAATAAAACCCTTATAAGAGAGAATTAGCTTATCTTTGAACTTTACGATGCTCAAAAACATTACTCAAAATATATTATCATTTCCACAGATTACGAATAATTTTGGAATATTTGACTTCAGCCTTATAAACAGTAGAAATAGTAAAACTGCATGACTATTCTAAAATTTTTGCCTGAAATTCCAAATCAATATATCGATGGAATTCATCTATTACCTAGTTTATCATCTCTATAAGTTTTTCTATGCCTAAGAGGCAACAGAAATGACATTTTAAAAGAAAATTATTTCTCCCCTTTTCGACTAAAAATTCATATGCAATGAAATATTTCTGTTCTAACATTTTATTCCCTTAACTCTATTTGAAACGTAAATATATTTAAAACAAAGTCAAACTCAACTCTCATCATACTAAAGGTGAAAGGAATTCAAAAGTCACTCAAGTATAATATCTACATTTTCAAACCTAAGGAGAAACAACAGTAAATGTCAGTTTTTAGGTTACTGAGTTGAACATATCTGCTATCAGAATCATAACCAGGTGGACGGAGAGGGAACTGGAGGAAGGCGGGCAAAAGGTACAAGCTTCCACTTACAAGATAAACAAGTCTAAGGACATAACGTACAACATGCTGACTGTAGTCAACTCTGCTGTATGGTATATAGGAAAGCTGTTAAGAGGGTAAATCCTAAGAGCTCTCAGCACAAGGAGAAAAAACATTTTTATTTTTCTCTTTTTATTGTATCTATACAAGATGATAGATGTTAACTAAACTTATTGTGGTAATCATTTCATAATATATGCAAATCAAACCATTATGCTGTATACCTTAAACTTATACAGTGATGTATGTCAATTATATCTAAATAAAACTGGGAAAAAATAGAAATGTAACCATTCAGTAACTTTCTAGGAAAAGCTTCTTGTCAAACAACTGCTAACCAAGACTCTAAAATTATTAATTATGCTAAGTTTTAGAAGTATCTAATATAGACATATTTACCACATTAATTTATCAAGGACAAAAATAAATGAAGAAAAAACTAATTGGGAAAAACCAAAAGTGGTAGAATCACACTATGTCAGAGCAAAACTTAAAGCCATGAATTCCATCTCTACATTTTGTAATTTGAAGATTAACCACATTACTACCTAACAAACACAGATTCCTCCCTTCTCTCATTTACTTCATGAATGCATTTATTAATATACTAGAGACAAAAAGGTTTTATATGTATATATTTACAGTCCATAAGAATAGAATCCCTTCCCCTATACACAACACAAACACAAACACAAACAAACACACACACACACCACCACCACCACCACTACCCTGACCTGGGAGAGAGACCAGAAGGATCACAGAAAACAAACTACATCAGAAAATCACAAATGAACAAAAACTAAATGGTCTTGACTTCTACTCTAAGAAGTAAAAAGGGAGGTCTGAGTATACATTTTTAAAATATTTTATACACTTTAAATATATTTTTATTTTAAGTATATAAATATATTTCTTCTTTTAAATAGATAAAATAAATATTTTAAAACATTTTATACATTTATAAAATTTATACATTTTAAAAATTAATAGTAAATTATCTATATTAATAAAATGAACAATTAAAAAATAATTTACCTTGAAAAATACATGGATGCAAATATTGTAAAGTTATTGAGATTTTAAGGACTTTGGTGTGTTCATGAATATGACAGAAGGATCAAAGCATTCTACTTAAAATAATATACCCTTTATAATGCTCTGTAATTACATAAAACTTTTCAAAGTTTCTGAGATATATTAAAGAATTGCATAAATTCAGGAATTCTAATAGTTCAGCAATACTAATGAGCATATAAGTAAAATCTGTATATATAGAAATATATATAAATGTAATGGATGGAATTCAATAATACAACTAACAGGTAAATACTCTAGAAAGAAAAATGAGAAAAAACTAAAGCCTAACTGAATTTAATTTTTGAAAAATTAAAACACCATTAAGGTCAGTTAAGTGTGAGAGAAGGAAACAGACATTATATTCATCCATGGCACTTGTTACGTGGTCACAGGGGAGAGAGACACTGTTAAAAGGATATACTAGATAACTCAGGAAAAGATGGCATTAGGTGATGGGTTTGTAATAAGGAGGAAATCTAAAGGAGAAAAGAAAACATGTCAATACAGAATTAGCAAAACTATCCTAGACTATGTTTGCCAGGGGAAACATGGAATCTCATCTTGAAATAAGAATTGCATATGTCATTTGCAATTTGAGTTGTTTTTAGCCAAGATAAAGCAATAGGGACAAGATTTACTCTCTCTTCTGAAACAACCCCTTCTTCTCGCAAAAAACAGAAAAAACTATCTGGGGAAAAAACCATTTCAAGACATTGGCTATAAAGGAAAAAACAGAAATGCCTGAGAGTCAGGCAACAAACAAGGTGAGTCCTACAACTGCCCTAGTTTATGCTTTGTAGGAATTTCTAGGCTATAGAGTAGAAAGGGGACCAGGTGAGGCATGGAAAGACTCCCTGAGTTGAGGAGACATTGCTGGGGATACCTGGGGATACCGAGGTTGCCAGAGTTCACAGGACACAGTACCAGAGAGGAGACTGCTGTACAAGAGTGGACTATGGAGAACTACAGAGCATCCCCTCAAATACTCAGCAAAGCACTGATCGGCACACGCATGTGAGAAAACGACCCAAGGCAGAGAACAGAACCCCCTGAAATGAATGGAAGGAACAGTAGCCGACCCTCACATGGGATCTGAAATAGCGCCTCTTCCCATTAGCCAGATTAGAAAAGCTCACAATTCATGGGGCATCAGGTAGAGTAGACAGATGGTCTTGCCTCAATCATGGGAAATAATTAGCCCTAGATCAAACACTGCTCTGCTCCTGCCCAAAAAATCCTAAAAGCAGAGTCCAAAAGAATCAAACTGTTTCCAAGTAACTGCATCCCCCCAAAAAGCTCAAGAATATTCACAGAAAACAAAAATATCTAGCATGCAACAGATTCACATCGTCTGGCAACTAAACAAAAATGACTAGGCACAGAGCCAGAGCCATGGCATAGTGGTTAAGTTTGCATGTTCTGCTTCAGTGGCCTGGGGTTCGCAGGTTTGGATCCTGGGTGTGGAGCTAGCATTGCTTATCAGGCCATGCTGGGGTGGCATCCAACATAAAATAGAGGAAAACTGGCACAGATGTTAGTGGAGCAACAATCTTTCTCAAGCAAAAAAAAAAAAAAAAAAAGACCAGGCATGTAAAGAAGTGTAAAATATAATCAGCAATAAGGAGAAAAATCAACTAACCAAAAGAAAAAAATATCAACCTAGAATGATATACCTGGCAAAAATGTCACTTAAAATAAGGGAAAATAAAGACATTTTTAGATGTACAATAGACAAAAGAGTCCATCCCCAGCAGAGCTGCACTAGAAGAAATGTTAAAAGAAGTCCTTTAGGCAAAAGAATATGATACTCAAAGGAAATATAGATCCTCAAAAAGGAACAAAGAGCATGAGAAATGATAACTATATACACAGATATATAATGTACTTTTGCTATTATTTAAATCTCTTTAAAATCTAATTGACCTTAAATAAAAATGATAAAAATGTAGTGTGGGGTTTGTACTATCTGTAAAAGCAAAATGTATGACAAAAATAGCACCAGACTGAGAGAGAAGTATACTACTGAGATGTTCGTATACTATTCATGGTGATAAAATGACCTGAAGGAAGACTGTGATAAGTTAAAGACGTATGTTATAAATCTTAAGAAAGCACTAAAATAACTTTAAGAATTATAGCTAATAAGTCAACAAAGGAGATAAAATGGAATCAAATACTCAACTAACCCCCAAAAAGGCAGAAAATGAAGGAAAAGGGACAAAGTCTAGGTGGGAGACTTAAAATTACTATATCAAAAATCACATGAATGTAATGGACTAAACCTCACAATTAAAAGGCAGTGACTGTCCAACTGGAAAAAAGCAAGACTCAACCACATACTGCCTAAAAAAGGGCACGTTAAATATAAAGACACAAATAGGTTAAAAGCAAAAGATTTTTAAAAGGTATACAATGCTAACACCAAGGAAAAAAGAGAGCTGGAGCACTATATTAACATCATACAAAACAGATGTCATAGCAAATAATATCACCAGGAATTAAAAAAGAGTAACTTCCTAATGATGATAAAGGCATCAATTCATCAAAAAGACGTATCCTTAATTTGTATGCACTTAATAACAGAGCTTCAAAATACATAAAGAAAAAATGATAGAATTGCAAGGACCAAAAAGAAAAATCCAATTATAGTCAGGGATTTCAATACCCTTCTTTCAATAATTAATAGAACAATTAGACTGAAGATCAGTAAGGAAACAGAAGATCTAAGCAACACTATCAATCAACTAGATCAAATGGACATTTTTTAGCACTCCATCCAATAAGAGGAGAATGGATATTCTTTTCAAGTGCACACAGAACATTCACCAAGATATAATATATTCTGGGCCATAAAACAAGTCTCAATAATTTAAAAGCATTCAATCTTACAAAGAATGTTCTCTGACCACAATGGCATTAACTTAGAAATCAGTAACAAAAATCTCTAGAAAATCCCCAAATAATTGGAAACTAAATAATCTATTGGTCAAAAAAGCAATCAAAAGAGAAAATGAAAGACAGCACATCAAGTGTTCAGTGCCACTAAAGACAGAAATTTATAGCACTAAATGACTATAATACAAAAGAAAGGTCCCAAATCAATGATGTCAGCCTTCATCTCATGAAACTAGAAAAAGAAGAAAAAATTAAACCCAAGGGAAGAAATATTAAAGATCAGAGTGGGAATCAGATAACATTTTTATAGTTAAACCTGGGTTATACAGCCATCCTATTTTATCAGTATAGGTACAAGGAAGGAATTTCATTGAAATAACCCAGCTGGAAGTTGAATTTCAATATGAAGCTGCAAATACATAATTCAGTAAGTACTTTTGCTACAGAATCTAAATTTCTCATGTTTGGACCTCTAACTATCTAATCAATTAAGCAATTGTTAAATTCTAAAATTAATCTTCCAAATCACAGACACTACTCTTCAAAAATAAATGAGTGTAGTCTTGAGCAAAGAACAAATTTGCTAAAGCAAATCACATCCAAGATGAAGGATAGTATCTCAGTCAACATACACAATGTAACTTACGCCATACCATCACTGCATTAAGTCTAAACACTGATACAGTATATTTCCGACAAAATGCATTTCAAAACAAATAATCATTTTTTTCTCTGGCATTAAGTAAGTTATTGCTTACCAAACAGAATCTCAGTAGTGCCATTAAAAACACCACAGAAGTCACACTGTAATAAAAAAATGTCCGTTGTATTTGACGAAGTCAGTAATGATGGATATAATTGAATAAAAAATTGACTATTTTAAAGATTTATGATTATTTTCCTCAATCCTTATAGAACTATTTGGACTGTAGTAAAGAAGAACCAGTGGAAAGAACAAGATGGAAGAAAGCTATGCTGAATTGATTCTAAAGTAAGTTATAACTTCCAAGTAGTACTTCCTGATATCATTAATTTTATACTACACTAACATAAGAAATTTTATTTATTACAAGAAATACTATGAAAATGATTCAACAATAAATACAAATAATACTTAAAAGTAATACAAGTAATAAGTGCAATATAAAAACCTGATGTTTACCCCATCTTTATGCCTTACTCCATCCTATAAGGACTAGAGTTTAAATGAGATAAATACTAAGGATATGATGAAGCTGAATGCTGTACACATTCTTTGGTTACATAAAAGCATGCACACAAATGTACACACACAGTGGGGTGGTTTATAAAAGACGCAGAGAATAATTAGGCTAATATTTATGTAATTTGGGTGGTGAAAATTATAGAAACCAAAACATGATTTATTGAGTAAACTACTATGAAAAAAACACTTTAAAATTCTTTTCCAAACCACTAATTAGGAAAATATTTGAAATTTATGTATGATGACAGGAAATTAATGTCTCTAACATAACATAACCTCATAACAGCCTAATAGAAATATCAACAAATAGGGTAAACCAGAAAAAAAAAATAAATGAAGAAATCTGGTTAATAAACATGAAATATACCCATTCTCACAATTCTCAAATAAATACAAACCTAAAATTAATTATAGTTATAAATATACACTCACACACACACACACACAGACATATTATAATTTTTTTCCCATCAAATTGGTGAAGTTTAAAGAGATATATGATATCCATCACAAGTCAGAGAGTAGGTTGGTAAAATATTGCCAGAAAACACTTTGGCCACAAGCTTGATTTAGTTTGTAGATACACAACTATTTCCATTATTAGGTAGGAAAATTTAGTTACTGTAAGAATCATTTTATTTTCTTAATACACTTCCAAACCCACAAAGTATCTAGGCTTTCCTATCCTCAGTATAAATTAGAATTAAATAGGTCCAGCACAGGGTATGTTATAGAACAATCCTGACCCTACAGGTAGCAATTACAAGTCACACATACAATTTCTAAAAGCACAACCATTTTTTTAAAAAGGTCATTTAAAAGAAAGACAAAACCACCTAACTAGCACTTCCTAATGTGTTCTGCTGACCTACCAAATTGTATGAGATTATCACCATCATACATTTTCGAACTGTTTATATGTAAATCCAGTAAGAAAACGGAAATAAAATGTCAAACAACCACAACAACAAAAGAAAATGTACCTTATAAATCTATTGAAGAGAAAGACGGTGCTGCGGATGACTCGCGCTGTCCGGGATTCTTCGTGCTGAGACCTAGATAAGTTTAAGCCATCATCCATGTGTCCTTCATGATGCATAATAGCCTATAAGGAAGCAGAAATAATGCTGTGATTCCCAACATCTATTTTCCAAAAGGGAGTTTCTGCTGATTAAAAATCCTTGGTGACAGATACATCTCATAATTCAGAGTTTTTGGATTTGTGTGTGTGTGTGTGTGAGGAAGGTTGGCCCCGAGCTAATCTGTGCCAGTCTTCCTCTATTTTATGTGGGACACCACCACAGCACGGCTTGACAAGCGGTGCTAGGTCTGCACCTGGGATCCGAACCTGTGAACCCTGGGCCACCAATGCAGAGTGCATGAACTTAATCACTACACCAGGCAGGCCCCAATGCTTGGGATTTTTTTTTTAAAAAGGTAATATAGTGTACAAACTATATATTTGTAACACTTCAGTGTGGTCTGTGCATCACTCCACAATCATAAGTTTATATTTCTGAAGCAAAACATGAATATTCACACTATATATAAAAGCCAGGAAGAGTGATTCAGACATTTTTTAACTAACCAAGTTCTTATTCATATGAAACAACAACAGAAAGACAGTTTCAAATATGTAAAGATTTGGCGAATATATCATTAACACGCTTTTCTTGAAATAAAAAATGATTTGAAGACACTAGTTAACTGGGAAGTATATAAAAATTGGGAGATCTAGATTGGGGAGGTCCTGGTATATCACGACCACACTGAAATCTCCCCATAAGAATTAATAGAGTAGGAGTGGCCTGGTGGCGCAGCAGTTAAGTTCGTGTGCTCCACTTCAGCAGGCCAGGGTTCACTGGTTCAGATCCTGGGCACGGACCTACACACGCACCGCTCATCTAGCCATGCTGTAGCAGGAAGTATGGGCACACATGTTAGCTCAGGGACAATCTTTCTCAGCAAAAAGAGGAGGATTGGCAGCACATGTTAGCTCAGGGCTAATCTTCCTCAAAAAAAAAAAAGATTAATACATAATTCTAGAAGTAGTAATAAGTTTATAATGGAGGTTTTAATTAGATTATCTCTTCTATGGCCTATAAAGTCTGTTTCACATGTTACTTACTAACTTAAGAAGTTTAGCCTTTTAACACCCTTGTCAAACTATTCTAGAAAGGCAAGCGTTATGTTAGCCCATGATGGAGAATATAAATACTATTCTGACTTTAATCCATGGTTAAGGAAAGACACAGTGGAGTAATGACTAAGAACCCTGTCATTACTGCAGTGGACTGAAGACAGGGAGTGGCCGGAGGTGAGATAAAGGATCGGGTTTGTCATGGTAAGGAGGCTGGAATGACCACAGGAAGGCAGGCTCAGCCAGGACGTGTCTAAACAGGGCAGTCGCAAAGTCAGGGCGGACTGGAAAGAGGTGAGACTGAAGGCAGAGAGACTGGGTAAGAGGCTATGGGAAGAGTGCACAGGAGGCACGAAAAAGAATGAACTAGATTTGTGGGGATGGAGCAGAGGAAGCTGATATGAGGTGAAAAAAGATAAAATTGTCAAGGATTGGTGTTTTACTGAACTCAGCAGAATGAGGCAACGAAATTGTGGAAACTCTTGATATTTAGTTCCCATATGAAATTTGAAAGACATATATATAGAGTTTGCTTTAAAATGTTCATATTTTTAGTAGACCATAAATCCTTTTACTTGCAACTGTTTAAATTTATAAAGAAAAGTATGTCATGAGGTATGTGGTTTTAAAAATTCTTTCAAGGGGTATATTTATGAAAAAAAGATTGAAGACAACTGGTTAAATTGGTTAATTGGAAAAATGAAAGACTTTTTTTTTTTTGCATTTACCACTTACGTATATTGAATGGTAAATCATACCTGAAGAGTTTCTGATGATTTTCTGGTAGAAATTTACTTCTATCTTTACAAAAATGCAGGTGTACATGTTACCATTTCTACCTATATTTCTCACATAACAATATATCATACTCAACTTTTAATAAAAGCTATATGGAAAATGTGACATTAGGCAGAGTTCTTAGAAAGTAATATGTGAGTTAAGAATTTTCCTTTGTTTATTCTTTCAGTTCTTTACTATTTGTGAAATCTATTTTGAACTTTTACCTTTCTGGTAAATTTTGAGGCTTAACAACATTGACTGCAGTATGGCGGATCCAACAAAATCATGATTAATAAAATGAAAAGCCCAACAAAACTCATGTCCAGTATCACAAGCAATGATAGTGTTTATCCTTGAGTGTGATAGTGACTAGAAGGGATCATGGAGGTGGGGGGCCGAAGGTGTTTCTAACATACGTAGCTTTGAATTTTCTAGAACCCATATTCAAAAAAGTTTTTTAAAAAAATTAAAATTAATTTTAGTAATATATTGGATTTAATGCAATATATCCAAAATATTATTATCGCAACATGTAATAAATATACAAACTTGTTAATGGGATATTTTACATTATTTTTTTCAATCCTTATCTTCAAAATCCAGTGTGTATTTTATAATTACAGAGTATGTCGATTTGACAACAAATTATTATTTAAAGTACTTGACTTGTTTTAGAATTCATGACATTTATAGTTGGAAAAGTACATTCAGATACTTAAGTTGTTCCAAACATGGATAAAAGTTTTCTAATAACTTAATCAAGCATAACTTTTTAAATTTAAATTAATTAAAATTTAACAAAACTAAAAACCCACTTCCTATAGTACTAGCCACACGTGGCTAGCGGCTACTGATTTAGCCAGCACAGCCCTAAAGTTAATTTCAAGTTTATGGGAATTATAAGAAACATGAGCAACAGGAAAAAATGGTTAGACACATCCAGAACATGGGACATTCTATAACTGGCCTGGGTTCTTAAAAAAGTCAGTGGCATGGGACAAAAATAAGATAAGGAATTATTCTAGATTAAAAGAGACTAAAGAAGCATAAAAAAATAAACAAATGCATGAACCTTGATTGGATTCTGATTTAAAATGAGCTATAAAAGACATTCTTAGGACAATGGAGGAAATATGAATATGAACAGAATATTAGATAATATAATGAATCATTATCTATTAGGTATAAGAATGGTAGTGTGGATGTGTCCATACACATACACATATACAGAGAGAGAGAAATAAGGAAGAAGGAAGGGATGGAGAGAAGGAAAGTAAATATTGCAAACTATTAATGATTGTTGAATCTAATATGAGGGTATATGGATATTCATTGAATTAGTCTTCTAACATTTTGTATGTTTGAAATTTTTCAAAATAAAGTATTTAGAAAAAAAATCTGGTAAATATTATGGAAGAGCCATGGCCAAATATCTTTATCAAAATACAAATTTGTTCTGAAGCCCAATCAAACTCTTTTGCTCCAGTTTGCACGTTAGCTAGTGACCTTCCAAACGCTAAGATGGCACTCTGTACACTCAAAATTCTGCGATGCTAATGCAGTTGGAGACCAAGCGAATAGGTGTATGTGGGATCTCCTTTACTCAACTGTAACTTCACACCCTTGAAAATATATGTTTTCATTCAAGAACCATTGATTGAACATCTACTGTGCTAGATACTGAGAATACAGAAATAAAAGATGTGGTTCCAGTGCCCAGAGTCTAGTGATGGAGACAGATCATAAATCAGGATTATACACCTTTGTCGTGTCTTTTCCTTTCTGCCCCTCCTCCTTAGACTGTGAACTGAACATAGTCTAACCTCTAGGCTCTTTGGCTTCTGTAGACCTCAAAAGGCTGCTGCAACTCTTTGGATCCAAACATGCAACAACAAGGATAAAAGTTACATACATTTTGCTGAGTGAAAAAAGCTATATCCAAAAGCATGTGTGCTGCATGATTTCACTTATATAAAGTTCTACATCAGGTAAAACCAACCTCTGGGAGGTAAAGACCACAAGAGAAGTTGTTCCTGGGAAGAAGGGGCAGGGAGAATCTGGAAAAGAATTTTGGGCAATTTTCTGGGGAAACGGAAATGTTCCATATTGCGATGTGTTTGGGTCATACAAATGTATCCAGTTGTCAAAACTCTACAGTTAATTTTTTGCATTCCAGTGAATATAAGTTTTACCTCCAAAAATTAAAAATAAGTAACAGTAATAATCCAGTGGAACATGGCATGGGGGTGGAGGTGTAAATGAAACAAGAACAGGAGAGCACTGAAAATGCTGAAGGTTAACAATGGATATGTAAGGCTTCATTGTATATTTTGTTTTCTTTGTATATATTTGAATTTTCCAAAATAAAAAGTTTAAAACAGCCAGGCTCAGTAACAGGAAATAAGGAATGCTTTACAATACTGAATACAAACATATGAATTTAAATTTATGAACCTAGATCAAAGACTTCAAAGACAAGTGATCATCTCATTATAAAGATTACACAGGTCTGCAGAATTGTCCCAGGATCTCCATCCAAAGCTCAGAGTTAGGTAGTGTAAGGATGCATTTAAGCCCAACCCCATCTAAGCAAAATCAGCCTTCAAATTCACCAAAGTCAGCACTGGTCCCTCTAAACAGATCACAATAACGATGAACAATCTATACTGGAATGTATATATGTTACATTTAATAAATCTATTGAAAATAAAAATTTCTGCCCCCTACAGTCTTCTTTTCCAAGCTCTCCCATTTGGAGAAATAACCTGTGTCTGGTTATTTGGTTCTATGCACTGTATTACATGTTGGTGTAAAAATATGAAATACGAACAATCTAGTACTATGTACTTGCCCTAAAGGAGTTCATAAATTAGCAGAGAGAGAGAGACATGTAGCCTAGTAAATAAAACAGCACAGGGAGTGTATATAAAATTTAAAAACTTATATATGAATATTATGAGGACATAAGGGAGGTTGCAGGGGATAAGCTGAGATAGTCAGGAAGAACTTCTAAGATCATCTTTAAACTTCACCTCTGGTGGATGGCTAGGAATTGGGCAGAGGAAAAAGAACTTGTAAAGCGTATTCCAAAGAGAGGAAATGGTATATACAAATGCACAGATGTGTACAAACCAGGGCTTTTTTTTTTTGAGGGGTTGCAAGGAATGTGCTGTAAGTAGCATGCTGGGGAAACTGAAGAGGATGCTTAGAGATTGACCAAAGAACAGGAGACTGGGGCACAGCTGAGGTGGAAGGCAGGTCAAGAAGGGGATCACATTACTATGGAAAACTGTGGTCATTGTCTTGCAAGCAATGGGGTGTCAGTGAAGGACCCAGAGACGAGAGTACACTACATGAGCACTTCGGCATTTTAGAAAAATCATTCCAGCAGCAGCATGCAGTGAATCAGGTAGACTAAGCTAGACTTCAGAAAAGAGTATATTTCTTCATTTAATATTTAAATCAGTGATGTAACATCCAGCAATGTTCATCTTACAAAAAACCAGAGTTTATTATGGTGGGATTTGATGTTTAGCATGTAAATAATGAACTTTAGCAGATGGCTGAAAGTGTTAGCTACCTCTTTTTGTCTTGCGTTTGTGTTTTTTGTCATGAAAAATGACTGCTATCAGGAGTGTTTTTTTTTTTAAAGATTTTATTTTTTCCTTTTTCTCCCCAAAGCCCCCCAGTACATAGTTGTATATTCTTTGTTGTGGGTCCTTCTAGTTGTGGCATGTGGAACGCTGCCTCAGCGTGGTCTGATGAGCAGTGCCATGTCCGCGCCCAGGATTCGAACCAACGAAACACTGGGCCGTCTACAGCGGAGCACGCGAACTTAACCACTCGGCCACGGGGCCAGCCCCCTACCAGGAGTGTTTTTATATAATCTTACCTTGCGTTGTATGGATCCCATTCTCACAGATTTCACATCCACAGACTGGTAAGTCAGCCACAGGCCTGTATTTACATGTTGGATGTAACATACTGAGTCTCCATATTTTATTTCAGATGTTCCCATGCCATCGACTTCTTTTCTCACTCCTACATCCAATTTTTCCTAACGAGAGAGGAAAAAAAAGATAATGAAAAGTTTAAAAAATACCAGTTTATATTGAAAGAATTTTGCCTTGTTGATAATATGTCCCTTGAAAAATTCAGCCCTTTGAAATCCGCGGAAACAATAATGGTCAAAATATTTTACTCTAGCAGTTCAACCTCTACTGAAAATCAAAGAAGGAAATTGCAAAAATAACTAAAATATTCTTGAATTATTCACACTGGTAGAAAATTATTTTGGCCTTAACACAAAACTTTATATTGCTTAATGGCAAACTCCAAAACAGAGATCTTAAAACTAGTAGTTGAGGCTTCATATTCTTTCCAGATTATTCTTTTCATTATTGGTAGTTAAGACCACAGGTTTGGGAGACACAAAATCCAGTTTTGAGTCCAGTCTCTGCCACTCATTACCTCTGTGTCCTTAGGACAAGTTAATTAAAGCTTTTCAGCCTCAATTTTCTCATCTGTAAATCAAGGTAACAAAAGTATCTCCCCCAGAGTATCAAAAAAAATGAGTGAGATAATGCATGTAAAGTTTTCAGGACAGTGCCTGGGATAAAATAAACACTCGAGTACATTTTCAGGATGTTGACCATGAAAATGGTGTCGATAATGATGATGATGCTAACAAGGATGTTAATGATAACAATGACTTCTTTTGAGCTAATCAAAGCTACACTTCAATTTCTGCTCCTGCAATTTCCAACTTACACTACAAACTTGTACACTCCTAAAGGGCTCCTCTGCTAAGCTCCCTAGGCTACGAAGAAGCAATCCATCCTCTGATACCAAGTAAACGTTTCCTTCAAATCCTTGTTTATTTTAATGCTTCCTCCTTCAACACGCCCCATGTCAATTTTCCCTCTCATGCTTAATTCTGATCTTCAAGAACTCACTGTCTTGGCTTTCCATAATCTTGGGTTCTGCATCTGTGGATCCAACCAACCATGTACCAAAAGGCCTGCAATGGTTGCATCTGTACTGAACACGTACAGACTTTTTTTGCTTGTCATTATTTCCTAAACAATCAGTATAACAACTATTTACATAGCATGTACATTGTATTAGGTATTGTAAGTAATCTAGAGATGATTCAAAGTATACAGGAGGATTGTGTAGGTTATATGCAAATAGTATGCTTTTTTATATAAGGGAGTTGAGCATCTGCTCAATTTTGGGTATGCCTGGGGATTTTGGAATCCCTGGGGATCCTGGAACCAATTACCCACAGATACCAAGGGACAACTCTAGTCCTTAAAATAACAGTAAAAAACTAATGCTCTTTTGGTTGCAGTATTTCCTTTTGTGGTTTCTTATTCCCCTCCTTGGTCTAACTTTCCTTGTTAAGTTTACTTTAAGTTTCTTCTAGGTCTCTGGTTATTTGACTGTTGTTTGAAATTAGTAATAGTTACATAAATATTTTTGAAGATTAACTTGGAGTAAAAATTTATATCTTTTATACCAAAAGCAACAATTTAACAAAAACAAAATTTTGATAGATTTTTCATATCATTTTCACACTATACTAATGAAAAACTCTAAAATGTTTATGAACCTCTATCAACAATTGAAAATTAAAATGAGTTGAAATTCTTAATACAAAAAGGTCAAGATCATCTAAGAAAATGAATATAATTATAAATTAAGTTGACTTAACCATTATGCAAATAACTTGAAACACTATTCTACGAATCTGCAATAAAACAGATAATTAACCATTCCAATTCCATTCTATCAAACAAGATAAACTACTAATCTACTTATACCAACTCTATCAATGAGAAAATTAAGTTCTAAGGGAAAATATAACAATGCAATTATCCCCTCAGACTAAAACAATGAGCCCCTAACATTCTAACTTTTTGTTTTTCTTTTATCCAAGGACATTAGTTTGTAGTCTATTTATAGGCTCATGGATTGTGTTTTGAGAAGTCAAAATTGCCAATTGTAAAGACACGCTCTGTTTGCTTTTTATTTAAGTGGTTCACATCGCTCGCTGGGTTAGAAGTTTTAATTGTGCAAATTCATGATGATAATGTTTTAGTAATTACTCGGATCCTCGAGTCAGGTCAGAACTATTAAAGTGACATTAGGAAAAAAAAGCGTGATTATTTTCTGTATGAAAAAACAAAGGCCAGTCATATTCTTTCCTTCTTTTATTTCCTGTCATTTTCTGTAGCTCAGGCTTAGGAGAAATTCAGGTGAAAATAATCTAGATGTTTAGAAGAATCATAAGCACAAGCACAACATGAGTCAAGAAGGTGACAGTTGGTAAAAGCATCGAACAGAAAATTAGCCTGTATTCCTAGAAATAAAATGCCCAGATTAGGTAAGTAATAATCTCACTAAAACTCTATTAGCTACACTATACCTAAATTAGTGGCCTCTAGTTTCAGCATCACCTTTTTTATTTTATTTCTCTTTTGAGTTATTCTGGCTGTGAGAAATGATGGAGTACTTTAGTTGGACTAATCTTCCCATAAATAACAATAAAATTTAGAAAAAATACCTTTCAGAATCTATTTGAAGGAAGCTGAGAGGGACAAAGAGCAGAGAGAAATTGGAAAGTAGACTTTTCTTTAAAGACAAACAGCACCCAAGTGCTTTACAAAAAGCTGCTTTTTGCCTCGGGGCATAGCGTACCCAATCAGCCCACAGCCCAGTGCTGCCTTACTGGCTTGAGGTAACAGAGGACACATTTTAGGGCTCACAAGTAGCCAGAAAATTGCATGAGCTAAGTCCTGGATCAGAGCTATATCCACAAAATCTGCTTATAAAATTCACTCAAATTCTTGCTGACCACTAAACTCAGGGGAGGCTCAGCATAATGGCAGCTGAAACTGAGCAGACATATAAGCAAGCATCCACTGCAAAAGAAAGAGAGAGAAACTGGAGTTTTAGTCCAGCAAGGTTAACTGCCTGCCAAAATCAAAATAATCCCTTAGAAAAAAATTTAACAAAATTCAGAGTTTTCAGTCATTTCTAATATGCAATATACTGTTAAAAGTAAGTAGATGTTAAGAAACAAGAAAATGTGATCTATACTACATTGAAACAAAACAAAATATAACCTATACTAAAGAAAAAAAATAACAGGCTATAAACACTGATGCAAAGATAGCCCTTACAATTAGCAGGCAAGAATTTTAAAGCAACTATTATAAATATAAAATATGTTAAAGGACATTAACGAAAATATACATATAATGAATAAACAGATGGGAATGTCCGTTAAGAAATATGAAATGTAATAACAAAATGAAAATAATAATTGAAATACAAAATTTATTGGAACAGATTAACATCAGTTTGGAATTGTAGACTAAGGAATCAATGAAGTTCAAAACAGATCAATAGACATTTTCAATCTCAAGATCAGATTGCCAGTAAACATACTCCAACATAAGTACTTTGTAATTAAGTAAAAATTTCCCTCAAAAGACTATGTAAAATTTAATTCCTACATCTCCTGCATTTAATCAAAGAAATGTTGAGATCCTAACTATTATCTTAACATTCATTAACATCCACAGAATTTTAAATTTAATAGTCTAATTGTCCATTCTGTAATAATAATCTTGAGAACTATAAAAACACTCAAAGAGAAAAACTCCTTCTGACAGTCTAGAGGTATTGAAAGACCTATTTTTACTGTAAAAAGATTTGTTTAGGTTGTTATTTTCTCTTTTGATTCATGTAAACTCATCGCATGCCGTACTTCAACTACCAGAGAAATGATGGCTCTTCCTTGAAATTGCTCCTCAACTGCCTTCTTTCCCACTTGACTATCTATTGTTTTTTCAAGGACAGGAATCATATGTCTGGTTCCTTCAACCCAATGGCCCATATTCCCAGGATCAGAACTGTGCCTGCAGATATTAGATTCTCAAAAAAGATTTGTTAAATGAAAGAATGAATTTTTGGAGAGAAATCACATACTCCTTCAGATTTCTTATAGAAAATATACTTACAAGCTATTCCCAATCCTAACATTCAAATAATTCCACTCACCAATGCCTGGAAAATCTAATTTTTAAATGAACATCAAATTGGTTCTAGAACCAAAAAGGAACCGCCTGAAAAATATTAAGTGATATTTTGGCATTGGGTGTTCCAAACTGGTGCATGATAAAGCAAAAACTATTTCTAAACGTTTGTGGTCTTATTAAGTGGTATAAAGGCATTAGATATAACAAACTAAACTCATTAAGAAACTTGAACTAGTCCTGTAGGATTATGTTCTTATTATAAGAACTAGGTAGTTCAGAGAGATTCTTCTAGCATTAATTGAAATCATCCTTAAATCTATCCAAGTTATTCTTTCAAGTAGCTGATAGGAAGAAAAAAAGGCCTTTATCCTTAGATGATGGAGTGCTTGTTTTTGTAATGGACAGTTCTACTTAAGATAAATAATGGTTAAAGTCCGGAAAGGTAAAAGGTCAAAAGAGTTTTATTTTTTTATTTGCTTCTTTATGGCACCACATTGCAGTACAAACTAGTTGGTCACCATGAAATACGAATCTAAAAATACTACAGGGTCAGAGAAATTACTGGGGCTGACAGGCCAGCCAACCTGAGACCATCCAGGGCAGGGCTGCAAAAAAATATACAGCTCTCTTTATCCCTGGTGTTCAGAAATCTCGTGAGGAAACACTGGTGAATGGGTTTGTGGAGAAAAGGGATTTAAAACATTTTTTTGCGCTGGGAGAGTCTTTGAGGGGATTTCATAGCAGCAGTGAAACAAGGTCACAGAGCCTTGTATAATCCCTTCCCCTGGAGTGTGGGCTGGAACAATGAACAAGATGGCATTTCACTCCTGTGATTAGGTTACATTTTTGCAAAGGTGAGGAGATCTTGTGGATGTAATGAAGATTTCTAATCAATTGCCTTTGAGAAAATCAAAGGGGAGATTGTCCTGGGTGACTGACACTTAATCGGGTGAGCCCTTTAAAGAGAGTTGAGGCTTTCCCCGAGCCCAGAGACTACAAATAGCTAGGGCCCATGGGGTTCCATCCTGTTCATGATCTTCCTTTCCAGACCACCTGCACCACGGACTCACAGCTTGCTCAATCAGCCCTCCCAATCTCATAAAGCAATCCACATAATAAATCCCTTAATATATACATCTCTCATACTGGTTCTGCTTCTCTGGCTGAACTCTGACTGATAAACTTCATCCACAGAAGGATTCAGTGAGCTCACTCTCATGCTTACTGTCATTAAAAAGGATCAGCATAAAAACTATAACTGAATTTCTATATTTTCTGTAAAATCATAGCTGGCATTCTTTTCTAGTATGCTATCAACATCCCTTGAGAAAGGGTTACTGCAAAAAAATTGTTTTGAATTTAATCCTGATTAAATGCAAAATTCATTTCCATTGATAACTTTGTATAACTATTTTGATAAGAAAAAACACTACAAATTCTCCATTTTGCTTTTATTTTTAGATATTTAATCAATTACTGAACAATTGTAATAGATGATCACAGGTGAACAACATATCTTTTCTATCTGCTATTATTATTAAATCTTTAATTTTCTTATTTAAAAAGGCTTTAGTCTTACTACTTAAGTCCAAGGTCTGGATCTGCCACACAACTTATCTAAGGTTCAGTTTCCTCATCTGCACAAGGAAGATTAAAAATAGTATCTGAGCTTCATACGGTTGAACTAGGATTAAATGAGGTAATGCATGTTAAGTTCTTAGCATACTATTTCACACATAACAAATTGTTAACCACTACTCTTATTTTCCTTCTATGAGAGCATGTGTTTTAAAACATCTTAAACATTTTTTGAACCAAGAGTAAAAATCCCAAATAAAAATAACATACTAAAAACAAAAACCATGTCCTAAAAATGTTTTGTTCTTTCTATTTTTGCCATGTGCTCCATAATCCTTGTAATCTCATTGGCGTTCTTATTTGAGGCTGGTCTTCCATCATTTCAATAGCAAAAGGTTTCTATTCCTGGTGCATGGGAGAGGGAAAACTGGAGGAAATCACCCACAGAGGAATATTTTAGTGGCATCTTAACCTCAAATAATTACATCTTGGGGAAAGTATAATATATATGTGATTGGCAAGACCTACCTTATGATTAAAACTGACATTTCAACACACTTGAAAGACACGCTTAAAAGTTCTAGGAGTTGAGTAAGTGAAGAATAGCTCTAAGAAAACCTACACAAATCCAATTGAATTCTTCACTATGTAAAATATTATTTTTTTTTTTTTTAAAGATTGGCACCTGGGCTAACAACTGTTGCCAATCTTTTTTTTTTTTTTTCTGCTTCATCTCCCCAAATCCCCCCTGTACATAGTTGTATATCTTAGTTGCAAGTCCTTCTAGTTGTGGGATGTGGGACGCCACCTCAACGTGGCCTGACGAGCGGTGCCATGTCCGCACCCAGGGTCCGAACCCTGGGCCACTGCAGTGGAGCACGTGAACTTAACCACTCAGCCACGGAGCCGGCCCTGTCAAATATTTTCTTTAAGAGAGGACTGACATAATCATTTTCGCAATACATACGTGTATCAAACCATCATATTGTACACCTTAACTTACACAATGTTATATGTCTATTATATCTCAATAAAGCTGGGGAGAAAAAAGGACAAACATAGGTTATATTATAAACTATTATCTACTTTATTCTGTTTATTCTGAATATACATAGTTATCAACAATCTGTCAAATCCTGAATTTGAGATAAATTATTGACTGTTCACATTAGTGTCAAAGACATCACAATGACAATCAAGGGAAATATTCCTATATCAACTAGTAAAATAGGTTGGTTTTTTTTGAGGAAGATGAGCCCTGAGCTAACATCTGCAATCAATCCTCCTCTTTTTGCTGAGGAAGACTGGTCCTGAGCTAACATTTGTGCCCATCTTCCTCTATTTTATATGTGGGACGCCTGCCACAGCATGGCTTGATAAGCAGTGCTTAGATCTGCACCCAGGATCTGGACCAGCGAACCCCAGGCCACCGAAGTGGAGCACATGTAAAGATACGGCAAGCATTTTCAACCTTACAGTGGCCAGGTCCTACAATCACTACTATTAATAACTCTTTAATTTTTCACAACATATCTGTATATGTGAGCGTATTTCTGTGCCATTTATTTTTTCCTGGGATACCAGTTGCTATTCTGTAATTTATTTTCAATAAAACTATGTCATCAAATTGTGGTATGTTAATTCCAGTGCTTTTCCCAAGACCATGTAGTTAGATTTTAACTATTTTTCTAGTATTATAAGCAGCTTCTATTTTTAAAGATATCTTTTACCAAGACAAAATTAGTTAAAATATTATGCAAGAATCATGCACTATTGTGTAAGATATTACACACACACACACACACACACACACACACAGAGTTTTAATTTCAGTTACGGTTTTACTTCCCTTACAGAGTCAATGGTTATCCGCATACTTCTGAAAATCAGGACTTAAAAACTGAAACACTCAAAATACAGTAGAGAGAGTATAATGCATTCTAAAGAGACTAAGTTAGCCAGAGGCATTAATTTGATTTGATAAAGATTACTATTATTATTACAGAAAAAAATTTTTTAAAGTCACTGTTCTACTTTTTACTAACAAAATGGGAATCTGAGTGACCAGCTGTAGACATTGGAAACCAGGCATTGTTGTGAACATGTCACTTTTAAAATTCTTAATTCATTATATCCAGCCCTAGGCCTAACTAGAAGATGCTAACATGATTAGAGAAAGCTCAAGAGATGACATAGGGGAGTTTCAAAGAATGTGGGAGAAGGCACAGAAAAAGCCCCTTCCTCCCCTTCTTCTGAGAGAAGAGCGAGGCAGGAGAATCAAGTCTCTCTACCCAACTTCAACGCACTGCAAAATAAGGAATTTCTTTCCATTCCCAACTGAATACACCCACACTCCATTTTATAATAAATTTTACTGGCAAATCCAAAACTCTACAATCTGAGACATCTTATTGCCGTTCTTCCTATTTGGGTCCATATTAGTTAGGATGAGGAGCTCATTTGAAATATATACATATTTCATGAGGAATATATATATAAGATACATATATATTTAAGATACTTCAAATACCTTAAATAATCTGAAATACATGCTAGACTAAACTGCAAATGTCACATACCAGAAGGGAAGTCTAAAGACATCGCTCTAGAGACAGAGTATAAAGTGTAGGAATGTTTTGTTCAGATTCATTTGCTTGTAAAAGCCACATGAGTTCAGGGGAATGAAAAGAAGCAATTTCTAAAACCGCTTACTGCAGGGAATATGTTTCATGCATCAGCATATTACAAACATTATAATATGGCTTTAAAATTATGTGTTTCACAGTAAGAGAGATTAACTTAAAATCCATAGAATATAAAATAAGATACAATTGATCTTTACCTATCAAAATTAGCAAAGATTTTTAAGAATTATCTGTGATGAGGCGACACAGAAATCTAAACTTTCATAGATTGCTGCTTGGAATGGATACTGGCACAAATTTTGGAAGAACACTTGGCCTCCGAGCGTCCCTTCACTGGAGCGTTACCAGGACCCACGGAGTGGCAGGCGCCATAGCATGGCGTCTAACATAGTCACAGTCCTCCAGCCTCTAAGAGCTTCCAAACCCAAAAACCTTATTTAAATTTTCATATAATTTAATCAAACAGTTCAACTTCCTAAAAGGAAGCAGGCAGTAATATACAGAAATATTTAGAGACAAAAATGCTCAATTTATGAGAACAAAATTGAAAATTAAATATTCAAATATAAGGAAGTGGCTGAATAAATCATGATAAATCTATAATAGAATGTTGAGTTATTGTCAAAATTCTATTAAATAAGGAATATAGTAGTATATTAAATAAAAACTAAATACAACATAGTATATAATTAGCCCTATTAAGTATCAAAATATGTACCTATTTGCTAAAAACTGAACTGCAGGGGCCGGCCTGGTGATGTAGTAATTAAGTTTGCACATTCAGCTTCAGCGGCCCTGGGTTTGCTGGTTCTGTTCCCAGGTGCAGACCTACACACCACTTGTCAAGCCATGCTGTGGCAGGCGTCCCACATATAAAGTAGAGGAAGATGGGCACAGATTTTAGCTCAGGGCCTGTCTTCCTCAGCAAAAAGAGGAAGATTGGTGGCAGACGTTAGCTCAGGACTAATCTTCTTCTTCAAAAAAAAACCTGAACTACACACACACACACACACACACACGAGTTGTTTCCGAGTGATGAATTGTACATGATTTAAGTTTCCCCCTTACCATATTTTCATACTCCCTTTTAAGATTTTCTACATGACTATGCACTAAATAAATAGTAAAAACATTAATTTTAGGAATAAATAATGGAAAGAATTACTGTCTCTATCTCATGGAACATAACTTTATTACCTAATCTGCCAATGATTTTAAAATTAAAATTCGACTGTGATTTTAAAAATAAAACGTTTTCTTCAATTGCACCTCCACCTTCACTACCCTCAACCTTGTTATCATGTGCAATTATCATTGTGAATTAAATGAGTGGAGTGTATGCCAGCAAGTTATTAACAACCTTATATTAGAGTGGTTCCGTGAAGAAGTACCAGGCAGGAAACCAGCTTTAGAGAAACTGAACAGCATGTTAAAACGTACTATTGGGATCCTTGGTCTCTGTGCCTTCAGTGGAAGCTATGACATCACGCAACTGCTAAACCCCAGAGCAGAAGCCCTGAGCAAAGACCAGATAAGGCTCTGGCCAGTAAAAATTCTCTAAATGCAAGTTATACTCTAACAGTGACAGAATATTAGCAGAGATATTTGGAGAAAAATGTTTCAAGGGCTATTGCTTCGGGCAAGAATTTTTATCAAGAGCTTTTGAAAATATTCATAGCTTTTGAGTCAACATTTCCATTTCCAGGAATGCATCCTAAAAAAATAAATCAAAAATGTGCACAAAACACATAAAATGTACACATTCTTGTGTTCAAGAATGTCAGCACATTGGCTGTTTCATTCTTTAACTGATTTTTTTGTTACAAAAGAAACAGGCTTTTATAACAGCAAAAAATCCAAAGATTTGTTTTTTCAAAGTTAAACTAAAAATTCCCCCTGCATTGATATTCTTATAAACACTCCATTTGATCTTTCTAAAGTATTCAAAGTTAAAAGATTAGTGTAGATCCTTCCATATTTATCATATAATCACATATAAACATACACACAAGGATTTCATTTTTAATTAAAAAAATAAGATTTTTAAAATTATGACTTGCTTTTTTTCACTCAACAATATTATCATTGCTACCTTTCCTGATCAATATATTCTGATAGCTAATAGCATTTAGCTATCAAATATATTTGGTGAATATTTGAGTCGTCTTCAGTTTTTTGCCACGACAAAGAATAATATTAACTCGCACAGGTTTTATTTCATTTCTGTAAGACAACGCCACTCATTGAAAAAAAAAATAGATTGCTAGATCAATGGCTATATGTATGCAAGAAAGTTTTGAGATATGTTAATATACTTTTCTCATTTGCATTTGCATTTCCATTTGAATAAACTAGCCCCTGTTTTGACAGAGGCATCCATTTACCTCCTGGAGAATTAAGATTGTTATAGAAAGAATGAAAAGAGAAAGACTGTCAGTATTCAGCCTTCTACAGCCAACAGTACGATTTCTGGAGACCATAGGAATAGGATTGTTATAGAAACAGCGAAAAGAGAAAGATGAACTCAGGATTCAGATTTCTACATGCAAGAGTAGGATTTTTGGAGACCACAGTTAGACAACAGAGTCAGGCTGCTGCCTGGGAGCTGATGGAGGGGTCGAGTGATGCTTCATCTGTGTGAGGCCCTGCGAGGTCAAGGGTGCACCTCCAGGCCTCTGCGCCAGCCATGACAACCCAGGGGTGAATGAGTGAACCAGCCAGCCCAGGATTCCAGGCCTGGGGCTAACTCCTGGTTATTTAAACCCACACTAGTTAGGTGGTTTAGACAGAGATGACCTGGCTTGCACTGGCTCTTCTGCACTCCCAGCCCAGTTACTCGGACCAGCAGGTTTTGTTTTATGAATATTAATACTACGTTACTTCAGTTGATACACAGATTTTGTAACTGTTATATCTTCAGTGAATTGCACTCTTTAATACTACAAATATCCTTCGTCTCACTCAGTGCTTTCTTTTGTCTGAATTCCTCCTGAATTTGTTTCTTTTTGGACTGAAATGCTAACAGTGGATAAACTAGCAAATTTCCACTCCTCTGCTTAGTTAGGCTTTAGGAAGAAGCCCACTGGCACCGTGTTTGTTCACAATGAGATCAACTGTGCTTTCTAACTACAGAGATAAGGAGCACCTGCCCACCCGAGGTCTACCAAAGCAACCCCTTCAGAGTCCCTGGATGGGTCCACACAAGAAGTATAATAGATGAAGACCCTGTCTAAGATTGTCCATTGGAGTTGACCAGCTTTGTCTATTTTCACCACAGGGAATAGCAACTACACTGGCTGTCTTTCTGGGAGACAGAGAACTCTGGGGTTCAATCTCGCGATGAATCAGAGCATCTTCCACCATTCTGTTTACTCCAAAGCAGGAGTCCTGAGAGAAGGGCATTAGGGACATAGACTCGGTCTACAGCGATACTCCTGGTCTCGCCCAGACTTACCTTTATCTCTAACAGGGGCAAAGTTTTGCATTTCTGAGACAAAAGCTAATGGTAATTCAACCCCATTCCTATCATTATTCTCACATTTCACATTCTTTATTAAATGAAGGACAGGAATACAGACAATTATCATAAACATGAATACAACAGATGCTTGGCATTTGTCAGTTGAACATGTGCTACTTTCAACTATTCCTGAGACACTTCACTGCTCAGGACATTTGTTCTCTTGCTGAGGCACGGTCAGGAATCCGCTGCATCGCGGGGTTGGTGAGTTAGGAACCACTCATGAGGCACCAGCATTCCCACTTGACTTGGATGTGCATTTATTTTTTCCTATTCTACTCAACATCTGTTTCAGAGAGAGTCTCATTAAAGATCTTAAGTGTTCCCTTAGAGGTTTTATCCTTACAAATGATTCAACATAGTAAGAAGAAAAGTCTCTATATAAGTCTCTCTATGTAAGTCTATACATATAAGAGTGGATGTGCAAATGTGCCTTTGAGAAAAACGTTCTGGCATGCTTTAACATCATATGGTCATACAACAGTAGCACAGGAGGAATGGAAGGAAGAGAAACTGGGAATTCAGAAATACACGTAAAACATGCTCATATCATTGCTTTTTGTATTTCTAACAGCAAAGGAAATTCGGTGGAATATATTTACAGGAAATCCAAAATTCTATTTCCTGTCTTACCTTGGAAGATCGGAAGGTAAATGCTGTCGATTTTACATCAGCTTTTTCTTTGTCCATGAGTAGCAGGTTTTTGTCTTCCATGAGACTCAAGTACTTTCCTGTCGTGACGTGGCGCAGTCGGAAGGGCTGGCCCCATCTTATGTGGCTTCCACTCCACCTAACAAGAACAGTTAAGACTCGATCCAATGGTATCCACAATCACAGGAGAAATAACAGTTAAAATGTACATGTCAAACAACAAACAAAGGTGCTTTGCATATATTGTCTTATTGAATGTTCTCAAAAACCTTATGATGTTGGTAGTATTAGTTTCATTTCACAAATAACAAAATGGTGATTTGGAACGATTAGATAATTTTTAATGTTACGCAGCTATTAGTAAGTAGAAGTGAAATTTAACTCAATGCCTTCCACACTGTGCACTATTCCAGGCAAAGATGACTAGGAACTGTGTTCCAAGGTAATCTCTAATCACTAGTAACAGATATAAAAATTATAAGTTTAATGATACTTTAAAATTTACTAGTTAAAAACTTTTGTTGGATTTGCACAGATTTGAAAAATAGCAGTCTTATACTCAATGCCTAATTATGACTAATTGGAACTCATATTTAAAAACTGAAGTATAAGGACTGGCCCAGTGGTGTAGCAGTTAAGTTCACACGTTCCACTTTCACAGCCCAGGGTTCGCCGGTTCAGATCCCAGGTGCAGACCTATGCCGACTCATCAAGCCATGCTGTCGCAGGCATCCCACACAGAAAGGAGAGGAAGATGGGCATGGATGTTAGTTCAGGGCCAGCCTTCCTCAGCAAATAAATAAAAGAGGAGGATTGGCAGCAGATGTTAGCTCAGAGCTAATCTTCCTCCAAAAAAAAGTAAATAAATAAAAACTGAAGTACATATTTACCTAAAAAAAGTTTATTCCTATGCTTCAAATTTTAATAATGTGGAACAATGATATCATCAAAAACTGATGAGCAAAAAAGACAAACCAAGAAAATGAGAATTCTAAAAAGGGCAAGGGAAAGAAGGAAAGAAAAAGTGCAATTAACAGAAAATATACACCAAGGTTGCAGAAAACAAGATAAAAAGCAAAGTTATGATCATTAAAATCTGCTTTTAAAAATAATGACTTTCAGATTGGGTAGAAAAGGAGAAAACAAGATACAGACTATCCTCGCCTTGCACAGTACTGTGTTACCTGAAAGTCCTGCACATCGAAACCATCCACTTGCCACTTGCAGAGTGAAAACAAGGTTCCGAGTTGCAGGAATTTCAGTTAACGTGGTAACGTACAAAGTGAGGACCACCTCTTATCACTGATAAGAAACATGCTAAAAATCAAGTAATTCAAAAAAAGCTAGAAATAAATGATTGGAAAAGACTCACCATGCACATAAAATCAAAAGGAAATAGTGATGGTAAAGTTGATAACAGATAAATTAGAATCCAAGGCAAAAAACATAAAGGGGATGCTGTCAGGTATTTTAGAAAGGGAAAAGATATACTCTACAAAGAACGCATGTCATGAAGCTTCACATGTCAATGACAAAGAGAAAATGAAACAAAAGAAACACAAGGATGATTGTTTAAAAAGACAATTACAGTAGAAGCTTTTATCACTATGTAATGAGTCAAATAGATACAAGTAAAGATATGGAGGATTTCAATATGATTTTGTTAATGAATAAACTTGTTTTAATATAGATTCATTAAAAACTTTTGTAGTCTACAAATTGAGAATACTTTTTTCAAATTCAGCAATCTTAGGAAACCATAAGTCTGTTTTCTGTAACTATACTGCTGTTTTCCTAACCCTGGTTTTTGACTTCAGATATTAGCATGGAGAATTAACAGTAGAATGATAACATAATAAATTCATTTTACATGGATTTGTTTATAAAGACAACTAATTTGGACAAGTTCCCCAACTAAGTTAATAACCATGTACCAATAAACACTGATAATAACAAAGTATTATCTTAAAAATGAAATTAAAGTTTGTTTAGCAAAAACAGGATATTAAAGCATTTCTAGTCTGCTAATAAACAAGCTGTATTTATTTCCTCCTTATAAACTTAGGTTTATTCTTTGCAGATGTTATGAAAAACACAATTATTTTTAATATTCATTTCCATTATTTGAAGATTTTGAATATTTTTTCCAAATAATGACTCATCTTAATCATCATAGAAAACAACTTCATTTTCAAAATAGTCCAACATTTTGACCAAATACATACTTTTTACCAAAATTTCTAGAGGGTATTCTGGATACCATGTTCAAATCTATTTAACAGAGCTCATACATACAAGCGCTCATTTCAAATCACTAAGGAGATTCTGTTAGAAATGGAATGAATTTGGCCAGTTATTGGCAAAGCATCGTGAAGTCTAGACACTATTTCTTTAGCTTACAGGCACTCGAATTAGCTGGTCTCATATGCTTATAGCCCAGAGGAGGACAAGCCCAGGAGAATCAAGGGGCAAGATAATAATATTTAGTAAAAGCTGGAAGTAGTAATAGTAATGGAGTTACATAAAGCAATTTCCTACAGTAACATATCAGAAAACTGTTCCCAACTTACTATCTATATTTACTTCAAATTACCTTGAAGAGAACAGGGAGTATTTGCTCACTCTTCATGATATGTCAACCTTTGATTTTGTTTATTTGTAACATAAAAGAAAGTGGAATTTGAAATATTCATAATGCATATTTTTAATTGCAATGATCATTCCCACTACAGAAACTAACATATATCCTACTCACAATGTTCTAACAACTTTGTATCGGGGTAAAACACGGGAATGTGTTTCCTACTATATTTAACTCCCTAAATTAAAACTTGCTTTATTAAAGTGGTCATGATACTGAAAAACTTTTGACAATGTTAATTTTATTTCTTTAAGTATGCAATATAAAATATATAATTATTTGGCTACGTAAATTATTATAAATATATAGTTTGGGGCCTCATTGGTGGAAAAAAACATAGAGTATCCAAAACATTATAATATAAACATTGACCTTTGGAAATAAAGTTCTGTTATAAACATAGCAGGATCTTGGACTATCATTTCCTAAGCATAAAGAAAAATTAGTAAATATGTGGCCACTGCATATAGTAAAATATGTAAATTAAATGCAGTCTAATTTGTACGATTACAATGCAGCCAAAGTAGTTAAAAGATTCAGCAGAATCTGGAATAAAATAAGAACTTTAAAATAATTGTATTCATTATATATGAACCTCCTGATTTCCTACTGTAGACAGGAAGGTAGAAATGGTATAAATCAAGGGCCACAGAGTAGACTAAAAACACCTCTCTTTACTCTTTTAAATGGTTGAAAAACTACCTGCCCTGTCTTTTGCTGTCAAGTTCCCTTTGGTGTCATCTGGATTCTGGGAGGCAAACATCATAACCACAAATTATAGTACTCTTAGTAACGTGCCCCTTTCAACTCTGGTGACGGTGAGACCAGGCCCTTTCTATATACCAGTCATCCAAATTCAAAGTCAAAACAAACTCCACACTTTCTATTTCAAACTTCAAACATCAGGCAACAGTAGAGAAACAGAATCAAGATAACATAGTCTTAGGTGTGCAAAGAAAGGTGTGGAGAACAATCCGAATTTATGCAATTACAGTTCATCTACAATATTGTTGACAATAAAAACAAAGCCCTGTCAGGTTTTCTGAAGCTCTCATCCCTCCTTTTTTTTTTTTTAATCTATAAATTGAGACAGATTTAGGGCCTCATTTGCTAAAAAAAAAAAAAAATCTATTTCTTTAAGCACACAATCCTGAAGGGTAGGCATGCCTATAAATCTGAAGACACATCTGGAATCTGTTTTATAAAGGTAACAATACTTCTCTAAATTTCACTTTTATTCACTACTTCTTTTCTCTAATTAAGCTGTCTTTTTATAACACACAAGGTAAAGGAAATACATGTACATATTTAAAGCCCTTTTCCCTAAATTCTCTGCCTAAATAATGAAGCACATAAAAGCTGTTTTCCTTCTTTTGCTTTAAAAGGTTGCCACTTCTTTCTCCATTTCATTAAGAGATGCATTTCTCATAAAATTTTACTTTCAAGTTCAATATTTATGAAGAGTTTTAGTATTTAGGTGAATTTAATCAACTATGTACTTATATGGAAGGAGTTTAATATTTTCAATTAACTAATATTTAACAAGGTTAGCATAGAAGAACTTTTTAAAATTACAGATTTACTATCATAGGAAATATAAAAAATCAATTTAATTTACATACTTTTTTTTAAAAAGATTGGCACCTGGGCTAACAACTGTTGCCAATCTTCCTTTTTTTTTTTTTTTTTTTAAGGATTGGCACCTGGGCTAATAACGGTTGCCAACCTTTTTTTTTTTTTTCTGCTTTATCTCCCCAAAGACCCCCTGTAAACAGTTGTACATCTTAGCTGCAGGTCCTTCTAGCTGTGGGATGTGGGATGCCGCCTCAACGTGGCCTGACGAGCAGTGCCATGTCCGCGGCCAGGATCCGAACCCTGGGCCGCCACAGTGGAGCGCGCGAACTTAACCACTCGGCCACAGAGCCAGCCCCTACATACATATTTTTGTTGCATAGGAGTATGACAGAGTGAGCAGTAAAAGTCCTTTGATCCTAAAAAATATGATTGGGATAAAATTCTGTCATGGGAGACTAACAGAAATACGATTTCAACAAGAAAACGGAATAATATGCAACTCTTGCTGTTAAAGAAGACCACATTCAAGTATTTTTAAATAAACAAAGATGGTTAGTAAATCAGTGCCATACTTAGGGTCAATGGGATACTTTTAAAAGAGTGGCATAACCACTTTACTTTAAAATATCACTACTTATAATACACTAAGTTACATTCTATGCATCTCTTTAAACTGATAATGAAAAAATTTCTATGTCAAACCTTAAAATGTTCAAGGATATACAAAGTTTTTCAAAATTATTATATAAGATACATAAGCAAAAACAACTGAAGATCACTAAACTATTTTAATCATCATTAGACAAGCATTAATCTCAAAATATTAGATCTACAAAGATAACCATTTTATACTAAGATAGTTCCTTATTCCGATCCATGGAGTCTATAATCCTATATCAGTAATTTCTTTAAAGTACAATATAATAGGGAACAAATACATGGAAAACTTATTGCTTCTTAGGTAAAGGATTAAACCTTTCAATAATTTCTTTTTAAAAATCTGATATTTTAATTCTATTTAAAATAGTTCAAAATGATAACTTTATCATCAATACTGCATTTATTTAAAGAACTAAAAGTCAATCTCTAGACAGCTTTCTGAATCATCAAAACATATATACATATAAATATATATATATTCTTATTTCTATAATGAATACCCATGACTCTGTATTGCAATCCAGATTTCTTACTGGGTTTTTAAGGTTTTTGTAAGTACAGATAGTGACTGCCAATGACAACCCTTGTACTCTCGTTCATGTTCAAGTTTCCTGTGTACAAGTGCCTTTAGAAGATTAAATCCAGAGTCTGTGTAGGGGCATTAGCCAGCGTGTCCCTTTAAAAACTATGTGTCCTTGAGGCTCCTTGTCTGGGCTAAGTGCCAGCACTCACCATGATAACAGTCCTGGGCTGGGCCAACCCAGCTGGTTTCTCATGGGAGAGTTAGCACAAAGACCCTCATGTTCTAAGGGAACAAGGAGGCCCTCCGGGGGAAGGGAAGGGGGTTCTGCTCCTTGAAATGCAGGTCCTACAGGGACAGTCCCCCTTGGCAAGCACGCAGCCTTTGTTCCTTTGCCTACGTAAGCAAGCTTCTCTCGGGGTGGTAGCTGATGCACATTGCCTGTCGTCCAGTCTGTCACCACTGGCCCTTCCCTGTATGTAACTCCCAGTAAACCCTTATGTCTCATTCGCTGTCTCTGGGTCTTTTATTTGGTCTGTTGACAACCTAGCCCACACTGCTCACCTAGATGGGCCTGTGGCAGAACGGTCTGTTAGACCTGAAATGTGTGACAGGCTTGCAAACAATCTGTCCTGTGTCCAAACCTTACATCACTCTGTCCCAGTACACCTTCTGCCAGGAGATGCACAGACTGGGATGAGACGATGCCACAAAAACAAACGAGGTCAAAGACAAAAGCAGATTATATAAAATTATCGCTTACCACCTGGTGAATTTAGGCTAATGAAAGATAAATGAAACAGATAGAAAGGAAAAGATGAGAGAATCTCTCCACCACTTCCTCAGTGTTTCATTTGCTTGTTCACTGTAGTCGTTAGCAAGTCAAGAGCACTAGAAGCATTTTGTACACTTGGCGCATTAGTCTGTATTTAGAAATTCTACTTACGCAACTCTTAGCGTCTCTAGTCTCCACAGGGAACGTGCATGAACAGATACAGCACCACCTTCATAATGAACAGTTCTGTTAAAACAAAAAAAAAAAACAATTTTAACGTGTTTCATTCTTGGACTCAATTTTTCAAGCCAATTAAAAGAGAAAAGCAATTGAAAGCCTCTGGATAAACTTGTTAAAGTCATACTTTCTGGAAGGAGACAATATAGCTGGAAATAAAAATAATCAAAATAACAATAATGGTGATCAACATAAGTTTGCCCTGAATAAACATCTGACTTTTAAACATATTCTCCCATTATTTTCTCCCTCTAATCCCATTCGTTCCTTCTCCTTCTCCCTCTCCCCTACCCATCTCTTAACTTAGGTTCATAAAAGTACTCAGCTAAGACTTTAGATGTAGTTTAATATATTATTATTTCAACATATGCATATAATTACTTGCAGTTCTAAATTCTATTCTAGATATTTAAAACATTTTAAAGAAATGTGAGAACACATTAATTTTAATGTTTTAATATAACAATCTGCAAAATGATAAAAGATAGAAAAGTATGAATATCACCAAGAATATAAATATCAACAAAAAAGTCACACACACAAAAAGAAATTTCTTTGGGTGTACATCATACATACCCAAATTCAAAAGCTCTCATAACAATTTGTCAATATGCCAGACATGAGGTGAAGGAATTTATATACATTATCCAAATTCGTCTCTGCATCCACTCCTCGAGATTGCTTTAAGGAAACCAAAGCTTATGCACACACCATTTCTTTCCCAAGTACTCACCATCTCTCCACTCTGTGGGATCTCTTTCATCATTCAAACACATATAACCCTGTCCTGTCTTAAATATAATAACATGTCTGACCTGTTTTCCTCTTCTGCCCTCCACTTCTCTGCTTCATTATCACCTCCTCTCACTTCTCAGTGACTCCAATCTTACTCAGACCCACTTCTCCACTGAAACAGACGTTACGAAGGCCGTGAAATGACCTTCATGTTCCCAAATCCAATGGAATTTTTTTTTTTTTAACACTGTGGAAACTCCTACTGTCTTGACAGTTTTTCTAACACTGTTCTCACCTGCTTTTCCTTTTCCCTTCTTAGATATTCCTTCTCAGTCTATTTTTATTGTGGAACTTTTCAAATACACATAAAAGTAGATATTATAATAAACCCCCATACACCCAGCACACAGCTTCAAAAATGACCAACATACGACCAATCTTGTTTTACCTATAATTTCAAGTTACCCTTCCACATACAACCCTAAAACCCTAGAGTATATACGTATAATTAGTTTTTATGACATATCCAGTCAGTGTTCTAATTTTCCCCAAAATGTCTTTTTTTTGGATGTCTTTTCACATCAAGATCCAAGCAAGGCGCACAAACTGGTTAGGTGTCATGAATTTCTCTCATTCTAGAACAGATCCCCCTTCCTCTCTTCTTTGTCCTTGCCATTTACTTGTTGAAAAAAACCCGTATCATTTGTCCCGGAGTACATTCTACATTCTGGACTTTGCTGATGACATCCTCCCCGGGCTTTTTGAAACATGTACCTCTAAACTGGTAGTTAGATCTAGAAACCTACAAGCTTGTTCAGGCAGGTTCAAGTTTGATTCATGATCATTTCAGAATTTGTTGCTTTGTACTTCCTATTACATCACATCAGGAGGTAATGATGACTACTGTCTACCTTTTTATGTTTAAATTGACCAGTAGGTTCAAGATCATCCTGATCCATTCACTACAACCTAAGGGTTTTAGGTACATCAACGACCACTGTCCACAGCAGTGATCTTCCATTGTGGCTGTGGATATAATCATGCCATAAGCTTTTAAAAATCTTGATGCTATGTCTTCACCAATGACCAATTAAACCAAATCTGGAGTCAGGATTTTTAAAAGCTCTTGAGCTGGTTGCAATGGGCAGCCAAGGTTTGTAAACCATGGTCCAGATCAGTTTCTACACAGCAGCACTGCTGACATTTTGGGCTGGACAATTCTTTGCTGTGGGTGGCTGTGCTGTGCATTGCAGGATGTTCACTGCATCCCTGGCCTCTACCAAGTAAATGCCAGCAGTAGCTGTCCCCCTCCCCCTGCCCCAGTTGTGACAATCAAATATGTTTCTGGGTATTACCAAATGTCTTCTGGGGGGCAAAATCACCCCTAATGTTAAGCCGCCGATATAGATCAGTGGCTGTCAATCTTTAGTGAGTATTAGAGTCACCTTGCAGGCTTGTTAAAATACAGATTGCTGGGCCCCACCCCCAGAGTTTCCAATTTCGTAGATCTGGGGTGGGACCCAAGAAATTGTATTTCTAACAAGGTCTAGGGTGATGTTGACACAGCTGGTCCACATTCTGAGAACCACAGACTAGAACCATTATCTCATTAGGGCAGTAACTCTTGGCCTTGGTTTGTATAGTAGAATCACCTGGAAAGCTTTAAAAACTTCAAGGCACAGACAATTCTCAGACCAGTTAAATCAGAATCTCTGGGTATATACTTGAAAAATAATGAATGACAAAATACAGATGTAATGTGTGTGTATGTCTGTGCGTGTGTATATACATACATATATATACACACATACATATATATATAGATACACAAATACAGATTTTTTAAATCAATCAAACCTTTAACAAAGATCTTGTACTTGGCCATAAAGAAAATTTTATCAGATTTTTTGTAAAAGTAAAGCTATTTACTCATAACATTTTCTGATCATAACCAATAAAATGTGGAAATACTAAAAAGATGAAAAAAATTAACAACTTGGAAAATTTTAAAACTCTCCTAAATAATTCATCACAGGTCAAAAAGGAAACAGAAATTATATACTATTAGAATGTAACGAAGAGAACACTTCATAACAAATCTACAATTTACAGGTAAACTTCAAAAAGTTTTAGCCTGCAGTTCCTTAATTATTAAAGAAGAAATAATGAAAACGAAGAAACTAAAGAGTTGTCTAAAGAAATTAAACAGAGAACACAATAAACCAAGAGAAAATAAAAAGAGGAAGCGATTCCATGACGTGTTGTTAAGTCAGATAACAAGATGCAGCAATGTAAATAATATACATTTTCTGTACAACAATAAATCATTATAAATCTATTATATATGTAGGTACGTAGGGATGTATACATGCAGAAATATCTGTATGAGCATGAAGAAAGTGGCTGAATAATGAACTTCAAGCTATTAACATTAATCATATAAGAAAAGGCATTTAGGAATTAAGCTTGAAAATAAAATAAAATGGATTCTAAGATACAAATAGTATGTTTATGCAAAATTATATATACTATACATAATAAACGATATGAAGAATTACCATTCAAATATTTCACTCTCTTTCAGAACGTTTCCATTATTGATTGAATTCAACAATGAGCTTTTATTATTTATATAAGTAGAACTCTAATGATCTTTTTAATTTAGGGGGAAACTAATATTTAAAAACACAAATATAAACTCAAAAGGAAAGCTGGATCCTCCTTCCTACCTGAAATACTTTTAGCTTTATCTGGTTGACTTTCCTGAATATTTGTCTCCTGAAGGGACTTTGGCTTTTAATTATTTCTCTTTATTTTTTTTAAATGCTTCACTGGCAGCTGTAGAGAATCTGATGACTGCTTACAATGCTTTGTTGCCAACTGGGAAATCTTTGCTGTTATACGGAGTTTCCCCATATAAGTACAAGGCCTGTGCAGAACATCAGTGGTTGTCTAATCAAGTCTTCACGGGCTATTTCAGACTGAAAATTGGCATCACAATAACAAGATGCTAAATAGAATAAGGATCTCAGTCCGTTGCAAACGACACTACGGGCAATCAAACTTATTTAGAAGTTGGTCCACCTGGAGAAGCACACCTGTTCTAAGAAGGGATGGTCCCTTTTCCCCGCCTTGTTTCTCAAGTATCAAATCAGAGGCCATGAAAACAATTGTTTTAAAGACCAACAATTTACCAAATGGTATTAGCGACCACATTGAAACTCTTACAACTAAATGACGATCTTCATAGCAAGCGCCCTTACCAACAGCAAGACCGAGAAGGTAGAAAGATTCTCTGAGAAGTTAAGCAGACCCATAGCAATAGCACCTTTTGAACTAATCATCACAGGAGATTTCAGGGCGAATGGCAGCAGTGATGTCAAATTCAAACGGATATGAAAACACAAAAGCACTTGTGTAGCTCTCTGCGCAATGAAGACTGTTTTTGCAATGAACCAAAACAACGTCACAGCTAATGAGAAAAAGGAAAGGGGTTAAAATAACAGGACACTGATATTATTCGTAACAGATTTTTTTTAGACTCTTTCACCTCATAAAGCAGAAAAACTCAGTCCCTATAATTTCACTGAGCAGGAATTTGTTAAATATGTACATCTAAGAACCAACAGCATGTGCCTTATTCAACAGTACTGGGGAAAATCCCAGGCTTTACACTGTAAGTTATGTCTACACAACACATTATCCCCCAATATAACACACTTCATTAAGAACTCATATTTCAGGCTGATCACACAAAATTGCCTGAAGAGGCCCTTTAAGGTTATTCTTTTAATAAATACAAATTCTTCCTATTATGTCATCAATTCCACTTATATAAAGTATTATAATACTGTCCACTGAAATAAAAGTAGTGAGCTATTTTGTATTTTGGGTTATAAAATACCAAGTCTTATCTCAATTGTCAAACTACTTATTTCTCAGTAAAAAGTAGGCAGTTTGACAGACAGGATAGTTCATCTTCAGAATCTGAGACCCAGAGAAAACTAGTCTTCACATACTAATAAAAGCACAAGTCCTTACAAGCTCTTCACAGCCTGACAGTCTGGCATATATTTATAAGAAAATTTAAAGGATACACAATTCCAATTAGAAGACTTATGCGCAGAATCATAAAACAAATTATTAATAAAAGATTCAACATTGTAAAGAGAATGCTCCCCCCTGTAATGAAACTACTTTCTTTCATCGTGAGCACTGCCATAGAGCTCCGTCACTCGATGGCACCACAGCTCACATTTTTGCACCAGGAAGTTAATAAATCACTCCCACATTTGACTGTTATTAACTTTCTGAAGATGTCACTTCCGTGTATGAATTCGCGCAAAGTTGCTTAACTCCTTTGTGCCTCATTTCTTCCTATGTCAAATGAAGCTAATTGTCACTTGGTTACTGTGAAGAAGAAAAGGATGATAGAGCCCATGTAGAAAACGTGGAAGAGTCCTTGCACAGCAAATAGTAGCTCTGGGGACATGGAGGAGGAGGAGGAGGAGGTGTTATGATCAATGTTTCCATAGAGGGAGTTAAGGACTCCATATTGTTTGTTGAATTGAACTGACAATAGTATCACATGCCTGTTTATATTCAAAGGTATATTAAGCCCTAATTATAAAATTGCTTGCACAACATAAGTAGGAAAGCCATAACTCAAACCACCTCCTTGCTAGCCTCTCCCTACAATACAATGGCCGGATTCTGGAATTCCTTTTCAGCCATGATCTACATACTTCTCTTGCTTCCAGCAGTTCTATGTATCAAATAACGTGATTCACATACAAACCCATATGACTTTTTTTTGGCATCTGCTGTAATACATTTTGCAAGTAAAAGGACACTATAGAAAATGTGAGCTCTGAAAACAATGTATACATTATACGAATTAAAAAGATATTTCTTTTCCTAACCACCTGCTCCCTCTTGCAAAAAGTCTACTTCTGAAGTCACCTTTGTCACACTACCTTTGGCTCTCAGCACAGGATTGCCGCGTGTCTCCAGGACAGTGGGGACTGACAGCCCATACAAGACTTTCAGTGCCACCACGAAAGGGGGTCTGCAGCAGAGCCTGGCAAGCTTTTCTGTAAAGGGCTGGAGAGTAAAAACTTTAGGTTGCATGGGCCTTACGGTTTCTGTTACACTATTCAATTCTGAAAGCAGCCAAGAAAGATAACTTTTTAAAAAAAGTGCATTTCTATGTTCCAATAAAACTTTTTATATATATATATAATTATATAGAAAGAGTTTACTATAAGGAGCTGGCTCATGCAATTAAGGAGACTGACAAGTCCCAAGATCTGTAGTTGGCAAGCTGGAGACCCAGGAGATCTGATGGTGTAAGTTCCATGCAAGTCCAAAGGCCTGAGAGCCAGGAGAGCCAATGGTGTAGTTCTAGTCCGAAACGTGACAGGTTCAAGACCCAAGAGGAGCTCATGTTTCAGTTTCAGTCCAAAAGCAAGAAATAACTGACATCTCAGCTCAAAACCAGTCAGGCAGGAGGAGTTCCCTCTGATTCATGGAGGAGTCAGCCTTTTTGTTCTATTCAGGCCTTTAACTGATTAGATGAGGCCCACCCTCATTAGGGAAAGCAATCTGCTTTACTCAGTCTATTGATTTAAAGGCTAAACTCATCCTAAAACGTCCTCACAGAAACACCAAGAATAATGTCTGATCAAATATCTGGGCACGCTGTGGCCCAGTGAAGTTGACACAGAAAATTAAATATCACAATAAATAACTGAGAGAAAATTTAACTTATTTATCTTAAATGATGTTTCTAAATCTGGAATCAATATCCACATTGTGAGTGATTCCTTGTTTTTCTTCCCAGGGTAATTACAGATAAATTCACAGTGTTTCAGAGCTCCTGGCTCATCTCAAAACTCTTCAGTTTGATCAGTGAAGTATGAACAACAGAACTGTCATATATGTGAATTACAAAAAGAACAATTACAGCATTTTCAATCTACTTTTGTTTTTTCAACATAAGGAAACCCTAAAGAACTTAGCATATTATTTTAACACTAAATTGCTTATGGAGTCAATTATTACTGCAGTCCCACAGACACCATTTTTTTTCTCCAAATGAACTTACTTGCTTTTTCTATTTTTTTTTTGTTTTGACACTTACCAAACGACTTTAAAGGAATGAGGATAAAGGATGCTGCTCTTAGAGTTCTCTTTTTTGAACACATTCTGGTTTCATTTTTGTCCAGAGAGAGACTAGAGTGTGTGACAAGTGCTCAACAACAGAAGTGGGAACAACAATAATAAGAGGAAATTTAATCAGTCATGTCAAATTTTGATAATGAATCAATTATACAAGTTAAAAATAGAGAAGAGTGGTTTACCAGCCTCTGAAGATTGCCTTGCCAATTAAAATGCTTATGACATGTTTATGCAGAATTCAGTAGGGCCAAAAAAAAAAAAAAGGAAAAAGCCACAGCAATGAATTTTAGTTACAGCAAAGATACAAAAAATAGTATCAGAATTCTTCATTTTTCCAAATTTAATGTTCAATGAATAAATTATGGGCCACAGAATTAAATTCTCTTTTGAAAAATGTTTTTTTAATCTTAATGAAATAGATTATAAAAGTTATAATTGGTATCCATATGAACTACCACTATTTTTTTTATCAAAAGAAATGTACTGTTTGAGTATAAATATATAGCAGAAGTTATTACTTTTCTCCTTTTGAATATATAAATTCATTAATTTAAAATATCATTCAACATTCATAAAATCCATCACAGCAACCGACTAAGGAAGAAAAACCACAGGATCATATCAATAAACACAAAATGCATTTGACAAAATCTGGCGTCCATTCATGATAAAAACTCAGTAAACTAGGAATACTGGGAAACTTCCTCAATTTGTTAAAGATTGTCTACAGTTAACATCATATACCACGGCAAGAAATTAGACACCTTCCCCCTAAGATCAGGAAAAAGGCAAGGATGACCCCTCTCAACACTCCTTTCAACATTGTAATAGAAGTCCTAGCTAATGCAATAACACAAGAAAAGGAAATAAAAGGTATGCAGGTTGAGAAGGAAGAAATAAAACTGTCTTTGTTCACAAATAACATGATTGACTATGTAGAAAGTCCCAAAGAATCAACCACCACCACAACAAAAACTCCTGAAATTAAGAAGCAATTATAAGAAGGTTACAAGGTACAAGACTAATACACAAAGTCAACTGCTTACTTATATACCAGTGATGAACAGGAATTTGAAATTAAAAACACATTTATAGTACCACCAAAAAGAAAGAAAAGAAATTCTTAGGCATATATCTAAGAAAATATGTACAAGATCTACACGAGGAAAAACCACAAAAGTCTGATGAAAGAAATCAAAGAATATCTAAATAAATGAAGAGATATTCCACAAACATGGACAGGAAGACAATACTGTCAATATGTCAGTTCTTCCCAACTTGATCCATATATTCAACTCAATCCCAATCAATATCCCAGGAAGTTAATCCGTTATTGACAAAGTGATTCTAAACTTTATACAGAAAGGCAAAAGGTCAAGAATAGCCAACACAATATTATAGGAGAACAAAGTTGGAGGACTGACACTACTCGACTACGGGACTTACTACAAAGCTACAGTAGTGAAGACATTGTGGTGCTGGTGAAAGAACAAATAGATCAATGGAAGAGAACAGAGAGCCCAGAAATAGACTCATACAAATACAGTCAATCGACCGTGGACAGAGGAGCAAAGGTAATTCACTGGAAAAAGGATAGTCTTGAATAGGTGGAGTACAGGGGATTTTTAGGGCAGCAAAACTACTCTTTATGATACTATGAGGGTGGATATACATCATTATACATTTATCAAAACCATATAATATACAACACTCAAAGTGAACCTAAAAAAAATTATGGTCTTCAATTAATACTAATGTGTCCATATTGGCTCATCAATTGTCACAGAAGTATCACACTATCATACTAACTCAAGGCGTTAATAATCGGGAAATTGTAGGGGAAGGCAGGTGAAGGGTATGTGGGAAGTATCTGCATTTTCTGCTCAATTTTTTTAAAGTAAACCTAAAACTTCTCCAAAAATAAAGTCTACTAACTTCTTTTTTCCTGAGGAAGATTCACCCTGAGCCAACCTCTGTTGCCAATCTTCCTCTATTTTGTACGTGAGCTGCTGCCACAGCATGGCCACTGACACACAAGTGGTGTAGGTCCACACCCAGGAATCAAACACAGGTCGCCGAACCAGAGCACACTGAACTTAACCATTAGGCCACTGGGCCTAGTCCTATTAATTTCTTTAAAAATCATTCAATAGCCCCAAGCTCAACAAATATTAATCTATTAGGCATAAATATATTAGGAAAATATTAGGAGGAAAAAGAAGAGAATGGTTGTAAAATTTAGCCCTTTTATGCTTTTCTTTCTCCAGAATGACAAAATAATACCAAGCTATCTCAAATAACTTTTGGGGCTTCTCTTTACAAAAGAAGGATGAAAGGATGAAAATTTGTATGTGTACATATTATAAAATTAAATAATATTAAGAACTATTATCTTTCTATTCTTTTACACAAATAAAAGCAAATTAGAAGCACAATTATATTTAGTGGAAAAAAAACACTAATTACTTATCCTTTATACTCAAGGCACTTGGTTATAGATTTTAGAAGAAAGAAGAGATCAAGTTTCTAGCATTCACGAATGTACAGTTTGACGTGGTAAGACACAAAGTGAAACCAAAAAATAGGCTATGTGGTAGTGTGGTAAAACTACTATAAAAGGGAAAGAAGGAAGGGAGGGAGGGAGGAAGGAAGGCAGAAAAGAAGGAAGGAAGGGAGGAAGGGAGGGAGGGAGGGGCAGAGTAAAGAGAATAATTATTGGGAAAAGCTCTGGAAAGGTTTCATGAGGGAGACGATACTTGGGCTCACTCTGGATGCCAAGTAGGAATTCAACAGGCAAGGAAAGGAGCAAGGATATTTCAGATAACGTGGCAGAGAGAGTGAGAAAGCACGTACAATTTTGAAATCGTACTCCCTGTTTAAAGTGCAAGAATAGCCCTGAACGGCTGACAAAGGGGGTGAAGAGATCAAGGAAAAGAGAAAGTGAAGGAAGATTCCTCACCTGCTTTCCTGAACAAGAATCACACAAAGCCTTCAACCCCGTGGTAAGGCATCTGGATAGGAACCGAGAGCAACGAAGGCATCAAACCACAGTAAACAGGAAAACTGCACACTTAAAAGTGAAGGAAGTCCAACAGGAAAGAAATCTCAGCTATAAAATCAATAGGACTTAAAGGCCAAGGCTTCAGTTTATTGATTAAAAAGGAAGGCAAAAGCAAAGTTTTAAGCACAGTAGACTGGTATGCACAACCAAGTTATGGACTCTAAGAGGGAAAACATCTCTGAAGAATTACACAAGGTTGAAACATTCGAATTGCAGCCCCAAATGAAATTCAGGCAGCGATATCCAGTAAGGACCTGAACATTTATGACAGAGGTTCAGGAGAATGAGTACGTGGCAAAAACATTGGACTTGACAGTAATTCTCATGAAGGTCACGGTCAAAGCCATAAGAGAGAGAGAAAAGAAAAGAATGAAGACACTGAGTTTTAAAGGCACGTGCATCTATGGATGAATTTGAGGCGAGCACTGCATTTGACGCAGCTAATCACTCCCTCCCCTGAAAATCTTCTCTCGCTGAGATTCTAGACTACTCTTTCCACGTGCTCCTCTGACATCACTGGCTGTTGCTTCTCAGTACTCTTTGCTGATCTCTCCAACACAGGATCAGTCTTTTTCTTTCCCATATATCCTCATTCCTGAGGTGATATCATCCAGGATTTCTCAGTTTCCTGTTACTGTCCACCTCCCACCCATTTATTACCCCACAGGCTGTAGGCTGGAAGTCTGGGCACAGCATAGCTGTGTTCTCTGCTCAGGGTCCCACAGGCTGAAACCAAAATGTTAGTTGGGGCTGTGTTCTTGCCTGGAGCTCAAGGTCTTCAGCTAAGCTCATTGGTGATTGGTAGAGTTCAGTTCCTTACAGTTGTATGACCAATGTCCCCATTTTCTTGCCAGCTGCCTGATGGGGACTGCTTTTAGCAACTAGAGGCTGCCCTCAGATTGCCACATGGCCCCCTCCACGGACCCTCTCACAACACAGCAGGTTACTTCTTCAAGGCTGGCAGGAGAATCTCTTTCGCACTTTGAATCTCTGACCTCAGGAAGGGCTCAGTCTCTTTTATGAAAGGCTCACCTGATTAGGTCAGGCCCACCCAGGAAAATCTCCGTTTTGATTAAATCAAAGTCAACTGATTGGGAACCTTAGTTACATTTTCAATATCTTTTCAGCTTTGTCATATAATGTAACCTAATCATGGGAGTGAAGTCCACCCTATTCACAGTCCCACACCACAAAAAGGGAGGTGATTACACACAGCATGTACAGCAGGGGGCGGGGATCTTATGGGCCACCTCAGAATTCATTCTTCTGCTATTTGTCCTACTCCTTCTAAACTTTCCTGCTTTCTTTTGGATTAAGTATTTTATTATTATCATTATTAGTAGTAGTATTCTGGTTTCTCCTTAAAGTTTACATGCTTTTACTACATTTTCAGTGATTACTCAAAAGATTACAACGTGTTCTTAACTTATGAAAATACGATCTAATTAGTCATTTTACCACTTCCCAGACAATACAAGAACCACCATTCAGTTCTATTTACTCTCCTCCAGACTCATGTGCTACTCTGCTCCCTCTCAGTCTGAGAATGCCTGAAAAAAATTTGAGGTGACTATAGACTCACACACATAGTAGGCAATAATACAGAAAGATCCCTTGAACATTCTGTCTAGTTTCCCCTGATACTATGAAAACTACAGTACAATAATTTTTCAATGAAGATACTGACTTTGACACAACTTCTTGATCTTAGATTTCTCTGGTTCTGCTTATTTTCGTGTGTGTGTGTGTGTGTGTGTGTATTAAATTCTGTACTATTTTACCATCTGTGTAACTTCCTGGATCTCCACCATTGGGAAGGTCCTGTACCACAAAGATCCCTCATGTTGCCCTTTTGCAACCACACCTACCTCCCTCTCACGCCCCTCTCCTGCTTCCCTAACCCTGGACAAGCACTAATCTGTCCCCTATCTCTAAAACTTTATCATTTCAAAAATGTTATAAAAATAGAATCATACAGTATGTAACCTTCTAGGATTTACATTTTTCACACAACATAACTTCTTGGAGATTGATCCAAGTTGTTGTGTGTATCAACAGGCCATTCCTTTTTAGTGCTGAGTAATATTCCATGCTATGGCTGTCCTACAGGTTGTTTAACATTCACTTGTTGAAGGACACCTGCACTGATTCCCGTCTTTGGCTATTACAAATAAAGCTGCTTTACACTAAATATCTGTGTATAGGTGTTTGTGTGAGCACGCTTTTCATTTCTTTGATGTCATTTATACACCAGGAGTGCAATGGATAGGTCATACAGTAGTGCATGTTTAGTCTTTAAGGCAACTGCCAAAATGTTTTCCAGAGTGGCTGTACCATTTTACAAGCAGTTTATGAGTGATCTAGCTTCTCTGCATCCTCACCAGCATTTGGTTATCCACATTGCTTTTGTTTCAGCCATTCTGATAAGAGTGTAGTGACAGCTCCCCATGGTCTTAATTTACATTTCCATAATGGCTAATGATGCTGAACATCCTTACATGTGCTCACCTGCAATCTGCAGGTCCTCCTGGTGAAACAGCTGCGCGTGCCTTTTGTCCATTTTCTAATTAGATTGTTTGTTTTTTACTGTTGAGCTTTGAGAGTTCTTGACATATTTTTAGATACTATTCCTTTGTTGGACATGCGGTTTGCAAATACTTTCTGCCAGTCTGTATCTTGTCTTTTCATCCTCTGTACATGGACTTTTACAGAACAAAAGCTTCTCATTTTAATGAGGTCCAGCTTATCAATGTGTTCTTTTTATGGACATGCTTTTGAAGTCAAGTTTTAAAACTCCATGATCTCAAAGATTTTTTTCAAAAGGTTTTATAGCCTCATGCTTTACATTTATGTCCATGATCAATTATTTGAATTAGTTTTTGTATAAAGTGTAAGGGTTAGGTGGAGGTTCATTTCTTTTTCCTATGGGTGTCCATTTGCTCCATGCGAAAGTCTTTTTTTTTTTTTTTTTTTTAAAGATTTTATCTTTTTCCTTTTTCTCCCCAAAGTCCCCTGGTACATAGTCGTATATTCTTAGTTGTGGGTCCTTCTAGTTGTGGCATGTGGGACGCTGCCCCAGTGTGGCTCAATGAGTGGTGCCATATCCATGCCCAGGATTCGAACCAATGAAACACTGGGCTGCCTGCAGCGGAGCACGCAAACCTAACCACTCGGCCATGGGGCCAGCCCCACGAAAGTCTTTTAAGTCTGAAGAAAATTCCTTTTCTTCTTTTCTGTCAGAGGCACTCTCTCTCTCCCATCTGTCCAAGACAAAAAGCATAACAACCTCCTTGGACCTAGTCTTTCAGGAATAAAAGTCAGGATGGGCAGTGCCTTGTAGAAACCCTGAGTTTTCTGCCAAGTCTCAGACCTCCCCCGAGGTGAGAAAGCACAGGGACTGATAACCGCTTGAAGGTGGAATAACACGGAAAATACTGGGAGAAAACATAAATTAAGGTCACAAAAATTACCCCACAGGCAGAATTTTGCATGTTGCCAAGCATGGGAATTGTCTAAGAAAAATCAATAACATACATCAGATTGTCAAAAATATCCACATCCCCAACCCCCAATTTCAAAGAAAATCACTATGTTCAAGGTTCAGATTCCTGCTATGGGAATAGGAACGCTTCCCTGTGGAGTGACTTGAAGTCAGGCGCCTCCAACAGACAATGCTCTGGGACTCATGGGCCTCAAAACAGTTTTCTGCTCCCTCAGGTTGGTATGCTGACTTAGTAAGACGGCTTTCTTCCTATCCTTGAATTGCAAGCAGATAACAATCTTTCAGGAGTCACCAAACTAATACAAATGGGGGACCTCAAACCCTTCGGAGTTAGCCAGAGTGGTTCTCAATGCAGGCATCCCATTGTTCTCCTGAAACAACCTAGAACGAAATGTGTGACTTTTATTTTCTCCATTTATTTCCTTCACGAATACAAAATAACAAACATTTGTGTGCAGATTCCAATATACACATCACTATGTAAAAGATACACAAGAATAAATGACACAGCCCCGGCTGAAAACTGAACAGAAGACGTAAACACGCTCACCAATGAAGATAACACACGGTGGGATGTGGGAAGTGCCATTTGTGCGGGGCAGTTAAAGACAGTCCTTCCACCAACATGGCCTCAACCAGATTACATTCAGCTGTGTTAATGTAGCACCAGACTCCAGACGGCGAAGGGGGGAATGGTAAGATGTGTTTTCTACAATCCAATTCTTAAAAAGATTGTGACTGGCCTCTCCCAGATCAACATTCACTTCCTCCTGATCATAACGTTGCTGAGGTTTTAACAGAGTGTGAGTTCCTTCAAGACAGGGGCTGGCTCGCATTCATTTTTCAAACTCAGCACACACCAAAATGCCTAGAATACACAAGTTCCTCCATAAGCATTAAAGCAATTGAGTGGAAGCGACTGAAAAGCAGACCCACCAGGATTAAAAGGTTATTGCAGAGTGAAATTCAAAGTGTTTTAGTTTACACACTTTCACAGTAGAATTTCTGCTTCTCCAACAGTCTTCTCTGTAAGCGCCTATGGGAGTGTTGGGCTGAGCAGCTGGGCCGTCAGGTGGGTGCTAGAGCAAGCTGTCGGAAGCTCTTCACAGGAACAGAGAAGTCAAGCACACGCCTAAACAGCATTTAAAGAGGCATCACCTATTTACTGAGGGGGTGGGTCTGCGACAAAATTACCATTCAAGTTGCTGCAAAAGGGGAAACAGGTATGTTTTGAGCTGACACATCTGTATAAAATGTAAATGAATCATCATGGATCAAAAACAATAATATCTTTACACTCCAAATCAATATTCAAAGAATCGTAAATAGGACGAGAGCAGAAAACAACAAAATACATGTTACTTTCACTTTTCTCTTCATGCAGAATATGATACAACCACAAAGGCATTTGGAAATTAAAAAGAAGAGGAAGCTTTTCTTTCTTTTTTTTCTGAAAGATATTGCAAGCATCCAGATTAAGTTAATAAAGTAAATGTGGACAAGTAAGAATGGTCTTAAATCTTCACTGAGAAAATAACTAGAGGTCTCTTTTTTTGTTAATGTTGATTTTTAATCTATCATCTCTTTTTCAACTCACTCACTTTAAGTGACTCACACACCTCCATTGTTTTTTCATTTTTACTGAAATCCAATGGCTCCGATTCCTGTAAATATTTTTAATCCTCTCCCTTCAATGGCTATATTTTTGAAAACAGTGCATCCTAGCCCAGTCATACCCTGAGAGTGTGGCCTAGGTCAAGGCAGGCTGCTAAATGACGCAGGCTGAAGCAAGGCCACTGTGTTCTCTGCAATCAGCAGCGAGTTTAAGTTTGGGCGAAAGAGTAAAGCCCTCTCAAGGGAGAAGAGGCAAAGCAGAGAAAATAGTTCTCCTGTATGTACTTGTTCCTCGATCCAAACTGTTTAGCAAATCCATCCTATTCCCGACTCACGCTGCAAAGGTATACAAAGGACATAGAGGGGAAGAGAAGGAAGAAAAGCCAGCATGGGACAACTTCCTCCTTGACCATTTGGAGCACAACAGAGCAGCTTTATAGGCTTCCTCCTAGGGGGTGACTGAGGGCATGCAAACCCTGCAAGGATATGAGTCACCCAATCGTGTACACAGACACAAACCATGCATCTCCTTCTAAGCCAGAATGAGGGACGTTTAATTCATTAGTTGAAACTCATGTCATGTCTGATCAGTTATTTACAACTAAAGCTCATTAAATCGTCATCATATTAAAAGGGGCATGGAGGCAAATATATTGTCCCGCATATATACGGCATGGCTTCTGCCTGCTGAGTCGCATTCTGGAAGGCAAATGTAACATTTATTTCCAGATATTGTCAGAAACAATGACTTAATTGTCCTGCATTTCAAAGTAACAAGACAGAGCAGGTACACGCCAAGAGTAATGCCTGATAAGATGGAAGCAGAACAAGCCCTCTCTTCCGGTCTCTCTCTCTAACACACACAAACATGAACACTCTCCATTCCCTTCTTCGCTTTATTTTTCTCCGTACTCCTGATCACCATCTAGTGTTATTTTATCTATGCGCACATGGGTATGTGTGCACATTTATAAATAAGCACATTTATGTTTCTATTGTCAAATATCCCCACTAGAATGTAAACTCCTCAAGAAAAGAGACTTTCTATCTTTGTATAAACCACTATAAACCCCGCACCCAGAACATGATAGCCATTCCACAAATTTTTATTGAATGAATACAACTACTTATGAGCTATGTGGCAAAATCTGTTCTACTACAAAAGTAATGCTTTTCAAAAAATGTTCCCCTAATACTGGTTTCTAAATCAGCGATCCTAAAAAATAATTCCAAATAATAGTCCCCTAATTTATCCATTTTAAAATTTGTTAACTTAAACGTATGGCATACTTAATGCAGATAGTGCACATTTAATCCAGAAGTGTGTGTACACATAAAGGAAATGCCTTTGTTGATATTTTATTTACATTCACATAAAAATGGACAGAAATAAGAAGAAGCAACCCAGAGACAGAATTTAGAACAGAAAATACTCCCCACATAAAATATTTCATGCTTGAATTAAAAATTGGTAGTCAAATTTCCAGCCTCGAGATGAAAGCTTATTTTTTTAAAGCAATAATTAAAACACTGTGTTGCATCTGACAAATCCCTTGCCAGGTACCAGAACCTGTTTCTCCTTAATTTATTCTATCACACTATTCTGAGAGTTTGAGTCAGAACTAAGACAGAACAATTCTACACTTAATGCTCAATAATGCGTCTCTCCCTTTCACCCAAGTGCTTACAACTTCTATATATTATATTTTTACTACTTTTATTGTTGTTTAGACCAGCTGTATACCAGTAATTTTAGAGCCATATGTCTTCCTTAAAAAATCTCAAGAAATTTAGAATAAAACAATATTGATGGTGTCTTTCACGAGCATGTCAGAAATCAATCCATAAAAGCAACAGGAGCAGGAAGTATGGGGGGAAATAGATATTTAGCTTAATTTTGGTAGACCTCACTCTCCATTCTCCAATTCAATTCTACTTAAATGAAAGGGACACGATATGCTCTTCATTCTAAGAGTTTTATTAATACTCTCATGAGAATGTACAGATAACCACATACACCTACAAATCTAAATATGAAGAGGGAGTTAAAGATAACTCCATCGGTATCTAGAGTTATAGAATCTATCGTTGAACTGCAATTTCAATCACTAAAATTATAGTTATATATATATTCAATAACTTTCAGTGAAAGGCGGTACAGGCAGATGGACAAACCCATTTAGGAACACAGCGCTTATGACCAACATGTTCCTGAATTACTTAGAAGTAAATGTCACTTCCAGCCATCTCCTCAATCATTCCCACTTCTTCTTATAAGAAACCTGATTTGACTTTAAGTATTTAACTTCAGTGACAGAATACCATTGAGGAGTGTAGCCAGATCATAATTACAGCAAAGAGCTATGAGGTACAAGAAATTTTTACCTATTTCCCTGGAACTTCTCCAGCTTTCAAATCACTGTCCAAAGGTCAAATTATTTCTACTTGTTTTTTTAAATTAAATCAAAATCTATTTTTTAGGTTATCCTTATGTGTTCCTCCCCCAATACAGATTCATATCAATTAAAGAAACGCTGCCTGTGCCTTTGCCCAGTCGCCTAAGGCGCTTACGTGATTTAGGAGGAGAACAGAGGGAGATAAAGAAATTTCTCCACACTGATATTAGCAAGATTTGAAATAATAAAGTGCTCTATGTATGTAAAACGTAAGGAATTATTTTTATCATTATATGCAAATAATTGCTCAATCTCACTGTGTAATCAAGACAAATATAACTCTTCTTTCTCAAGCAACGTCCTTTAGGCTCCTGCTGCCTATTTCTGATTCATTTTCTCCCTCAAGTCATGATCTGACATCCATTTTAATCTAATTTCACTCATGTAAACACGACGTACAAAGGGCACAAACGGCTGTTTTCTTACTGACATCACCACCTAGAAAGAGCTGATATGTTGATCTGAATACATATTGAAATTAATTTGACACAGAGGTTATCAACATTAAATCAAGAACAATATTGGAGGTGGGTGGACTTCAACATGCATGCAATGGGAGAGTGGGTCCAGAACAATATTAAAACATCTTGGAAATTTCCCCTAGTTTTCCCTGCAATAATAACAAGCTATCTAAAGAATTAGCAGGAAATCCTCTCCGTAAGTGCCGCATTCAATAAACACCTCTTTACCTTACAGATTCTCTAACGCCCTGCAGAAATGGAAAACTATAGTCACTGACAGTGAGCTTACCTAGGAAATCTAGGATCGTCTGACACCAAATATTCTCATTTGAAAATGAAAATGTCCAACTATTAAAACAAAAACTCTGGTCATCCATTCCTGGCTTTTAAACCTTAGCAAAACCGGGGAGTCCTTCCTCACCACACACCACTCCATTCAACTCAAAAGAACAGAGGATTTTCTTTCATGGAGTTCAGCCTCTCCTCCTCCATAGTCTATGCTCTACCACACTTCATCCACACGCCTAGGGTCCCCAAGTTTCCCCATATCTGACTAAATGCTGCTCTTCTGCCTAAACAATAATGATTATAATAACAACAACAGCAATAGTAAAAAATTGGTTGATCTCTTGATATGCATCAAGTATGTTACACTCACTTTCTTATTGAATCGTCACAAATTTAAGCTGCATTGTAAAGTGGAGAAAAACACCATTTAAAGAAATTGAGTCACCTACACAAGTCACACAACCAGTAAGCGGCAGAGCCGAGGCCCAGCCCCAGGTCTGCATAGCTCTGGAGCCCATTCCCTTAACTACAAATCTCTACAGCGTCTGTAGAAAAGAGTAGAAGGGCTCTAAGAATCACTTGGTCTAAGCGTTCCATTGGACAAGTCAGAGACTGAAGACCCGAAAGACTACGACATGGCCTCTATTTACTCCTAAGTCTATGTGAGTACATCACAGCACGGAACACATCCACACCCCAATCTTCCTTTGGCTTCCAGGACTAACTTCCCTGGTTCTCCACGTGCCTATCATTCTGACTCTCGAGCTAACTTCTTCACCTGTCCATATCCTAAATATCGGCGTTCTCTAGGATTCCATCCGCAGCATCCTCTCTGGTTAGTCTATCCCAAGGCTTTGCAGCCTTTTTAAAGCAATGCCCAAATTGATAAACACATCCGCCTAATCACAACGCCTCCCTCTCTATCTAGGATTCCCATTCCTTCAACTATCCCCTGGACACTTGTGATTCATATCCCACCCAAGCTTTGTCTAAGTTAGAGACTAAAAGACTCTAATTTCCTGCTTGACATCTCATAGACCCTCTGTACCCACCAGGGTCCAAAATTTAACTCAGTCCTTTGTACCAAATATAACCATCCCCTACAATCCTTAGCACCAACACTCTTTGCTCAAGTCAGAAACAAGAAATTAAACTTGATTTCACACATTCTCTCACAGGCCACATCTAGGTTATCCCTAAACTAGACAATCTGACCTAAAATGTCCCTGGTCCAGGTGGTCCTCTCCATTCTGATGGCCACTCTCCAGGTTAGGTTGCTCATTTTCTCCCACATGAATGACTACAACAGCCTTCTCCTAGTTGGTTTCCCTGATTCAGACTCTCTCCACCTCCGATCTAAGCTCCTCTTGCCCAGCAGAGCTATTCTTTTAAAAGAGATCTGACCATTTCACCCCCACTCCTTCTAACTACCTCAGCGTGAAAGCCAGCCTACAGGAATGGCACTAAGGACCCTCCGAAAGCTGACCAAACTACCCTCTCTGGTCTAGTTTCCACCTTTTCTCCCCTCCTGCCCCTCGTCATTCCAGAATAATTGCTTTTCCCAGAATGCACTGCCATCCTTTGCAGTCTTATGTTTATTCTTCTGTTTAAAGTTAATTCCTCAAATCAACGGCGTTTTGAATTCCCCCTCATCTTTTTCCAGGCTCTGCATTTCACTCTTCCTCACAAGCCACATCTAGCCTGGTGAGGTAAGACTAGTACCAAGGTCTCAGAGCGACTTTTCCCAAGGTTAAACAGCTAGTTTAATGGTTATGAACTTTCTAAATGTTTCCTATACCTTTCTCTAAATAACAAAAATAAATATTTATTAAATAGTAGCTACCTAAGTGTATATGTTAGTATTAAGAGAAATGTCCACTAAAAGACTTAAAACATATAATAAATCATCCAGACAATGCCTTCTGTTTTTTCTTCTTCTTTTTTTTCTCTTGCTGAGAAAGATTAGCCCTGAGCTAACACCTGTGCCAATCTTCCTCCCCTTTATATGTGGGTTGCTGCCAAAGCATAGCTGATGAGTGGAGTAGGTCCAAGCCTGGGATCTGAACCTGCGAACCCGGGCCACTGAAGTGGAGCATACCAAACTCAACCACTGCACCAAGGGCTGGCCACCTAGACAATGCCTTCTCTCACAGTAGTCTCTTATTTATGGATTCAATTTACTACATTCATACACTAATTCATGAGGCAAAGCAGAGCATTCAGATCCTAAATATTTTTATGCTTTTGTATTATTTGTGCATTTTCCTTAGTAATACAGACTACTTCAATCTTGGCCCAATGCCAAGTGATATTAACATGAGAGAGGTATTATAATCACACAAACTATTAGGGAAAGTGGCCAATTTTATTATCTATGTCAGTAACTGAAAGGTAATAGAAAAAGGTGCTAAACTTTTATGCAATTTCAGAACTCTGACTTTGAAACTGAATTTGAGAATAAACATTCCAGAAAGAGAATTATCAAAACTAACGAACATCTAATGAAGTTTTAAGTAGTTTAGTTTAATGTGTTCACTCCTTCCACTCAGTTTATTCAATGCTTCTTACCATGTTTTAATTACACAAATTTTTTAGCACTTCTATTCACAGGTAATAAAAACATGAGAAAAACTCCTACAGAAGCTAACGAACGGATCACGTCAGTGGACAGGTGACTATCAGGCGCCTGCTTTCTATATGCTAAGGGTTTGAAAGACATATCCTTTTTTCCTTTTTTTTGTGAAAGCCAATAAATTCAGTTTATTGAAAGACATATCCTTCATTTAGAAAATTCTATCAAGGCAAGACAATGCAAGGCTCTGGGCCCTGGGCTCTAGTACCAACCTCCGCTGCTCTTCACCGTGTTCTCCGGAAGGGACAGTGAGGCATTCGTCCATGTGTCCATGCAGCAGCCTGAGGACGTCACCGCCAATCAGATACCCTGTAGGAATTGAAACCAGTCACATTTGAACTGCCACGGTCAGACCATCTGGTCCAATCTTCTATTTTCTTAGAGAAACAGAACTCTAGCAAGGCTTAAGGACCTGACCAAAATCACAGCGATGCACCGTGCCAGCTGCCTGTTACCTCTGAGCCCTGGGTTCCTGAGTCCCACAGTTAGCAGAATTCCCACTAGAAAACACAACCTCAACCCCATAAAATCCTCCATTAAACATACAAGCATGGATAGGCTCAGATTTGAACCTACATAAGTGAGATTAATCAGAACAAATGCAGATATTTCTAGGGAAACCCTGATGCATGAACACTATTGTGATCCAGCTCTAAGTCATTCACCCAAGAAGATGAGGAATCTTGACATTAGCCTAAGTGAGCAAGACCCTGAGGCCAAAACATTGGAGAAAATAACCCTAGAAAGCCAGCACATAAAACACGCAAATAAACTAAAACTGACCATAGCGTAAAAATAAGGAAAGGTAAATCTTAACACAAACTTCACTTTTACATAGCAATTTAACTGAGATTCTTAAATACCATATATCCGCATCATAGAATAGTTTGACACAAAAAACTCTAATTAACCATCAGCTCGTTATCACAATCCCAAAGATGACTGTCAACTCTGCATCAAGGATGGCCCCTCTAATCGAAGTGGAGTTTTTACCTTGGGCTGCTTCGCTTCCCGAGCTGATTGGGGCCACACTCCAGAGAGTCTGCTGGAAGGCGGCGTCCACGTGTAGGCTGCCGTTGCCATAGGACAAGTGCTGCATTGGAGGCAAAAGGAGGCTTTGCTTCAGGCTCTCGGTACGTCTTAATACAGAAGCGCTTCTGGCAATGAAAACTTAACACTGCAGATTTGCAAATGTCCATAGAGAACATCTATTTTAATCCTGTCACTGAAAAATGAAGGGACTAGCAGAAACAAAATTAGAGTTTCTATTTGACTTGAGGTATTTTTCAGCTTCATTCTAAGAGTTACTAACAAGCTACTAATCAGAAAACACACAAAGGAATATACTAAAATAAATTTATTTGTTAAAATAGACTATTTTGTTTTAAGCCTTATTGATGGACAAAATTGTACAGATAGTGGGCACTTACCATTAAAATTATAATTAAGCTTTCTACATATCACACTGTGACAGTTTTTGGACAATGAAGTAGGTGAGATCTACTGGGTCCTTAAGGAACTTTTATCTGCAATTTGATATAACAGCCATTAGATGGCGGTATTTCCTAATAGCTATCTAAGACCAGACCAATAAACTGTATTAAAATATTTCATATCTTTGAGAGCCATAATATAGAGCTCTCAAATGATAAGAAAAACAAAATGATGAGTACAGCCCACATTCCTTGGTTATTTTACTAGTCACTACTTGGCTGCCTCCAGAATTTCAAACACAACCTAGAACGACCACCTGTTTTCTCGGAGTCATCGCAGTAAACATCACCAATGTTCCTGTAATGTTTCTGCAACACTTTTTCCAAAGCTGATGACAGTCCAAGCCTTTAAAGACTTTCATTGTACTAGAACTCTCCCAGAAATCCAACCTCCTAGTTAGACAAAGAACAATCACAGCACGAAGCAGTCACCCTGGTGTACTCCCTGGACAGGCCTTTCGACACCTTAAAAGTCTCTTTTACCTAAATATATGATTCTCAAGGCACCAGCAAAAGATAAGTATTTCACTATCTGTCTCTTAAAAACAAAACCAAACAAATTTTTGACCTTGACATATATGTAGTTATCTTATCAATAATTTTTCCAGTCAATAAGACTAAAAGTTTACCAGTTGCTGCATCAGATTTAGCAATAACTTGCTTGTACCCCTCTCCTCATCTCAACCAGCTGTCTGCCTTTTCATAACCACTGCTTCACCTCAGGCTGGCGGTCTCACAAACTCTCATCTGAGATTCCTTTATCGATTAATTTCTTCCCCAATATGTTAAAAGTATTTATTTACAAATAAATCATATGCTATCTGCTTCCACAAATGAAAAAATACATTTACTTCATAGCAATCCTCACACAATGTAATTGTTCAGTGTATTTTTCTTTCTCCCTCTTGTAAGCTATCTGACACAGGTTCACAACCGTGTCCCTCGCATCTAGCGGTGTTTTCAATAAATACATGCAGAAGCCAAGCGAACCTTGAAAATCGAAGTGGCATAAACCTAAAGAGAATTTGCATTATTTCATAAATAGTCCTACTTCAATGACCTGAGCCAAAATAACAGCACACACACACAGAAAACTCCATAAAACCATACAGATTTTACCAAACCATGAGAAAACGATTCGAAATGCCAATGCTTATATTTTTACTTTTGAATTCAAGTGAAAGTTCATGCTATATTATAATAAATCGATTATCATCATTTGTTAACTCATTATGGTTCATTAAATATACTATGCATAAAGCAACTGTGTTAAATATTAACAGAGTATTAATTCCCTACCTCTTATAATCCATTAGGGAAGGTAAAATATATACACAAAATGCTACAAATCACTATTTAACAAATGTAGGTGAATTTCAATCAAACTGCAATAGGGATTGAAAAACAGAACATATTAGCCAGCCTAACTGGAACCAAGTTCATTGTACTGGGCCCTAAGGACAGGGGGCATCTCCACAGGAGACACGGGATTTCACGCGGGATGAGGGCTTTGAGGAGCCAGTAGGGTCATCTGGCCTGGGCCTCACATTTATATACTTAGAGATGCTCTCTGCAAATAAGTTTGTATACACTTTGGATTGGGTATGCATATTAATAAAGTTAACAGGCTAAATGTAAATATTTAAAACATACAGACATTTGTGTAAACCAGTCTGGAGATTTTCATTTTTAGTACACCAGAAACCTTGTGGGAAGTGAGTGGGACCCATGGCCTTGAAGAGCCTCTGATAAGGGGAATGGTATGGAAAAGAGAAGAATGTACCCAAAGCAGCAGAGATACAGGAGCATAAAGACAGCAGAGAGGTCTGTCTTTGGGGCTTAGAGCACATACTTAGAAATAAAGTGAGAGGCCTACAGATGAGGCGAGCACCAGGTCAAGGACCTTAATACTCCAGACAACAGGGAACAAACGCAGCGAAAACATAATGGGGGGAGGAGGCTTCAAATGCAATTTTCAAATCATATCTAAGCCTAAAGATAAATAACAAATTTGAGAAAACCAAAACACATGAGAATCAGTGTGTTGGAGAAAGTCCCAAAAATGTCCTTAAGATCTTATCATACCATATAAAGTTATCTAAAAAATGTCCTCTCTTCTAAAGAAAATATTTTCTAGGCATAACTATTTTGGATGCCTCTAGTTAATTTTGCTGCTTAAACAGCAAAGGGAAATCTGAGTAGGAACAACATCAAGTCAGGCCTGTGGTGTTAAATACTCAGAATGCAGTAACAGTTGCAATTACTCAAACTAAGAGGAATTATCTTTAAAGGAAAAACAGATGTTGTCAGAGGTTGAAAGCAAAATTGGCCTTAGGCACAAATCTGTAACACTAGAATTTTCACAAGCATGCGGTGGCACCAACCCACCAGCAGTGCAGCGGCTTTGGGCATCTAGCTGCTCCCTCGCATCACCGTCAGCCTTACATTAGGGACTCTCAACTTCTTTTACACGCACAAATCATCCGAGGATCTTGTCAAAAAAAGCAGATTTGAATTCAGGAGGTGGGGTGGAGGCAACCAAGGCCGCTGGCCCAAGAACCATGTTTTGAGTAACACGACATTATAGGATAGACGCACAACATCTCAGAAATAGAGAGGATATCATGCAATCCCTCCACTTTGAAACTTTTAGCTTCCCTTGTAATCTTGTGTGTGTATTTCCTTCATTTTAAAACATTATGATGACAAGAAGTCAATAAGCTTTATCAGACTGCCAAAAGGGTCCATGGCATAAAAATTTTGAAGAATGTCTGAATTCAACCCTTACCTGATGTATTTATTCACTCATTTGTTTCTCTCGTATTAAGTGTCAGGCACTTGGGCCCTAGTGATGCAACACTCTGGATAAATTATTATCCAGATAATTTGTGACAGGGAACACAAGTAAACAAAACCTATCACCCCTCAGGTTTCTTTCTTGTTCTTCAGGGAAAAAAAGAAGGGCACAGAATAGATGCTCGTTCCACATGTAATATTCTACGATTCCATCAGCTGAGCCACAGGGAGAAACAAAGGCTCAAGATAAATCAAAAATACATTGGTTGATACAATAAATAGCTTGAAAATATTTATGATTGCTGCCTTTTTAGTCATCAATATTTTATGCAAATCGAGGTAGTTTGAGCAACTTAAGCAATTAAAACACCTTGCACTTCTTATCAGAAATTCACAGATGGGTAGGAGAGAGGTAGAGTCAATATTTATGAACCCTAGAACAGCTTTCTTTTAAACATTTTTCATCACTCTCTAGATTGTGGGGTTCTGCTTTTCCTAAACTACTTTCAGCAGGTTGTTTGGCAATGTTTTCACGAATCTTAAAAAACCAGCCATTTCTGTAGGTGAGCTAATAAAGAAAAAATGGTCAAAAATCAATGTTTCTGGCCCATGGATTGAAAACTTCTGTGCACGATGGGGTGATTTTATATCTTTTTAACACAAGTAAAAATTGTTTTGTATTCTTTATTTTGTTTAGTTTGAAATCGATTGATAGTAATACCTCTTTGACTATGTTTTCTCTATTTTAAGTTATATATTTCTCTTATATTTAAGCTGCTTTGCTAAAGCCTTCTTTAAAAGAAAAAAATAAGTAGTTCCAATAGGGGCAAAGGAATTTTTTCCTCTTCGATATTCCTGAAAAAAGGATTAAGACGTCATTTCATATTAGAACATGAAACAGCAAGATGAGAAAAGACATTATGAAGGAGTGGTTTACAACCATTTCGAGAACTAAGATCCTTTATTCCTATGAAATCAGGTGCAGAGGTTCGACAGACAAAACAGAGGAGGGCGGGGCAATCCTAGGTGGAGCTTGGGCTCCATCCAGGTATCTGGCACAGCGCCCTCTTCTGTCCATGAGGCACCTCCGCAGAGGACGGGGAAAATGTGTCCCTTAAACCAGCTTTAATCAATCTACCCCTCAATAGTTGTAAAGCTCATTAGAGTAGCAAATGCACAATTAGATAGTTTAACCTTAGCTTAACCATCACTGTTAGTGAAGGAAAAACAGGTCCAAGGTCAAAGACACTAATGACTGAAAAGATACAAAATCAATGACTGGAAACGTTTATTTTTAGTAGCTAGTTTTAACTACTGTGTTTCCAGCTAAATTTCTTAACTTATTTATTTTTAACCTCATCAACATCTTCTCAGAATATGAACCTTGTTTTCACATGATGGACCTTTATTTAAATCGGTTATAATATTCACTTTACTCCTCCCTTCCCAACTTTCTCTTCTTCTGGTTAACTATCTGCAGTTTCCTGAATCATTTTTAATAGGCACAAATCTCCTACCAAAATAATGATAGCAACTTACTAAGCAATTTTATATGTGCCATTCATACAGCTAAGAGTATTGTTTGGATTAAAGCATTTAATCCTCTTAACATCCCTGTGAGCCAGGCTCTTTATTATCCCATACTGCAGATGAAGAAACTACGGGTTTTAAGAGGTTACGTGACTGGCCCTGGCTCATACTTACCAGGCTCTATACTCATAAACAAATATATATACAGCCCATTTTTATTGATTCAGGGTTCAGTATGCAGATTATTCCAGGTCCCACTGTCTATTCCAAAGTGCTTTTACTACCTGACTTCCTGCCATTTCACTTTCTCTAGAGAAGATCCTTCTCACTAAGCACCACATAGATCCTTGAATCCATCAACATAATACTCTTTATACTCACTACTCATCAAGTACAGTACAAATGTGAGATAATTAACCATCCTTGCACCCATAGGAACTTCCCTTATCATCTCTAACCTAAACTACCACACTTACTTACTTCTTTACTGTCTTATAATACTCTCATACAGTTCTATTTGTGTCTGGTTTGTTTTTTTCCCCTAATGCTTTGAGGGCAGAATCAATGTGCAATGTGCCCTTGGTCTTTCTTGTTGTTTCTACTATAGCTGGGTCCAAAGACATGAACACTGAATGCACTGAGTTCACTGCTATATGAAAGTGAAATTTTACCAATCTGGTTGGCCACTGTTTGTAGCTCTATATAAAATGTTACCGGATAAGGAACATAAATAAATTAGCTAAAATGCAGCTTGAAAATTACTTGTGAATTTCATTAATTATGAGGTTTATTTATTTCCAAAGGCATTAGAAGGTGATCCTCATGCATTATGATTATTGCTATTATTCGTATGGTGCTTTTTAATTCAGAGCACATTCAAATTCATTATCTCATTGCTTCATCACCTTGGTGCTGAGTATAATTATCACCATTTTGCAAGTGAGGAAGCCAGAATTCAGGGAATTAAATGACAGAATTGATGCCAGAAGCACTGGCCTCTGTAAGATTCCGATTTTCTACTCCTTCAGTGCATAATGATGCCATCCTGTCAAATAAACTCTGCAATGCAGTGGAAAGTACAAGTTGTACAACAAAAACATGCATAGTTATGCCAAAATCAAAAACATGCATAGTTATGCCAAAATCAAAATAAGATATGTGTAGAATTTATATATTGAAAAGCATGCCTGAATTATTTTTACTGCTGCTGTTGGTTTCCAAGTAAAACTACAATTCAAAATGTTTATCTCCTGATCAAAAAACAGTTCTTTAACATATACAGCATATGCACACAGCAAGGGCTTAATAAATGCTTACAAGCTGACACTTGTCCTAGAAATGTACATGGTGCCTACTTTGGTTAAGAGACCAAAAAGGAGAGAAATGCTCCAGGCCTCCCTACAGCTATGCAACGTGAGATGCTCCATTTAATTTAATAGCTCCTGTCAGTTACATGAGGCACGGATTCACCATCTCTCTGTCTCCATCACTGCCTCTTTCCACAAAGCAAGTAAAACAAAACTGTTCTTCCTAGAAATGTTTCACAATTGGAACACGTTGCCAAGCAAAAACTGACTTGCAACATTCCCAAATCCATCCTATTTCCATGTTCATAGAGCAAATGGGTACCAACTACTTACTTAATCCTAAATCAATTACACACAAATAATATTTTATTTATGGCAGCGCAAACATACTTTCTATAAACCAGTGTGTGCTTAACTGCAACAGTGCCCTATTTCTGATTTTTGTTTCCATCATGATGTCTGGGATTTTTTTATGTGGATATTCATGTAAAGTTTATAATACCCCATTTTATATTTGTTTAATTACTTTTTCAACCTGAAAATAAAACTAATATTTTGCACTGGCATCCTTCACTTCCATTGTTTCCAATCTTCTGTGACCTTGTGTACATGATTATTCTTTAGCAAAAATACAATCTACTAAATAAGTTAAAAATATATTGGCCTCATCACAAAAATAAGAAATACCTTCAATGATTAAATACAAACTTTCTTCATTCTCTCATTTCCAACCCTCCCCTTCAAAACAATGCAATGTCAACGAGAGACTTAAACCGGGTTTTATTTTGTCTATTTCTCCTTTCTTAACATGGCAAGTGTTTCTCATATAATAATTTGCTTTCATAAATATCAAAATGGGTCATCACAACCTCATTAATACAGCCTCCTCACTGGGTACAAATTAAGTCCGTGGAATTTTGAATGCCTGATTACACTGCATTTACATGCTGTTAATAATCCAAGAACAGGCACTGTCAATATCATGAACGTACACATCAAGGGCACTAGGTGCCTGTCTAAATGAACCTGGTAAGCCACGCTTCCACACATGTCACATGATTCCCCTACTTACGGTTATTTATAACTCATCAAGTAGAGACATGGGCTTGTTTCTAAGCAATTTTCCTAGATAATTTGCAATCTACACTTTAAAGAGAGAGTTTTATTGACCTGTCATTTATCCTATCACCAAGTACACGATGCTCCTTTCCGAACTTACCAAGTACCTTTCAGAGGACACACTAACTAAGATGAGGTCATCTCCAACTCGCACTTTTTCTCCTTCTGATCGCTGCTTGGAGGCAGGATGTATAGTCCACCAACAAGCCTCACCTGCAGGATGATTGAAAAGGGAAACATCAGATGTGCCTCAGTTTAAAACTGATTTTCTTTGCCAGCCACTCCAAAATCAAAGAGAGAAGTGAAAAAAGTCTTCAAAATCAATCTCCTTAAAATGAAACCGTCCTACTGATACAACTTTCAGAAATTTGAAATTTAATGCAAATTGATCTCTTAGACCATGAAAATCAAAAGAATTCGGCCAACGAGTGGTTAAGTTCGCGCGCTCCGCTGCAGGCGGCCCAGTGTTTCGTTGGTTCGAATCCTGGGCGCGGACATGGCACTGCTCATCAAACCACGCTGAGGCAGCGTCCCACATGCCACAACTAGAAGGACCCACAACGAAGAATATACAACTATGTACCGGGGGGCTTTGGGGAGAAAAAGGAAAAAATAAAATCTTTAAAAAAAAAAAAAAGAATTCGGCCAAATTAGCTTAGGAGAAGACATACTGAAATACAAAGATTCTTCTCATAGAAACTGGTTGTGACAATATGGGAAGGTTGGTGTCTTTCTTTCCCACTAAGAACTGCTTAAAAAGGATATTTATTTATGCTAACATAAGGCCAATTCACCAGTCTTGCTGATCTGATCTCATTCTCTATACAATCACAGGTTATTACACTGTTCACATTGCTCTCTGTAATAACATCTTGTCTTCTGCCACTTGATTTGCAAAAGGATTTGGAGTTTGGTGATGTGACAGTTTCATCAACTCTGTACCTTTTTTGGGATGCTCATTCAAAACAGATGCAAGTGTTGTCACTTAAAATTCTACGATCCTATGCCTTGTTTAGTTACTTTAAGATGTAATAGTTTCTGTTAATCTACTATAGGAGGATAAATTATAAAAATTTCTGAGTATACATTAAATCAAATAATTTCTTCTAGACTAATTCAAGGATAAACCTCATGAACCACATGTCCATTCTTCATTCTTGAGTCCCATTACCTAAGATATAAACGTAAGCATACAATTCTTCAATCTCCTCATAGTTCCTGTTAAAATCTAAATGTAAGTTCTATCCAAAAATGAGAATAGTTTTAGTGATACCTGTTATTTAATAATTATCATTCTCCTCTTTGCCCAGCTTTATTCTTTTTCTATAACATTTATTTTTTTCTTCTTTACTAATTTCCCAATGCCAGAATGTAAGTTCCATAATGGCAGGGATTTTGTACATTTCGTTCACTGGAGTTTCCCCGTCTCCTACTAGAACTTTGTAGGCACTCGATAAAAATTCATTTTCCATAAAGAGTAAATGAATCAGCAAAAAATATTTCTTAAGCATGTTTATAGCCAATATGTAATCTGTGCCCTAAAGCTGCTTTCTTACACAAACCACGGTTTTACTTGAATGTCACCTTGCAGAAGTCCTTATCTTTATTCACTCAATTCACATTTTTAGAGTTGTAGTGAGTTTTTCATTCATTTGCTCAAACATTTATAAAGCACCCACTATTTGTCTTTCATTGCTTTAGTAGCTGGGGAGACAGCAATAAACAAAGAAGAAAAAGTTATCTGCCTTGTGAGTTTAATTCTGATCAAGGCAGGCATACAACAAATGATAAATATAATAAAGAAGTCGGCAATTCAGAAGAAGTAGAAAGCTACCAGGAAAACAGGGCAGCATGCGGGCTCAGCGGGTGGGGAGGAGGGCTGTCCTGTTTGCTTGTTTTGACCGTTACATAATCACCTCAATGTAGGAAAACAAGTTAAAGATCATGCAATTCTTCGATTTCTTTGAGAGAGAGAACTGAAGACTTTCTTTTTCATGTCATTGTATGCTGAAACAAGTTAATTACAATGAGAAAACTAAAAAAAAAACAAGCAAAAATACAGAGGAATGACTGAGCCTATATACAATGAAATAAAAATCAGAAGTCCTGGAATTTGTTGTACAAGGTGATATCCTGGTCTATTAAAACGTTAATTAGCTTGGTAAATACAGCTTTATTTTTATCCATTTATTGTCTGCGAATTTAGAACACGAGAAGGTATTTTAAAAAGGAGAGGGAGTGTGAGGGGATAGCTCGATCCCACCCCTGAAGGGATAACTTAACAAGAGCTGGTCTGTTTCCTTCCATTCTTTTTTTCTACTTGGTCTTTTATTTATTTTAATCTCCACAGTCATGCGTGCTCATTGTAAAAGATAAAACAACTAGTACAGAGGTATTTAAAGTGTGAAGTCTTCAGAGCCCTGAGAACAATACCACAAAGAAGCCTGTATTCTCCTATTTTGATTCTCCAAAACGATAAATGTGTTATATATATATATTTTTTGTTTCAAAAATAGGTAAATACACGTCTATTCGGATGGATATGTAGCACAATGCCCTGTGGACAGAGAAATGAAGGAGACTTTCAGTTTCTACCTTTCTGTCTGAATGTTGACAGTGAGTCTATTACACTTTTAGACTTAAAAAAAAATTTTTTTTTTGTTGAAGACTAGCCCTGAGCTAACATCTGCTGCCAATCCTCCTCTTTCTGCTGAGGAAGACTGGCTCTGAGCTAACATCCGTGCCCATCTTCCTCTACTTTATATGTGGGAAACCTGCCACAGCATGGCTTGATAAGTGGTGTGTAGGTCTGAGCCCGGGATCCGAACCGGCGAACCCCGGGTTGCTGAAGAGGAATGTGTGAACTTAACTGCTGCGCCACGAGGCTGGCCCCAGACTTGAAAATATTTTTAAGATGAAAGATAAAGGATAAAAGAGATACACAGTAATACTTCAGAAACTAATCAGTGTACATTAATATTGTTAACAGCCAGTAAAGCACATAGTAAGTATTGTTTTTCTATCCAAATCCCTCAGAAGAATGAGGTTTGAAGTTTAGTTTGAACATTCAGCTAATTATGTGGGAATGACCAAGCTATAGAAACAATGTACACTTCCTCCTTCTACTAAAAACTTCCCTTAGAAAGCCGTTTGTTTTTTCCTGACTGCATCTGTGAGAACATTCATCTAACGTATCTTGGAGTATGTCTCAGGTCTTCTCCCAGTCCAGTCCCGGCCATGCTCTCTCTGAACACAGCTTCAGCGCACAGCAAGGAGCTCACCTGTTGTGTCCTCTTGCAAGCCAACATCGAAGGCCAGTTTATCAGTTGAAGACCGGGAGGTGGACAGGCAGCACAGATACTAAAAGACACAGAAGCAGGAGCTGTCACTAAACATTTACAGTCCTATCAGAGTCTAATGCTGACACACAGTTTGGTATCAGTCTACTTCTGCTATATCAGTCCTTTCCTTCAAATCTGGATGCTTCTGTGCAAAGCCCAGGTTTTCCATTGTGAGGGGGAACAGCACTCGCACAGCATTCATTAGGAGCAATGTTCTAAAAGAAATGCGGTCCTTTTTCCTTCATAAAAAACTAGGGAAATGTGTTCTGTCAGTAAAAGAAGATGAGGAACCAGGGATGTGTTTATACATCTCTCACTTCATGTGATATTCATGATCATAAGCAAAAGTTCAACCTGATCTGACAGTTAGAAATCTTTCTCCCAAACAGAAATTTGAAAACTATTCAATTTTGTCTTTTTTTGTTTTCATTTAAAGAATTTTAACTCTTTCCAATTCACCCAGAATTGATTGTGGTGTGCAGCATGCCACCTCAGTGAAGTGAGGTTTTATCACGTGTATACACATAGGCGTGTTTCCCCAAGAGTAATCGAACTCTTGCAACATCATCATCTCCTTACTCCTTTTCCCCGTTCCTAAGTTCTCCTAACTGTATATTCTTGGACATACAGTTTAGGATAATTTGGGGGGCCAATTCCCTTACCCCAACCCCATCCTCAAAAGTCTTGTTAAGTGTTATAAGAATGAGGACACAAAGATGAATGTGGATGAGCTCAGGATACACTACCATCTACACCAATCGTGTTGCGAGCAAGGGGCGCTCAGAGACAATTCTGGAGATCAGGCAAGCCCAGACCTCCCAGAATCACTGGACCACTAATGCAAAGCTTAGAAAGTTCCTACTATGGAATAAGGTCCATCCAGCTCAGTGGGTGTCTGCGAGTGTGAGGAGGCAGGAGACGAACCAACGGGGACAGATGTGCTGGCACATTCGGTGGAAGTCACTGCCATGGTCAGACTGACACAGAGACTGATTCTCTCTGGACTATAAAGCACTGGCTCCCTTAAGGTTATAAAAAAGATGCTTCAAGTGTCCCCAAACGTATTCTTAGCCAGTACGAGAGTATGAGTCTGATCTTGAGACAGGCAGCCCACAGTGGTCCCTTAGGTTTATAGACTTTAGATCTAAACTATGTTAAATATTTCTATTTGAGAAAAAGTAACAATTTTACAATACTGACTTTCCAGACAAAAGCATAAAGTAATCCCTATTAAAGTTTTCTCTAATATTTCTCCAGAATATTACAGTACTAGCACTGTAACTATTAACACACATTCTCTCTTCCTCTAATGTTCATAGCATCTATGAAGTAGATACTATAATTATTCCACTAAATGTCAATTAAGTTTCATGAAGGCAAGGACTTGGTCTTACTTACTACTATATCCAGCACTTAGAACTGTGCCTAGCACACAGTAAATGCTAAATAATATTTATTGAATGAATGGATGAAATGTTTAGATGCAATTACATGCTTAAAGAGGTTCAGCAAGGTATCCAAGACTGTACAGCATGCCAGAAAGTGAGCCTGAACCCATATCTACCAACCATGGCCAGGCTCTTAAGCCGTCTATTATGTACAGAGAGTTTTCTTAAAACAGACTCACGTTTATTATTCTATGCTGATTTGGGGGGTTTTCTTTGTTTGTTTGTTTGTTTGCTGAGGACGATTCACCCTGAGCTAACATCTGTGCCAGTCTTTGTCTATTTTGTATGTGGGTCACTGCCACAGCATGGCCACCAACAAGTGATGTATGTCCGTGCCTGGGAACTGAACCCGGGCTGCCAAAGCAGAGCGCAACAAACTTAACCACTAGGCCACAGGGCTGGCCCCCAGATTTTGTGTTTTGATTGCTACTGACAAAGGATTTCTTTCCATGAAGTTTTAATGTATGATTGCTATATACACTCAAGTTGTTTTTATATATTTGTCTTGTATCCACTTTATTAAAGTGTTTTCTTTTATGTTATTTCATATCTTGCTATGTCAGCCAAGATTTCCAGAATAATGCCAGACAGCATATTCTGGTTTCTGTTTAATTGTTTGAGCTAGTTTTGTCAAGAATGGCTTTGTGTTTGACAATTAAGTATGACGTTGGCTATTGATTTGACCTTGATATTTTCTTTATCATTGAGGAAATGATCGATGCTAAGTTTTGATTAGGAGTGGGTGCTGAGTTTTATTAAAAACTTTTATCAGCACCTGTTAAGATGATCACAATTTTTTCTTACTTGACCCATTTATGTGAGGTAGCACACGAAGAGTAATGATATTTTTAAGTCATCATTAAAATCCTATCTATACTTTTCCTATACTTCTCTTCCTACACTTTTAAATTCCATTGACCAGACTTCTGAGCCAGATTTTCACATCAATATTTATGATGGAGACTGAAATTGTTTGTGTTTTGAGGGGTACTGGTATTGAGGCTGTGGTTATGCTTAATTTCCTGCTCTGGAACAATTTACATATCTTGGGAATTATCTCCTTCTTAAAAAGAATAACGAAATACATTATACTTCCAGATATTGGACTATCACGTAGTCACTACAATTAGGTTTATGAAGAAATTTGAATAACAGGGATAATGCTAATGCTGTGATGATACATTTAAAAAAATCAGGATATAAAGGTGGTTATGTAGTAAGAAGTCAATTACGTAAAAAAGAATTTTAAGACCAGAAAAGATTGAAATGTTTTATAAATTATAGTCATCAAAAGTTTTCTCTCATTAGGGTAATCATTAAGAATTTTTTCTTCTGTAATTTCCAAATCTTATAGAATGAATATGTAGTTTTATAATTTAGTAAAGCCTTTAAAAGAATGAAATGAAACTTTTATAAATTTCACATATTTTATACATATAAGATATAAAAATATATATATATATCTAAGCATATATAAAATACACATGGTAGAGAATGAGAAAACTGGCTGAGAGGAGCCCAATGGGTAATATGGATAATTGGGTGAAAAAAGGAGCACATATGGAAAAAGAAAGAGAACACCTAGTTAAGAAGGAAAGGAAGTCAGTGGAGAATTAACAGTAGAACTCAGAGGCAGTTTATTTTTACATTATCTTTCAGTTAAGATACTTTAATTCTCTAATAAATAAACTGTTTAAAACAAAATCACAAATGAGAAACATGTGACTCTTACACCACTCTCCTCCTAAGACGAGTCTCTGAAAAGTAAGATACTGAAAGTAGGAGTCATATAACGATAGAACTGAAGGGCCATAAAGGTCGGCTAAGCTAACCCTCATCTTATAAATGAGAAAACTAAACAGGGTACAAAGATATTAAAGAACACATATATCCAAGTTCATTAATGCCATTGCTAAAATTCTGTTACCAACATTTCCTGACCATGTATGCCCAAATGGATCGCATGATCATATGAGGTTTGAAATCACAACATCTACTCACCATGCCACTGTAGGAATGGCGGAGCAATATGGCATGTCCATAGAGGAGTGTTCGATGACTACCACCCTGAGCAGTCTGCATAGAGAAGAGAAAGTGTCGACAAAAAAATGAATAAGAGAGTAAACTTAACTAAGGCAAGAAGATGCTCTCTTGTTCTCAAGGAAAAGTTTAACAGGAAAGAATAAAGAGCTATCGCAAATAAGCAAAGTGCGGTGGGAAGAATGCTTCATTTGGAACACAGCTATCAATAAAACCTCTCTGTGGGGCTAGCAGCTGATTTAGTTCTCGAAGAATGGACTTAATTTCAGTAAATCTTTACCATAATTTGTAATTATTTTTCATAGCTTTTTATTGTCTTTATTTCCCATTACATTGTGGTCTGCATTGGGCAGGAACTCTGATACTTTGGTCACCATTGTATTCCATGTGCCCAGCAAAATGCCTGGCACCCAGCAAGGACTAATAAATATTTGTTCAATGAATGAGTCTTCCTAAAACACAAAATTGACCAAATCATCTCCAGGCTTTATAGGAAAGAGTCCAAAGTCCTTCATATGAAATAGAGAGATGCTTCTCAAATTTTAGCATGCTTACGAGTTACCTGGAGAGCTTGTTAAAACACAGATTCCTGGGCCCTATCCCTGAGATCCTGATTCAGTAGGTTTGGGGTAGATACAGAGAAGTTTCGTTTCAAAAATTTCCCAGGTGATGCAAGGGCAGTTGTTGTGGGGACCACACTTTGAGTAGTTTAAGCATAGGCGACATTTAGTCTCCACCCTTTCTCGCTTCCTCCCCCAAACCCCCTATATTCCAAACACACACACTTTCCCTGCCCTGAATATACAATGCTGCTTTCATGCCACTCTTAGAATGCAATGTTCCCTCCCTCTGTGGTCTTTCTGCCTTATAAACGGTGCTTTTAAACTCAATTTAAAGGCTACCTCCTCTATGAAGCCTCATCTGGTTTCCTCAAAGTTAGTGCTCCCGCAGCATCTCTGCAGGCCTTGGTCTACATGGGTATAACGGCCTTATCACTCTCCACTGCAAGCACCTTCTCTCCTGGACCAGACTGTGAACTCCTCAAGGTCAGGGACTTAGCTACTAGCACAATGGCAAGACACAGTAAGCACTCAATAAACATTTGTTGAATGAAAAACTGGGATGTGGAGGAGCCCCATCCAGGCTGAGTGAGGATATGAGTAAAGGCATCATGCATGGTCTACAACTGCAAGGTATTTATGAAAGAGGAAGGGCCACGGGAGAGTAGCGTTGGGTTGCAGAGAGAAATTCAACAGGAACTATAACATTCAATGAGGGTAAGATCATGGAAGGTGCAAAATGTTATGCCAAGGACTCTGTACTTTTTTCTGTAGGAAAAGGAGGTCTTTAAGGATTTTAAGGATGAGAGTGATGACATTGATCTCTATAAACTTTAACAAGTACAGAAAGTACTTTAATACCCAATACTATTATACCTTTTTTACTAGAAATATATCGCCTCCCTATTCCACATAATTTCTTAAAATAACTTTATTTACATTAAGCTTGAAAGACCTCAGAACCATTCTTAAAATGGATATTAAAAGTTAAAATTATAAGAAAAAACTGCTTTTAAATAAAGGGAAAATCACTTTTTCACATACTGAGAGAAAAAGGGAAAAACCTACTTTGCAAAATTGTATTCCTCCTCAGAAGGAGGCTGTCGTTAGAGAATACTTTCATTTTCTATAATATATTTGATTGATTGCAGCCAAGAATAATTTTATTTACCTTGTCTGCTTTGGATTACCTTGGTAGGAGCTTACCTTTTCATACCAGATATAGGTTCCAAAGCTATAAAAGCCAGCTGAACTTTAATAAAACTTGACAGTCATACCAATAAAAATAAGATTTTTTTTAACGAAGGATAGGCCTTAACTGTAGCCAAAAAGTATTAAGTTCTCCTTTTACTGTAAAGCTTTGCCTACGCATTTCATATATCCATATGAACATATATATAAATATTCAATTTGGTTAACATAACGAGATATTTCAGTGTCTGAATTTTCTTTCAACTATAGATTTTACACAGTCAGTTATAAATTTCACACTATGGATTTCCTTATTACTGAAATGCTAATTTGTGCCACAGATTTAGTTTCAAGAGAACTCTTATAAAAGTATATAAATAACCCATACTAACTTAATTTTGTTACTTATAGAAACACTGTTAACACAAAGTGAATGCAATTTGTCTGTGACAGTACTTTTCCTAAACTTGTCATTTTAAATGACACTACTCTGGCTCTGATTCAGGAAAAATAAAATGACTCTTGGGCAGGTTGGATAATGTGTTCTTTTAACATTTTTCAGAAGAATTGTGTGTGTGGGATGCACCAAAAAGGTACTTTGGTTCTTTCCTGGGTTTTTTTTTTTTTTTTGAGTTCATAATAGTTTACATCAATGTCGGATTTCGGTTGTACATTGTTTCTTATCTGTCACCACATAGCTGCTCCCCTTCACCCCTGTGCCCACCCCCTACCCCGTTCCCCTGGTAACCACTGAACTGTTTTCTTTCTCCATGGGCTTGTTTACATTTTACATGAGTGAAATCATCTGGGGTTTGTCTTTCTCAGTCTGGCTTATTCTGCTTAGCATAATTCCTTCCAGGTTCATCCATGTTGTTGCAAATGCAATGATTTTGTCTTTTTTTCTGGCTGAGTAGTATTCCATTGTGTGTGTGTGTGTGTATATATATATATATATATATATATATATATATATACACACACCACATCTTCTTTATCCAATCATTAGTTGATGGGCACTTGGATTGTTTCCATGTCTTGGCTATTGTGAATAGTGCTGCAATGAACATAGGGGTACATATGTTACTTTGGATTGTTGATTTCAAGTTGTTTTGGTAGATACCCAGTAGTGGGATAGCTGGGTCATATGGCAGTTCTGTTTTTAGTTTTTTGAGGAATATCCATACTGTTTTCCATACTGGCTTCACCAGTTTGCATTCCCACCTGCAGTGTATGAGGGTTCCCTTCTCTCCACACCCTCTCCAACATTTGTTATTTTTAGTCAGTGGTTATAGCCATTTTAACAGGCGTAAGGTGGTATCTTAGTGTAGCTTTGATTTGCATTTCCCTGATGATTAGTGATGTTGAGCATGTTGTCATGCATTTATTGGCCATCTGTATATCTTCTTTTCAAAAGTGTCTGTTCATCTCCTCTGCCCATTTTTTGATGAGGCTCTTTGTTTTTTCGTTGTTCAGTTGGGTAAAATCCTAATATATTATGGAGATTAACCCCTTATCAGATATATGATTTGCAAAAATTTTCTCCCAGTTGGTGGGTTGTCTTTTGGTTTTGATACTTGTTTCTTTTGCCTTGCAAAAGCTCTTTATCTGATGAACTCCCACTTGTGTATTTTCTCTTTTATTTCCCTTGTCTGAGAAGATATGGTATTCTAAAAGATCCTTTAAGTTTGATGTCAAAGAGTGTACTACCTATATTATCTTCCAGGAGTTTTATGGTTTCAGGATTTATTTTCAAGTCTTTGATCCATTTTGAGTTTATTTTTGTGTATGGCATGAGATAACGGTCTACTTTCATTTTTTTGCATGTGGCTGTCCAGTTTTCCCAACACCACCGACTGAAGAGACTATCTTTTCTCCAATGTATGTTCTTCACACCTTGCTCAAAGATTACCTGTCCATATAAGTGCAGTTTTATTTATGGGTTTTCAGTTCTATTCCATTGATCTGTGTGCCTGTTTTTGTACCAGTACCATGCTGTTTTGATTACTGTAGCTTTGTAGTACATTTTGAAGTTAGGGATTGTGACACCTCCAGCTTTGTTCTTTTTTCTCAGTATTGCTTTAGGAATTCAGGGTCTTTTTTTTGTCCCATATGAATTTTAGGATTCTTTATTCTATTTCCATGAAGAATGTCATTGGGATTCTCGTTGGGATTGCACTGAATCTGTAGATTGCTTTGGATAGTATGGACATTTTAACTATATTTATTCTTCCAGTCCATGTGCATGGAATCTCTTTCCATCTCTTTATGTCATTATCTATTTCTTTCAATAATGTCTTCTATTTTTCATTGTATAATTCCTTCACCTCCTTAGTCAAATTTATTCCTAGGTACTTTATTCTTTCTGTTGTGATTGTAAATGGAATGGTATGCTTGAGTTCTCTTTCTGTAAGTTTGTTATTAGAGTACAGAAATGCAACTGATTTTTGTAAGTTGATTCTGTACCCTGTAGCTTTACTGTACTTGTTAATTATTTCTAATAGTTTTCCAATGGATTCTTTAGGGTTTTCCATATATAAGATCATATCATCTGCGAAGAGTGAGAGTTTCACTTCTTCATTCCCTATTTGGATTCCTTGTATTCCTTTCTGTTGCCTAATTGCTCTGGCCAAAACCTCCAGTACTATGTTAAATAAGAGGGGTGATAGTGGGCATCCTTGTCTTGTTCCTGTTCCCAGAGGGATGGCATTTAGTTTTTCCCCATTGAATATGATGTTGGCTGTGAGTTTGTCATATATGGCCTTTATTATGCTGAGGTAGTTTCTCTCTATCCCCATTTTGTTAAGAGTTTTTATCATAAATGGCTGTTGGATCTTATCGAATGCTTTCCCTGCATCTATTGAGATGATCATGTGGTTATTATTCCTCATTTTGTTAATGTGGTGTATGACATTGATTTATTCGTGGATGTTGAATCATCGCTGCTGTCCCTGGTATAAATCCCACTTGACCATGATGTATGATCTTTTTGATGTATTGCTGTATTCAGGTTGCCAATATTTTGTTGAGGATTTTTGCATCTATGTTCATCACTGATATCGGCCTGTAGTTTTCCTTTTTTGTGTTGTCCTTGTCAGGCTTTGGTATCAAAGTGATGTTGGCCTCGTAGAATGTGTTAGGAAGCATTCCATTTTCCCTAATTTTTTGGAATAGCTTGAGAAGGATAGGTATTAAATTCTCTCTGAAAGTTTGCTAGAATTCCCCAGGGAAGCCAGCTGGTCCTGGGCTTTTATTCTTTGGGATGCTTTTGATTATTGTTTCAATCTCTTTCCTTGTGATTGGTCTATTCATATTCTCTACTTCTTGACTCAGCTTTGGGAGGTTGTAAGAGTTTAAGAATTTATCCATTTCCTCTAGATTGTCCATTTTGTTGGCACATAGTTTTTTGTAGTATTGTCTTATAATCCGTTGTATTTCTGTGGTATCCATTATTTCCCCTCTTTGATTTCTAATTTTATTTATCTGAGTTTTCTCTCTTTTTTGATTCGCTAAGTCTGACTAGGGGTTTGTCAATTTTATTTGTCTTCTCAAAGAACCAGCTCTTTGTTTCATTGATGCTTTCTACTGCCTTTTTTGTTTCGATAGCATTTATTTCTGCTCTGATTTTTATTGTTTCTCTCCTTCTGCTGACTTTGGGCTTTGTCTGTTCTTTTTCTAATTCAATTAGGTGAAGTTTGAGCTTGCTTACTTGGGCTTTTTTTTCTTTGTTAAGGTGAACCTGTATTGAGATGAATTTCCCTCTTAATACATACAGCTTTTGCTGCATCCCATAAGAATTGTTATGGTATGTTTTCATTTTCATTTGTCTCCAGATATTTTTTTATTTCTCCTTTAATTTCTTCAATGATCCATTGCTTGTTCAATAGCATGTTGTTTAGCCTCCACATCTTTATCCTTTTCTCAGCTTTTTTCTTGTAATTAATTTCTAGCTTTATAGCATTGTGATCAGAAAAGATGCTTGTTATTATTTCAATCTACTTAAATTTATTCAGGCTTGCCTTGTTTCCCAAGATATGGTCTATTCTTGAGAATATTCCATGAGCTCTTGAGAAGAATGTGTATTCTGCTGTTTTTGGATGGAGTGTTCAATATATGTCTATTAAGTCCAACTGGTCCAGCTTTTCATTTAATTCCACTGTTTCCTCGTTGATTTTCTGTCTAGATGATCTATCCATTGATGTGAGTGGAGTGCTGAGCTCCTCTACTATTGCTGTGTTACGATTAATGTCTTCTTTTAGGTTTGTTAATAGCTGCTTTATGAAGTTTGGTGTTCCTGTGTCGGGTGCATAGATTTTTATTAGTGTTATTTCTTCTTGATGGAGTGTCCCTTTGATCATTACATACTGCCCCTCTTTGTCTCTCTTTGCCTGTCTTATCTTGAAGTCTACTTTGTCTGATATAAGTATTGTGACACCTGCTTTCTTTTGTTTGCCATTAGCTTGGAACATCATCTTCCATCCCTTCACTTTGAGCCTGTGTTTGTCATTGGAGCTGAGATGTGTTTCCTGGAGGCAGCACATCTTTAATCCATGTCTTGTTCTTTAATCCATGTCTCTACTCTGTGTCTTTTTATTGGAAAATTCAATCCATTTACATTTAGGGTGATTATCGACATATGAGAGCTTAATGCTGCCATTTTATCACTCATTTTCCCATTCTCCTACATTTCCTTTGTTTCTTGCCCTGTGTATTTTGGTCTACCAATCGAGTAGTAGTTTTTTATGGTGTGTTTCTTTGTTTTCTCCTCATTTATTATTTTTGTCTCTGTTCTGCTTTTTTGTTTAGTGGTTACCCTGAAGTTTGTATTCAAAATCTCATGGATAAGATAGTTTCTTCTCTGATGTCATCTAATTTCCTTAGAGTAAACCAATTCACTCCTTTCCTCTTCCCCTAAGTTGTTTTTTCACATCTTATTCTATCTTGTGTTATGAGTTCGTGGTTAAAATGACAAGATTACCTTTGTTTTTGGTGTTTTCCTTCCCTTTGTCTTTAATGCTATACCTGAGTATTTGCTAACCTGCTCTCATTCTATCTACCTATTTATCTCCCTACTCCATGCTTTGTAACCCCTCTCTCCCTTTGTTTTTTCAAGTATGAGGGCCTTGTTGGGGATTTCTTTTCGGGGGGTTGTCTTGTGGCTACGAACTCCCTTAGATTATGTTTGACTGAAAAAGTTTTTATTTCTCCATCATATACAAAGGATATTTTTGCTGGATAGAGTATTCTTGGCTGAAAGTTTTTGTCCTTCAAAGATTTGAATATGTTATTCCAGTCTCTCCAAGCCTGTAATGTTTCTGCAGATAAATGCACTGAAAACCTAATGGGGTTTCCTTTGTAGGTTATTGTCTTCTGCCTTGCTGCCCTTAGTATTCTTTCTTTGTCATTCAGTTTTGCCAGTTTCACTACTATATGCCTTGCAGTAGGTCTTTTTACATTGACATACTTAGGATATCTGGCAGCCTCTTCCATACGGATTTCCTTCCCTAGGTTTGGGAAGTTCTCTGCTATTATTTCTTTGAACAAGCGCTCTACTCCATTCACCTTCTCTCCTCCTTCTTGTATACCTATAAGTCTTATGTTGCATTGTATAATTGAGTCGGATATTTCTCAGACACTTTCTTCATTTCCTTTTAGTCTTAGTTCTCTCTCCTCCTCTATCTGGAGCACTTCAACTTGTTTATCTTTGATTATGATGATACACTCCTCTCTGTGATGTCCACTCGAGCATTCAGGGAATCCATAAGTTGTTTTACTTCTTCCATTGTGTCTTTCATCTCTAATATTTCTTATTGATTCTTCTTTATAATTTCAATCTCTTTTGTAAAGTAGCTCCTGAAGTCGTTGAATTGTTTCTCTATATTCTCTTTTACCTCATTGAGTTTTTTGATGATAGCTATTTTGAATTATTTGTCATTTAGATTACATATTTCTGCATCCTCAGGACTGATTGCTGGGTACTTGTCATTTTCTGTCTGGTCTGGAGATCTAATATAATGTTAGATATTGCTGGAGGGAATGGCTCTGGTTTTTGGCATCCTGGTGTTATTTGGTCACCATTACCACCTATTGCCACTAGGTGGGTGTCAAGAGCCATGTATTCTGAGCCCTGTGCCTTCAGCTGAAATCCCAGGAGCTGCAGCGATCCCGAGCAGGTTGGGGGAGGGGTGCTTTCTCCTCTGTGCTCTCAGGGTTTTCTCACTCTGCTCTCACTATCTGTTCTCCTGGGGTGTTGGCTTGATAAGGTCACCCCCAATGAATGCTGTCACCCTGGTAGAGGGCTTGCCCCTATGCTGCAAGGACCCTCAGGAGTCCTTGATGTTTCCATGAACGAATGTCCTCTCACCTGTTCCTCCCCTCTCAGAGGCCGCCCATGGTCCCAGATCACAGTCTTCAGGAGAGAGAGTGAAGTTTTCTCTTACCCCATTCCACCTCCTCCAAGTGGGGCTCCAGCCTCTCTGCCCTCTGTCATATGGCTGTGTGGGTCTCTCCAATGTTTTTGTGTTGTGGTTGGATGTCCTCTGTTGGAGTATGAATGTCCTTTTCGTTGTATATTAGAGGGGAAAGATTGCTGGAAAAACTCACTCTGCCACGATGGTGACATCACTTGCACTTTTCTGTTTTTTGATTTAGTCAATTTTCTTATTAAATTTGGCCTGGTCCTTGCTTTAAGTGAACAAATAATTATGGCCTTCCTCTGTAGGGAGCTACTGGTACTTTATGAGGATGGTTATTACAAATACTGGCTAGCCACTTCTAGGGTTAGTCCTTCAAGATTCTACAATATCCTGTCTTAGATGGACTGTGGGACTCCTCCAGAGCAATTTCAATGAAAAAAGATCACTACTGCTGAGTAGTATGTCACAAGCAGTAGTCATTCAGTACTCTAGAACAGGGTCCATTTTCTGTCTAGCCATCCAAACCTAAACCCATAGGCACACAGTGACATAACCTCTGTAAACTATGGGAATCTAGCCAGGACCAACTAGATAAGAGAATCAAGCTAACAGGGTCGCAAGCTCAGAGGTGACCTGCCTTTCAAGATTCACACTTCAGAAAAAATCATCTTAGCATTTTTTGAAGTTAACATGTTAACTTGCTTGGAATCTAAAACACAAGCAATGTGGGCAGTGTTTTCAACTGCACCAATGAAAAGGAGAATCAGGAAACTAAATTTTAAGTAACAAATAAACCTCCAGTTCACATTAACGCCATCTATATTTTAGTCTTGCTAATTCTCCAGCAAACGTTACACAAGAGAAACATTCTTTCCTATTCATTTCAAAAATCCTTATTGGGTGTCTACCATCTGAGAAGAACAGTACCTGATGCCAAGGCGATTATGCATAATCAGCTCACAGTCTGTTTCCCCCTGCCTTGAGAATGAGAGTTTTCTCTGAAAACTCTAATTATTCATTCATTCAACAATTATATACTGAATCCCATGTAATTTCCTTCAAAATATTTATACACTAATAGCAAAGAAAATGGAAGTTTAAGAACTAATTCTTTGAGTATTCTTAATACCCCCAACTAGATGACAGATTATCAGCTCCTTGTAGTAAAAGTACTGCTGGAACTTGCATGTCCTTAAAGTACATTTCCAACTGTGACTTAGGCCCTATCCGTCCCTGTGCACTGTCAGTCCACTGCAGCCCAGCCCCCAACTGGGACTGGCTGAGCCTGAGGTTTAGTTAGTGAGCTGTCACCAGCCCTTCATGGACTCTCTGCAGACCAGGATCCTGAAGTCAGCTTCTGCTGGACTAACACAGTTACATTAAGGGGCTGTTGCTCTTAGGGAGGAAAAAATAAATAAATAAATAAATAAATCTACCATTTTCAAACTACTCCCTCTAAATATTCCTGCTGTTGGAGAGCCAAGCATCACTTAATAAAAGGTAAACTTTGACTTTTTGAAAATATCAACTAAAAACATTTTTCAGTTCTGTGTGTGGGTTTGGTCCCATGACCCCTGAGACAACTGACAGGGTTAATGTTACACAATAGGGTAAAAACATGAACTCACGAACTGTAAGTGGATACAAAAGCCCAGGGTACATTCAAACAAAATCTAAACAAACTGCTGTATGATTTCTAAATCAACCTCACCTCACGCTTTCCACAAATTACTTTAATATCAATTTAGTATCATTAGGCATTCTTACGCTTTCAGCTTTCGCGATCTTGCCCAAAAGGTCCAATTACAGGACTCATATTGTAAGCAAAAGCTTTGATGTAAATGCATCCACATTTACAATTATTCAGAATATTACAGAGTTCTGTTATCCTTCTCTGTGGGGAGGGGGACAAGTTGGATCATGGCAGCTACAGTTGAGGTATTACTGTCATAAACTTAAAGTAAAACAGCAGAAAAGCATAACACATAAAACCAGAACAGGAATGACTAAGATCAACTAAAGAGGTTTATAGACACATAAAAATTACTGACTCTGTGTTTCTATTCATTTGGGTTTTTTCCTTTGTCTCTGTTTTTTTAAAATATATGTTTGTACTATATATTAGCTATTAACATGTCTCTAGTATTATTGCTGTGTAAAACCATGCAATTTACTAACTATATAATATCTAAATATTTTAGATATTATATAGTTATTATATATATTATATATTATATATTATATATATTATATATTATCTAAATATTTTAGATATTATATATATCATATTTTCTGTTTTCTAGGGTTCTCTGTTTTCAAGGGTTTTCTAATCATTTTTTCTGAACAAAAATGCTATATTAATCAATGTAGGACATCTTTCAGAATTCCAGGCCCTTATTATCCAAGAGTTGTTTTTTATTTTAAAATAAATCGGACTCTACAGGAGAAATTTTCTGTATTCCCTTAACTGCTATAACATAACATGTCATTTTAGAAGTAAAACAATGAAATCATAAACGGAGTTTATTACTGCAGGTAATAGTAAACTATACCGCCAAAACTAAAAACAATAGACAACAAAAAGAAATGTGCACGAGAGAACTTCTTTCATAGTGTCAGACATTTAAGTAGAGAAGCTTTTAAGTTTACCTTCAAATACTAATAGCGATACTTGGGAAATGAGTAGTTTCAGGGACAAAATTAGAAAACCATCTCTCTGCGTAAGCCTTCACATCATCTGGAAATGACTTAAAAACACAAATGCGAACAGCACAAGATGTACAGGAGCAGCAGAGAGCTGCTAAGCCTGATGTTTTGGTCCTGTGGTTTGGACCTGTGGGCCCCAGGCAGCACGAGATATTCAAACAGTCCTGCCATCTTCAACAGTGAATCATATAAGAGGTTCACAGGATAATTATAATAATTAGTGAGAAATCTAGCTTCACTGCAACATACATGTGTTTGATAAAGCCAGTTGAACATTGTCAAGACAGCCCCTTGGCACTGGGTGGCTTACTTGTGATGGTGTCTTAAGCAAAAGTCTCCTGAGGGAACAGATCAGGCCTGTGACAGTACTACTAAAGATTGTTTAGCGCCAACAAGCATAAATGGGACAAAGAAGCATCTGTCTGGTTCTGGGAGGTTAAACACTGCCTGTCCAGGTATGAAATCCAAAGCTAATCATGATTGAAAGGTGAAAGCTGAACAAAATTCAGCATCCTTTTCCTTTAAAGTAGCTTAAATTACGATAATTTCATGCATATGCCCTCTGTTTAGTCACACTCTAACCTTCCCAGATCATCTAATGCAGGGATGAAAATAAGCCATCGGGTTTCTGGCCTTGCAGTTAAAAGAAATCAGAGCCTACTCAAATTATTTTAGGTAAACCACCTGGTTGAAAGTGATTCTATATCATCTTTCTACCTGTACTGATTTTAATATGAATTTGCTCATGAAAGAGCTTAAGATAAGTGTTCTAGGCATCAATTCCATTCACCCTTCTCCAGGGGGAAGTAGATATGACATTGGATAAGGGATTGGAATGGGGTGAGATAATAAAATGAGTAAGTAAATGCAGATTTAGCAAGAAACACTGAATTTTTTTCAAACTCAATTTTATTAGTTATTTTCAAGGAGAGGATACATTCCTGTTTTGCTGTTGTTTATAACATTTTCCCAACTAAAACTCTTGTTTCAGGATATGTCTAATTTAGCAGTTAATGTCCTCTCTTCCCAATGTAATAATAATATTTTCTACTTAAAGATAACAGCTGCAGTTATTTGAAATGTTGGAAAATGTTTTTGTTGATAGATGGCTTCAGAGATGTGTTCTTCTCTGTCATCCTATCCAAACTGTCAAATTCTTAATGTTAATGAGTAGATCCACGGTCAGTAACCCACAATGCTCCTGGTTCAGAGTTTTGTACAGTATGAATGATAGACTTAGCTAAGTAACTCAATTGAGATGAATACTTTGCTTCCTTTTCTTCTAAGCAAGCTTTTAAATCTACATCCAGAATTTTGATTTAACACTTTTCAGAGTTTACGTATTTTGAAATGATATTCTTTTGAAATTTTAAATTACATTAAGCCTTTATTAACTGAATACAACAAATTTCTCTATACATTATTTCTCGACTTCTATGATAAAAATTAAATTTCATGACATTAAAAAGATTATACACCATGATCAAGTGGGATTTATACCAGGGACACAGGGATGGTTCAACATCAGCAAGTCAATCAATATGATACGCTACATTAACAAAATGAGAAACAAAAACCACATGATCATCTACAGATGCAGAGAAAGCATTCGACAAGATCCAACATCCATTTATGATAAAAACTCTCAATAAAATGGGTATAGAAGGAAAGTACCTCAACATAATAAAGGCCATATATGACAAACCCACAGCCAACATCATACTCAATGGGCAAAAACTGAAAGCCATCCCTCTGAGAACAGGAACAAAACAAGGGTGGCCACTCTCACCACTCTTATTCAACATAGTACTGGAGGTTTTGGCCAGAGAAAGTCCGCAGGAAAAATAAATAAAAGGAATCCAAATAGGCAATGAAGAAGTGAAACTCTTACTGTTCGCAGACGACATGATCTTATATATAGAAAACCCCAAAGAATCCATAGGAAAACTATTAGAAATAATCAACTACAGCAAAGTTGCAGGGTATAAAATCAACATACATAAATCAGTAGCATTTCTATACTCTAACAACGAACTAACAGAAAAAGATCTCAAGAACACAATCCCATTCACAATTGCAACAAAAAGAATAAAATACCTTGGGGTAAATTTAACCAAGAAAGTGAAAGACCTATACAACAAAAACTTCAAGACTTTCCTGAAAGAAATTGATGATGACATAAAGAGATGGAAAGACATTCCATGCACATGGATTGGAAGAATAAACGTAGTTAAAATATCCAGACTACCTAAAGCAACCTACAGATTCAACACTATCCCAATGAGAACCCCAATGACATTCTTCACAGAAATAGAATAAAGAATCCTAAAATTCATATGGGGCAACAAAAGACCCCAAATTGCTAAAGCAATACTGAGAAAAAAGAACAAAGCTGTAGGCAACACAATCCCTGACTTCAAAACATACTACAAAGCTACAGTAATCAAAACAGCACGGTAACTGTACAAAAACAGGTGCACAGACCAATGGAACAGAATTGAAAGCCCAGAAATAAAACCACACATCTATGGACAGCTAATCTTCGACAAAGGAGCTGAGGGCATACAATGGAGAAAAGAAAGTCTCTTCAGCAAATGGTGCTGGGAAAACTGGACAGCCACATGCAAAAGAATGAAAATTGACCATTCTTTTTCACCATTCACAAAAATAAACTCAAAATGGATCAAAGACCTAAAGATTAGACCGAAACAATAAGTCTTATAGAAGAAAATATAAGCAGTACACTCTTTGACATGAGTATCAAAAGGATCTTTTTGGACACCATGTCTCCTCAGACAAGGGAAACAATAGAAAGAATAAACAAACGGGACTTCATCAGACTAAAGAGCTTCTTCAAGGCAAGGGAGAACAGGATTGAAACGAAACAACAACCCACTAGTTGGGAAAAAATATTTACAAGTTATATATCTGACAAAGGGTTAATCTCCATAATATATAAAGAACTCACACAGCTCAACAACAAAAAATCAAAGAACCCAATAAAAAAATGGGCAGGAGACATGAACAGACATTTCTCCAAAGAAGATATATGGATGGTCAATAGACACATGAAAAGATGTTCATCATCACTAATCATCAGGGAAATGCAAATCAAAACTACACTAAGATATCACCTTATACCTGTTAGAATGGCAAAACAACCAAAACAAAAAGTGACAAATGTTGGAGAAGTTGTGGAGAAAAAGGAACTGTCATACACTGTTGGTGGGAATGCAAACTGGTGCAGCCACTATGGAAAACAGTATGGAGATTTCTCAAAAAATTAAAAATAGAAATACCATATGACTCAGCCATCCCACTACTGGGTATCTATCCAAAGAACTTGAAATCAGCAATTCCAAAAGTCCCATGCACCCCTATGTTCATTGCAGCATTATTAACAATAGCCAAGATGTGGAAGCAACCTAAATGCCCATTAACTAATGATTGGATAAAGATGTGGTATATATATATATATATATATATATATATATATATATATATATATACACAATGGAATACTACTCAGCCATAAAAAAGGATAAAACCATCCCATTCACAACAACATGGATGGAACTTGAGGGTATGTTAAGTGAAATAAGCCAGATAGAGAAAGACGAACTCTGTATGATTCCACTCATAGGTGGAAGTTAAACATATAGACAAAGAGAACTGATTGGTGGTTACCAGAGGAAAGGGGGGGTGGGGGGAGGGCACAAAGGGTAAAGTGGTGCACCTACAACATGACTGACAATAATGTACAACTGAAATTCCACAAGGTAATCTTAATAAAAAGTTTAAAAAAATAAATGTACTATATTTAAAAATAAAAATTAAATTTCATGAATATGATATGAGCAATGTGGTAGGTATATAAAAAGGAAACAAAAACATTCTACTGTACGTCTCAAAATAATGACATTCTGTTCTTCCTCTCCTTCCCTTACATATTTCCTTCAATGATATGACCATATACTTTACTCATCTCTTTCAGTTTGCCTCCTTTTAAAACCTTTCCATTTTTCTGATTTGGTTGAGAAAGGAAAAGGGTCTGAATTATTTTCCCTTCTCCTGGACTAAGCAATTCAATAGTAGCTTCTTGGTGCCTCTTCTAATTTCCCAGTGTATGAATTTCCTATTGTGTTCATGCAAGAGTGCTTAAACACAAACCAGCCAATATAATTCCCGCAGTGAAAATTCTAAGTGGAGAGCTATAAAAAATTCTGTTTTAATGAGAGAAATTCCTAACATCGGCTAAATAAAACTTAATATGTTACAATATGACCCAAAGATGTCAAACATCGTTAAGTTGTCAAATCTAAACATGTGATTTATTTACTTAAATTTAAAAGTTCTACGATTTGATGTAATTTTTAAAAAATTTAAAATGTGAAGAAAAGTGCCCCGAATCCAAAAATTAAACAAATACATGTAACCAAACTTAAAATGTACATAGTATTACATATATACAGATGATCCAATGTCTTACCTTCATCATGAATTTCTGTTGGAGCATAAGGAAAAGAGAGAAAATATTAAATATATATTATTTCAATATCTTTTATTTATAAAGACTCTATTTTTCTAAATGGAGTTAAGTGAAAAATAAACATAAAAAAACATTCACTGTGTTGTCACAAGAAAACTAAATATCAGCTACATGCTAGAGAAAAGCTGTAGCAAGCAAAACTTTTCTAAAATGTTTTTATATTAGTACTTTCTTTTTCTGTGAAAACATGCCACTCTATTTTAATGAGTGATTCAAGTTACAACACACCTAAGCCCCTGAAAAAACAAAGTTATAGGCTTAAAATTACACTCTGAAAATGATTAAAAATTTTTTCATTTCATCTTTTGGATAAAAATGCAGTGATATAAACAGCAACACAACTAATTTTAGTAAAAATAGTGGATTAGAAACAGGTAAGATAGATCATAAGCTGCGATGAGCTGCTCAAATTTCATGCAAAATAACGGTAAGCAATTCTCTAGACACTACATATTGTGAGATGTGAATTTCAAAGAAAAATCACAAAAACTTTTTTCTCTTAAAATGACACAGCCTCTTCTCATGATTTATAATAGCTTCTTTTTTCTGCTAACAAAACATAATATGTGCGTATATTCCTTCATTTTTCTTTAGACCCATAAAGTTTCTTTGACTTCTTATTCCTAGGAGAGGTATACAGATGAAAAAGAGCTAAAAAGGAAAAATGATACTACATTTCTCAACTTAGGGCTAAATTTAGCTGTCGCAAGCAGTAACTCCTACATAGAAAAGATATACATAGCTACATTAGTTGTAAAGAAAATAGCAAGGGAAAGTGTTATAAAATAAATATTTGTAAATATCACAGAAATTTCCCTAAAACATACATCCAGAGTAATACATATAATACTAAATGGCAATTCTACTGTGACCGATTTGCTTCATTTTTAATATAATTTTAAGGAAAAGTTGCAAAGAACCATCTCATTCTTGGCAGAGAAAAATAAATGTTGTTTAGTTACATTTTTGTAACTGATAGCAATGGTAAATGATACCAAGAAATTTATTTCCCCTGTTGAAACTGATCAATCACAGGTCTACATGTGATCACTAGTGATATAGATATCACTAAATCAAAAATTAGGAAAAATCACTTTAAGCCTTAATTCAAAGAAAAACAAAAATTCAAAATTTTGCTACACAACATGGTTTATAATAGATACCTTTTTGATTAGCTTTTTAAAACTTGATCTAGGTTTTGGAGAATTTTTCTTTCAGAAATGTTCTCAGCCTGATTTTTGTCAGCTATCTAGGTTAACTCCTTTAAAATTGTAGTAAATAGAAAAAAGAATGTTCAGTAGAGTTTCTGAAGTCTGCTATTCAAAATTTCTAAGTTGAATATGACTGCAGGAAGTCATACAGGAGAGTAATCTGTATAAATGATAAAATCGAATGAATATTGCAAATTAGCAAAGCCTAAAATATCCATCTGTAGAATGAGAAATAATAGCAGATGTAACGGACACACATTATTTTCAAAAGATAATCAAGAACATAAAAGATTATTTGTGGCATTACTGACATTAACTTTTTATACAAATCATCTATTGGTCAATTTGGTTTAAGTGCTAGAAATTACCAAAGTTATAACATGACGAGATATTCAAAAGGAATGATTCAAAGGCAAGGAAGAAAGCAAAATACATTAAAACAAAAAGAATGAATATATCATTTTAACCTCAATGTAAACACAGCTTAAGTATGATAAAAAGCAACAGAAAAAGAATACCAACAAAAACCCTTTAAAAGTTGATGACATGATAGAAGGGAGAAAAAAAAGAAACCCATGCATAAAAATAAATATTGAAGAAAATAGGCTCAATTTAGGTGTAGAGAATGTCACTTTTATCTTCGTAACACATTTAATAAAGGAATTAATTATTTGATTTACTTCCTTCATGAAAATTTCAGTAGAGAAAAGTGAAAATTTCATTAGACAAGATACAGAAATGGATGACTACGAAGACAGAATCCAGCCACCAGCATGGATTCTAACACTGCTTTCTGTCTTAGAAGAAATTTTAAGATGATCATCAATTTCTACAGAAACGTAAAGGGGGAAATTTTCGTTCTTTAGGGTAAAACTGCCAATGACAGCAACTCAGTGTTCCAGGTTTAGTTCTAGCGTTTTAGAATTGACAGGTCGGATGAAGTTCAAATGTGAGCAAGAGTTGTGGATGTAACCCCCTGTTATGCTGCATTAACACGAAAACCAGGAAGAGAAATAGCGATCCTCATGTTTTAATTCAAATATAGACGGCCCTGGGAGTCTAACGGATGACAAACAGAAGCAGAACAGTCTCTGGTCTTTAAGCATATGTCATTTGATCTATTTGATCTAAAAGACCTAAGAGATTTTGCTTAGCATATGCAAATGAATATGAGCAGAAAAACAAGTCAAATAGCAATACTTTATTGTGAAAACTCTAATCAAACACTGGACATCAAGAGAATGCATAATCATGTCCAATCTGTTACTGGCACAAAGAAACAGTAACGCGGGTGATGTAAAAAAGTTCCTCGACCATAACTGTGCCTTTCAGTTCAACCTTGAACTTTTTTTTAACTTATTTCAGTGTCTTGAAATGACAAGTGATTAAAAAAGTCAATAATTCTATATATGGACCTGTCTTAGAACTTTTAAAAGAACCTTTACCAAAACGTCTACTTAAAAATTATATAGATAAGGAATTAGCAATAAAGCAACAAGATAAACATTTGGGGGCTTGTCATTAAAAAGAATTATCAAACAGGACAATCTGAGAGGCTAAGGCAAAATTTTGGCTCAAGAGTCCTTCTAATATGAAGTTTCCATTAAGGAGGTGAAATGTCCCACTCTGCACACAAAATATCCATCAAATTTAAGCCTCTCTTGTCATCTTTTCTCACCACGTATCAAGATGCTAGGATTCTTCATCATCTTCCAACTGGTAACCTTTCCTTTGTGAATGAAGATATATCTGGTAAACTTCATTATATTGAGAAAAGGAAAAGTTATTTCACCACCAAAGAGCTGGATTTGATGGTGGCTATTTTAAATTAATGCTACTCCCAAAAAATTTTAGGGGACAAGAGAAATTTAAGATCAACAATTCCAACTTCCAAACATATATCAATGTATACTATCTAATAGCATATGTGGACACATATTTGTGAAAAACCACAGCTAATTCTCTTATGATGAAAATATCTTATGTAAATGCTTAACTTTCTGGGTTTCCCCACCGAAAATATCCAAGACTGCATTGATTGACAGACACGCTGATTGTAGGCCCAGAAAACATCTAAAAAGGGTTTGACTTTCAGCCTGTGAAAGAGCAATTATATATAGGATGACATAACCCATGGCAAAGCTCTTGCATGGCTCATATAAATGACCATCACTGGCATCTGGTTATGTGTGCATGCTGGTAGTTTTTAAAAGAATTCACTATATTTTGGGGAAAGTATATTTATAGCAACAGTTGTCTTCTCAACCTATCAAAAACTCTGAACAGACAGTGTTTAAACAGATTCTTTTCTTTTGAGTGTAATGCACTTGACATATATATGTATATATACTTATCTAGTTCTTCTTTAGAAGGGTAAAGGAAAATAAATGATTCTGATAAACTACTATAAATCCTCACATTTTATCTCTGTGACACATGTTTATAAGTCACTGAGCTACATGAATGCCTAAAGTATGAAGCAGAACTATCTGGGGCTTTCTTCTTTTCCCAGCTTATCTCAAGAGAGCATTTCTCTAAATCAAAACCAACAAATTGATCATTACAAAGGATATATGGATAATAGTGACCTGGGGGCATCTAAAGCCTGCCATATTCTCAGATCACCACCTACATATAAAAAGTCATCAATATCAGGATATAGAAGGTCTATATATCATTCTCAAACCATTTCAAACATGAATGAACCTGAGTAACATGAAAGCATTTCACAGACCCTGATATAATAGCAGGAACACAGGAAAATACATTGTTTTTTAAAACTACTATTGAATTAGGAACATTTGAAAGGATTTTATATTTTAACAATTACAGCAGCATCAACATGTTTTTTTAAAAAGTAAGTACAGGAACAAGACATGATTCGGTCTGTAGACAAAGCTTCATACACAACAATATCACAGTCTTTTCCCATCCCTTTATTGTCCCCAACTCCACCTGAGACCCCACATCCCAGGTCTGCATATTAGAAATCAATGCTACAGGTGAGGAGTGCTAAAGGGCTGGGCGCAGATGGAAATAACAGCTAATCACTTTTTAGTCCCAGACTCACAAATGCTGTTCTCTCTTGAAGTATGAAGAGCAGCATTTGATTACTCAACAAGTGCACAACTAAACACTAATGCTCAAAGCTGCTGGAGGAGACGCTGGGAAGGAGGTGGAGGGTGGGAAGTAAGGAGGGGGAGAGAGAGATTTATTGAGATTGATTGATGGACCTTTGATGAAGCTATCCAGAATTACACTACGAGAAAATTCATCAAGAAGCCATTTTAATTTCCATGTGCATTTAAGTTTTATACAGCTCCTAAAAGTCTTAATCTGGGGGCTTAGTGGTTAGGTTCAGTGTGTTGCACTTTGGTGGCGCAGGTTCGCAGGTTGGGAGTCCAGGCACAGACCTACACACTTGTTAGCCGTGCTGTGGAGGCATCCCACATATAAAACAGAGGAAGTTGGCACAGATGTTAGCTCAAGGCTAATCTTCCTCAAGCCAAAAAAAAAAAAAACAGAGGAAGACTGACAACAGATCTTAGCTCAGGGCTAATCTTCCTCAGGAAAATTTAAAAAAAGCAAAAGTCTTCACCTGGAGCTGTAGACAAGCAAACACAACAGGGTGTTAAAACAGGACACCTATCTCACAACAAATTGATGGCAAATACTACCATATTCCAACCACATTGTAAAACCACTCAAACAGGGACACCCAAGGGGGTGGCTAATAATCCGCTTGCTGCCCTTAGCTGACCCCCAGCTCCAGCTGTTAGAAGAGGCTGGAGAGCAGAGATGGTGTCTTAGAGAGAGGTGTAGGTAGGCTTGGCATCCTGCTCCCCGCCCATCCCAAGCCTTCCCTCACCTCAAGCCTAGCAAGGGCAGCTTCAGGGATCCCTGAGACCCAGGGAGATGGGGCACAACAGTCTGGCATCTGACTGTGCCTAAGATGGAGAGGCAAGAGACTGGCTCAAGTGGACAGTGACAGGAGAGTGCAAGACTGCAACTGGGCAGAGATTGCAATGCCAACAAGCACATGGGGGCCACACTAGAGAAAGCCAGCCTGGGACTGTCTTCACTACCGCCAAGAGCCCAGGATGAGGGAGCAATCACCTCTGAGCAGCCAGAGGAGGTGCATTTGGATGCAGCAAGAGGACCTCAGGTCAGAGATTGCTGGTGACAGAAGCTTCCCCTGAATAAACCTCCCACGTGCCCACGGAGAAAGTCGGCTTTAAACATCTGCCAAGCTCAATGATCGACACTATCATTGAAGAAGACTTTTCCTGCTAAGTTTCCTCTTCTCCCTTATTCGCCCTGCACCTCGCAAGGGGCAGAAGCTCCAGGCAATGTGCAGGGGAGTGAGAAAGCTGCAGGGGGTAATGAGAAGCAGCTTCCCACACCCCTCCCCCTCCAGGCCTCCTGCCTGGAGATGCCTGAGCTGTCGGAGACAAGTTAACTTGAATTAACTTCACCAACCTCCTTATTACACAGGATTGGCCATTTTAAGGAGACTTGTGTGACTTGAAATGACTGGCAGGAGTTTCACTGTCTGAATATGAGAAAATCATGGGCCTCATCCTAATTTAACCCAAGGGGCAGAGGAGAACAAACCCACAGAGCAGGTAGGTAAGCAGGGGGTTCCATTGTTTTCTGTTACCCTTCAAGGTTCCTGTTACAATAGAATTTCAAACTTCCTATGACAAATGCACAAGACTGGACCTACATGGGTCTTCAAAGAAACAGCTCAAATCTAAAATTTACTGAGACATGCATATACGAATATCAGTTTTCTAAAACAAATCCAGCAGGATATTTTCATTTTAGAGTATCTAAATGAACATATATTTCAGCATCAATATGTCTTATCATTAATATAACAGCAATATTTTAGAGCAAGAAAGAACTAGTCTAGATTCTAATCCCATAGTACAAGGAGATCAGTGCCTACAAACAGCCTACATAAGTTGATAAAGCTAGTCAACTGCAAAGCTAAACTGCATGACTTTCAGCTCAACGTTATTTCTATCACTCTCTCAGAACGAGAAGCAATCTCTACTGCAAAGATTTGCAAATAAACTTAACAAGAACAAATTTTGAGATGAGAAATTACTATGAAAATGAGAGAGAAAAACCACATCGTGAGGGAGATCAAAAGTAACCAAATGCACAGAAGCACAAATGGGAATACTCCCAGGCAATGGTGAAAGGGAATTTATTCGTTTCCATATTCTCTCTATTTCTAAAAGAATTAAAGTGCCTTGAGCAATTGATTCAAGAAATACTGATCTGGATACGGCACAGAAATACTGGAATGGAAATGAAGGGATACAAAGATGAGAAAAGAGAGAGGGACTTATTTTAGGATGGCTGAGATGGGGGTGAGAAGGTGACACAAAAAGGTGACATACATGTTTTTAGAAAGAAATAGTCTTACATGTCCAAGACAACAGCAATTGAAGCCTGGATCAGATTGTTAATTACAGGCACAGAAGAAGATATAAAGTTTCAAAAGAAAACAGTTGAGCAAAATTAGTAATAGCTAGTTATGAAGAAACTGACGATGAATTAAAATTATTCCCAGAAATATAACATAGAAGTAGTAGTTCTCAAAAATCAGTATATGAGTGTCATCACCATGGAAATGGTAGATTTAAAAAATGAAACTTTCCTTGAATTTAAAGGGCTGAAAGAAGTGAAAAAGAGCCAAAAATCCAGGTTGACATGCAGCTGTTTGGGAAACACTACAGAAAGACTACTGAAAAGACAGCAAAATTCCCAAAATATGGCAGCAAGAGAATAGCATCCTAGAACCAGGAAAAATAATGAAGGTAAAATGAAGCTGTCGGGTAAGCCAAACTTAAATGACTCATCATATTAACTCACAGAGCAAATAAAAACAAACAAAACAACAGTGAAAACCCTCATTGTTTTGCACGCTTGGGAAAAAATGGATCGTGGACATCAGTGTTGATGAGAATCTAATTTCCACTCAGAATTACGGGGTTTTCATAATTGGAATAATCTTCTCTCTCTCTCTCTCTCTCTCTCTCTCTCTCTGTTTCTCTCTCTCAATCTCTTTCTTTCTTAACAAATGAGGAAACTGAGACCAACAGCAGTAACATAACTTGGCCACACTGCACAATTTGTCCCCAGACTTAGCCTCCAGAATCCTTCAACTATATCTTTCCTCATGATATTGTCATTTGTCTTCACTTTTTAGGATTGAATGAATACTTAAAACAGCCTTTTTCTATAGTACATGGACAAACATTAAGAGATGGCACTAGAATTTTAAGATTAAACAGTCAAGATTTTGGGGTAAATGATATACGATATTAATAAATAAAAGCTTCCTGTTGACCAGAAGCATATCATAATTACAAAGCCAGTTATACAGAAGCTACATGATTCTAAGGATGGAGAGTATTTTAATATACCCCATTTCAGATGAAGCACACCCAGAAACTTATAAGGTTCTAACTAGAAACTGATAAAATATTCGTTCATTACAACATAGCAGTTATTTTGAACATTACTAACAGTACAAGCCACACTAGGAAGCAAAACAAAAAGATTAAAGGCAACAGCAAACATGCACTCATTTAGATCACAATTTCTTTGTAAATACATAGAAACACATACCCATTTTTCCACATCAACTTGCTGTGGAAAGAAAAAGCCAAAATAAATAACAAGCAAACAAATGAACAGCCAGCAACGTTTCAATTACTGTCATTTAAACAAATTGAAATGTGGTCCCTGCACCAACATCTATTTCCAATTCTAAAGGATAAGAAACAGTATTCAAACTTTTAATTAATAACATTTTATCTCCTCAAACAAACAAAAAAATCTCAATTAATTTAGTAATCAGAACTTCAAAAGGCATTAGGCTGGAAATGCACCAGGTACATAAAATAATAATAATCCAATATATTCAAAAGCAAATATGAACATTTACCTAATTCTCAAACCTAAAAGGCCTCCTGATTTGGGAACAACTATTCTCCTTGAACTATAAGAATCTGTTTAATGAAAACAGTCAATTTAGAAATACAGCCTCTAATTATAAATCTCTCATGAAACAAAAGTAAAATTTCTCTTATACTAATCCTTCCAGCATTACATAAAATTTCACAATATGACAAAAGGTATGCCTTGCCAAATAATTCCGAAATTGTATCAGAATCAAATTATTTTTAAAATTGTACTTATTAATCAATGTTAGCCTTATAATCATTATATAACTCTTTAAAAAATAACTGAATATAATTGTATCCGAAGTGTAAAATAGAACAATAAAAAAGCCATATGTCAACAAAGACTGCCTTCTACAACGCCCTAGGATTCCTAGCAAATCAATCAGAATGAAAAATGTCAACACGGAAGCTAAGTTTCCACAGCCCACCTTCCTTCTATAGCACATGTGATTGGTTTCCTGTGAGAACTGAGGTTTGCTTCAGAGTCCTGAAGCAGTTAAGTTTTCTTGGTAATTTTTTCCTTAGACAATTCACTAATCAGGTAAGAAGCTAATGCTTTTTAGGTGGAAATCTTGGGCAATAGCTAAGAATCTCCATCCCTTAGTAAGCAAGCCTCAAGGACGAAATGTGCATAAGATGCAACATACAGAGCGATTATTTTTAAATGTTGTAAAGGGAGATAACAATACCAACCTAAATATACAGGTGGAATTGTTTTGAAGCCCTGGTGGAAATTCACTAGGTTCAAGAGGTTACTCATGACAGAGCATTTCGGCCCTTCAGTAATTTATTTAGTCCTCAGAAAAAGCTCTTCTAAGCCTACTCTCAACCTTTGAATTTAAAAACACAATTGTTATTGAAGGAAAAACACTTTACTGAATGGAAAAGCTTGGTTTTCACTATAAATTTTTAATATATTTGGCTGTCATACAAAGTTCAAGTCATCAGTTTAAACATTAACCTATTTGAATGATGAATGCATTTCTTTAGATCCTGGGGCAAAAGGAAGCAATTTAGTCAAGTCCAGGATAGGGTAGTTATCATTCACTTTGCTACCTCCAAAAAGACAAATTCTTATATTTATTCAAGAAAAACAATTCAAAAAAATTTATTCAAGAAAAACATGAAATGATTTCCTTTTCATATTTATCAGGAAAACAGGATATACCATACGTTTAGTGATTTCAGTTATTAGCAAAGACATATTATCCCATCATTTTTACTTCTAAATGTTAAGCATTCACACACACACACGCATCAGCGCAAAGACAAAGGATTGTGGGACTTTCCTAGAAGAAAGTGAACTTGTAATCAAGAGTCATAGTTACTAGTATTAGCAATAGCAGCTCTTTAATGATCCATATTACAAAAGAGAGACAGTTTCTCAAATAGCAAGAATTAGTAGCAATAATATAACAGACTCAATATCCAAACACTCAAAGAAAGCTTAGCAACAGCATGTGCTGGGGGTGAATTATCAGCTAAACACACAAGACAAGACAAATGGTCCACAGAATTAAAAGACTGACTAAAGTGCAATAAAGTTGTAATTACGCATAAGCAATGCAGAGCGATTTCATGACACGTCTCTTATTCATGTTAAAAAGAATCATTTAATTAAATGCCTACGGTGAAGAGGAGAATGATTTATATGGAGCTAATCAAGAAAGGGAAATATAAAGATCACAATAACCTGACCAATTTTATAGTTTAAACAATTACCAAATCCATAAAGCATATAAGACAAATGAATATTTATTCCAGTAATTTATTAGCCAAGTATGTGGTATTTTTTTAAAATATATTGATTCCATTAATTTAGAAAAAATAAATATTTTCACATCTGTAGGAAACTACGTTAAATATTTTATCATATTAAGACCAAAAGAAGAGAAACCTCATTTTCCAAATAAAAACAAAATTCCCATTAAGGAAAACCAAATAGTCATTTAAATATCAACTTGCTTTAGCAGAGAGGACATAAGTTAAGAATACAATACAAAAGTAATTAATTCTAAATTATATCATATCATCATATGAGAGGTGAAACATTCATATAACATCTCTACTTTTGTATTCCTATGTTAATTAATAAATTTAGGGCACACATGAACTATTCCATAACCTTAAGAAAAAAAAGTTTAGCTGTTTCTTCCAAATTGCTTAACTTCATTTTACTGTTTAAGACGGTGAATTTTGTTATTATTAAATCTATAGGACACATACTAAGAAGTTACGATGTGCCAGGCTTTGAGCTAAACACTTTACATATAATCTTATTGTCTGCATTTTACATATGAGAAAACAAATGGCATATAAAAGTGTTAAGAACCTTTCACAAGAAAAATGTGTCCCATAAGCACTAAAAGATGGAGCTTGATCTTCAAACTGGGTCTTTGATTTCGAAGCCGCACTCTCCTAAGCCACCTCTATGTACGTCCAACATACATCATCCCCTTTTTCTTTTGTTTCAAATTTTGTTTTAAAGATTTTATTTTTCCTTTTTCTCCCCAAAGCCCGCCAGTACATAGTTGTATATTATTTTTAGTTGTGGGTCCTTCTAGTTGTGGCATGTGGGATGCCGCCGCAGCATGGCCTGACAAGCAGTACTATGTCCACGCCCAGGATCTGAACCGGCGAAACCCTGGGCTGCCAAAGCGGAGGGCGCAAACTTAACCACCCAGCCACAGGGCCAGACCCTGTTTCAAATTTTTAATGGAATTGTTCAACAGCCTATTTCCTATGGTAAGTGCCAACTAATACAATGTGTTAACATCAAGATTACAGAATATAAAATGCACCTAGACATCCTTTAACATCAAAGATGTTATTTAGTTACCATTGTTCAAAGGGCAGCATGTCTTGGTTTCTGCATAGATAGATTTCTAGAAAATTACATCACAACAATAAAAAATCCATCATGAATATAAAGTTTTTAATATCGAGGAGGCATACACAAGAAAAGTAATTAAAATATGTAATAGATGCTTACAATCTATTATCCTGCTACTAATGTTTTTAAATAATAAATTAGAGAAAAATGAAAAACAAAAAACTACCCTGTAAATAATTCTCCACCACACATACTGTTTATTATTAAGATTAGGAGGAAAAAACTTGAAAAATTTGCATACTGTGTTCCAGAATTCAAAATACAATGAAGTCATTTAGATTTTTTTTAAATAAAATTATGACTTGGAGGGGCCGTGTTTTTAATGAATATAACAAATTCAGAAAAATATATAAATCATGAGTATATAGCTTGCTAAAATTTTACTAAGTAAACAAATCCACATAATCAGCACCCAGATCTAAAAAGAGGACAGTGTCTACGACCCAGAGGCTATCTTCATGTCCTCCCCAAAGGCGCCCGTTATTCTATCACCATTAATTAGCTTTGCCCTTTTTTGATTTTGGAAATACAGACTACAGACTATGTTCTCTTTTTATCTAGCTTCTCTAGGTGACATTAGGTTTCTAAGATTCATCATGGAGTAGTAATTAATTCATTTTCCCTGCTTTTATTATTCCATTGTATGAATATATCACAATTTATTCATCTATTCAACAGTTGAACATTTGGGTTGTTTCCCGTTTGGGGTTATTCCAAATAAGTCTGTGGTGAACGTTCTTGTACATACCTTTTGGTGAATTCATGAATATATTTCCATTGGATATTAACCAAGAGTGGAATTACTCAGTCATGGATTTATAAATATTCAGCTACAGTAGATACTGCCAAAGAGGTTTCCAGAATGGTGGTTTAAATGTATACTCTCATCAACAGGGTATGAGTTCCACTTGCTTCCCATCTTACCAGTACTGGGGATTACTAGTCTTTTTAATTTTAGCTCTCCGGGTGGGTATGTAGTGGTACCTTGTAGCAGTTTTAACCTGCATTTCTCTGATACCTACTGAGATGAAGCACCTTTTCATATGCTTTTGGATATTTGAATATCCACTGCTGTGAACTATTTCTTCAAGTCTTTTACCCATTTTTTTCTATTAGGTCATCTATCTTTTTTCTTCCTGCTTAGTCAGAATTGTTTATATTTTTCCAAGGATTCTACTCCCCAGTCTGGTCTTATCTTTTCAGTCTCTTAATGGTAACTCTGATGACCAGTCTTCTGACTTGTAGTACAATTTATCAATCTTTTCCTTCATGTTTTTTGTCATGAAAAGGTGCCCCTACATTATTTTCTAGAAAATTTGTATTTTACCTTTCACCTGAGAGCTACAACCTGTTTGGTACTGATTTTTTGGTGTATGATATTAGGGAGGGGAACAAGATTCATTTTCCCCCTCATACACCTGTCCAATTCACCTAGCCCTATTTACTACGAGCAAACACGTTCCCCACCACAGCACGTCGCCACCTGCGTCATAAATCAAGTTACTGCTAATGTGTGGATCTATCTATGAACTGTTCTCCATTCTAGCCTATTTTTCTATCTTTGTGCTAATACCATACTATCTTCTTAATCATATATAACATCAAAATAAGTTTTAATATCTGGAAGCCAAAGGCCCCGATTTTGGTTTTTTCTTCAATATTGTATTTGCTAATACTGACCCTCTTCATTTCCCATACTGTTTGGAATCACCTTATAAATTTTCATGCACACAAAAAGAAAACCTGCTGGGATTTCTATTGAGATTGCCTTGATCTACAGATCACTGGAAAGAACGTCCATCTTCATAATATTCAGTCTCCCAATATGTGAACATTGTATATTCCTCCATTTTTCTTTTTAGGTCATCTTTAATTTCTTTCAAAATGGTTTTCAATTTTCTATGTAAAGACTTGCACATCCTTCATTAGAATTATTCCTAGCTATATGATGTATTATACTAACCTAAGTGGACTCATTAGAAATTTTTATTCTGTAATTGCTTTTTGCCAGTATATAAAATGTAACTAAAAATTTATATTAAGCAGCAACTTTACTAAATTTACTTTTTAATTCTAAAAGTGCCCATTTTCACCACTTTTATTGAACATTGCACTCAAAGAATTAAAAATGTGACTGGTTTTCCATTTCGTAGATAGTTTCTATCACATTAAAGAAGTTTCCTTGCATTACAAAATTACTGTTTTATAATGAATGTTTTATTTTTAAAAGTTTTTAAAGTGTCTATTAAAATATATAATTTTTTTTGTTTTCCCCTCTTAATATGATGAAAGACATTAGTTGGCTTTGTGAATACATTAACTGGTTTTTAATCCTAACTTGCTTGTAATATGTTATCGCTTTTATATATCCACAGATTTGATTTGCTAATATTTTGCTGAGGATTTCTACATCTACATCCATGATGAACAGCAGTCCATAACTTCTTTTTCTTCCAAGGTCTTTGTCATGGTTTAGGATCAAGGTTATGTTGGCTTCATAAAATTAGTTGAGAAGCGTTCTGAAAGACTTTAAGATTGGTATTATTGCTTCCTTAAATGTTTGGTAGAACTGGTGAGCGTGCCCTCTGGGCCAAGAAGTCTTTGTGGTAATGCTTTTACTTACCAATTCGATGTCTTTAAGAGATATGACAGTTCATGTTTCCCACTTGTTGTGTGAAGGTTGGTAAACTGTATTTTTCTAAAACTGTATTTTTCTAGGAAATTTCAAGTTCATTGGAATAAAGTTATTCACAATAGTCTTAATTATCTTTTAATTATCTGAAGGTTCTGCAGTGATTTCCTCTTTTTCATTTCTAATATTGTTAATTTTATATTCTTTTTTGTCTTGTTCAGTTTTACTAAGGCTTCAGCAATTTTTATTACTCTTTTCAAAGAACCAACTATTGGCTTTGATGATTTATGTTTCTATTTCATTAATTTCTGCTTTTTATTATTTCTTCTTCCTATATTTTTGAGGTTTAATATGTTCTTTTTGTTGTCTTATTGAGATACGTAGGTGATTATTTGGTCCTTTTTCTTATGTAGAGCTAAAAATTTCCCTCTCAGCAGTTTTAACTGTATCCACAATTTTAGAAATGTTTCTCTTTGCTCATTATTATCCTGTTTCAAACATTTTATTTTCCATTGTGATTAACTCTTTCAGTCTTTCACAGACATTGATTTTCTATTTATCTTTTTGTACTGATTCTACCTCAATTCCATTATTGTCAAAGAATATACTCTTAAATGATTACAAACCTTTGAAATTTGGTTATATTTGCTCCACAACCAATTTTGATAAATGCTCCATCTGCTCTTGAAACAAATATGTACTTTGTCAGCACTGAGTACTGTATTCCATGTATGTCACCATGTACATTTATTAATCATGCTATTTAGGTTCTCTATATCATCACTGATTTATCTGCCTGTTTATTCTACTAGTTATACTGGGAGAGATTTGGTCTCATGCATTGTTGATTGGTTAATTTCCCTTTATAATTTCATTAATTTTTGTTTTTATAAATTCGAAAACTATATCATTGAAGAAATTCAGAATTATTATCTTTTTCTTATAAACTTACCCTTTCATCATAAAAATTGTCTCTTTATTTTTAGCAATACTTTTTACCTTAATTCTTCTTTTTCTGCTATTAATACAGCTACATCAGCTTCTTTTGGATTCATGTTTGTGTGTACAACTTTGCCATTTTATTACTTTTACCCTTTGTGTAATACTGCTTCAAAGTACATCTCTGGTAAACAGCATATAATTGTTGTCGTTTAATCAAGTCTGACAGTCCATAAATTTTAATTGGAGTATTTAGTCCATTTACATTTAGCTTTATTATTAAAATATGAATTTATATTTACCATCTTATTATTTGTATTCTATTTGTCTCGTGCTCCTTCTAATAGCTGTATTAAAATATCATCGACAGATCATAAAGTTCACCTGTTTAAGGTTCATAATTCAGTGCTTTCTAGTACATCTACAGAGTCATGAACCATCACCATAATCTAACATTCGAACAGATTTAGTCCCACGTTATTTCTTTTTTCTCCTTCCTTCATTCCAGTTTTTACATTAATCAAATATTTTGATTATTCCATTTTCCCTCTAGAAAAATATTGGTTATACTTTATTATTCTTTTAGTTAATGCCCTAAAGACTACATATGCATCCATGACACTTAATAATCTAATACAAATGAGTAACTCCACCACATCCCAGGAAAACCTAGAAACTGGTAATATATTTAACAATCTTGTGCCCTCCCATCTTTTGCATTATTATTGTGATGCATTTTAATTGCATATATATTTTAGACCCCATGGCATTAATTAATTAATGGCATTAATATGATTGTTTTGTTTAGTCGGTATTAATTTTACATTTGGCAACATATTGATCCTTGGTCTTCTTTTCTTCCTGCATTTACTTTTTTCCAAGTGGTATCGTTTCCTTTCTGCCTAAAGAATTCTTCCTCCTATCTCCAAATTATGTCAATTTCTGTTTGTCTGGAGTGCCTTTATCTCACCTTCACTTTTGAAGGATATTTCAGCTGGCAGAGAATTCTAAGTTAGTGATTATTTGTTTTCCCCACAATATACCTATCATGCCTTTGTCTTCAGGCTTACATTTTTCTGTCGTGTAGTCAGTTAATACTCTTATTGTTGCCTTTTTGTTTTTTCCCCTCTTACAGCTGCTTTTAAGATTTTTTTCTTTTTCTGGTGTTCAGCAGTTTTACTATGATACACTAAAGTGTCGTTTTCTATGTTAATCTTACTGAGGATTTGTAGTGCTTCTTGAATCTGTGAATTAATGTATTCTATTAATTTTGAAAAATTATGCACTATTAAATCTTCAAATATTGTGTCTGTTACAGTCTGGGAATCCAGTCACTTACATGTTAGATTTATTTTCATATCTAATATGTCTCATAATTTTTTTCTTTATTCCCCCTGTTCTTTTCTTTGTATATGTCAGTCTATACATTTTTGACTGACCTATTTTCTAGTTCATGAATTCTTTCTTCAACTATGTCCCAGCTGCTGTTGAACTCATCTGTTGAATTCTTATTTTACTTACTGTGTTTTTCAGTATTAGAATTTCCATTTGATTTTCCTTTGTAGATTCCACAATTGCTTTAAGATATATGATTGATAATTCCAATATCTGGATCACTCATGGGTCTATTTCTATTATCAGGTCTTTTTTCTCTTGGTCCTAACTCTTTGTATGTCTAACAATATTTTTTATTGTGTGTCAGATATTGTGTGTTAAATTTAAATATAAGCTTGATGATGCTTTTCCCTCCAAAGACGATTACCTCAGACTAGCAGCCAGACAATGAGGAGGTCACTTCAATCCAATCTGGAGTTGAGTAGACTGATGGCTGGGTTTCAGACTCAGTAAAACTCAGACTACTTCTGGTTCATCTCTACTCATAGTATAAAATTTCCAGGGGTCTCACGTGTGGGCCTGGAGTGATTACCAGGGTCCCTACTCCTTAACAACTTCTGAAATACAATTTCTTGTCTTCCCAGCACAAGAATTAAACCCCATAAGACATTATTAGTAGTGATTTGCATAATTCGTGTTTAGTCACATATTAACGTAATGTTGAACTTTTCAGCTCCTTTCTGCTAATCTTTTTAGCTTGTGTCCAACAATGAGAAATAATAAAATGTCTTGAGGAGGAAAACCTTTGCAGAAAGTAAGCCTTATTTCTCTCTGTCTCCTTTTCCCTCAAGATCTTGTATCCTCAAGTCTGGACTACCTTGGCAGGCCCAGCTCTAACTTTTGTCTCTCCAGGACCCTGAGATTATATAAGCTTTGCAGGTTCCCTTTCTCTGTCTCTGCCCAGTTTAACATTCAGTAAGTGCCCAAAGGGAAAAGTGGCATACAGAACATCAGGCCCACCTCAATGCACTTCTCCTGTCTCTAGGAGTTGGGCCCTCTCATGTCCCGGCTACCTCAGAAGTTTCCAATACCTTCAAACAGATATCTTTTGTCATTTAATCTTTTTTTATTTAAATCCATATAATCAAATCCTTTAAAAACTTTCCTAGTTTGTTGTTATTGCTTTTCCTCAGTGAGAGTATGAGTCTACTGTAACTTGGAAGTGGAATTAATGAAATTTTTCTCTAATTTTTCCAAAGTGTGACCCAAACAATAAAATATTTAAAATAAATTAAAACTACTGTGTTTTGGCCTAGATTTTTCCGTCCCCTCCTCCTCCCAAAAAAGTATGACCTATAGACTCCTTGGTGCCTAGTTATTTGTTGAATAAGTGGCCAAAGTACCATTTAACAAAGATTTAAAAGAAATCCACATTAGACACTTTTATTAAAACGTTGGCATTTAGACAGGTCAATTACATTTTAACAAGCAATAACTTTATCCCTTGACAATGGAAGGAGAAAGAAACTAACATTTATTGAGAATCTACTATCGTAGGTACTATCCTAGGTACCTCTATACTTGCTTTCTCTCCTATAACTATTAGTCTCATTCGTTACCAAGGATGTTTTTTCTTTTTCCTTATCTCTAGTTTCTTTTTCTTTTTTAAATATATTCCTAAATAATAGAATTAAAGATTCACTGGACCTCAACTGAGGTACCTACCTAGATACTCCCAAAAACAAACCAAGTGATTTTAAAATGGAAAATACAAAGTATTAAATTAGGACAAATAGTTGTGGTGTCAATGTTGGGGAAATTAGAAATAAGAAAAAAAGCATCTCTCCACACTGCAATATTGAATGGGATTTGTGTTTTAAATACATGACACCACAAGTCCTTCGTGCCATCAGTGTGAGAAAAAAACTCATCATAAATTTAATTAAGTAAAAAAAGTCACAAAAAGTCAGTCCAGTAACTCACTGAATAACACTTTAGCCCAATTTTCTGGCTTTATTCTGATTTTTGTATTAATCAGGCAAAATGCTCACATTTTTTTGGATTTGTCAAATAATGAAACAGACTTACACAGCGCAGTAAACTGGACAATCTCCCCCACTAACACATTCGACTTAATTCAAGGAAAGGGTTTAGAATTTTCATTTGGAAGTTAAAAATTTATATTTTAAAATTTAAACTAGGGAAGAAAAGACTAAGATCGACTGCTTTCCTAAATTATTCCTACTTTAGAATGGGAACAGTTCCTGTAATACTATTTAAATTGTTTTCTGAATTTGTCCAAATCCTCAGGAACATATACACACTTTCTAAATCAGAATTACCAATACCTCCTTTCTCTAAGCACAGAATATGTTAAAAAGGCTCTTGTATAAACTTTAATGTTATACAATGTAGTTTAAAGCTATAGTTATTAAGACAAATTCAAATGGATGGGTGCAAAGCAAGTAATACAGTAGCTCTCTTCCAATGTGGACTCTTATCAGAATTACTACGTTCAGTTAAATGCCACAAGTAAATTCACTTGGGGAAATAAATAGTCAAGAAGATTATAAGCATTTTGTGAGGGGAAAAAACCAACAAAGTGGAACTAGCCCAATTAAATATTAAAACATTTCTAAAGTACAGTGATTAAATTAGTGCTGTTTAGGCACAATAATAAACAGACGTGTGACAGAATATTTAGCTTAGAGCAACACATCTGGGAATGTATGAATATAACGTATGACTAAAAAGGCATCTTAATAAATAAAGGGAATCATCAGTCATGAACAATGATGAAACTATTGGGAAAAAAATCAACTTAAATACTAATCTTAAACTGTAGATGGATCTACTATGAAAAATAATAAACTCCATATAATAAACTCAATAAATTCCAGATCTATTTACTATTGAAAAATGATACATGCAAAAAGGGATACAGTGATTTTAACAAAACAATTCAATTTAATCCCAATCAAAATCCCAGCAAGTGATTTTGTGGACATTGACAAACTGATTCTAAAGTTTATATGGGAAGGCAAAAGACCCAGAATAGCCAACATGACAATGAAGGAGAAGAATAAAGTTGGAGGAATGACACTACCCAAAATCAAGACATATTATAAAGCTACAGTTATCAAGACAGTGTGGTATTGGCAAAAGAACAGAGAAATAGATCAACGGAACAGAATAGAGAACCCAGAAATAGATCCACACAAATATGGTCAATCGACCTTTGACATAGGCACAGAGGTAATTCAATGGAAAAAGGATAGTCTTTTCACCAAATGGTGCTGGAATAACTGGACACCCGTGTGCAAAAAACTGAATCTAAACATAGATCTTAAACCCTTCACAAAAATTAATTCAAAATGGACCACAGGCTTGAATGTAACACACAAAACTATAAAACTCCTAGAAGATGACACAGGAGAAAATCTGGGTGACCCTGAGTTTGGCAATGACTTTTTAGAAAAAATGCCCAAAGCATGAGCCATGAAAGAAAAACTGGTAATTAAAATTAAATTAAATCTTTTGCTCTGTGAAAGATACTGTTAGCTAAATGAAAAGACAAGCCACAACTGGGAGGAAATCTTTGCAAAACACATATATGATAATGGACTGGTATCTAGAATATACAAAGAATTCTTAAAACTCAACAGTACAAAAATAAACAATCCAATTAAAAACTTGGCAAAAGATCTCAATAAACACCTCACCAGAGAAGATATCACATGGCAAATAAGCATATGAAAAGATGTTCAACATCATGTCATCAGGGAATTGCAAATTAAAATAACAATGAGATACCACTACACATCTATTTGAGTGCCTAAAATCCAAAGATGGACAACACTGAATACTATGAGGATGTGGAACAACAGGAACTCTCATCCATTGTTAGTTGGAATGCAACATGGTATAGCCACTTTGGAAGACAGTTTGTCAGTCTCTTACAAAAATAAACACCCTCTTAACATATGATCCAGCAATCTCATTCCTTGGTATTTGCCCAAGAGTTGAAAGCTTGTGTCTACATGAAAACTTGCACATGAGTTTATAGCAGATTTATTCACAATTGCCCAAAGCTACAAGCAACCAAGATGTTCTTCAATAGGTGAATGGATAAACAAACTACTACTGTACATCCACACAATGGCACATTACTTAGCGATAAGAAATGAGCTACCAAGCTAGGAAAAGATATAGAGGAAGCTTAAATGCATATTGCTATATGAAAGAAGCCAGTATGAAAAGTCTACATATTGTAGAAGGGAAAACAATAGAGACAGTAAAAAGACCAGTGGTTGGATGTGAGGGAGGCATGAATATGTGAAGCATAGCGGACTTTTAGGGCAGTGAAACTATTCTGCATGACACAGCAATGGTGGACACATGACATTATACATTTGTCAAAGCTCAGATTGTACAGCACAGAGTGAACCCTAATGTAAACTATGGATTTTGAGTGATGATATGCAACAATGGCTCATCAATTATAACACATCTACCAACACTAATGCAAGATATTAATAATGGGGAAAGTGGTGGTGGGGTATGTGTGTGGAAACTTTCCAAACAATTTTCTGTAAACCTAAAACTGCTCTAAAAAGTGAAATAAAAACATTTTAAGACATTTTTAAAAGTGTTCTAATGTAAAGAAATGGTATACAATACATATGAAATAATTATTACATAATATAAAATCAGACAAATATAGGAAAACTTAAAAACTCAGTGATATGGGACTCCATAAATAGCAATACTTCTGGCTAGGAGGATTATGAAAGGACTCAAGGAAGGTACTTCCTTGGACAAGTGCATAGAAGGATGGGGTAAACTTTCAAAAGGTCCAGAATTCTAAGTTGAGGAAGTAGTGTGATAAGAATACGAGAATATGTATCTGAGGAAAATGAGAGCATATTCAAGGAGTGAGTCCAGTTCAGATAGAGAATGGACAGTAGAAAGAACTAACCAAAGCTAGACATAAAGAAAAACTAAAGCCTTAAATTCCTTCATGAAAACTTGAGGTCACATGGCAACAATTAAATTAGGAACAGTCTGCTCAGGGAACAGCTGTGCAGCAGTTACAGGCAAGGTAAAGGCCTAGAAAGAAGACATAATCAAAGCCAAAACACCACAAGAGTGATCTAATTATTGGCTGAACCCACCCAGGGCACAGATTTCTTCCTAAGACAGGCTGGAATTGCTTTGGTTTAGAGGAACCAAAAACTCTGATGGGAAAACTAACTAGAACTCTACTAGATTTAAATATCTATGTAGCATCCACCTCAAGTCCACTCTAGAAGTATAGAGACTATTCCTCATGAACAAATAAATAATATAATTCATTTCCCTACTCATAATTGTTATACACACTAATACTTCTATTCTGTAAACCACAGAAACAAAATGAAACAAAATCTCCAGGCCATGGGTGTGTAAAGAAAATCCCAGTTTTTATCTTTGACTCAGGAATCTTGTTTTCATTCCTTTACCCCAAGAAAACATTTATTGAGTCTTTGTATTCGCAGTGCATACGTTCCACTTAGGCCCTGTCCTGGAAGAAACATGCCTAGCTCCTCAGGCTGTCTCTCACCATTTACTCCACACACAGCCTGGAACACAGTCAATCATGATATATCTGGAGAGTGAACAAATCCAACGAATGTGAGCTTAAGAAGTATTCAGTTTTGCTGGTTTGCTGTTGCTTCTTCTATTGTCTCTGCTGTTATTTACCTATAATTTATCTTTCTCTTTGCAGTGTCTAATCTCATCAGGACACGTGTCTCTCACGTCAGATAAAGCAATGCTTTCAATATATTCCTCTTGTCTCATACCAGGCTCGCCTTCTCCAGAACTGTGGAAATCAGTGCACTGCCAGTATGAAGCCCATCCTGTGGGCCCTTGGTGTGCTGCTCTTTGCACTCCATCAATGGTCTAAGGACAGTTCTACGGCTTCCTGTTCCAGTAAAAACTGCATCACAGCTCCATGTGGTCTTAGAACTAACGGCCTCACCACTATCTCAGAAGCCACATGAACACAATCTGGTCGTACTGCCAGTACTGGCCACATGCTAGCTGTCAGAATGTTCCATCTGGTCTCTCGAATCCTCAAAATTATGTAAATCCCACTCGTTTTGTCCTTCTCTGATAGCTCTGAGATTAGCTACAAAAAAGTGTAGCTTCTAAGGACATGTGGCTGTGAGTCAAAGGAGCCGCTTGGACTCCTCTTAATTCTTCAAATCTGAAACTAAATGAAAGATTCTGTATGTGTGCATATTATCTGTATTTTCTTCCTGTGGAAAGGTTCTATAACTTTTATCTGATTCACAAAGGTACCCTGACTGGGGACGGCCATATAACTTCTCACCTAGACTGGTACATTTTGGACAGTGAAAGGGGGAACTAATAGGTTAAGCCATGACAACAGGTGTTAACCTGGACTGTGCCAGGCAAACAAAGATATATGGTTACCTAACCCCAAAAGGTTATTTTCTCATTTTCTCTTCTGAAAATATTCCTTTTCTCCCACCACAGAGAGGCAAGGTGAAAAACAGCTATACTTAGGCAAAAATTCTACTTTATGTTCAAAACTGTTACTATAGTAACAGAAACAGAATTTTTGGTCCTTTTCAGTCCCTCAATTTTTGGTTTAGAAATTCTATCTTGCAGTCTCTTAAGTCAGCAAATATTAACTGAATATCTGGTTCATAACATGCATTGTCCTAGGTCTCAGTGGTCTAGGAAGTGACCACAACAGACCAAAAGCCCTGCCCTCGTGGGGTTTACACTCTAATGGGGATAGCAGGCTATTAAAAAAATAAAAATAGAAATATATAGTATGTAAGTGCTTTGGAGAAATTCAAACAAGGTAAGAAAGAGTTAGTTAGGGGGTGGGGCAGTAATGGGCAGGGCCGTTTGCTAAAGAATGGTGACAGAAGGAAGTATTTTATCAAATTAGACCAGAATGCTTTAAGGAAATAAAGTTAGAACTTTAAGAGAATAAAAATTAGAGGATGGTTGGCTCAATAGCTTATGAATTTCTTTAAATCACTGGTAAATTCAGGAATCGTTTTATCACATAAATTTACCATCCGATTCATTTACCATCCAATATTTACACATGAAAAATATTTTTTTATTTTGAACACAAAAAAATATGAGGAAGATGTGCAAATTGAATGACACTAATCAAATCATCTATACATTCAAAATTCATAATTTAAAACAGTGCGTAACTGTGCCACAGTGATTAAATTACATGTTGATTAAATTGGCCTCCTTATTGAGTTTGATGCTGGAGTCTCTGGAAACCATGCCAGTCAAATATACAGAAATATGTGGTATTCTTAGCCTCAGAGTAGAAAGTAGTCTTTCTAGAGACAGAAAGACAGTAAAACAGAAAATGTCCACAAATAGAAGATGCCTATTTCAACCACAGACAAATGTCCACATTCACATAAGTGGTAGATAAATAGCTTTTGCTCAGGGAATATTTTTAGCTATAAGCCCTGTAGGAGATTACAATCACATTCACCTTTTAAATCACTGCACCAATTTCACAGACACATAGTTATGCACAGAGGCGTTAGACGAGATGCTGGCTAATGACCACATCAAGTTACTAAATGCATTCATTAACTTACTAGCATTATAGCTCCATTCCCAAAGCAGTATTTATGCCTTACCAGGGATGTTCCTGAATAGCAAGGTAAATAGAACCCAGCCTCTTGAAATAAAATGTTAAGCCAGAGTAGATATTTGGGAATTGCTGTTTCAGTATAAATAGCTAGTAACATCATAGTGTCTACAATACAGTCAGATTAACCCATTAAGCTTTTCACAGTCTTTACCTGTTGAGGACATCAGCCCTATCCAGTGGGACGGATGCCTTTGTGTATGGGGAGTAGTGTTGGCTAAGAAATTAGGACCTCCCTCCTCCACTCTCTCATTGAACTATTTACCACCAAAGCTTGTTTCACTCACATTACAATGATTTATTGACCTTTTCTCTTCACTATTAGATTGCTAAGTTCTTCAAGCACAAGGATGCATTCTTATTTACCTCTGGATCTCCAGCCCAGAATTCCCAATGGCAAATTAATATACTTTTGTGGAAAGAACGCTGCCTGAATCAGTTGGGTGGAGGAGGGACTATTCCATTTCTCAGTTATGGGGACAACTGAGCACAGACTTTGATTTCTTTTTCTAGATAAAGATTAAACTTGCTAGACCTAGTTTGGCCCAAGAACCTGGAGGATCCTAAACATAAATAACTATTTCCAATTAAGGCAGAAGGATGCTAACTCTGTGCCTGCTATGTATTATAGAAAACAATGTTAGAAATTATCCAACATTCATTTACACATATAATTGTCTTCCTTCTTCCAAAAAAAAAAAGAACCTAGGGGCTGGCCCCATGGACTAGTGGTTAAGTTCAGCATACTCCATTTTGGCAGCCCAGGTTGGATTTCCAGGTGTGGACCTACAACATTCATGGGTGATCATGTTGTGGTGGCAACACACATACAAAATAGAGGAACACTGGCACAGATGTTAGCTCAGGACGAATCTTCCTCAAGCAAAAAGAGGAAGATTGGCAACAGATGTTAGCTAAGGGCCAATCTTCCCCAGCAAAAACAAAACAAAACAAAAAATCTAATTTTGTAGAGGTATCCTTTCCTATCTCACTCACCATGCTCTAAGCCAGCTGTATTTGCCACATTTTCCCTTGCCAATAAACCATTTAGGCCTGAGTACGTGACAGTGGGCACAAGGGGAAGTCTAACAGGAGGTTGCTGAGAAAAGTTCCTTATTCTCATAAAGAAAAATAAAGTCAGCTCCTTTTTGTGCTTATGGATGATGTTGAATTTGGATATCATTCCTGAAATTGTTGTACTGTAACCATAAGGGAAATTAGCCTAAGAACCAAGCAAACAGAGAGAACAGAGTAAAGAGAACTATAGAAAATCTGAGTCAGACGCTTGATAAATTAAACCTAGATTCTCTTCCTTTGGACTTTTGTGTCTTTTCTTTTTTAAACCAATATATGATTAAGCTGTGAAAGGTGATACAACAGTCTATAATATGATCCTGTTTATGTACAAATATTTTTATACATGATGTTCTAGGTGGATACAAACTAATCTTTTAGCTGTGGTTATCTTCAGGGGAAAGGAGGATTATGAAGGAGGTACTTTCATTTTATACTCTTCTGTATTACTGTTATGAGAACAAAACATTGAAATGGTTCTGGAATTCAAATTTAAACGAAAATTTAAGTATATTTTTATATTGCATGCATCACAGGCGCTAATCACTTTTCCCAGTTTTATTGAGATATAATTGACATACAACACTGCAGAAGTTTAAGGGGTACAGCATAATGGTTTGACACAATATATTGTGAAATGATTACCACAATAAGTTTAGTTAACATGCATGATCTCATATAGATACAATAAAAAGAGAAGCCACAAAAAGAAGAAAAAATTTTTTCCTTGTGATGAGAACTCAGGATTTACTCTCTTAACGACTTTCACATATGTCGTGGAGCAGCATTAACTATAGTAACTATACTGTACATTACATCCCTAGTAGTACTTATTTATCTTATAAATGGAAGTTTGTACCTTTTAACCAATTTCCTCCAATATCCCCTTCACCCACCTCTGGTAACCACAAATCTGATCTCTTTTTCTATTAATTTGGGTTGTTATGTTTTGTTTTGTTTTTTGATTCTACATATAAGTGAAATCATACGTAGTTTTCTTTCTCTGTCTGATTTATTTCACTTAGCATAATGCCCTCAAGGTCAATCCATGTTGTCACAAATGACACAGTCTCCTTCTTTTTATGGCTGAATAATATTTTCATTGCGCATATTTATACCACAACTTCTCTATCCATTCACCCATCGATGGACACTTAAGTTGTTTCCCTATCTTGGCTAGTGTAAATAATGCTGCTATGTGCGTGGGGATGCAGATATCTTTTCAAATTAGTGTTTTTGTTTCCTTTAGATACACTCCCAGAAATGGGATCCCTGGATCATATGGTATTTCTATTTTTAATTCTTTGAGAACTCTCCATACTGTTTTCCTAGTGTCTGTACCAGTTTACATTCAGACCAACAGTGCACACGGGTTCCCTATTCCCCACATCCTTGCCAGCATTTGTTCTCTCTTGTCTTTTTGATAACAGCCATCTGACAGGCATGAGGTGATATCTCATCATGGTTCTGACTTGTATTTCTCTAATGACTGCTGATGTTGAACATTTGTTCATGTACCTGTTGGTCTTTGGTATATCTTCTTTAGAAAAATGTCTATTCAGGTCTTTTGCCCACTTTTTAGTTAAATTATTTGTTTTTTGCCATCGAGTTACATGGGTTCTTTACATATTTTGAATATTAATCCCTTATCAGATTATGGTTTGCAAATGTTTTTTCCCATTCCATAGTTTATCTTTTCACTTTGTTGATGGTTTCTTTTGCTGTGCAGAACCTTTTTAGTTTAATGTCCACTTATATTTTTTTATTTTCTTGATCATGCTTTAGGTGTCACTAATTACTTTAAACAATACCACTAATCAAGCAAATAAACAAACAAATGAAGACAGATAGATAGACAGACGGGTAGACATATAATTTATTGATTCCCTACCATATTCCAGGCAGGCATCTTGCTGAAGCAAGAATAACAACTGTGAGTGTGGTATTATTTTTCTTTATTTAAAGGTAGCCTTGCCTTGTTCAGTCTTTGACTCTAGTCTCTTCAAAGACAGACTGCCCTGACAGTACTTAAAAGTGTAATCACAGCGTTACATCCTAATTGCTTGATTCTCTATTATAATGCAGACTTAGGATGTACCAAGTAGTAACATACTTGAAAATGGATAAACAATATCAAGGTTTAAGTAAACTTCACTTTTTTCCAGTGAGTCATTAGCCCAGCCATCTGAGAAAGTTATTTTTAATAATATAAAGAACACAAGCTATACTACATGAACCACATGCAAGGTTTGTCATCCCTTTCTCTTTCCTCTACACTACCCCAATTCACTTTCACGAAGAGAAAGCAAAGGGAAAAAATCAATATGGAAATAAAGCTCAATCAGGGTGAACACAACATTAATCGTTTCGATTTTTGGTCCTTGGCCTGTCTGCCTAACAGCTTGAACAAAAGCCTTTTAGATGTAGTACCACTGAACATATACCAAAATACCAGAAGAAGAAGGATATAAAAGAAATATTAAGATCCACTTTGGGGGCGATCAATAAATACTGCAAACTCAGCAAACTCCTCAGAGAATAAGTCTCTTAAATGTAAAATGTGTGTGAATCTATGAACTGATATGTACATATAACACAGACTGAAATTAACATTGATTGGGTTTCAGGAAAATCAGACTCCTGTCAAACCCAAGAACGCTTTTCAGACCTTATTCAACTGGATTTCTCTGATTTTCACCTGATCTTGTCAACAACACCTTTCTGAAACTCTGTACTTCTGTGATGTAGTGGGTCAAATAATGGCACCCCAAAGATGTCCACAACCTAGTCCCGAGAACCTGTGAATACGTCACACGATAGTCTGTTGCTGGCTTTGAAGACGGAGGATGGCCACAGCCAACAATGTAAGCTAGAAAAGGCAAGGAAATGGATTCTTCCTAGAGCCCTCAGGAGGAATGCAGTCCTGCCGACTCCTTGATTTTAGCCCACTGAGACTGATTTTAGATTTCTGATCTCAAGAAGTGTCAGATAATAAATTTACGGTGTTTCCAGGCATCAGGTATGTGACAGTTTGTTACAGCAGCCTTAGAAACTAACACACACAGCTTCTGTGACTATTTTCTCCTCGTTCTCTTCTTAACTCTGTTTCTTCCCAGAGGCTTCCAGGGAGTCCTCCTCCTCTTCTTCCCAGTGCTTTAACAGGGATATCCCCTTGCGCTCTTCCACTGCTCTTCTCTCCTTACACAGATACTCCATAATAAAGAGCTTAAAAGCATAGGCTTCAGAGCCCAATGGACATGGAGTCATACCTCAGTTCTACCACTTGCTAGCTATGTGATCTCTTCAGCTACTGTAGTTTTCAGCCTAGAAATTCTATTTTTTCTTTGAATAATTTTTCTTTGTTGCATATTTCTATCTTTTTCTTCACTATAAAGATGTTTTTCTTCATCTCATTGGACATAGTTATAATAGCTGCTTTAAATCCTTGTCTGGTAAAATCAAACCTGCATTATCCTTGGTTGTCTTTTCTCTTGAGATTGGGTAACATTTGCATGTTTCTTTATATGTCAAGCAATTGTGGACTGTATCCTGTCCCTTTATACTGTCCAGATTCTGGATTCTGCTATATTCCTCTGAAGAACACTGATGCATTTGTTTTAACAGAAAATTAACTTGGTGGGACTCAAACTGCAAAGTACTTGGTGGTATTGCAAATCTCAGTTCAGTATTGTCCTTAGCCATGGAGAGTGAATTGACCTCTGCCCCCCGACACATGGTTTAAGCAGCAGCCAGAACTTGGGCAGATTTTAGGCACAGAATTTGGGGCGCCCCGTCTCTGGATTTCTCTTTTCCAGGATTATTTCTTGACTTTCCAAAGGCCCTGAATTCTGTCTTCAGAGAGACCATGTGTTTTCTTTGGGAGTTTTAGCTACCACTGAGCACTGACCTCAGTCCACCTTCAGGCTAAGCCTTAAAAATGGGAACCTCATCTACACCAAACCCATTTTCCAAGTCTGACTCCTCTCCAGAATCTGCCTGCTTTTGTTCAACTCTCTAGAGCCTTCAGGTAATTGGGGGGTTTGTTGTTGTTTGTTTGTTTTGTTTTTAATTTTTGCTCCAAAGTTTACAGTTGTATTCTCCAGAAGGCCAAGTCTGGTAGGAGCTTGTTCAGGCATACCCAAAGCAAAAGTCATAATAATATTGATAATAGCATAGCTACAGTGCTTCCTATATGCCAGGACTGTTCTACACACTTTAGTTACATTAACTTAGTAGATTCTCACAACAACACTACGAAGGAGATACTATTATTTCCCCCACTTTGTAAATGAGAAACTGAGGCACAGAAAGCAGCTTTCCTGAGATTACCAGGATGTGAACTCAAGGAGTTTGCTCTAGAATCTGTGTGCTTAAAGATCACTATGCAATACAGCACAGAGCTTCTCGAACTTCATCTTCTGCTCTTGCATTTATAGAAAATGATCTTGAATGCAATTACTTGCCTGAAACTGGTGCATCAATGTTTGATAAATGTATTTTTTAAAAACTCATTTATGGTGCTTCCATGTTTCAAAAATGTATTTTTAAAAAACTCATTTACCAGCAAATTTAGCTAGTTGCTTCTTGATGCCTTATTAAATACTCTCTGAGCACATGCTTGAAAAAGGCAGAGGGTGTATTAGAAGAATGGTGCAACTGTATCACTAATACTCCACACTCTATAACTTCATTTTTCATATAAAACCTAGACATGTCTGATTCTTATCTCTGTTAATAATTAAGTCACTGGAGTATTTTTGTACGTTTAATTACAAGACAGTCTATAATTTAGTAATATGAAATATTCTTAGGACTTCATATAAAATAATAAACCATTTTAGTAAATTGACACATAAAAATCATTTTAAGAATATCTTTGGACATGTTATGCATTGTCCTCCTGGCAAGCACTACTTTCTATTAGAATTCTGAGGAATAGCCTAATGAGATCAAATTGCTCCTTGGAGAAAAATTGTAAATGATTTTTATATTAACAGTTTTAATATTATTTCTGCTTGTCTTAGAAATGATTACAGAAGGCCAAGGAAAGTTCAAAGGAACGACACATTCCGCATATCCAATTCCTTCCTCCTGCTAACACTATAATTACATGTATTTCTATGATAATGCACATCCAATTGTATTATAATTGTTTTTCTATACCTGCACGAGAGTGTGAACTCTCTGATGACAAAAATCACTTATCATTCAACTTTCTATCCACAGAGCCTTGTAAAGTATATCTTATAAATGTTCAAAAAGTTTGCATTAAGTAAATGAAAGATTAGAACTGAATGATGTTATTCATAAGTAATATTTATAATATTACATTCTGAATGTTATAGATATTTAAAGCATCAACTGTAATTTAGATTATAGTAAACTACCAATAACCTATAATATTGAGGAAAATATATGACATAAATTGAATGAATGATCCCAATCACAATCACCTAAATTATAAATTTCAACCTACTTCCTCACCAAAGAGCAGAATATAAGGGGAAAATGTTGGTTTAATTTTTGTTTTTTTCTTGTGTCAATCTACAATACCCTAACAACAAGAGACCAATAGCCAAGTGGCCATAAGCCAAAGATAAAAAAGGCAGGGTCCCAAGTCCTCTCAGAAACAAGTGAACCAATAGACAGAAAGGACAGTCACTGTTATAATTTTAAAATATACTCTCCTAAATAGAATATACAAGTAAGCCACTTAACATACCCACAGCATTAAATAAAAGCAATGCCTTTTCAACAAATGCTAATTATTAAAAATATTATTTGGAAAAGTAACAATTTTCAATAAACTTCATGGACTCCAAAACCAAAGCTCTTTCCACTGTACAGTGTCACTCTCAGGTTGTATCCGGGCTCCTGTAAAATGGAGTCCTTAAATTAAACTAGACATTTAAATATAAAATTGTATGGAGAAAGTATTCATCAGAAATGTTTGTGAATTAAATAAGGTATAATAAAATAAATAGCCAAAAGCATAGGATCATCTAAATTATTAAACTTTACTAACTAGAACACACACGGAAATACAAAAATGCTGTCATTGACTGTATTTTGACATAATTGTGTCATAATTAAACTGGCAGAACTACATGCCAGAAACAGTTGGGATACTGGAGGAGAGGGGAAGCGGGGACTGGACCCGCCAAGACGGCAGAGAAGGAAGCTGCCAAGGCCGTCAAGGAAAGGGTGGCTAGGGACTAGTGACAATCCCACCAAGGGAGTATATAGGTATGAGATAAAGAATAAGTGAAACAATAATAACAGCCACCGTTACATGTATGCTAAATAGTCTATACCCACCATCATTCATTTATTAATCACTAAGCCTGATGATAAAGAGTCACCTCCCCTAAAGCCACAGGGCGAGCACATGTTAGAGCTGGTATGCTGGAGCAGCTCTCTAAGACCACCCAGCCCTGCTTCTAGCCCTACGCTGTCTCACCCTCTGCTATCTCACCAACAGGCAGAATAAATCTGAAGAGTGAGAAGAGACAGACAGAGGTGGATTCACTAGCAGACAAGTTATCCAGAACCACACAAAACTCAGGGGCAAGCAGAAGGAAGAACAGAAGCAGGATGTGCAAACACTGGAGCCCAGACAAAATTCAGCCAAAGGATGGACACTGCAAACAGTCATTGTCTCCTCATTGTATGCCTATTGTCTCCACCCACAGAATTCTAAAGGCTCCATAAGGAGCTACTCACACAAAGATAAACAGATCTTGGCCTATTCAATATTGATACACTTTGAAGAAGAAGAAAAATTAAATGATATTCAGTGGAACCAGAAACACCACATCTAGGTCTCTGTCTTAGCACATTTTTTTTATTAAACAGACATTTTAGAAAATCTCTTCAGATGAAGCCCTTCAGAATGCTTTTTGTGCCACAAAAATATTTGTTATTTTACTAACAGTCACAATAAGCAATTCTATGGGATCAAAACTTCATAAATTAGGTAATATTTTTTCCTGTTTAATGTTACACATCTCCTTTTGTTATCAATAATTTTCATGATTTGTTTTGGCACAAACAATGTTGGGAATTTCCTGCTAGATTTCCTGCAGCTTTATGAAAACCATGCATTTAACCAGTGGGACCCAAGAATACAAACAAAATGGTATTTAGCGACCAAAAAAAAGGGCATGATTCTAGATGGAAATTTTTTCCTTACCATGTCAAGTATGTTGTATTGCTATGTGGATATCACAGCATTCTGGACACTAAATAGTATCAGTATTATTCAATTTATTGAATTACATAAAGAATTCAGGAAGAATTATTTTTAAAAAATCAAGGCTTCATAAAGAAAGTTAATTATGAAAGTGTGGGGGAATCAGGGAATCCACAAGTTTCTTTTTGATAAACTGTTAATTTGTAAGGAAGGAAATGATTTCGTAAAAATGAGCATTACCCTGCTGACACACTTCATCCTACTAAAAGTAGATCTTCCTTTAAGCAAATTACTGCATGTAATTTATTAAGTTGGAGATGACAATTTGCTCGACAAAAGGATTTAAGAGTCCCATAATGAAACCAAGAAGACAGAAGGAAGCACTAGGAAAGAGGATATGGATCCCTGTGGAGTCCAAAAGACTTGATTACTACAAGTGCCGGCAGCATCCATTGATCGTGAATAATCAGACATGCTATTTAGCCAGTCTGCACTATTACGATTAAGACAGTTGTTAAATTGGAAAACTTCTATCCCTATTGGTAAACAGTCGTGGCCCCAAGTCCTGAGTGCTCTCTGACTGTGACTGCCTCAGGGCTCCTCCAGGACACCCCCAAATTGCTCAGACCATCCCAAATCTCTCTAGGACCTTGCCTCTAGCATTATCGCAGAGGTCCACGCTGCTTAATTGATGCCTGTCCCAAACTAGTTGTTAAATATTTTGAATATCACCCCTGGTATAATCAAAACTTCTCTGCAGTCTAAGAGAGAATCTTTCTTTCCCCAAAATTTAATATCCCTATGAGCTATGTGACAATGGTTTCTTCCTAAAAGTTACTTGTCTAAAACTGAGATTCAGCTCAATAAAATATGTTCTTTTCCTGTAGGAGATTTTTCTCAATTCATATTTTTTAATTAATGTCTTATAGCAGCTAAGCTGGGCTTTATAAAATGGTGTTCCACACATCACATAAATTACGACTTGATCTTTAATAGAAACTCTAGATGAAGAACAACTCAAAATAAAACTCAGCGAAATAAAAATACTTGGAAGGTCCAGAAATTCTAACTCTGAATAAATATCTTAAAAACATAAATCCTAAAATAGTATTACCAACAATTCTTATATACACAGAAAATTTAGAGCTTGCCTAGTCCAACCCCATGATTTTTGGGAGACAAAACATCTTTTTCAAAAGTGTTAAATTTAGAAAAAGCAGCTTAACATTATAAAAATTACATTTATGGCCATTTAGCCATAAGTTGGTATCTACAAAGATAAGCAAAATGACAATACATTTTCCTAGATGCTAATGCAAAATAAAAATGATTTTTCCTTGTAAAGAGAGACTTGAATTTCAAAGTCGATATGTCTCAGTGATGCTTAAAAATCAGGAGGGGTTATTCCAGGTAGAAAGGAAACTAGATACACTGGAAAATGTTTTGCTCCTCTTACATTTAAGCCCACTCTAAAACTTTGCATTAAAGAACAAAAATTTTAAAAGAAACTTTATACAGTTTGATAAAGTAATTTCAAACTTTGTTGTAACCAAAAATGAACTTGAAAGATTAAAACACACATATTCAGATCTTTCGTAAAATGAGTTTTTAGTCTATATCAAATAAAAATCACTAAAGTTTCTCCTCCGTATTTAGTAGTAAACTACTAAAATTTTAAATGAATTTAGAAGTAATGCAGAAATCAGTTAAAGTCCTAAGCTGTGTGACACTAAAATTTTTAAAACTACAAGGCTAATGAAAATATGTTACATCATAATTGATCACTCGTTTTCTGTTGAACTGTGCATTATCATTTTTTCATCTCTTTGCTTATCCAGACCACAACAACGACTGACAACAGTAACAGCAACACATAGACCAATAACAGCAAAAGAAGATTTTCAGCTTCATTCCTGGAAATAGTATAGTTTATGAAACCATATACTGCAGTAATTATAGTACCAAAAAATAAAACCAGGAATCAAAAATTTGACGATTCATCCTCCTGCTTAATTCTAAACTTTAATGAATTGGCTAAGAATGAGTAGTAGCCCAATAATCAGTCATACCAAGGAATAGCCTGGAAAATAATTTAAATTACCAAATAAGCTTTCAAAGAAAAATGTCTGCATTAGGAGACAGATTAAGAATTTCAATTTTCAGAAGAAAATGATCAGCTGTTTGCAAAATTGCAATCGACTAAAGCTGTATCACCATAATTTTGTTACTTAAAATATATGAGTGCCATGAAATTTTACATGCCATAAAGAAGCTTAGAACATAGTCACATGGTTAGAGGTATTTGAAAATGAAATACAGATTAATGACAAATAGCCATGCATAAAGCAATTAATCAAACAAACAACAACAGCTCTGAAAATGGAAGAAAACACACAAATGCTCAAAGAAAGGTTCTGTTTTAAACCATAGACATAAGCATAAGGTTCAATGACACAGATCACCTTAAGGTTGGATTTTGTTTTTTAAGTTCTCTAAGACATCACAGGTCTGGGAGATAAAGCAAAAAGTCAAACTTAAGGAAATCACAAGGAAAAGGCATTGACTTCTTTCAGCAAGAAGAAAGTCTCCAATACTTGTGAATTAAATCATTCATACAGTAGCTGAGATCATTAAAATACTGCAAGTCTAGATAAATTAAGTACTTGCCCCTTCTGACTTCTCCACCGTGTTAGCCAGCATCTCCTGCAGGGCCCGGACGGAGAGGGACTGTTCCAGCACAAAGGTGCAGATGGAGAGGTCTGGGGGGACATTCTGTGAGGAAAGAGGGAAAACCATTATTGTCATTATCATCATCATCAAGTGTCCAGACCCAATTTACCTTATTACATTTCAGTTCCTTTCATAGAAAAAGTAAGCGTACTTGTGAATTATCTAACATGAGTTCCAAAATCATCAAAATACATTGTCTATTCTGCTCACACTTAATCTATTTTTTAATTTACGGATAACAGTGGCTACCCATTTACTGAGTGCCTACTCTGATAGGCATCGCACTCAGAGCTTTATCATGAACTCCTGTGGTCGTCTATGGGAAGGATTATTACTATCACTGTGTGGACAAGAAAATAGAAAAGTTAGGTTACTTCTCCAAAGTCACTAAGTTACCAAAAATTTTAAGCCAGGATTAAAAAGCCAGATTTCTCTGACTCTCAAGCATTCATTTATAACCTACCGAGCAGTCAGTTGATTAAAAAAATAAAAAGGAGAGAAAAATACTTGCCTCAAAGTAATACCAAAGTTAATCAAATAAAAAATTGAATTGGTACAAAATATTCATTTACACAAGCTTCTCCTTAACCACAAAGATAACAATGCCTTTGTTTCACTCAAGTTAGCATCATATTTGGCCCCTAACTTGAGATATGGTCATTTTACTTCTGTTCTGTGTGTGTGTGTTGCTTTATTTTCCCAGTCATCCTTTTCCCCTTCTCTTTCCTTCCCTCAAACTTTCACTTCAATCAATAAAATCATAAAGTCTGAAAATCCAAGAAGGTATCTACCAAGGAGGTGAAAGACGCAAGATAAGAAATGATTGGCGAGTCAGCAAGAACTCTCCTGATCAGGAACAAATATATTATCATTTCTATATGCTTTTGCTTTTGAAAAGCATGATCCAGCAGGCCATCCAGCTGGGTATGGGAAGACACTTAAAAGAGGATTTTCATAATAGAAGAACATTATAAATATATTAAGCACAAAATGCAAGCAAGAGCATGTCTTCTTCATAAAAAGAACATTAGGAGGATAAATCTGATCACCTGATGCAATGCATCAAAATTACAATTTATAATGTTTAAGTATTTATTAAGTTGAACCACTACCATTAGAATGATTCTTATCAGCAGAGAATAATGTTTTAAGGTTTCAAGGAAAGATTAAGTACCAGGGATCCAGAATTAAAGTTAAAATTCCTTTATGGACAAAAGAAGCACAGAATCAGGCAACTAAGCTGATTATACTCCCATGATCCTTTCTGGCACCGATGTTTTGTTTTGTTTTGCTTTGTTTTTTCATGAACTTTTCTTCTCTGGATTGCTCTATCCTATCACTGTCTTCTGTACCCCCAGCCCAATTTCTTTCCATTTCTCCTGATACCATCTCAGGCAGCAGTCAAAGGAAGCTCTCAAATCTGGGTACAGCTACTGTTTTTATACTCTGTAGTCAGCCAGACAAAGAACTTTTTCCAAAATTCTCAGATAAAAGACTAGCAAAAGAGATTCACTTCTACTGTGAAATTTGGGAATAAATGCTTTTAAATTTAATTTTCTCAGTTCTAACTATACTAACTACAATTGCTCAGATCAAGATAAATGCTACTAAAAAAAATCTGCTAATGGAAGTGTTTATTTCATTCATATCCATTTAAAACGTGAAGGTTTGGGAGATACACTCTGACACACAGTGCTGGCAGGGTAGTATGTTATTAAATGATGTGCAAGTGAACCAATTCTCAAAAAGAAAAGCCTTCATTTGTAGCGTTTACCCATTTCTGTGGTGTAAATATGCCCATGATTGCTAATCTCAAAGTATCAAAGTTTACAAATCAGCTCATGAAATTCCTACATATCTAACAATTGGCTCTCAGTAGTCTATAAGAGCCATTTCCAGCACGCCGCTGGACTGAATTCAGATCGCTATTCATTAACTGCTTTAGAATCAGTATATTATAACAGTTAAGACCTTGGATTCTGTAAACAGATCACCTAAGCAAGAATCCTGGCCTCACTACCTAGTAGCTGTTAACTTTTCTAATCTTTCGTTTCCTTCCCTGAAAAATGGGATAAAAGTTGTACCATCCTCAAAGGTTTGGGGTGAAAAATAAAGGAGATAATATAAGTAAAGAGCTTATCACAGTGTCAAGAACACAACAAGAATTCAGAATAAGTGAGCCGCTGTCATTAGTTAGTTTTGCATATTGTCATTTCTCTCCATTTGTGGCAATGATGAAGCACCGCTCACTTCTCAAAATTGGTTCTTAAATGGATTCTATTTTGGAGAAATAGTGTTTGAAAACAGAAATCAATAATTATCCACCTGTTTGTAACATCCAAAATATTACAGTATTTTCAAGAAAAAGCACTTTCTGGTAACATTTAAACATTTACATACTGGGTGTACGTAAATTTTTTCACGCTTCACTTTGATCAAAATTTTAGAGTACGGATTGCTAAAATACCTACCATTTATTTTCAAGATCCTTGAAAACCACATGGTTTTGAAATGAATTAATCCTGCCAAATAATTTCATTTTGCCACAGAGTAACATGCCTGTTACAGATCTTTCTCCAGATCTTTCTCCAGATAGCGGGAGTTAGCAGGAACAAATGAACAGCCAATCCACAAAGGCAATTCTCTGTCTCTTAACAAAACAAGCTGTCTCTCAACCCATTTTCTTTTGACCCATCTTTATCCTCTCTCTCTTTACCCCCTTCCCACCTCAAAAAACACATAAATGTAATAGAAGAGCTGAGACTGTAAAAAAATGGTGTTTACTGCTTTCAGGAAAACTTAACACAAATCAGAGCTTTGTAACAGCATCTGTTTATTTTGCTCTAAAAACAAGGGTCTGGCTATTTTAGGCAACATAATCATTACCATAACTTGTTACCTTTTAAAGTAAACTACTAAAAGTATTCCTTAATTTACAAGGATATTTCTTCAAATAACTTTAAAATGTTTATAGCTATACCCTACTATAGCAATAGTATTTATGTTAAGCCTTTGTTCCCACTTCCCAAAAATTCAGTTGAGTCAATGGAAAATAAAGGGTCTCATTCATTAATCAAAGCCCCAAAACGGAAACCAAAATGACCCCTAACACCAGGCACAAGAGAGAAAGTATAACAGTCTACATAAACATCTGTAGTGGGAGCTCCGATCCGTAAATATTTGCAAGTTATCATCTTTTCCTTAGTCTTAATTTCTTTTTACGTCAAGTCTTAACTACTGAGAAACTTAATTTTTAGAACTTCAATTTGAAAGAAATTTGTTTGCCCTTAAAATGAGGGCGCTCTCAAATCATACAAGAAACTCTCGGGTAGTATAGTGCTTCAAAATGGAAAGCAGCCAAACACAAAACTAACATCCACAGCACAGCGTGGACACCTATCTGCCTCTTAAACATTACACAGAACGTTTACTTTTTATGCAAAACAGAACCAGAGAAAGTGCTTCAGTCTGTCTAAATGTCCATGTAGGCTGCCCAGAAAAGTCCCTGAAGCAGGCAGGCAGGAGGTTAATAATTCTTTTTATAGGGAGACAACACCAGTTTTATCAGGATATGTGTACTTTGGCCAAGGTATCAAACCTTAAGCCAGCAGCATGGCTGTGTGCCTTTTCTTCTTTTTAAAATACAAGCTGGTCACCGTTCTCTTCTGCCTGACGAACATTATCTAATCGTAGGAGAAAAAAATTCTCAAGAATAACCACTAGGCAGCATCTGGCTTTGTTGGCACTGGAGAGTCTATGTGAAATCAATTAGATTTCCAACTGAGGTATTCATCAAACCATTTGGCTTCCACAGATCTATCTGCCTAACTCACTCAAAAACCTACTGAAACATGTCATTACCTTAACTGAACTGCACTCAATAATTGGGGACTACATAAGCCACAGGGGATCATCTCTCTCATTATCATTGTGTAACAATTGCATACTAACAAACTCCTCCATTTCGACATCCTGATGCCTTTGCTCATATTTTTTTCTCCCTCAGCCTGAAAAATCCATATCCAGATCTCTAGCTATGGAAAATATTTCATATTTTTAAATCACATATAAATAAAATCACACATAAAAGCATTTTCCTTGTTGAAAATTCAAACAATACTGAAAAGTTGAAAATTCTCTCTTCCGAATGTAATTCTACTCACTCTCCCTCTCGGGTGTAACCACATGGAAGTTTCACGAGCTACTGGCTGTGCATCTTTCCAGGCCTTTTTCTATGCATTTACATGCATACGTATGCTCATACAGAAGTATCTAGATTGGCTTTCCCCATTAATGGGCTCACTTTGTACAAATTACATTTTTTAATTTACTAATATATCCTGGAGATCATTGTCTCATAGCAGATAGATATCTACTTCATTCTTCACAACTGTTAGGGAAGCAAGATCTGCCATATTCCTCCTGAAGGCTGGGTCACATTTCCTGCCCTGCAACATTGTTATTCAGCTTGGATCCTCACGCTCCCACCCCACTACAACCAGCCTAATACAGTCAACAAAAGAACGTGCTCGATGTTTGAGGAATTGACCTCAGACTATGATTTCATCTATTTCTGGAAAATTAAACAAATGTGTTCATAGGGACATAGGTAGTTAGTCCTAATGATTACTTTTGTTTCTGTTTCGTAATCCTAGTTGTCTAATAGGAAGACAAGTTAATTTATATCGCCTTTCAATTGTGCTCCAAATAACCTTGCCGGTAACACAGATATCTCTAAATCTATTGTGAAAATTAATGAGGTATTAAATCTTGATCATTTGAGAACATAAGGAAATGGGCAGGTCACTGTTCCAAAGAACAGAGGACTCAGGTTCAGTGCATAACTAGCCAAGGGATCCCAGGTAATCAGTCTGAGCTTCCCACCTATTAAGTGGCAAAATACTCATCGTACTTCAAAGACTTGTTCTGAGGTTCAAATAAGAAAATCAATGCATTATACATTGGAAAATGCCAATAAAATGTCATTTTAACTGCCTAATTGAAGGAAAAACCTAAATCAGATTGAAAGCTCAGAATCACAGAGATATAAATTAAGAGAAGAGCTGCTCTTCTAGCAAGAACTGTGAAGACGGTGTACTTTAGAATGGAACAGATGGGCTGAAGTGGAGGCAGATTTGTTTTCACTCAGCCACCCATCTGCTGAGCGGCCTTTGGCAAGGCACTATCATCACTGAGGGTCAACTTCTCCACAACTATGGAGATAGCAAACTGTATCTTCTCCAAAAGAAAAGTTGTTGTTGTTTTGTAAGTTGCCAACTGGAGACATGAACCAGGCAAAATTTCACCTACCAGATGGGAAATAATAACCTTGAAAATGTTTATATATTCTCCTATTCAAAAAAAATTATGGTGTTTTATCTCATTGACTTATCTGAAATACTGTGGAAAAGCTATATCAAGCAGGATATAAGGAAAAGCTCAGTTCAGTTTTTCCTCTTTATATTTCTTCAAAACCCCAATCATAACATTTCGCCATATTCCAGCCTAGAAATATGGTTATCACTAGACCTTCACACTTCTTCAGGGGAGATCATAGTTCTGAGTAGTTTTTCTTGTCATATTCTTTTTCCTTCATCCCACTTTGCACCAAAGGTTAACATGAGATTGTCTTAGAGAAGGAAATATTTATCCTGTGTCAATTAATTCTTTCAAACGAGCTTTTTGAAAGACAAGGCTGAATGTGATTGTCACAGATGAAACTGATATGTCTGATTTCCCCAGGTCTAAAACCTTTGAATCTCTTCAGAAAAACTCAAATCATTCTACTTGGCATTCTTGCCAACATTGGTCCAGGTAGGGGAGGACTTATTAGCAGGTTTAAATGAGATGTAATTAGCAGTATATCACCACTACAAAGAGCCACAGCTCTGCCAATTGAGCAGTTAATTATGAAAATCCCTAGTGAATAGGTAGGGTTTCATATGATTTGTCAGTGTTCATTTTGCTCCTTGGCACACATCTTTTGTAATACAGTGTCCTTTAAACATAATATTAAGTAGATATGTCAATCTATCTTATTTTTACAATTTTTTAACATTCAGATGACTCAGATCTACCAATGCAAACCTAGAAGTACATACACTAGTTTGACATTGCATCCCACATTATCTCTCTCATTCTAAGATGACAACACGAATACTGTCTTGGGTCAAATCTGTTCACACACATCTTGAGTGGAAGCCACTGTTGCTGAGAACACAAGTACATGATATTTTGAAAGCAAAACAAAGGGAAAGCAGAGGAGGGACTTCTACTATGAATTAAGCCTCAAGAGAATATGCAGGTATCCTTACAATCACATAAAACCATCCAGTGGTTCATTGGATGTAGCCTCCTTTGACTGTGAAGCCAAACCCCCCATCCGTCACAATCTTGATAAAAGAACAAACCAACTCTCCAGACTCTAGATAACGGCCCATTTACCTAGTTTGCACTTAAAACACAATTTCTAGTCAGAGAAGTATATCACAATGATACAAGTTGGGCTTCAAGTTGGGAAATGTACTATTTAAAAAAGCTATGGAGTCTCACCACTAAAGTCAAAGAGTTTAGAGCTATTTGAGTAAATATTCGAGTAAATGGATGAAAAATAAAACCACAAAACAAATAAATTGGTGGAAATAGTGGAATCACTGCTATAGTTCAAGTAGCCACAAATTACTCTGGAACAGAGTTTTACTCAAAAGGGAATTTTTTAAGAATTAGCAAAATACATACATGTTCATTACAGATGCAGTAAGCAACTGGCATTGTCATGACAGCAACTAAGCAATGATAACTAAGACAAAAATAATGTATGGCCCAAGTATCTGTTGAGAATCAGATCAGTGACATCTCAGCCTTGCTCCTGTAAGACCCCAGTGAGCCACAGATAGTGATCAAACTTGGTAGATCTTCCAGTGAAAATTCCTGCTGAGCAACAGTGTTCTCTCTATGGAGTTGAGCGAAAACGAGATTTAAGAAGAATCTAATCATAGGTTCTTTCCCTAAAAGTATTTGGGGCAAAAAATAATTTTCACCATGACCAGGTCAACCTAATCATCTGCCAGCCAGATGACCTTTGCCACAATAGCCACAGTCCCCTGTCTCAAAATCTGCTTCAAAAAGGGGGATCACTTCACACAAACTTGTAGATGAGGGCAGCCAACCGACTCTGACTTACCTAGAGCTCCACAGAAAGTCGAAAGAAGAAAATAGTGAAAACAAGAAAGTATGGCTTCCAAATCAAGTTATGCAGGCAATAAGATGATGTCTTCAAATTTAATTAACTATGTAATACAGTGCAGATTTATTCAGGCATAACCATACAAAATACCATCCATCTCACTCTTTGCACATATCTCATTCTCTGAAAATGAGCTGGATAATTTCATCTAAATTAATTTAAAATGGCAAGAGCTAAATTAATTACTCAGTATCAGTCTGAACAAATCAAGCTGGAATCAACTCAGCGACATCACTTGGAAGCTCAAAACTGGAACTCCAAGTAGGCTCAGATGCAAACGGTCAACACCATGGAATTCTTACTAAAAGTTTTGCTAGCCTGGAATTTCTACACAGTTTTAAGCATGTAAAAAATAACCATGTAGACATAATTATGTAAATAACAAAGGCTATATCACCTTTTAATTGTCCTCTGTGTTCTAGCTCCTAATCCTCATCACAACCCTAAAAGAGAAGTATTATTATCCCTACTTTCAAAATGAGTAAATGGTGAGTGGAAAATTAAATGGCTTGATCAAAGCCAGAATTATTAAGAGGCATATCTGCTTAACCTAAAACCCACACTGCATTGTCTCCTTGAGGGTAATATCAGCCTGGTTCTCTCTGTTTTCTTTTTCTTTTGTTTTTCCTGTCCATTTGTGGTAGTAGTTATGATTGACAAATTAAACCTCAATGTGACAGTGTGCATGCTCTGAAAGAGCTCATACACAGAACCAGAGTCATGAACACCCCAACCTCTTGGCCTGTGACTTGAGGGACATTTTAGAAGCCCATGACCTGGTATAAGCCCCCCGGGAATGTACTAGCAGGAGCAAATTGTAGTGAGGCGTTAAAATAGTGACCCTGTCGGGATGGATGCCTTGTGGGTGTATTTGGACACAGGCATCTTTCCCTTGTTGCCTGACCACGAGAGTTACCACTTCAATGGAAGATTCGATATTTTCTGGTTGAAGAATCTTGATGAGAGAGGTATATAATGGAATTAGAAAACTAAGTCAGGGTAGATACTTCAGGAATGTTATAGAGAACTGAAACTGAAGCTGTATTTGTGAGACTTAACCCTGACGTAAGGTTAGGTGACCTGGACATACTCGAGAGGCCTATTCACCCATATAAACTATAAAGATATAGCTGAAGACAACAGAATACAAATACCATTTGGGTAAACAAAAATTCCATCTCACCTAACATATAATTTGGCTCAAAAGGGGGCAATAGGTAACACAAAGAAATCAAAGGATAGTTTTAGGAAGATAACTCTAGCAGCTGGGTACATGATGAATCAGAGACACAGTGCAACACTTTTTTACATTTAAGGATCAATTCAGGAAAGATAAAAAGGTCTATGAGCTACATTTTTTAAAGAAATTATGGGGACTCTCCCTTATGGCAAAGTGATGAGGTTGGCAAATTCTCTCCCAAAAAGCAAGCTGGATAAAATTGACAAAAATAGCCCTTCAGAGCAATGGAGCTTAACCAAACACAAAAAAAAAACTGACAAAATTTTATGCTTGAAAACTTCTGAACTTTAGGAAAGAACAGTAAGAGTGTGTAGTGTTAATTCCCAAGGCTGCACCTATCTCCCCTCAGCTCAGCGGACGTGGAGGTTGTGCCAGAGTGTGGCGTGGGATAGGCTGTGAGGACCCAAGGCTGTGCCACCACATGAAAGAGGGTTCATTCAATTTGGAGCAGATGCCACGCACACCGCATTACCTGTGAAAGTGACACTTTCCAGGGAGACCCAACAGCTCTGCTGGGCTGACTCAGTATATTCCTGACTGAAGCTGCAAGCACAGAGTAGTCCCAAGCTATTCACACACTTCTGGTCAAGCCTGAAGTAGCATGCGCACAAGAGAGACACAAAGGACCCAGTAGAAATTAAATCTGGGGCAGGTTTCAAATGACCTGAACTTCTCATGCACTTCTCTACCCACACACAGGTTCATTTAGAGAGGACAGAGCCTTGTTGCTCAAACCATCTGAGTGCAACCGCTGTACCATCATTCCCTTAACTCTAAGCTACACAGAAACAGGGCGACTTCTAGGAAGCCAGGCCAAAATAAAAACAAGAATTAAAAAAAACTACAACACTGCTCTCAGTGGCAACACATCACAGGGGAAACATATTTCACAGATTTAGCTGAGGTAAGTTACTAAACGAAGACAACAAACAAAAACAGCAACAATAACCTTCAGGCGGAATACCAGAATTTAGAGTTACTGCAACACATTATCTGAAAAGTCTAGTTTTAGGAAAAAATATGACACAGGCAAAAAACAAAACCTAAAAACACCCAGGAAAATCTAACCAATTCTGAGGGGAAAAAAATAGTCAAGAGAAACTGTCCCTGAATGTCCCCAGATATAAGAGTTAGCAGACAAAGGTTTCAAAGCAACCTTTAAACATACAAATGTATTTAAAGAACTAAAGAAAATCATTTTTAAACAAATAAAGGAAAATATGATAATAATGAATCAATAAATAGAAATTCTCAGTAAGGATATAGGAATTACAAAAAAGAGAACCAAATGGAAATTCTAGATATGAGTATAATAACTGAAATGATAAATATACTAGATGGGCTCAACAGCAGATTTGAGATGAAAGGAGAAAGAATCAGTGAACTTAAAGATCAATCAATAGAAATTATTCAATCAGAAGTACACAGAGTAAAAAAACATAGAAAAAGATTAACTGAGCCTCAGAAACCTGTGGAATAATATCAAATGTATCAATATACGTGTATGGGGAGTTCCAGAAGAATAGGAGAGAAAGAAAAGACCAAAAAATATATTTGTAGAAATAATGACCAAAAACTTCCAAAATTTGATGAAAAACATTAGTTTACACATCCAACAAGCAAAACAATTCCGAAGTAGAATAAATACAAAGAAATTCACACCTAGACACACCACAAACTGTTGAGAGTTAAAAACAAAAAAGAAAATATTTAAAGCAGCAAGAGAAAAAAATTACTCATTACATACAATGGAGCATCAATATGATTGATTGCTGACTTCTAATTTGAAGCAAGGGAGGACAGAAGGCAGTTAGACGACATATTCAAAGAGCTTAAAGAAAAATTTGTGAACCAAGAATTCGATATACAACTGAACTATTTTTCAAACATGAAGTAAAAGTCAAGACATTCCAAGATCAACAAGGAAGGAGAATTTATTGCTACTACAGCTGCCTTCCAAGAAATGGTAAAGGAAGTCCTTCAGGAGCTTTCTTAAAATGAAAAGCACCAGAAATGGAAAATATGTGAATTAATATAAAAGATCCTAGAAATATGTTTTTATTTCATCTCTTAACTTCTTTAAAGATATAGGACTGCAGGAACTAGAAAAAGAAGAAAAAATGAAACCCAAAATTAGCAGAAAGAAGGAAATAACAACCATCAGAGCAGAAATAAATGAAATAGAGACTAAAAAGACATAGAAATGATCAATGAAACTAACATATGAAAGAATAAATGAAATGGAAAAATCTTCAGCTAGACTAAGAAAAAAGAGAAAGGACTCAATTAAATAAAATCATAAATGAAAGAGGCGATATTACAACTGATACCACACAGATGCAAAGGGTAATAGGCTACTATTAAGAATTATACTGCAACAAATTGGACAACCAAGAAGAAATGGATAAATTCCTAGAAACATAAAACCTATCAAGACTGAATCATGAAGAAATTAAAAATCAGAACGCACCAACTACTAGTCAGGAGATTGAATCAGTAATCAAACACCCGCCAACAAAGAAAATTCCAGGACCAGATGACTTAACAGGTAAATTCTACCAAACATTTAAGGAAGAACTAATATCAATCCTCTCAAACTCTTCCATAGAAGGATCACTTCCATACGCATTTATTGAGGTCAGCATTACCCTGATACCAAAGCCAGACAAGGAGACCATAAAAAAAGAAAATTACAGGCCAATATCCCTAATGAACATAGATGCAAAAATCCTCAACAAAATATTAGCAAACCAGATTCAATAATATATTAAAAGATCATACACCATGATCAAGTGGGATGTATTGCAGAGATGTAAGGATGGGCTTAACATCCACAAATCAATCACGGTGATACACCACATTAACATAATGTAGGCTAAAAAACACATGATCATCTCAATAGATGCAGAAAAAGCATTTGACACAATTCAACATCCTTTCACGATAAAAAGTCTTAATAAGCTGGACGTCAAGGAAAGGTACCGCAACATAATAAAAGCCATGTATGACAAGCCCACAGCTAAAGTCCTGCTCAATGGTGAAACACTGAGAGCTCTTCCTATAAGATCAGAAACAAGACAAGGATGCTCAATCTCACCCCTTTTATTCAACATGGTCCTGGAAGTCCCAGCCAGAGCAATTAGGAAAGAAAAACAAGTAAATAAAAGGCATCCAAATTGGAAAACAAAAGAAGTAAAATTGTCTTCATTTGCAGATGACATGGTATTATATTTAGAAAACCCTAAAGACGTCACCAAAAATCTGTTCAAATTAATAAACAAATTTGGTAAAGTTGCAGGATACAATTTCAATACACATAAATCAGTTGTGCTTCTGTACACTAACAACAAACTATCAAAAAGAGAAATTAAGAAAATAATCCCATTGCAACTGCATCAAAAAGAACAAAATACTTAAGAATAAATTTAACCAGGAAGGTAAAAGATCTGTACATAGAAAACTATAAGACATTGATGAAAGAAATTGAAGAAAACATAAATAAATGGAAAGATATTCTGTGCTCATAGATTAGGAAAAATACATTGTTACAATGTCTACAGGACCTAAAGTGATCTACAGATTCAATGAAATCCCTGTGAAAATCCCAAGGTCATTTTTCATAGAAATAGAACAATTCTAAAATTTCCATGGAACCACAAAAGACCTCAACTACCCAAAGCAATCCTGAGAATGAACAAAGCTGGAGGCATCAAGCTTCCTGATTTCAAACTATATTTACAAAACTTAGTAATCAAGAGACCCAAAAAATAAACCCATGCATATATAGTCAATTAATTTATAGCAATGGAGCCAAGAATATACAATGGAGAGAGAACAGTCTCTTCAATAAATAGTGTTGGGAAAACTGGACGGCCACATGTAAAAGAATGAAACTGGACCACTATCTTACACCATGCACAAAAATCAACTCAAAATTGATTAAAGATTTGAAGGTAAGACCTGAAACTGTAAAACTCCAAGAAGAAAACATAGGGGGTAAGCTCCTTGACATAAGTCTTAGCAATGATTTTTTGGATTTGACACCAAAAGCAAAGGCAACAAAAGTAAAAATAAACAAGTGGGACTACATCAAACTAAAAAGCTTCTGCACAGCAGAAGAAACCATCAACAAAATGAAGAAGCAAATCATGTATCTGACAATGGATTAATATTCAAAATGTATAAAGAACACATAAAATTCAGCAACAAACAAACAATTAACAAATGGCAGAGGAATTGAATAGACATTTTTTCAAAGAAAATATACAAATGGCTAACAGGTATATGAAAAGGTGCTCTACATCACTAATCATCAAGAAAATGCAAATCAAAACCAAATGAGAGGACCGGCCCAGTGGTGTAGTGGTTAAGTTCACACTCTCTGCTTCAGCGGCCCAGGGTTTGCAGGTTTGGATCCCGGGTGTGGAAGCGTGCACTGCCCATCACGCCATGCTGTGGTGGCACCCCATATACAAAATAGAGGAAGACTGGCACAGATGTTAGCTCAGGGCCAATCCTCCTCACTAAAAAAAAAGATGAGATATCACCTCACACTTGTTTATTATCAAAAAGACAAGAAGTAACAAACACTGGCAAGGCTGTGGAGAAAAGAAAACCCTTTTACACCATCGGTGGAAATGTAAATTGGTACAGCTCCTATGGAAAACAATATAGAGGTTCCTCAAAAAATTAAAAACAGAACTGCCATATGATCCAGCAGTCCCACTGCTGGGTATATATCCAAAGGAAGTGAAAACAGGATCTCGAGAGGTAATCTGCACTCTCATGTTCATTGCAGCATTTTTCAAAATAGCCAAGCAATGGGAACAACCTAAGTGTCTGTCAACGAACAAATGGATAAAGATATGGCACATATATGTGTGTGTATATATATATATATATATACACACATACACAATGGAGTATTATTCAGCTCTAAGAAAGGGAAATCTTGCCATTTGTGACAACATAGATGGAACTTGAAGGCCTTGTGCTAGACGAGATAAGTCAGACAGAGAAAGACAAAAACTGTATATCACTTGTATGTGGAACCTAAAGACCACCAAACTCAGAACAGAGACTAGAAAGGTGGTTACCATGAGCTGTGAGCTGAGGAAGAAGGGAGATGTTGGTCAAGGAGTACAAACTTCCAATTTGAGCTGAATAAATTCTGAGGAGCTAATATACAGCATAGTGATTATACTTAATAATACTGTATTATATACTTCACAGTTTGCTAAGAGAGTAGATCTTAAATGTTCTCCCCACAAAAAAGGAAAGGTGATTACGTGACATGAGGCAGGTGTCAGGTAGTGCCACGGGGGGCATCTTTACATATTATGTAAGTGCATCAAATCAACATGCTGTACACTTTACACTTATACAATGTTACATGTCAACTATATCTCAAGAAAGCTGGGGAAAAAAGATGTAAGATTGTATAAAGTAATAGTTATAACAATATTATTGGGTTTACAACATATACAGGTGTAATAGATATATATACACAAATATACACATGATGTACATATATATACACACCATGTACATCATATCACATGTATTGAATAAAAAGAGGTACAAAGAGAATAAAGCTATGTGGAGTAAAGTTTCTGTATTTTACTGGAACTAAACTGGTATTAATCTGAAGTAGATTGTGCAGTTACAATGATGAGTTAAAACAAATTAAAATAATACATATTGCAATCCGTAGAATAACTAGTAAGAACACACCTCAAAAAAAATATGGTAAAAAACACCAACAGAGGTTTCAAAATGGCACCTGAACCATTTTACACAAAAGAAGGACATAACCAAGGAACAGAGGGACAGCAACCAAAAAGGCAGCACATAAAAAACAATTAAAATGGCAAATGTAAATCCAACAATTTTCTGCTTATTTTAAAAAGAATATTTGATACATATATATATACATGTGGTGTATATATATGTGTATATAAACATCTGTATATATATATGTGTGTATATATATATGTGTGTGTGTGTTTATATAATGCAATATTATTCAGCCTTTAAAAAGAAGGAAATCCTGACATTTGCGACAACATTGATGAAAGCTGGCATTATGCTAAGTGAAGTAAGTTGGACTCAGAAAGACAAATACTGCATGAGCTCACTTATACGTGCAATCTAAAATAGTCAAACCCATAGAAGCAGAAAGTAGAATGGTTGTTGCTAGAGGCCGGAGGGAAGGAGAAATGGGGAGATGTCGGTCAAGTGATACAAATTTCACTTTTCAGTTATGCAAACTGAATAATTCTTCAGGTCTAATATACAGCATAGTAACTACAGTTAGTAATACTGTATTTTATGCTTGCAATTTGCTAAGAATTTGATCTTAAATGTTCCCAACAAATAAAAAAGCAATCATAACTATGTGAGGTGATGCATATGTTCATTAGCTTGATTGCAGTAATCATTTCACAATGTATATGTATATTGAAACATAGCGTTTTACACCTTAAATGTATATAATTTTTATTTGTCAATTGTAACGTTAATAAAACTTGAGGGGAAATCCCATTGCCTAATAAATTAAGTCTAAGCTCCCCATGTGCTATCCATATTCTGGATCCAGCCTAATTTTCCAGTCTATACTTAATGCTTATTACAATTAGGCTAAATTAGATAACTCTCTACTTTTCACAAACATATTTCCTTTTCCCATCTTTGTTGTTTGTCCAATTTCTACTCAACCTCCAACTCCAAGTCAAATATATTTACCTCATCCATGAAGCATCTCCTGATGACTCAAACTGCCATGTATTATACATATTTGTATGCAACATTATCTTCCACACTCTTTATAAGCTAAGAGGCGCTGGTACTCTCCATAACTCCTTAACTGTTATGCAGTTTGCTGACTGTTCTTAATAGTGCTGCCTATACTTCATGTTCAAAGTCCATTAAAGAAAAACAATTTTTGTGACATCTCATTGCAAATGGATAACTGAAAAAATATTTGTAAATAAGCCCTAGAAATGTTTTAAATTATTTTTAAAATATTAACTGATAATTTTTAAATAATGCAGATAGGATTTTTCAAAGGTAAACATGTTAAAATAATGTAACAACTAACTATAATATTTTGATGATGGTCTGAAAATTCTAACTGATGCTCATTTTCAAAAAAAGTACTATCTTCATGGCTCAAACATTAAAAAAATCAAATTCATCTGCACAGAATTTAATTGCATTATTTCAGACCCTCTGTTGGAGGAAATTAAATAGATTCATACACATCTAATCCATTCACATGTGAGTCACTAATCTGAAAGAGTGACTGGATCTTTACAGGAGTAAATTCTTTGGCGATGAAATTACATACTTCTAAATCTTTTCTCTGGCAAATACTATAATGGAATTGAATGTTTGATGCCAGGTTTAATCCTAGTAAAGAGATTAAATGATAAAATCACCTATTAAAATAACCATCCATCTATTTCCTACAAGCTGATCCCAGTTTACATTAATTTCATCCACATTAACTGCAGTTTGTGTCTAGACCCATAAGTGGTGACAGAATGAATGACCTCGTTAAGGTTTTGGTGCCTGCTGAAATGCATCTTTGGTACATTGATCTCATTTCCTGTAGAAACCAATTTCATTCCCCTTATGACAGAGTATCAGGCCACAAGGACAAGTGAAAAGCAAGCAACATAATGTATCAGGGACATCAGGAAAGCCTCCATCTCTGTTCAAAGGAACATTCTCATCATCAAGCATTAAACTGCTCACAACTTTTCAGTTCATGATACACCTGTAACTCTAACAACTGAAACAGCTCACATGGAATAGATATATGCTCAATAAAACTAACAATTTATTTGTTATAGTATACTCAAATACAGATTAGAAATCTGAGCACCAGGAAAGCTAGTACCACTTTTTACCTATATACCTTTAAGCCTTTAGCTATAAACACATTTTAAAGGATAGCATAAAAACTCAACCTCTTAGGTAAAGCTTTATGTTCAAGGATGCCTGATTGAGGTGTGTGAACGTATTTTTGCCTTTGAAAATTCATGTTGAAATATAGAATACTTTTTTGTGGCCTGAATTTGATTTCTAAATTTGATTTTTCTATTAAGTTATTCATGTAATCTTTCAAAATACCTTCAGAAAATTTAGTGTGGAATATAGGGATCTAGTCCAGAAACTCATGGAAATCAGCAATATGATGGTAGAGAGCTACTGAAAGAAGAAAAATGAAATAAAACGTGATGCTATAAAACACCTAAGGTTAATTTCAGTAACCTCAAGCAGGAGCATTTCACTAAGTCGGAAACTGGAGTAGAGATTAATGGTCTCCCAACTTCTTTCACTTTACACCCTGTATTACTTTCCTAAGGCCACTGTAACAAATTACCATGAATGCAGTGGCAACACTAATTTATTCTCTTCTAGTTCTAGAGGTCAGAAGTCTGAAATCAGTTTCACTGGGCTCAAATCAAGATACAAAGAAGGTTGGTTCCTCCTGGAGGCTCTCAAGGGAGAATCTGGCTCCTCGCCTTTTCAAGGTGTAGGGGCCACCCAGATTTCTTCACTTGTGGCCCCTTCCTCCATCTTCAAAGCTCACCGCTATAATCTCCGCTTTTGTCATCACATACCCTTCTCCTCTTCTGGAGTCAAATCTCTCTGTGCCTCCCTCTTATAAGGAGACTTGTGATTACAGTTAGAATTTACCCAGATAACGCAGGACCATCTCCTCATGCCAAGATCCTTAACTTAGGCACACCTGCAAAGTCCCTTTTGCCATGTAACACATTCACTGGTTACAGGGCTTAGGACGTGGACATCTGTGGCAGCCATTCAGCCGACCACATCCTCCATAAGCAAATATTTTGAGCATGCCTTTGCAAAAAAGAGCATATTCTAATGTTATTTGAATCATATATCTCTACTCCAATACTAATATATAGAGATTATAAAATATTAAAATGAAAATTAAAAGATAAAACAATATTTTCTATAAATTTTGTTGTATTATATTTTTAAAAGGAGAAATAATCTTTTGCTCGGGTTATGAATGTAATGTGACTAAATATGCTTCATTATTTTTAAAATCTTAGACTGAAACTTTGTGATACAATATGAAAGGCTGGTTTCAAGTCCAGTTTATCTCAATAATTTGTTTTAATGGCTTTCAAATCTGAAAAAGAAATGTCACAAACATGCATAGCTCCAAATAAAAAAAATTCATATTTTTCATTCTAATTCATCAATTATAAAAGGATTTTGTTGAAATTCAGCTAGTAACTTTCCACTTTCACTAAATTTTAATCAGTTCTTACAAACTAATCACACATTTCATTTTTATATTTTGAATAAATGGATTCAAATTTCACTTTACCTCTTTATTTGGACAATTGTAAAATTTTACATTCAAGTTTTAAAGTCTCCTTATGTCAGAGTTTTTACACATGGCAGAGTTCTTATACATTTTTATAAATGATCATTTTCAGCAACATATTGATGTAATGAGAAAACATACCCAAACATTCATTTTCAAAATGTTCTCTCCATTGTAAGATTACCTGGAAAACAGATACTTTCTCATAGTAAAAATGTCATCTTCACCTCAGAAATATCTCTGAGGAGGATGCTATGAAAAGCTCCCAATTATCACTGCAGGTCAGAACACTTATATTTTTGTAAAATTAAACACTTTAACTATTTTCTCACAAGATAACAAGAAGCCTGCCCATGGTATAGTCATTCCATATATCACTATAAAGTACTATTAAGATTTTATATTCTTGTTTCAACTTATTTGCTGCAATAAGCTTGCCTATGAAAAAAGGTATGAATTCCACGTGAGGAGCTAATTCTGTGAACTTCCCCAGGATGTGCATTTTATTTCCAGTCAAGCAGCCACTCCCTTAGTAGTTATTATTGTCTATTTCTCTTCATGAACACCATCTTTACCCCTAAAATATCCTTACTTTTACAAGAGAGTTGTTCAATAGTGAGAATATATCTTCTTCTTAATGTTTCAAAACGTTTTTTCAAAAGTAACTCTTCATGATTTTCATTGTTGAAACAGAATCACTGTAATTCTAGGGTTGACTCTCTATGCTGAGCAATGTTCCTAACACTGTCACTTATTCAGCAATGTTTCCCATGCTTTCGACAATATTTCCCAGCACAGGAGTGCATCTTAGTGTGTGAAAATATGGTTTCCTAGTATTGTTTCAGCTAGTTTTATGATGCTAAGAACAAGAGTTTTTCCCAAAGGAATGTGACTTTTTGTATTTCACTATTAAAGAAGATACACAAAGAAGCTTCTAAATATTTTTCAGGGAGGTTGCAAGTCATGTGATAAACTATATTCTAAATGTTTAGTTCTTAAATGTCATACTGACTGTGCTGAGCTCACACCCTCATTAGTTTATATCTCAAAAATCAACTGACCCATAGGATAAGATTTGTAATTAACAAGAAGGTAAAGCCATATATACCTTCCTGAGACATCTGAATGCTTTTGGCCATTTTCTTATCAGCTCTAATTACTCTCATTGTTTTGAAATAAAAATATTAGCTCTTTTCTTTTCTTCTTTTTTTTTTCTGCTGAGGAAGATTTGCCCTGAGCTAACATCTGTTGTCAATCTTCCTCTTTTTGCTTGAGAAAGATTCACCCTGAGCTAACATCTGTGCAAATCTTCCTCTATTTTGTACTTGGGTCACTGGCGCAGCATGGCCACTGACAAGCAGTGCAGGTCTGTGTCTGGAAACCACCCCCACGCCGCCAAAGCAGAGCACACAGAACTTAATCACCAGGCCATGTTTCTGGCTCCCTATTTTCTTCTTTTTTTTTTTTATTTGTGCTTACATTATTACCACAGTTTTCAATTTGTGTGTCTCTGCATAATTTCTTAATGCCAGTTGTCCACTTTAGAGCTAATTTAGATAAATCTAGAATATGTGATGATGATAATAATAATAATAATGAATAATCATAATGGGTAACTTTCAACTAGTGCCCACTCTGTGCCTGTTACTGCTCTAAGCATTTGACATTTATTAACTCAATTCATCTAGAAACTTACATAAGATAAATCTCTACTAAATTAATATTTTGTTATGATATACTAAAATCAAACAAATCCTAACTGCAGAACCTCCACTCATCCACAGAACACCTTGCATATGTTAGCCAACAAATGATGGTGATGTATAACCAAACGTCATTCAGACCAAACGAGAGAGAGACAGTCAAACTGTGTCATAACTGTTCATGAAATTTTGTTTCTTTCTTACCTGTTTTTGAATAAAAATAACGTAAAGAGATAATATTATCTCCTCACACCCCAGTGAATTGCCTTGTACAACCCCTAGAGGCAACACTTTAGATTGGAGACTACTACTAGAGATATTAGAAGTCTACTATTCTACAGACTACTACAGATAATAATATTGGGCAGATAGCACAGTTAACTGAAGGATCATACTTACAGGTAATGAGTAACAGCCCAAACATGACTTAGAAACATGTATATAACGTGGTAGCAAACTGTATCTAGTACCGGGAGTAACAGTTCTCAGGATCTATATAAATATCAGAAGGAGTGGAGTAGACTCTGGGGTTATGGCACGGAACGTTTCAGGGGCCATGAAGTGTGACAGAATGCTGACAAACATGGAAAACAGGAACAAAGTTCACATGAGCTTAATAAAGAAGATAAATGACAAAGTTCAATAAGAAAAGAAATCAACAAATACGGAGGAAAAACTCACACTAAACATACTCCTAATAGCAATTTCAGAATTATTGTAGAAGTTCTACGTCTGTTCCATGTGACTTTCTCATCATCATACTATGAAAATCTAGACCAACACTCCCAGCTGCTTTTCAGTTTCAGAACATGTATAAATTCACTACTGAGTCAAACGCTTAGTCCATGCGGAAGACAGTTTGTCATGTTGTAGTTAGAAAGAATTGAGTAGAACCCTGGCTCTGCCACTCAGCTGCTGTATGACCTAAACTCTCTGAACTTCAGATGCTTCCTCACGATGTAAAGAATAAGCGAGAGAATGCATGTGTAATACCGAGCAGAATATTAGAGACACCATGTGAATGTAAAAAGTGGTAATAAGGCTATTGTTCTAAAGCTTTTAAGGTGTAAAAAAAAAATACCAGCTGGATTAAAGTAGACAACTGGTATCTTAGATAGAGAACACATAATACAGAAAATAAGCTGAGGATGACGCACCGAAGCGTCGCTATTTTCTAATGAGTCATCAGATTACGGCAGAATAGATACGGAAGAAATGATGTACTAGAACTCAGAAGGCCCAAATTTTAGTCTTGATTTTATCATTATAGGACCAACTTTGGGTAAGTTACTTAACCGAAATGCTCCAATTTCCTCAAGAGGAAACAAGCAGAAAGGGTAAAATAATTTCTAAAATGGCTTCAAGTTCATTTTCTAAACAGCATCCATAGTGACCACCTTGCTTGGTTTGGTCACATCCTTAACAGGTGTATTTCTGCAGTTTCTAACGAAACAAAGCCAATCTAAATCATGAAAACAAAAACCCACACAGAAAAGTCAAGGCATTAGGAGAAAGATGTTTATCACACAAAAGAAAAGGCCAAATAATTATTTTTAACATCATATAATCATATAAAGTGTAACCAAGAGAACAATGTTGAATAGTTAGTCTCCATTTTCACTAATTTCAAAAGAAATCTATTTAAATGTCTTCAAAATGCTTGGATGCACCTAAGTGAAATTTGGTATTATAAAAAGATTAAACAATGGAACAGTTCATAGACCCTTCATACACGAATATTTTAAAATAACACTAGATTCCTATCAATTGTTGAGTCACTGACCAATCTAAGGATTAAAAAAACATGAAATTATGTAACTGTATGTTTAACAGGCACATAGATTACCTTTAGTTCAAGAATAGTAAAATTTAAATTTTGTGGTAAGATACAAGTCTTCACTGCATTAATTTTTAGCATGGTAAATAGATGATCAGATAATTATTAAAATGGCATTTAATCCTAACAGCTTTGTTGTTAGTGCCCTACAGTCGATTGCCACTCCTAGTGACCCTGCATATAGCAAAGCAGAACCCTGCCTCATCTTTTTCTGCCATCCTCTCCCCTCTGGCACCATATCAGACAGTGCTCTGCTGCTATTCATAGGGTTTTCTTGGCCAGTTTTTTTTGGAAGTGGGTGGCCAGGTCCTTCTTCCTAGTCTGTCTTAGTCTGGAAGCTCTGCTGAAATCTGTCCACCATGGGTGACTCTGCTGGTATTTGAAATAGCAGTGGCATAGCTTTCAGCATCATAACAACACACAGCCACCACACTGTGACAAATGACAGACAAGTGGTGTGGTTCCCTAACCAGGAAAGGAACCCCAGACCGCGGAAGGGAGAGCGCCGAATCTTAACCACTAGACCACCAGGGCTGGCTAGCCTGTCAGCTACTGTATGATTATTCAATAGACCAGTCTTGGTAAATATTTTACAGTTCTCATCTCGGTTTAATTGTGAGTCATTAGTTTCCTTATCCACATACTTGTTCTTCTGATTATTAGTGCAGTATTAGTAAAACAGTAATTAAGAAAAAAGTTTTCATTTATTGTTAACATTTTCTCTAGTTTATGGCCAAAGTTCCAGACTGGGTCCCCACCAACATCTTCTTGGCCCTCACAGTTTTACTGAAAAGGTATGACATACTCAAAAGAATGTACATAAACAAATGCATGTTTTAAATAAAATGAACACTCATGAATCCATCAAGCAGGTTAAGAAATATATTAATTCTGAAGGTCCCTGTGTGCCTCTACTCAACACTATTCTCTTGCTTTTCTTTATAATATTATCCCAAATTTATGTATGCCTACACAATATATTGTTCAAATTTGCTGGGGTTTGCCCTTTATCTAATTAGAAACAGAAAGTATATATTCTTCTGTAACTTTTTAGGCAGTGTAATACTAACTACATTTTTGAGATTCATCTATGTTGATGTGAATACCTGAGTTCACTCATTTTCACTGCTATAGAGTAATCCACTTATAACTATACTCAATTTATTTAGACAGTCTGATGCTATTTCCAATTTTTTTCTTATCAACAATACTTCAACAAATATTCTTATATATGATTCTTTGCGCATATGTGCAAAAATCTCAGTAGGATATGTAACTAACAGTGAACATCCTAAATTATAGTACATGCATATCTTCAACTTTACTAAATAATTACAGTTTTCCAGTATACATTCCTACCAGAAGCGGATGAAATTCCTGTTGCTCCACATTCTCATCAACAATAATATTGCCAATTTGTGAAATGATACTTCATTGTGCTTTTAATTTTCATTTCCCCAATTAACAATGAGACTGTTAAAGTTTCCATACTATAACGGTCCATTTGTATTTTCTCTTCTGTAATATGCCTATTCACGTGTACCTCTCATTTTTCTGCATGGTTATTTGTCATTCTTGTATTGAGTGACAGGAATACTCTATGTATTCTGAATATTTCCATATCTTAAATTTTATGTTTTTGAATGCAACAAATCAAATAATAAAATTGAGTTTTCCTCTGACAGTCTACACTTTTGGCTTTGTTGTTAAAATATATTTTCATAAAGTGTATGGCTCTTTAATGGTTGATATTCTTCCCCTTTTTTGTTATATCTATATATAATAATAATATGCATCCAAATAAATACCAAGAGAAAATCTTCATTGCATTTATTTTGAAAACTCGATCCCAAGTTCCCCATACCTGGAAATGGAAGATGGTATTATAACAGCCAAGTGATCACAAGGATGCATAAAAACATCTATTAATAAGTAGCCTTTGAAACAGACAGCCCACGTGACAGAGCACACGTGCATCTTTGGAGCACTGAGCTTATGCACCGAGATCCAGAATAATCACAGTGGAGATTTTTATCTTTCCTTAACAGTAACTCACATTTGTGTAGCGCGTTATGTATTTTCAGTACTTTGCATACTTTATATGATGTTCAAAACAATTATAATGGATGGGGGAAAGGAATTATTATTGCCACTTCAGAACTAAGAAAGTAAAGAAGATGAAGGGACTTGCCCAAAATGGGAAGAGCTTGGAGGCAAGTCCAAGTCTCCTGACCTCTAGTCTGGTATGCCTTCCTCAACATCGTACTGCCTTCCAAGGTAAGGAACGAACGCTGCAAAGCAGGGGGTGGCACTTGTTTAAAGTCTGGCTCATCCATGTAGTCAACTTGTACCTACTGCTTATAACAGGATTATATTGTACCCAGAAAGAATTCTATTGTAAAGTGAGTTCCAGCACAGGTGCTGAGACAGAATTACAGTATAATGGTCTGTTTCCCTCCCACACCACTCACGCTCGACCAAGTCAAGATTTTCCCTCAACACAGTCTTGCACCCCTCACAGAAGATTTACACAAACAGTCAAACACGGCTATGGTGGTGGGAATTACTGAATTATCCAGTAACTAGGAATATCCAGTTGGATAAAAGATTCTTGGATTTGGCCTCATGAGCGTATTTCCTCAAGCAATGTGATAACCACACAAAGAAGAGCACGCTCCAAATGTATCTGAATCATCACCGAGGCAGTTTTAAAAACTGAAGAAGACCTCCATATTCGATATGACTGCAAAGACTATCATAATTTATATGATTGGTAGGAAAATGGAAGGAGTAGGTACATATGTACAGTTAATATCATAAATGCATAAAGTTTTTAGGTAATGTAAACACAGCTTTCTCTTAAAAATGAAATTTAAAAGGACAACCACAGAATCATTTCCATATGACTACATATAAGAAAATTTTTAATTATTAATGAATTAAACTCTTTGGAACTTTAATATAGTGATATAGTAATATATCCATATGCTTCAAGGATAGGAAGGAGAGTCCCATTGTACCTTTTGAATTTTGCACCTATTCAAGAAAATGCAATGCACAACTCCTATATCTTATATCAAAATTAATTCCATAACGATTAAGAACATAAGAAAACCATGAAAGTGTTAGAAGAAAACATCAATAGACATTTTTATAATAGGAAAAAATTTCTAAAGGCAGAAATATAACAAAATGGACAGATTTTACTAAATATATTTTTTAAACTTCTATATAACAAAAACACTAAAACCAAAGCAATATTTTAACAACAAAACTAGAAAATTTTATATACACATGATAGAGTGTGTGTGTGTGCATGTGTGTGTAAGTGACAGCTATATACCGAAAAAGTCAAATACTCCACTAGAAAAACTGGCAAAGGATATGAACAGGGAATTCACATAAACACAGTAAAACATGAGAAATGGTCCGACTTATCAGTAATCAAAGAAGTACAATTTTTCTAAAACAGAGACCTTTTCTCTTTGAGATTATCAGGCTTCTTATTTTAAATTAAAATACCTGGAATGGATGAAGGAATGGGAAATGGATGCTCAGAAACACAGCTCACAGGACTGTGAACTATTCCAGAGGGTAACATGGCAATAAATACCAAAAACCCTAAAAAGTATATGCCTTTAACTTAGAAATTCCATTTCTAGGAATTTATTCCAAGAAAATAATTAAACAATACCAGACATATTTGTACGTGTATGTTCACTACACTGTTGTTTAGAATAGTAAAAGAAAAAAATTAAAAAAAAAAATACAGAAATGATAGAGCTGGGATTTTAACTGAAGGCCTTCTGTCTTCAGTGTTTGTGCCCCTGATGCATTTAGATTCAATTCTCTTAGCCTAACAGTCTACTTCCTAACCCTATAGTAACCAACATACGGTGCAGAGAGATTCTGAAGGAGACATTTAGCTGACCCCTCTGGAATAAGGGGGACAACCTGCACAGCCAGGGACACTTGTTAACTAATATAATTAACCCACCCTGGGAACGCTCACCTAGGAAGTGGGAGTGGATTCTAAGCCTCTCCTAACAGAATCTGTTAGTATAAGGAATGTGCGTTGGTCCGAATTCCTGAAGCTCTTAGTTAAAAGAGTATACTCTTTTTCTATTTCTTACAATAACTGTGAGTCATGCTGACACATTTTCTATCATAAAATAAGTATGTTAAGCTATTAAGTTGGTTGTAAAGAGAAGTCACATATATAAAAGTTTCTGATTTTTAACTCGGTGTTTACTAATTTGATGGTAGACAAATTTATGAATCAGCAAAATAACAGAAAAGCTTTTGAGCAGAAGCTTGAGGCTTGGTATTTTTAAAGATATATTATCAATTATCACTAAAGATTTCATGAATTAAGTGAAAACGTATTGTAATAATATATTCACCACATTCATATTTCAATTAAATTATGCCTTTGTTAGAAGGGTATGAGTCAGTTTGTTGTTCCAAGAGAACAATTTCAAAGGATTTGATGCCAATATGAGCAACAACTAGAAAAGGACACTCTAGCTAAGATACCTTTAGATGGATGGACCTTAATTGGTGAGGCTCCTGATTTTATCACAAGCATTTTATCTTTTGACAAACTGTCTGAAGTAACAATTAGATTCTTTTGTCTTTTCTCATTGGGAGGACACAAAAGTCATCAGACTGGCCTATGTTTTATCAACTTCATCACTATGAAATTGCTGCTATTTAACTAGGGAAAAAATCCTAAATAAGAAAATTTCTAGTTGTAACAGCAAGCTCTGTTTTTAGTAAAGAAGGATTAACTTTTCAAACTCATATAAACTACTTGGAAAGCTCTAGAATTATCAAGCTCACCAATTCTTTCATACAGTGAACAGTAAATCTCTTTCTACCACTCATATTAAATGGAGTTCTTGCAAGATGCTCATCACAACGTTTCTGTCTTCAATTCTTTAACAAACAGTATGCTATAAACAATATTTATAACCCTCATGAAAACACAAGAAATCACATATTTAAATATTAAGAGTTACAACTTTGAGTTTTACAGGGATGAGAGGTGTGTATTCAACTGAGGAAGATCTCAAGTGAGTATAATGTGGAATAGCATAGGCATTTTTTTCAGTCTCCAAGTAGAACTTCAATTATGAGACTATAATTTTTTAAATCTATTAATTAACTACTCAATTCAATTTATCAGCATTTAAAGAGTATATGGAAGCTGGTCACTACAAAGTTATCATATATTTAAATCAAAGCCATGTGTCACAAACAATATTGACATTTCCTGTAACATTTACGGCACACCCACTTCCTCCTCCTTGGGAAAAAAAAAAGTACTTATCAATTCAATTCCAGAAACATTTAGTGAATCCTTACTAGGTGCCAGGAATTCCACTTTTCCATGAAATTCACTTCAATTATTATAAGACAGTTACAAAGACTCAGTTACATTGGACTGATTGGCAGAAAACCCAACAGATTTCATTGATGCCATGAAGTCCTTCGCTTTAAGAGAGTAAAGCTGGGACTCCCCAGCAAGCTTGTAGTATTTATTTTATCAAAAATGTGGAAAGTTACCCCTGCTGGCACCAACTAACTCTCTACCATCATTAGAACTATCTCATGATAGACTGTAGGAGCATTATCAGGAAAATTACAAGTGTTTTGCCTAATTTAGCATTGAAGATCTTATTTTGTTTTGTGAATTGCCAGCAACTCATGACAGCCTGCAAACATACATGACCACTGAAAAGTTCACAGTGGAGCAGGGCTTGACCCAATACTGTAGCAACGAGGGTACTGTTTGGGTCTCTTTCATTTTTAGAACTAAGCGATTCAGGCAAATATCAAGATTAACATATACCTACATGTCAACTGGGATGCAAAAGGAGGTATAGTTTACCCCGCCACACACAGACAGCCACGTTTAATAGACTAAGGAAATGCAGAAAATTAGATGACTCTAACAGTAATCAGAGGGGGAAAATATCAACAAAAGTAACCAGATTCCCAACCAGGCAGAGACCTCTTAATGGCTCTGTTAGTTATGACTTAAACCCCCTTACCCAAAACAGCAGGGAAGAGATCTCTGAAATTTTCACTGTCCATATATCACGTTACTGCACTCTCTCAATAATCCTCAGTGAGCCTCCCTTACGTTATAGCTGTTGCCTACATTACAGACAAGGTAAATGAAGTGCTTACTGTCAGGTGACTGTTCAAATCCAAACTAAGTGAAAACCCTGGCCTAAAATTCACGTCTCCCAAAGTCAAGAGCAACACTTCCTCTCCTCTACAGTGCAGGTGTGGATGCCACGAGTCAACCATATTCTCCAACTTGAGGAATAAAAATGATAGGTGGCATCTCAGGAAGGCAAATTATTTTCCACACATTATTCCAGGTTAAACCTTTGGTTTGGGCTTTCCATCCTAGCAATTTAAAACACATTACGAATGTGTCAGCAGCCCCAGGATCCCCAGCCCTTGGCATAATTAAAACCCATTAGTTCAGATCACAGTATAATGGCACCCCATGTGCCGTGAAAACATATTCTCCTAAAAGCCCCTAGGAGGACATTAAACATCCACAGCCCACAATAAAAACTTAGCAGAACATGTCAAAGTATAAAACTTTTTATTAGCAGATGGTGTAACTTACCACTCGGGGGTACTATACTTAGATCCAGCCAGTTCTGTTTTATGACCTTGAACTAATGGAGGTGGAAAAGATTCTCGGGTGCCTCAGAAAACCTCTCCCAGCCCAGAAGTCCACCACACCCAAAGTGTCATTACCATGCTGAGAAGTTTCTGCTGCAGAATTCTGAGAGAAGTTGGATGTTCAAAGACCTCAATCCAATAATCTTCTTTTGTATCATTCCTGCTCCTTATTATTAACCCTCTGTGACTCAAATCTTATACTTTTCTTCTTCACTCCGTTAGGGCAAGTTTCAACCTTGGCTCCTGTCTCTAATAGAAGGTCACCTTCTGGGAGCCACTTTAGAATAAAGACACTCTGATCAAAGATAACTCTTAAACCCACCAGCAGAATAAAGAGGAGGAAACAGAAAAGTCCACAGCATTTTAAGAATTTAAGCTAAGACTAACTGAGTTTAGAGCAAAACCTGTGTAGATCTATACAATAAAAAGCAAAACTGTCAGAATTGTATTTTAAATGTTTAGAATTTTGACCAAGAAAAAGACCTCTGAGCACATTTATATAAATGTTGAACAGTTTAACAATCAGAGGCACACATATGACACAAAAACAAGGTAACAGTGAATCTTACAAAACTATTTTTTTCCTCTATATAGAAAAATTAGCCTCACCTACCCTGTTATGTTGCCTCAGTGGCATTAGTTACATGGGACTCATGGAAGCCCGCAAAGAAAGCAGAATGAAGCTAACGAAACCAAGGTTAAGGATTTTGATTCCTTAAGAAGATTAGGAGAATCTGAAAACAAGAACAAAACCAATACTGTGTCCTCTGGTCAGACATTATACTTGCAGAACCTATACCAATGGCTCTCAGTCCCTTTTTTGTTTAGTCACAAACCTCATTCATGTATTCACAACCGTGGATACAACTTCAAAGGACTGTGAGTCTTCACAAGCCGTCCTTGGATGATCAGAGTCCCTGTAAGACAACCATGTGCTCCTGAGGTGAGGAACCTCAGCACTAAGCACTGTGCCTGCGTCCAGATGGTGGCAGAGGTGACGAATGATCATGTGTGTCTGTGGTCAAATGATGAATGAATGATTAGCACAAAGAATAATTTGATTGGTTAAGGGAATGGTGTGACTTGCTCCTGAAGGAACGAATGATTGAAATGCATCAGTAGCATCATCATAAGATATAAAGAAAGAGCTTAGCCTTTTAAAAGAAGGCAATTGCTGAACTTGTACTTAATGCTCCCAATATATTACGAACACTCTTTCACAGTGAAATTCTCCATATGAGTTCCAGAATACTTTTCTAAACTAAGAAACTTCAAAATCGAAGTTATTGTTGATATTTAAGGGTGGCTACGTTGCTTCAAACTTCTTCTGAATCAAGCCATCACTTTATGTTCACGACTGATGTGATTCTACTAAACATGGTTTACACTGTTTGAAACAGTTATTCTTCCTGGGGTTAGAAGTGCACTGAAGTCTTTAAGTCTAACACCCACCTTTACCTTACTTTTTTGTAGGCGGGCTCTTACAAAAATGGCAGGCGGTGATTTTCACTTTTATGGAAGTCCTTACTCTGTGCTGAAACAGAGAGTAAGGGTATGCTCTTAGGGTAGAGCATAGAGACTGGCTCCAGCCTCTCTCTCTCTCATTATTTAAATCTATGGGTCAGCCTCATGGCTTTGTCTTTTTGTATTCTTTTCTCTCACTTTCTTTACATATCAATCTTCCCCCTCTCAACTATTTCCACTTCTGGGACAGAGTTTTCTATTAGTTTCATTTCTCTTTCAGAAGAAAGAGAATTTCCCACACAGGAAATATGACTATAATTATATCTTGGCTTTTATCATTTGTATTTTTGACAACTGTTTTGTTCCTTTTACATTCCTTACTTTTTTCAAATACATTCATCTGTTAAATAATTTCCAAAGTGTGATTTCATTTTTGTGTTCATCATGCACTTTTCAACTTTTGCAGAAACAAAATATAGTCATCACTAAAATTCAACTATATACCATATTTACATTTTAGTCCCCTTTAGCTTTGTGCAACATTAAACTCATAGTCCATTCTTCTAGTTTATTTAGACAATAAGGGTTTCGAGAAAGATTTTTATATTCTTAGAGGACAAAAAAAACTGTATCCTTTGCTGAGTTACTCTCCTCTGATCTACTTCTAAATGTCTGAAGCACTTGACCTGAGCCCCCTTCTTTTCTGTAACTACAAATTAAGTCAGGTGCTTCTCACCCAAACCCATGGTTTTAAAGACCATAGCATAACCCAATGACTCTCAAATTTATGTCACTAGACCTGACCTCTCCTTAGTACTCCGAGCTAACTTTAGGCTGCTTATTTGACATCTCTCCTCAGATGTCACAAACCTAGCATAGTCAAAATAGAACTCTTAATATTAATCTATGCCTTCAGCCAATTTTCCTCATCTCAACAATATACTCAAACCCAAAATCTCTGATTCTTCTTTTTCCCTTACCTCTCAAATCCAATCCAAGACAGATTCTGAATTCAACTACTTCTATTGCTTCTACCACCAGCCCACTTCAAGCTACTGTCATTTCTTGTCTTCCCCAATCCCTTCTTCGTGCAGCAGTACAATCATTTAGAAATATAAATCATATAACACCCTTGCTTATAACTATCCAATAGCTTTCCACTGAACTTAGAATAAGAACCAAATCTTTTACCCCAGCTTGCAAAGCCCTTAATTATTCGGCCCTGCCTATCTCTCTGACCTCATCTCATATCACTTACCCACTTCACCTGCTAGACCCCAAACACATTAGCCTCTTTCTGTCCTCAGAACAGTCGACACTCATTCTCCCCTTAGAGTCTTTGCATGGTCTCTTCTATCTGCCTACAATGCTCCTTCCTCTACACACCCAATGGCTGGTCCTTCTGGTTATTCAGCAATCAGAGAGACTTTCCATGAACAAACCAATCTAACAAAGCCATTCTGTCATTAACTACTACCCTACTTATTTTAATGTTCTCCCCATCACATATCTTTATCTAATTATTTATTTTCAGTCTTGTCAACTAGAATAATAGATCCATGAGATGATGAACTCTGTCTCAACCACTGCTCTCTTCTCATGACTTTGGACACTGCATAACACATAGTAGGTATTCAATAAAGTGTTCACTGAATGAATGAAATTGAAGAATTTATTTTAAACACAACCAAACTCTATAAATTTCATGGCATAGATATTTTTTCTTTTTATAGAAAGCTATCACATATGCTAAAAAATTTCAATTAAACTTATTCATTTTAGACAATTTTCACGGAAATTTTAGCCAGTAAAGAATATTAAAATAATATATTACAATGTTTAATATATTTCAGAAGTTATGGTACCTCCAAATCCTCCATGATATTAATTATACATTTTAAATTATTGTATTTTTCAATAACTATTAGAAATATAGCTAGCCCACACCTCGATGTCTCTTTAAGTTATCTAAAACATCATATTTTATGTTTTTCCAGGCTTAAGAAATTTAATCTCAACGTTATGTGAATTTTACTGGCAATGTGAAATATGTCACCAAGACCTGCTATGCCTTTCTCTCCAAAATTTCAGCACCCTTTTCTCTTCCACCAATACAGATCAAATTTTTCATTACATTATACTTAAGATGACTGCAAGAAGTAACCCGCCCTCCCTTCTTCTGGCTTTCCTCATTCCATTTTTGTTCCAACACTGTAAGTACAATTTTGGGAAAAAATCATTCTATTTGGGACACTCCTCTGTCCAAAAAAGGAAAAGAAGAGAAGAGAAAAAACCCACACTCACTAATACTATTTTGCTAACTTTCTCACAAAGACTGTGCTCTAGGTTAAAAAACTCTTCTTGAAATCTCCAACACATAATTCAGTGGTTGACAATCTGTGGACCAGGAATTAGGGGCTACAGGAAGGAAACAGCAGAACCACCATACATTCCAGAAGCATTGTCTGTAGGCTGATAATTTATTTTTCTTGAAAACGTATATATATGTATACATATGTGTGTATGTATGACACACACATATATTTGCAACTGTATATACTATTTTAAAATCTATTTGATTAGCAAATAAAACATTTTATTTAAATATACAATAGCGTTTCTAAATTCATAGTAGTTTTAGTCACGTTCCATTTTCTCAATAAGTAGATGCCAAATATACAACTACTATGATGTTAAAGTCCTAAAAGACATTTTTTTTCCTTTTTCTCCCCAAAGACCCCCGGTACATAGTTGTATATTCTTCGTTGTGGGTCCTTCTAGTTGTGGCATGTGGGACGTTGCCTCAGCGTGGTTTGATGAGCAGTGCCATGTCCACGCCCAGGATTCGAACCAACGAAACACTGGACTGCCTGCAGCAGAGCGCGCGAACTTAACCACTTGGCCACGGGGCCAGCCCCTCCTAAAAGACTTTTTAACATTAAAAGGGGGCTCCATATTTTAAGAAGTTCTATTATGTTCTATTTCATTAATTGAACTCATAATATAAATACTATGATGCCAACCCAAGTGCCGGCCACTCTAAAGATATCAACCTAAGAAGTCTCCCTTAATAAGGTAAATTTTTCTGATCATCAGTCCATTACACACTTTAAACATTAATGGGCTGCTTTGATCCAATGAAGGTAAATAATTGTCATATTTTAATTCAACTCACTTTTTACTTGTCAAATGTTAAGAAAGTAAAAAAATAGTATTAAAGATATTCCTAAAATCCTCTATTACTTTACTGTGAAAGGTCTAGAAATTGCTAATACTACTCTCATTAGCACTGATGGAAAATTACTTGAGACTATCTCTAAACCAAAAATGAACACAGAAATTTTAAACATGAATTGAAACACAATTTTTTAGAACACAGGGCTCATGATTTTTTATGTTTATACATGTAAGGAGAGTCATCATCACACCATGGTAGTAAATTTACAAAATTATTGATTTTAAACCATTTAACTTATTGCTTATTAACTTATTACCAATTTCACATTATTCATCAGAAATAAAAATGGGAGACAGTCAATGCAAGCAGCCAACTCTTTGAGTAAATAATAATGAAATGTAATATATTCAATGGATATAAAAACTTAATGTTTTTAAAACATATCTTAAAAGTTAATTCCATTCAAAAATACTTGAAAATGTGTTCAATTATCCTTCAAAAATTGACTTACACCTTAACAGTCCATCTCACATAGTAGGTAGGCTCTGTAATTAAGAGATGTGAGACTGTTACCATATTTCTGTGTTTGTCCAAAGAGGATACCCAAAGATAACTCAAACATACGGAAGTTTTCTTCCTGTCTGAAGGACCGATCTACTCTCTGTGTAACTATAAGAAATATGCTTTTGTATCACCATGGTCTTCTAACCTGCCGGTTCTTCCCCAAAATAACCTCACTTATTCTTCAGGGCTTGACCTAGGCACCAATTTACCCATAACCCCACGATTGAGCAAGGTGACCTTCCTGTAGGTTCCATTAGCATCTTGTACTGGACCCTAGATAACACTCATGACATGTAAAGAAATATTTACTTCCTGCCTCCATATCAGGCAGAAAATTTCAACAACAGAGGGATCATGTGTCACTCACCGCTTGATTGAGAGAGTCTAAAACTTACTACATGCTTGATAAATATTTGTTGAATCAATTAATCAACAAGCTGCTCATAATTCACACAATACATATTTTAAAGAGAGGGAGAGAGAGAGAAAGGAGAAAGTCCCTCTTTCTAACTGAAAACCCAATAAATCTCCAAACTATCTGAGACAAATTCAGTTACCTCTGAAGATATTAAATCTACAACATCATTTGTAGGTTACTTTGACTCTTAATTAACTTTAAGAGAAAGGAATTCTTCTGTAAATCTATCCAAATTCATTTTTAGAATCTATTCACATTTAATTTTCTGTAGTAATGGAAAACAACTGATCAGCATCCTAATTAGTAATAATAGAAACAATAATAATAAATAGTGAAAACTACTGGTTACATTTACCGTGCACTTAACAAAGGACACTGTTCAAAGCACTTTTTATTTATCTCACATAATCATTATAATGATAGCATAAGGTAAGTTCAACTATATCACACATTCTACAGCTGAAGACACTGAGAAGCAGGCATTATGCTAACAGTGGTTCACGGCCACACACCTTGTAAGTGTCATATGGGTATAAACACCATTTTGCTATTTTTAATGTTATTAAATTGACTCTCTTTGCCAAACAAGGCAAATTCAAAACTTTAATCTATTTTAATAGGACCTATTAACAGAATATTTTCTATTCTTTTTGTTATTTTAACATCCTCTGCTATTTTCTGATAGATATAAATGCTAGCAAATAGAGACTATATACAAAGGATTACATAGTTCTAAAATATTATATTCAGGTTGACATATCCTAAAATGTTGTTTCCCTTTTCAATATATTAGCCTCACATTGACAATACACAGTCAATGATGAGGCTATTATTCTCGACAAATCTCCAACATCTTTGCATATGCCCATGTATAACCAATTTTGTTTCCATTCCTATTATTATATATGTGTTTATCCAAAGAATACACTCTTTTATTCCATTCTTCCTTCATGTCTGTCAAACAAGGCTGACACTTTCACCAGGTCTCACACATTCTTTTTACATTTGCTTCCATATGCCTTATCATTTCTAGTGTTATTGTGAATAACTTTTTTATATTAAATTTTCTAGTTGTTTATTGCTAGAACATAGGAACATTATTGTACATTAATCCTATAACCAGCAACTTTGCTGAACGATCTTATTAGTTCTAATAATTAATCTACAGACTTTCTTGTATTTTCCCTGTAGACAATCATAGTGTCCACAGATATGTTGACAGTTTGGTTTCTTTTTCAGTCTAGACCCAACACTGCCACTAACTATCTGTATGACTTTGAGCAAGTCACTAAGATTCGCTTTATTCATTTATAAAACTAAATGATTGAGCCAGGTGATTTTTAAAAACCTTCACTATTCTAAATGCCCTAAATTATAGTATATGTACATAAAACACCATGTTATCTTCTGTCCTGCCCTTTACCCACTGCAGTTCCTTTGGATTGTGCCCTTCTAGTCTACAGTGTCAGTCCAAGTGGAGGAAGCACATACTATATACTGAACAGACACGTGATCCCTAAAATTTCCCAGCTCCCTTGCGGTTAAATCAGACCATTAGCTCTGAGCAATTAGCTGGAAGCAGACATGACATGTGTCTCCTTGGGACCAAAGCACCAGAAAAAGGGAGTTAGTTCTCCATCCTCTTTTCTTCCCGTCATAGTAATCGAAGGCTTTCTAGCCATGCAGTGCTAATTATCTGGGGCTCCTGAGTGACCTTCTGGAGCAGAGTCCCCAGCCAGTGTTGGACATGTAGGATGCACATGAGTTAAACCTTTACTGTATAAAAAGCTATTGAGATTTGGGCTTCATTTTTTTGTTTTGGGTTTTCTTTTCTTATAAAAACATAACTTAGCCTATCCTGATTAACCCAGGATGGCAAGTCAGTTTCATTCCAGGGTCAACTGATTGGTAGTAGCTACCTGGAACAACATATTTTAAAAATATGGAGAGGCTATATCTGGAAAAATGAGAAAGGAATGCTACATACAGTCAATGTCTTCGTAAGCATGGGAGACTGGATGATGCCTGGAACCCTGACTCAAGTCATACGCTTTATGCAAATTAAGGCTTATGAGTTAAAAGACTGGTGGTAAACTTTGGTTACTAGTGGCCTGAACAATAAGTCCAAACCACAGCCCAGCAGCATTCATAGGTGCAGTGCGATCTCTAGCGCAAGTATCGTTAGCTCTTCTATATTCATATATTCCTAGTCACCAAGCTGACTATCTTAGCCCAATACTTAAACCCTGAATTACCATAAATTTCCAGGAGAGCAATTTCTGCAGCAGGCTTTTAAGGCATAACCTTGAAAATGTAAATCTAACAAGGAAAAAAATTATTATTCACAACATCAAAATTTCCCAGATTAATTACTGGAACGTTTACTGCTTATTTAAAAAATGTTCTGGCTACCAATCGAGCATCTTATTTTCCAGAAGCTATTTTCTAGTGGAGAACTTCAGAAATACAAAATAGTACAAAAGTACTATAATAAACATCCATGTTTCAACAACTAGCTAAAAAATAAACTATTACTTACACAGTTGAAACCAACTAGGTACCAGTCGTGATTTCATTCTGCTTGTTCCCCTGAAGAAGTGGTAACCACTCTGCTGATTTAGTGTTTATCATTCACGGGCATTTTTTCAGAATTTTACTACATATGTCTATATTCTAATATTAATCACAGAATTGTTCATATTGTAACATGATATAAACGGTATCATACTGTATATGTCCATCTGCAATCTGATTTTTTATTTTTGCTCAACATTATGTTCTTAGGATTTATTCTTATTGATATGTATGATTATAGTTTCACTGTGTGCAGTATAAACGTTGTTTGAATATGCTTCAATTTAATTATCAATTTCCCTCGATAAAATGTAGAGATTTTTTGTGTTTGTGTGTTTCCTAAATAGACTTTATTTTTTAGAGAAGTTTTAGGTTCAAAGCGAAATGGGGCAGAAAAGTACAGAGTTCCCTTATAGCCCTCCCATCCCCACCCCCGCCCCCCGACACACAGCCTCCCTACACCAGAGTAGTACATTTGTTACAACTGGTGAAGTTACACTGACACCTCACTATCACCCAAATGTTTACATTAGAGTTCACTCTTGGTGTTACACATTCTATGGGTTTTGACAAACGTACAATGACATGTATCCACCATTATAGTATCATACACAATAGTTTCACTGCCCTAAAAACCCTCTGTACTCTGGCTATTCATCCCTCTCTCTCCCTAATGGCTGGTAACCACTGATCTTTTCACTGTCTGTAGTTTTGCCTTTTCCAGAATGTCTAATAGTTGGAGTCGGACAGTACTAGCCTTTTCAGATTGGCTTCTTTCACTCAGTAATATGTATGTAAGGCAGTAACATCCACGTCTTTTCATGGCTTGATGGCTCATTTCTTTTTAGCACTAAATGATATTCCATTGTCTGGATGTACCACAGTTTATTGACCCACTCACCTGCTGAAGGACATCTTGGTCACTTTCAAGGTTTGGTAATGATCAATAAAGCAGCTATAAACGTAAGTGCGCATATTTTTGTGTAGATATAAATTTTCAATTCATTTGGTTAAATACCACAGAGCAAAATTGCTGGATCACATGGTAAGAGAATGTTTAGTTTTGCAAGAAACTGCCAAACTGTTCTCCAAAGCGGCTGTACCATCTTGCATTCCCACAGCAATGAACGAGTGTTCCTGTTGCTCCATATCCTTGCCAACACTTGGTGTTGTCATGATTTTGAATTTTGCTAGTCTAACAGGTGTATAGAGATCTTTTGTTTGTTTTGGCTTTTACAAAACACATTGAGGGGCTGGCCTGGTGGTGTAGTGGTTAAGTTCCCATGCTCCACTTTGGTGGTACAGGGTTCACAGGTTCAGATCCTGAGCATGGATCTATGCACCGCTCATTAAGCCATGCTGTGGCGGCATCCCACATACAAAATAGAGGAAGACTGGCACAGATGTTAGCTCAGGCACAATCTTCCTCAAGCAAAAAGAAGAAGATTGGCAACAGATGTTAGCTAAGGGCCAATCTTTCTCAGAAAAAACTAAAACAAAAACAAATGTTGAAATGTACATGAATATACATATTTTCATGAGCCCACATGCAAGAGTTGGTCTAGGCCAGGTATATTTCTTGGAGTGAATTTGCTAGGCCCCAGAGATTACCATTTAAACATTATTAGGTATATCATATTGCTCTCCAAAGTGGTGTATGAATTTACACTCCTAACAGGAATGTATGAAAATTTCCACTGGTCCATATCTTTGCCACCATTTGACATTGCCAAACTTATCAACTTTTTCCAATTCCCTGCACAAGAATTAGAACATCTCTTTAATTTGCACATCCCTTATTACTAACAATCTTGAGCATCTTTTTAAATATTTGTAAGCCACTGGAGTTTTCTTTTCTATGGACTAACTCTTCAAAGCTTTTGAACATTTTTGTATTTTCTTTCTTCCTTATTAATTGCTAGGAGTTTTTTTAATATATTCTGGATAGTAACATTTTTTTCAGCTTATATGCACATCTTAAAAACATCTTCTCCCAACCCAAGACTTGTTTTTTTATGGTATTTGTTGATATCCAGAAGTCTTTAATTTTAATGTAGTCAAATATTTATTACGTAGCAAATTTTATTTTTCTCTGTGGTTTGTATTGTTTTAGATTTTTTAAAAATTAGATTTATGTAGGGGCTGGCCCGGTGGCACAGCAGTTAAGTGCACACGTTCCGCTTCTCAGCGGCCCAGGGTTTGCCGGTTCAGATCCCGGGTGCTGACATGGCGCTGCTTGGCACGCCATGCTGTGGTAGGCATCCCACATATAAAGTAGAGGAAGATGGGCACAGATGTTTGCTCAGGGCCAGGCTTCCTCAGAAAAAAGAGGAGGACTGGCAGTACTTAGCTCAGGGCTAATCTTCCTCAAGAAAAAGAAAAAAAAACAAAAACAAAAAAATTAATTTATATATAATTTAGTGCAATAAAATTCACCACTTATATAAGTATACAACTTAATGTGTTTTAATACTTGTCTGCAATCATATTACCATCACCACAATCACAAAATAGAAAACTTCCTTCTATTTTATGGAATAAAAATGTTTGCATGTCTCTTCAGTAAATTCCCACCTCGGTTCCCCAGCCCTTGCCAACCGCTGATCTGCCTTTTGTCACTGTGGCTTTGTCTTTCTACAATATCACATGAATGGAATCATTCAGTACATAGTCTTCAGTGTCTTGCTTCTATCACTTAATGTTTTTGAGTTGCACCTACATTGTTGCACAGATGAATAGTTCATTCTTTTCATTGCTAAATAGTATCTCTTTATTAATTGATGGAAATTTGGGTTGTTTTTAGTTTCAGTCTATTATGAATAAATCTGCTCCAAACATATGAGTACAAGACATTGGGCAGAAACATAGGTAAATAACTCTTGGATAAATAACTAAGGGTAGATTGGTGTATTGTATCATAAGTTCATGCTTAATTTTGCAAGAAATTGCCAAAATACTTTCCAAAGTGACTGTAACATTTTGCATTGCCATCAGCATTGCAGGAGTTGCTCCTGCTTTTGATATTGTCAACACTTAGTATTATGAATCTTCCAGCCATTTGAGTGGGTGTGCAGTGGTATTTCACTGTGGTTTTAATATGCATTGCCCTAATAACTAATGATGTTGGTCATCTTTTCATGTGCTTATCCACCTACTTGACTAACATATTTTTCAATCACAGCACAACACTGAAACAATTCTAGGTTCTCCAAAGGAATTCTGAACACAACCAATTGAGTTCCCACTCCTCACCCCCTCAGACTCCCAGCTGCAAGTGATACTGTTTATCACTTGATTCCCAACAAAAGTGTTCTCCTCTCTTGGCCTTTTTGACTCTAACCTAGACTGTCTTCTTCTTGGTGCTCTGCTTGGGCTCATCTTTAGCCCCTTCTTGGCCATCTTTAAGTTCAGATCATAGCCCACTATTTTTCCCTTTTTGCACAGGACATGAACACATGGCTCACCAGTCCAACCTCCACAACTACTTTAGAACCCACCTCTAGTACATACATCTCAGCTCTGAAAGCTTTCTTGACTACCCAACTCATAGTGGCCTTTCCCTTCTTGATACACTACGGAATCTACCATGATTACTGACTGATCCACTGGTACATTTGATTAAATAAAGGTTCCTTTTCTCTCCAGTGTGAGCTTGATTTTAAGTTTTTCAAGAAAGAGGATATTTTAATAGCAAAACGCATGTTAAACATTTTATAAATAATCCTGCCTGACCTATCATTTAATTTAAACAAAATAAATAGAAATATAATTTAAAGTTCTTTATTACTTACTGTAAAACAATGTGTAAAATTAAAATATTTCTATGCCAAGATAGAGTTATGCTGGCAAGAAAGTCTTAGCATCTCATTCTGTATCAAGCTTGTCAATAATTATATTTTTAAATTATTTTTCAGTAAAGCATATAAATCTTTAAATTATGTATGAGCGTGCTAACGAAGATTCATCCTTTACATGAAGTAGTAAATTATTACTGAAAATGCACTGTACCAAGTCCATTATCAATCTATATAGGATTAAGCATTATTATAGTCACAAACACGAATATTTATTCTGGTAACATTAAAGACATTAATTTCTTGAAGCAAGACGACAACGTATGTGCATTCTTTGGAAGTTACAGTAGAATAAAAAAAGTTTAATGAACTGGTGAACAGTCAAAATAGATATATCAATATTAATTTATTGGTTCAAAGAAGGAAAATCAGTTAAAATGAACCAACATTTATTGCTCATCTACTTCCTTCTAAACTGTATTACGTACCTGAGATACACGATGAGTGAGACGCTGTCTCTGTCTGCAGGTGCTTTCATGATCATTATTTCATAATCATTTCAAAAGGTAAATGTAAAATAAAGGGACATGTGATTTAGGAGCAAGAGGTAATTAGAAGAAGGAATTCATTTTGCCTGACAGAGAGAGGGAGAGAAGGAGGGAGGGAGAAAGAATGAGTGCGAGCAAAAGAAAGAGAGAGTTACTTCTGCAGAAAGGAGGGGCACGCAGGAGGCCCTGACAAAGGCAGGCATATTCGACAGCTGCCTAAAGGATGAGCAGGCGTCGTCCAGGTGAAGAATTGTGCAAGGGTTTTCCAGGAGAGAGAACAGAGAACATTCAAAGGCATGTCGTCTTTCAGAAAACCCAATCAGGTTGGACTGTTTATAGCTCAGGGAGGTTTATTTGTGTCTAAATATACAAATCAGAAGGTAGTGACAAGGATTCACTCTTGACCAAACTCTAGCCAGGTGCCTCTGAACCCTCTTCTTGACTAGGTCTCAATCTTTGTCTATAAAAACTACAGGTGCTCAACACAAATGATTTTGGCCATCCCCCTCCCCCCGACATCAAAAGACTTCAGCCCTAACATAGTTTTGGTTTTGTTTTTTTTTGTTTTTTGAGGAAGATTAGCCATGAGCTAACATCTGCCGCCAATCCTCCTCTTTTTGCTGAGGAAGACTGGCCTTGAGCTAACATTGTGCCCATCTTCCTCTGCTTTATATGTGGGATGCCTACCACAGCATGGCTTGCCAAGTGGTGCCATGTGCACACCCCAGATCCGAACCAGCGAACCCCAGGCCAGTGAAGCAGAACATGTGAACTTAACTGCTACGCCACTGGGCCAGCCCCCACTAACACAGTTTCGAACAGTTCAAGGCCACATCCCTAGGATGACTCTAGCCTTCCTTAAAGAGCCTGCCTGAGAAAGCTCAAGGCTGCCAGGAGAATTTACAGTTTGTTGTAGCCAACACCAGACAACAGGCCCCAACCACCTTTTCTTAGAGCATTTACTAAAAAAGCCTTAGAACTGTGAATCCTTCTTCTGTTCCTTTGAGAGATACACATATCTCCTACAATTTGAGTATCTTTCTTAAGCACCTGAAGCCATTGCTTTGGAATGTAATCATCAGGAAGGATATGGCCTCTGTCTCTGAGAATCCTGACTTGAATAACTGTCAGCTTGCAGACCCAGCTGGCCTTGTCAGTATTTATCTGATCAACCCTTGGTAAGTTTCACCTCCCTGACACTACTTAAGCCCCCGCTTGCCCCCCCCTTCCTATCCTCTTATTCTCCCTTTGAAACATCCAATCACCTCTGTACAAATTGGAGTTGAGTTCAGTTTAGGCTGGACTCTCTTCCCTAAGGCAGCAGTGTATTACTGATTAAAATCTGTCCTTACCACTTTAACTAGTGTCTGGCTTTGTTTATTTTTGATATTGGTAGAACATGAAATAATGCAATGTTCTAAAGCTTTCAGTAGCTCTCTTTATCTTTCAAATAAAGTTGTGCTGGTTACATAGCATTTGAAGCCCTGTCCCATCCCCAAGAGAATACTTGGAGATTCCTAGAGACAAATGCTTCTCCTCTATTCCTTTTGTTCTCCTTATTCCTTGTCCTCCTTATGAAATGCTTCCTTCCACATTATACTCCATTTATCTATATTCATATTTTACTCATTTGTTCTCTCATTCATTCAAATACTCAACACATTCATTAACTTATTGATAACCATCTGTCAAGGAGTCTTGCTCAGATGCCACGCCTCTACCTCCATGAGACTTCACCAAGGCCTCCAGCCAGCAGTATTCTCTTTCCCAACTTCAGGATGGGGGGAGCACATTTAACCCACAGGTAGAACACTTTCTTCTATCATATCTTTGATTATTGCTCCTATTGTATTTGTTCTACCTTCTCCTTTAGGAATACAATATTTTCCATGTTATCACGGATAAACATACAACCCCCCATGAGCCAAATCCGGCCCACTGCCTGTCTCTATACACTCCGTGTGCTCAGAGTAGCTTTTACATGTTTTAATGGTTGACAAAAATCACCTGAAGAATAAATAATATATTATGACACATAAAAACCATATGAAATTCAAATTTTCAAGTTCACAAAAACAGTTTTTTTGGAATACAACCTCACTGGTTCGTTTACATACTGCCTATGGCTGTTTTCACACTACAGTGTCAGAGGTGAGTACTTGTAACAACAAAAGTATGACCTACAAAGCCTAAAGAATTTACTGCTAGCCTCTTTGCAGAAAAAGTGTGCCCACTCCTGTGTTAGATCACCATTTGCTGCAGTGTGTGCACTCCAGGGATGGTTAAATCATACTCTCTGATCTAATGAAAGATGCAAGCCCCTACTGCAGTTTTCAGTTTTTTACCTGCATTCACGTAATTCAGCTCTGATCGTCTACACTGGCAGCTGCTCCTTCCCCTACTCTTGGTTCCGTTCTCTATTATTTCAGTAAAATCAAATTCACAATTCCTAGCCTATACTTCCCCCAATGCTGTTCCTATCACTGCATATGCCCTTAGTTCTTTATTTGTGAGGACTAAAGCGTCCATAATGCCAGGGGTCATCACCAGCTTCCTGCCTACCAATGCCCACGCCATTTGCTGGGAATCCGATTGATGTGATAGAATGGTGGGACGGGACAAAAGACTGCTGTTCACTTTGTTTGTTAGCACAGCCCTTTGGTCAGAGGCAGATGGCTTAGGCAGATTAAAGGGTCTGCCAATCTTTCTGCAGTATTTGAGGTGAAACTGTGTGTGTCAGAGGTGAACCGGTAGGTTTTTCTCCAATTGGTTCCATTTGCCTTCTAATTAGTAGATATCTCTCCCAGATCTTATATTAGTTTTTGTCTTAGATTTCAGTGTTTTCTTAAGTTTTCATTTCATTTCAAGAAGCTTAATGGGAAATCAGAAGCTCATATTTCATTACAAAGAGAATAATTTTAATTCTTTAAAATATTCCAAGAATGACAGGGCCAGCCCTGTGGCCAGCTGGTTAAGTTCACAAGCTCTGCTTCGGTGGCCCAGGGTTTCACCGCTTTGGATCCTGGGTGCAGACATGGCATCGCTCATCAAGCCATGCTGAGGCGGCATCCCACATGCCACAACTAGAAGGAACCACAACTAAAAATATACAATTATGTACCGGGGGGAGGAGGGGGCTTTGGGGAAAAAAAGGAAAAATAAAATCTTTAAAAAATATATACATATTCCAAGAATGAGTCTTTAGCTAATAAGACAATGTATCAACACCATATTATTCAAGCAGTCCACAAAATGCTTTCTACTTTATGTATTTCAATGATGTCATCTTTGTCTCATTATCCTTTCCCAACTGGGTAGCAGCATCAATGTATGTTTAAAACACTAAGAAGAATTACTTCCACACAACTTAAATAAATTATAATTTAACAAACAGTTCCATTCTGGCCAATATAACAATCTGCCAAAGATTGGTGGACATTTTTTTATAACTCTTCTGTTCTACCAGAACTTAAAGTATACAATCATTTATTCTTTATATACTGGATATTCATACATCATTAGGATATTTCCTTTCTGCCACACCTACTGTCCACTTTGTTTTCCTTTTAACATATTGGCAGAGAAATAATTATGTAACCAAGACACAAGGATTTTGAGAAACAAATATGGCTACTGATAATTTATGTTCTTTTCCAGCCACCTTGGTCTTTCTTTTTCCTCCCTTTTGCACAAACAATATTCTGTGAATAATGTTAATATTTATTTTCCTATAATTGTTTTATTACTTCAATTAATTTTTAGAGGAAACATTTAAAAAAGGATCTCGTTTAAAATGTTTCATAAACTTTATTTTTAAAGTGAATCTTTCTTATATCATCCAGCATTTATCTTATACTGACATTTTTATTATTCAAAAATTCTCACTCAAATAAGAAGAGCGGTTCATCTGAAATATCACAACTATCATGCATCATTAATATCCTAATGCATTATTTATGGTGGTGAATAATATCCTGAAATGAGAAGCCACTGAAGATTAAAGTATTGCTCTATCATGTTCCATTATGGGAAGAAATACGTTTTTTTTCCTCTTTTTTTGTAAGGAAGATTGGCTGTGAGCTAACATCTGTTGCCAATCTTCCTCTTTTGGCTTGAGGAAGATTGTCGCTGAGCTAACATTTGTGCCAGTCTTCCTTTATTTTATGTGGGATGCTGCCACAGCGTGGCTTGACCAGCGGTGCTAGGTCCACACTTGGGATCCAAACCTGTGAACCCTGAGCCGCTGAAGCAGAGCATGTGAAGTTAACCACCATGCCACTAGGCTAGTCCCAGGGAGAAATACTTTTAATTAAAGTGATGCCATAGAAATTGGAAGAAACAGAAAGAGCTCTTGATATTCTTCTATCTACCAGGCCCAACTTCATTTTTCGAAGCGTGATAGAAATCAACAGTGTTGCTTCATACATACAGTGGGTGTAGATGAGGCTTAGAAATAGAGAATTACTGCAGTGCTGGGCTGAAACAGATCTTAAAGATCCTCTTACTATCTCTGTCCTGAGTCTACATAGAATAACACCAGAAAACTACGCTTGTAGCAATAAAATCATTAAACAGAATTCTTTTTTTTTAATGAATTTTCTTTTTTTGAGAGACCATTTCACAACTATTGACAAATGAATACCCTAACACTGTCACTGGACCCCTTTCTAACTCAATGTAAACGTGAGTTTGTATTTATCTATGTACACGTGTGTTTGCGTATATGCCCTGTATCATTCCATATACGTGTATGTTTCCATATGCCTTCTACCTGATCTATCCATATGAAGGCTATTGATACACTGATTTTATAACCAGCTATTTCACGGATTCTCTCCTAAATCCATTTTTGGAAGTAGTTTTTCCATTGAGTCTTTTGGAATTCTTAGATATACAATCAAATCGTCTGCAATTAGAGATAGTACTACGCCTTCATTTCCAAACTTAAGACACTATGTCTAACACACTGGCTTGTACCTCCACACACGCACAGCAGAGAGACAGGGAATCCCCTTCCTTAACACGTACCTGATTCTGACCTCGTGGGCCCCACAAACAAGGTGCTGATTTTGAACCAAAGTGTGTGAGTATGAATGTGTGTCTATCCGTAAAATAACGTTAAGGAGCTATCCATCAATTCCTATTTTATCATTTTTTTGAAACATAAATAGATTCTGAACTTCATCAAGTAACTTCTTCCTACTTTTAGAGATGTTCAAAGCATTTTCCCCTTTAGCTCTACTAATACGCAGAAATATATTAACGGATTTTTTTGGTGTTGAGACACTCTTGGATCTGTGGAATAAACCTGACTTGGTTATGATGTATGTTTTACTGCAACATTGGTCTCTTTTTAAAAAATATTTTATTTCAGACTTTGGTTTCAATATTCATAAGTGAAATTGATCTGTGCTTTCCAAAATAATTTTTTATGATTTTGGAAGCTATGTTATACTTACTTGAAGAAATAAATTTGGGAGTTTTCCTTCTTTTGCTATGCTTTGGAATAATTTAAGTACCATAAATAAGTAGAAGTTATCCAACCCTAATGTATTTCTTGTCAGGAAATTCTTTGACTACTTAATTTATTTTATGACAATTAATCTGTTTAGACTTTCTGTGGTATGCTTAATTTTTCTAGAAAATGATTCATTTCGTGAAGATTTGCAAATCCACTTGCATATAATTGAGCAAATGGTCCCTTATGATTTAATTTCCTGTTTTGATCATTATCCCCCTCCTACCCTTATGTAACTTCTAATATTAGACTATTTGTGCTTTCTCCCTTTTCCTTGATTAACTACTGGTCTGCCTGTTGATTTTTTTTTTCAAAGAACCAATTTTTAAATTAACTCATCAATTTCCTTTTCATCTTTATTAATTCCATCCTGTCACTTTCCCTGTGTTTACTTTGTTGTTCTTTTTATAGCTTTTTATCTGTTGTTTAATTCATTTATTTTCTTTTTTCATTTTTATTAATATATGCATTGAATGCTAAAAATTATACTATGGTAACTTCCTTTAGCTGTATCCCACATATTCTAAAACATCATGTATTCGTTATCACTGTGTTCAAGAAATTCTTCAATTTTTATTTATTTCTCCTTTGACCCAACATTTATTTAATAGTGTGTTTTTAATATCCAAGTAGAAGGGACTTTTGTGGTTTTTCTGGCTTCCGTTTTTGAAAATTAGCTCCTAATTCCATTTCTTTATAGCCATGTTTGTATTAGTGCGATTCTTGGGAATTAACTGAGGTTTTCTTTATGGCCTAAAATATGGTCTATATTCTTTAATGTTGTATGTGAACTTTTTAAAAATGCATACGCTCTATTTCTGAAGTTCAGATTTTGACACAGCTCTACAAGGTCCACCTTCACTGATCTTTTATCCTAAGCATGTTACTTATTTTCTTCCAGTTGAAGTGTTACGTCTCCCAGCATTAATGTTTTTCTCCTCGCACCTCCTACGGTTTCCAGTTTGTGAAAGTTCTTTTGTTATAGGGTACATTCAACTACTTTATCTTCATTGTCAAGTATACTCTTTAACAGTACTAAATATCCTTCTTTGTCTCTGTCTCTCTTAAAGTTTTGTGGTCTGAGTGACCTTGTCAAATAATGAGACTGAGATACTCGCATTCCTTTTATTTGTACTTCTTCGTATACCATTGTCCATCCTTTAATTTTTCCTTTCTGAATCTCTGTTTTTGGTATACACAGTTACTAAAACTATTGGCTTTGTTAGTCAACCTTAAAATTTTAAGTTCTTATTTTAATAGGTAAGTCAAGTCCACTTGTAATTATTTATATGATTAATGTATTTTGGCCTCAATTCTCTTATATTGTTAAAAATGTACTTTTGTTTAAAAGGAATATAAATTTGACTTTTTATAATGCATTTTTTCTTTTATTTAAAACACTATGTGTGTATTATCACCCATGGATTATATATATCTATCTCTTCACCATGCAGTCTACTTTATTTGCATAATATTGTAATCTCATTTTCATATTTATATAATATCTACATAAAAGATAAAGATATAGATCTATTTTGTTTAGGAAGTATTGGCTACCCTTACACTAATAGCTTTAAATAATACCCTGAAGTCTCTTTTTTTTTTTGGTTACAATCTATTTGTTCTATAAGCAGTATTAAAAATAGCTAATAACTTCCTTCACTCTTCTTTCCCAGCATCCAACTTGAAGTTATAAGCTTTTACTTTCAGACAATACCTATAAGTTTATAATTTTTATAAACTTTCCCCATTCTTAGAGGGGTTGTTGATTTTTCAGTTTGTTCAACTTTTTACCTGCTAGGTTGGACAGGCAACTTCCAAGCTTCTTACAAGCTGGACTGAAATCTAGAAGTCTCTCATGTCCTTTCACCTCTTACATCGTCTCCTTTGGATTTCTTTCTTTCGTTTGTCTTTTGTACAGGTTTTCGCTTCCCCATCTGCTATTATTCTGAAGGCACTACCTATGGGTTGATATGCTCTGGTGTTCTTTCTTGTTCAGTCTCCATTTCTAAAATTAGTCTTTTATTTACAATTCTCTCCTGTTATCTTTCTTCTCAAATCTTTCTCTTCTCTACTCACCTTATTTCTGAGTTTATAATTACGGCATTCTTTCATAGTACCTCTCATTTCCCGAATTTCTTTTAGTTCATTTTGAAACACTAGGTAACAGACGTGAGTCTCGTGGACCTGTATTACCTATAAATATTATTCTGTTTCTTATTCTCTCCCTTTGACGTATAAAATTACATATATATAAATTATACATATAAAGGACAATTATAAATGATTATATGAATTAGATTATTTCACTAATATATTACATATAAATTATACATGTTTATATATAAATTATACCTGATTATATATAATTGTTATATAGTGTATAGTAAAGAGAGAGAGAGAGAAATAAGGAGCAGAATTATGTCTACAGGCAATAAAGGCACACCAGATCAACAGATAAAAATGGAGATGAGGTTTCTTGCACCCTTGGGGAAGGAGGGTGGCTCAATGTAGCTTTTGTAGCTTCATGGCTCTAAAGCAACTCGTTCTGCTGTTTTCACCCAGTGTTCAACACACAGCCTTTTATTTTATGAGATGCATTGGCTCTGTTTCCCTCCTCCACTTTGCCTGGTTCTTCCCTATCCTTGGCCCCTATCACCCCTGCTCATCTGAACTTCATTCCCAACAATTTCCCCTCAGAGCAAGGCTTTGTCTAGAAGGAAGCTTTACCAGGTTAGTTTCCAAAGTCCACAGGCCAAGGTAGCTCCAGAAATATCCATCCTGACCGTGGTTCCTTTGCTCCCTCCTAGTTTTTGGCTGCTGTTTTCACATTGGCCCACCATGCTTTCCAGCGAGTATTTGCTACTGATTTTCAGAGAAAACAGAAATCATGTTGCCTTTCCTCCACTTCCTCCTGTACATTTACTGATACCACACGTGGGGATAACTTGTCATCTGGTTTGTTTTAGATATAATATTGTCTATGGGTTTGAGGTTTTTCATCTTCATAGCTCTATCTGTTTTTATGTGGAGATTCAAAGAGATCAAAGACTATGCCTCCCTGATAATTCTCATTTCTCCTTAAACTTTTAATCATAACAAGGTGGGTCTATCTGAAAGTGACTAGTTCCTAAGAGCAAAAACCCAACTTATCAATTCTAAAATATGGAAACAAAAGTGAAAAGTCACTCATATAAAGAGTGCAGAGTAAATATCCACGATTACAAATAACTAATTGAAACATATCTTCAGATTTAATGTTTATATTTTCTGCCAGAAAATCTATGCTAAAATTGTGAACCATTCTCGTTAAGGTAGACATCAGCCTGAATTGATAGCCTAGGAGCATGAAACAGACCTCTGAAAAAGTCAGTCCTGCCTTTGATTAAAAGACTTCTGGAGCTTAATATACTTCTGGGATCACTCCCAAGAACACATATATAATTTATAGAGTGACTACTCACTGCCAACAATAATTTTGTTCTCCCTACCTTTATAATAAATTCAGGAAACACCAATTTGAGGGGGAAAAAAGGCCATCTCCCATTTTCTGCCAATGAAATTCAAATCCAGATATATCTGCATGAAACACATCTGTACCCAGGCTTACATAATTTAAACATGAACTGAGATTTAGAGTTCTGACTCTTTGTTATTATAGAAAATTAAAAGTCTATCTCATAAAAAATATAATTGGCCTAAGACTAGTAGTTCCCTTTCAAACTTAATAATCCACTAAATTTTATGAATCACTTACTATTTCAAGGCACTGTGCTTGGTAGGATGAAGTAAGAAAATAAATGAGAGCTGCTCTGGTCCTTAGGGAATTCAGAAGCTGGTGTATGTATCTGAGAGCACACATACATATGTATTTAGGAAGAGAAGGCGGCACAGATATTATGCAGAATTAAGCCCAACTGGCAATATAATAGAAGTATAAACAAAGCACTTGAGAAGCACAAAGAGGAGAATTCAGAACATTTGGAAAAAAGCAGCCCAGGAGAGGGACTATTTGTGACAGGCTCTGAAGGACAAGCAGCATTTCAGCAGGCAGAAAAGTACAGGTGGGATAAGCAGTCACATGTCACTTAACAATGGGGATAAGTTCTGAGAAATGTGTCGTTAGATGATTTTTGTCCTTGTGTGAACGCCATAGAGTGCACTTACACAAACCTGGATAACACAGTCTTACTACACTCCTAGGCTAGGTGGTACTAAGCTTATGGGACCACCGTCATATGTGCAGCCCGTTGTCGACTGAAACATTGTTATGTGGTGCATGAGTGTACAAGTCAGGGAGGACAAACGCAAATGGAGATCTGAAAAAAAACCTGACATAGTGCAGGGTCTTCAAGTAATCTAAGTGAGGGAAAGAAAAGACAGCATTTACATTGTAAGAACTTAAAAACGTAAACAGTTCAGATTGATTTATTAGACTTCAATTGCTATTTTATTATGTTTGAAAAACAATCTCAATATCTCATCCTACAAGCAAATTTTCAGATAAACCAGAAAAGAATAAGATAGCATGACAGCAACAAAAATGGTTAAAATGCTCAGATCAGTAGGTCATCAGTAACAACCACATAGTCTAGTATATCTGCTGGGTATTAACCAGTTTAAATGGATGCCTAGCCCTATCTCAGTGCCTCCATGGCTACCTGACATACCTACTACAGAACTGGGAGAACTCGTTTGTAGTACTGGAAACCAGCTCTTACATGAAGAGATCAAGAGGACCACAGCTAGTACAGTGCTCAGTATAATGTGGAAAATCAAAACCCAGCTCACTAAATAGCCTGCCTGCTTCTAGCCACTACAGAATATCAGAAACCACCGGGAAAGTGCCAAATACTAAAATGATTAATATTTTCTTTTTAAGAATATTTTTCACAACTGACCCCTATCACAGTAACTTGTACAAAGAGAATGCTTCATAAACACTTGTCAAATTAAAAATAAATTTAAACAGGGCTATAAAATGCATAATGTTTTGCCATGCACTATTACAATATTAATTATGTTACTTGGCATTATACTATAATAAATCAATCATATGCATACAGTGTTCAATATTATTTCACAGGATAAGCAAAGAGGTACTGTGGTATAAAGGAAAGAATCAGGGATTTGAAGCCAAAAGACCAAGGTCTAAGTGAAAAGCCACGGCTAACACGGTTGCTTCAAATCACATGAAGCATTTCAGGTCTGGTACCTGGCTTCTCCATTCTTCATCTCCATTTAGCTGTCCATTTCTTCATCTGCACGATGAATATGACAGCAATAACTATCCATAGTCTTACGGTGACAATTAAATGAGATCATGCATGTCAAGGGACTCTGTAAACTAAAAAGTGCTACACAAAAGATTATTACATTGACTGTTTTCTAGGTGATTTCCTAACCCCAAAGACATCTTCATTTCCTCTCTTTCCTTTATCCTACACAGTTTGATCTATCAGCACATCCTGCAAGTGCTCAAAGCGTATTCCCAATCCTACCACATTTTCCCACCACTATTCCTTCTAGTCTGAAGAACCATGAGTTCCCACCCAGACTTCTGCAGGTACTTTCCAACCAGCCTCCCTGCTTCTCCTATGGCTCTCTCAACATCCTCTAATCCATACAAGAGCCAAAACAATCTTTCAAATATCTAAATCAAATCGCTAAAGTCACTTGCTCCAATGGCTTCCCTTCATACTAAGAAGAAACCTCAATTCCCAACCATGGTCTGGAAGGTCCTCCATGACCTGGTCCCTTTGAAACCTCATCTCCCACCATTAGTCCCTTCATTCATGGTCCCACAGCTGGAGTGGCCTCCTGGCTGTTCCTTAAACACTCTGCAAGCACACTGCTAGCTAGCGGCCGTTACATTACCTGGTTCCTCTTTCTGGAATGTTAAAGAACTTAGTACTGCTCACTTTCTCAATTCATTCTAGTCTGCTCAAATGTCACCACCTCAAAAAAGGCCTTCCCTCCACACACTCTTTGTGAAAGGATGAGTCCTTGCCTCATCACTCTCTATCTTATTGCTGTGCTTTTCTTCATAGCCCTTATCAGCTCTGAAATTATCTCACTCATTTACTGTTGACTTTTCCACTAGAATACAAATACCACAGGGGCAAGGACTTTGTCTATTCTTGTCAACAATCGTATCTGAGTTATTTGCAGAGTAGGGGCTCAATTAAAAATCTGCTTAATGAATAGTGAAAATATTTTTCATATCCCCTTTAGTATATGTGTTCCACAGAAAACAGTAGGGTGCCCATAAATAACTCCCAGCCCTCTAGTAAACCCAAATATTCGAATAGCCTCAAAAGGCTTTATCCCACCTTGGAATTTGAAGTGGACTCCAAGAAACAAAGTCTGTTGCCAAACCCTTCTGCTGCCAAACATAGTTTCTGCTGCTCTTTGTGGACGGTGGCAGTACACTGCAGGACCACTTCATCATCCTGCAAAGGCAGAGGGAAAGAGGGGAAAGTGAGATTTCACATGACTACACAGTCTAAATCAGACTTAGAAGAATATTGTTTTAGCGCATTTTAAAAATTAGAGAAAAATGTAAGAATGGCTGTCCAGGAAAAGCCACAGAATCAATTCCTAGAGCAGTTTTACTTGCAAAAAAGGTAACTGGGTGGGGGGACGAGGGGGCGGTTATCGCCATTCAAGGCAATCGACAGTCTTCTCACTATCAATACTGATCCCAGAGGCAAGCCGTATGGAGAACCGTAAAACATAGGCTTTCCATGTTAGCACTCTTACACACTGTTTGAAACATCAAAATTAACAAGAAATTTTCTGACATCTTCCTAGGACATCAAATATCACCAAGAACAGAACAGATGCTAATAGCAGGTGTACATGTCGTTCCCAAACTAACACAGAAGAACAGGTCAATAACAGAACTTCTGGGTTCAAATCGACCAGAAAAATCATCTTAGTTCAACCACACATTGTCTACTTGATCGCATTTGAAATGATCCTGGATTGCTTAAAAATGTACAGAGAGATCATTTGTTAGTTCAGTCATCTGAAATTCAATTTCAATCAATTAATTAAGCAGGATTACAGGAAAAAACATACAAGGGAAAAGATCATAAATGGGGTGACTCAATATAGGCAGCAGGAGTACTGCAAGAAGCTTGGACTCTAGAAGGAGCAGCAGCTGAGATTCCCGCCCAGCTCTGCCACGCACAGGGCCAGTGATCTTAGGCAAAGTGTTGAACCTCCAAAATGATGAGATAAGTGAGATAAAGAATCTTACTCAGTGACTGACATGCAAAAGGCACTACTAAACAGACAATAAACTGCAGATATTATCATTTTTTTCAACAAAGTATCTGACTTTTAAGAGGTTCTAAGTGGCAAATTCCCAAAGAATCTAACCATTTATATTTTGACATTTCAATCTCAAAAAACAGGACACTTAACAGAGTAGCAAAAGAACAAATATGTTCATTGACTCTGTTAATCAGGAACATACAAGTGTATCCTGGAAGACCTTCACCACAGCAGAACGGCAGAGTGGAGCTGAAGAGACGGAATAAATATTCAGAAGCCAAAAACAAGCCTTTTTGGTTAGCCTGAAGAATAAGCTATATAAATTGGAAAAGTGCAACGCTAATTTGCATTTAAAACTCTATAATGCTATGCATTTGTTTATTTCTTATATGGTAGCAGCAATACTTAATAGCTGGCTTATAGCATCAGTCACAGGCCAAGTCCACTCTCTTAATAATCACCTCCCAGCTATCCCCACAGGTGCTCATTAATTTCCAGTGAACATTCAATTGTTACATTTAAAAAGTCATTTGCTAAGAAAATAGTATTATTTTCATATAATGAGTGTATCTGAATATTAATTTATGCTTAGCGTGGCTATAATAAAAAATAAGGGAGCATTTTTGTTGCTTATATAATCTGTAAGATCAAAGATATATTCCGTTTTCCAAATGTGTAGTGTAATAACAAAGAACAGAATTGTGCTGACGTGCTCAGTGCCTTACAATGCCCACAACCCTTTCCTGTATTGTCTCACTTACCCTATGAAACTCAGTCTAGCACGTAAACTTCACTCCTGGGTAAGACAGGCTCCTTTGGATGCTGGAGGCTATCTAAATACCATTTAATAAATAATTGCTTTAATGTACTAATTAAAGACAGCTTGGGAAAGAGAGTAAGAATACAGCAGGGTATGGGCCAGGTGAGAATAACAGTGCTACCAATAAGCCCCAAAAGAGGAGAAGGCACACTATATTTACCAAAAGTATAGTGTGTGCCAGTCCTGGCCTTACTTATTTAATGCTCACACGATCTCTGTAATATCAAGATTACCCACACATATATAGATGACGAGGATGAGGCTCAAGATAACTTTTTACTCACAGAGGGCTGAACATACATATTTCCAGGAGCCGACCATTTAACCTAATTTGCCTGAATGGAAAAAGTCCCCGGCCCCATACTGCTTCTGGAGGTTTAACTGAGTTTCACCACGTTTATCCAGAGAAGTCCTTCTCGGTCTTCAACACACGTCCTAGAACCCGGAGGTCTTGCTAAAATGCAGATTCTGATTCTGCGGGTCTTGGATGGGACTGATTCTGCATCTTTAACAAGTGCTCAAGTATGAGGGCCACGCTCTCAGGAGCTAGGATCCTGAATAGGTCCCAAAAAGGATATGGATTCCAAGAAAGATGTGAGCAGTCTTTTATAAGAATTTGGAGCAATGAATAGCAGCAGAATATTACAAGAAGTCTGTGTACTCTGGACAGAGCCAGAAATGAGAGCACATATGGAGCTGCTCATTAATATGTGGTACACACCAACCATATAACAGAAAGGAACAAACAAATAATATATTGAACTACTCTATTAAATTTATAAAACCAACTCATTTGTACAAAGTTTCCCTTCAGCATTGCGTGACGGAGCGCCTGGCCAAGAAGCAACATTAAGTTCAAGAGAGCTCTGCTACACCTCCAAGGAAGAGGCTACAGCTACAACTTTCAATCACAATTCAACTTTGAATGACAGAACCCAGCCTGACATACTTACAGGCTTTTTTCAGTTTATCTGGGAGCTGGTTTTATTTTACATTCCAGCAAGCAAAGGGTTCCTTTGTGACAGAAAGTAAAATATACTGAGCATTGACAGACCAAACACCAGTTCACAAACACCTGTCAGTTCCCTTTAATTAACTCATTATTCATCTGAAAGTACAGTTTGTCCCCAGAACCACTGTGGTTTGAGAGCCTACTGACTATGGATTTGATAAGTTTTGATAAATAGCTTTATTTTTTATTGATTATAACCCATGTGGAGTAAATCTGGTTATACACAACGTATGTGTGCATAAGGATACAGGTTCTCACACACACACACACACACACGGAATCTATTTCCTATTCCAAGAAGAAAAACTAAACACTGCCTAGTACTGACGGCATCCAGAGAGTTAACACTGCTCAGGTTACAGAACAGTAAGGATTCGTTAAAGTATGTCTTCTTGGGCCAAAAAGCCTCTTCTGAGTTAGTCTTTGCTACCCTGGCCCTGAGGCCCACACTCCCACCTCTCATTTCTTGCCTTCACATTTTGGTCACATATGCCACTGGTGTACCTCTGCACTTGAGTGCACACAAGGACCACCATTCTTCCTGCCTTAGCCCATAAAAAATCACCCTTAAATATTCACCTTTTGGTATATTTTGCTTTTCAGTTCCTATGTCTTATATTCTAGTACCTAGCACCTAATACCTAGGGCAACAAATTTTGATTCAACTCACAAAAAATCATATTCCATAACCAAAATGCTACAAAGGTGAATTCTGCTTATGTTCTATTATTTTTTAAAATTTCAAAGTCTGTTAATTAACCATGAATGACTACTATGATCCTAAGATACTAGGATTTTGCTGCTCCAGGAAGCACTTGAATCTACACCATTCCCTATTTTTTTTTTTTAAAGATTTTATTTTTTCATTTTTCTCCCCAAAGCCCCCCCAGTACATAGTTGTATATTCTTCATTGTGGGTCCTTCTAGTTGTGGCATGTGGGACACTGCCTCAGCGTGGTTCGATGAGCAGTGCCATGTCCGCGCCCAGGATTCGAACCAACGAAACACTGGGCCGCCTGCAGCGAAGTGCGCAAACTTAACCACTCGGCCACAGGACCAGCCCCTACACCATTCCCTATTTTATAACACAAACTTGAAGAAACAAAATTACCTAATCTTTCTTTATACAAATCCTAAACAAAATAATAAATTATAAAGAAAGAATCTTTTAGAAGAAATCTCATGAACAATTAGATAAATGGCAGTGCTTAAGTAAGAGTGATACCTAGTTTACAGCCACCAAGTCCTACGGCTTCTACTCCAATACCTTTCAAATCCATCAGTTTCTCACCCCCCTGGCTATCATCCTCTCTCGTTCAGACATCTTCAAAACCCACTGAATAGTTTTCCACACTGCAAAACCCCCTTCCATTGGTGCTTCACCTTGAGGTCACACCATCAATCTGACTATACTGTTTCCTGGCTTCAAATCGCTCAATGGCTTCCCTTTGTTCTGAGGAAAAAGACCAAAAGAATGGTCTGGTGCCAGCCCAACATTTCCTCCAAACAAACTTCATTCCTATGTTCCTACAGGACTTCTGCACATGCTATTAAACTCTTTCTCCCTCCTCTAGTTAAGCCTTATTCAAGTCTCAACCAAAGCATCCTTTCCAATGACAAGCCTTCCCTGACCCATCAGGCTAGGTCAGTTCCTTGGTTTTATGCTCCTAAAGCACTATAATCCCCCCTTCTGTTTCCTCAGTTGTCATTATGCATTCATTTATGTAACTATTACAGTGTCTAACACTGTGCCTGGCAAATCAAACAGTCTCAATAAAATGATTACTTATCATAACCCACTTTATGATTGCTCATAAATATGTGCTGCCATGCTGACAAATGGAGTTGCTTTTTAGAATTGCCAAGGTAAGATCCTTTTTAACTTCCAATTAAAGCTAGTATTGCACGATCCCACTAAGTAATTTCATGGTTACATGACGCCAGGAAATAGGACAATACTGGAGGAAGTTATCGACCCTGTCTGTTAAGTCTATGACAAATTTTAATGTATCATAAGTATCTGTAGCATCAATATAAAATTCAATCAGATCACTGGAAAAAAAGCAACCCAGTCCCTAATTTTCCCTCTATTTCCACATAAACATAATAAAACTTAGATTACAACTCTTTCCATATACAATCTAAGCAAATCAAACAAATTGTACTCTTGAAAAGTCAAGAAATGCTCCTAATAATCCCAGTCATTAAAAAATCCCTCACATCGCTCCAGGTACTTTCCTTAGATTCTTACTACCCTTGTCTTTCAAGATGTTTATCCAGGTTCAGACTTTCTGTAACTTGTCCTCCCCTCAGTTATGTCCTGACAATTTCTCCATGGTTAGCTCCAACTCAAAAAGTTCACCATACGCATTGCAGCCTCTGGCTATCTGTCAAGCAGGTCAGATTAAACTCCACGGAAACCAGGTGTCCAGTCAAAATAAACACTTTAGTTAAAACCTGAGGCAATAATATCACCATCCAATTTAGTCCACTGCACATAGTAACTGCTCCATAAATATATGTTGGACTGAATTCCTTTTGTTAAACATTCTTGTATTCTTCCTGTGACCTTACACCTCTTCAGAACAGAGATCTATTCTTCAGGAGGGGAGAAGCCGGCAATGTAATACTGTATTCCAGGTAATTTTGTAATGAGTAAATAAGACATGATTTCTATAACAAATGCTGCCAAAACTACTGGAATAGTATAACATGGAAAATAATTATCAAGCAGCAACATCAACAGCTTCTTTCAAACATTCATTTATCACTTAAATATTTACTGAGGACATAATATGAGCTAGGAAACGTTCGAAGCACTTGAGATAAATCACTGAATAATTCAAAGATCCCTGAACTCATTAGGCTTATATTCTGGCAGAGGAAGAGAGACAATAAATAAATACACACTAAATTTATAAATTGTTAGAGGTTTAAAGTTCTATGAAAAAAAAAATGAAACAGTATAAGGGGGATTAGGAACGCTGCTGCGGGGGGGAAGGTTGAAATTAGGATTAGACCTGTCAGGCCTCATTGAGGGGATGACTTCTGAGCAAAGACTTGAAACAGGGAAGGGGAACTAGCCAGATGAGGATCTGCAGGAGGAGTATTCCAGGCAGAGGGAAGGCCAGCGGAAGTCCCTAAGGCAGAAGAACATTTAGCACATTCCAGAAGAGGGAAAATGTCATTGAAGCTGGAGTGGAGTAGGCCAGGGGGAAGATGATGGGAGACGAGGCTGGAGATAATGGGGCCAGATCACGAAAGGCCTTGAGCCCAGGGTAAGATCTTCGGTTTTTACGGAGGGAATGGGCAGCCACTGTGTCATGTACCAAGTGCAGGCTGCAGGGAGGCATGGAAGAGGCAGGGGGACCTAAAGGGCGTTACTCAACCATTCAGGGGATGTCACGGTGACTCAGACAAGGGTGGCAGCAGTGGAGGTGAGAGAAGTGATCAGATTCTGCATATATTTTGCATTTATCGAGTGCCTACTATGATCCAGGAACTGCGACAGGAGGTCACAAATTTATCTCATTTATTCCATCATTGCATCCGACTTTCCTGGCCTGTGGCCAAATAAAACATATAGAGAAATATTATTTATTTTTCTTACAGTGAATATGTAGTTATCAGAGCAAAGGAGTTGAGACAATTCAAAGAAAAGAAGCCCATATTTTTGGTCCTGCACTGAGTCTATATTTATTCACTGAAAAGACACAGGCAGCGCTCGGTTTGCACGTTAGTACAGGACCATAAAAATGACCACACAAAGCAATCTTTGGGAAAATTGTTTATGATTGTTCTGTGACCTTTAAAACATTCTGTCCAAACATTAAAATCTTTCCTTGTATCAGTTATAAAAGTATAGAGAAATGAAAAATAGTAAAATTAATATTTGTTTATTATGCTATACTTTAAAACATTAGAAACAACGAGAATTAAAGTATTTTATTTCTTCGTAAAACATTTATCAAGAGCCACTTCAACAGCACTTGCCTGCTTTCGGCTTCTCATTACATAACTTTCCATGTGGAATGTGCATTTCTTCCATGCCTTGGAGAATTGTCACACTTCTTCTACATTTGGATCATTTTCCAACATTTTCAATGTTATGAAATGTCTCTGAGAGTTCCTTTAATGTGAATTTTTTTGCCAGTGTCACTTCCCATGGGACGTCTTCATCCTTTGTGTCACAACCATTTTCCTCATTTACGTCAATAAGCCCATCTTCACTCTGGGAAGCCAGTGTCTCGGGCTGCATATCGACAGTTTCTCAAGCGGCAGCCGTGTCCACACTCCCACACTCAGATATTGCTTCTCCAACTCCATTTATGTTCAATGGGAATTTCATTTCCAGGATTACCACTTTTGGTTTCTTTACTGCACTTTCATCTCTGTTAGCCAATGCCCATTTATCCATTTTTGTAAAATGTCCCGTGCCTTGATCACAGGGAGACAAGGAGGCAACACAACTATACACTTGCTGTCTGGCTGCGAAATGAAGAAGAGAGGTGCAGGGACCAACCAGCACAGACTCTGAAAGAAGTGATGTGATTGGTCACTGATCACAATGTGCAGCTGGTACATGACAGCGATTCACAGACTGAAGAGCCAACAGCGAAGTTTGGACTTTATGCAATTGTTCAGTTAATATACCATCGTAAATGAAATCTGAACATTATGTTGGGGTGCTTACGTCATCTAACTAAACTACGCTAACTGAAATTGTGCACGTCAGAACCACGCAAAGCACAGCCCGCCTATGTTTATTAAGAACCTACTAAAGACACAGCAATTTAAACACATTTTGAAAGTAGAAGTTGACAGGATTTGCTGACAAATTATACGAAAAAAAACCAGAAAAATATCGTTTAATAAATTGCAGTTGTGCAACTGGAAAAAAAATTGTCACACTAGAGAGAAACCCTATAAATGGAATGAATGCAGAAGAGCCTTCAAGCACGGCTTTAACCTTTATGCGCACACTGAAAACCAACATGGGGGAGACACTATGTGACTGTGCTCTCTGTAGAAGAGCCTTCAGTCATCATTCATCCCTTAAGGTACATGAGCAAATTCACCCCAGTAAAATAACATAAGCATGTCATTTCCATGGAAAAGCTTTGAATGCATACTCTGTCCTTAGACAACATCAGACACTTTGCACTGGAGAGAAACCCTATTAATGCAATGAATATGGAAGAGCCTTCAGCCAGAGCACACACCTACGTTGACACCAGAGAATCCACACAGGGTTCAGAAAAACTATATGAATTATACGATTACGGGAAAGATTTCAGCCAGCAGGCTACCCTTTACACACTAAAGAATTCATATGGTTGAGAAATTTTCTGTCTGTAATCAGTGTGTAAAGGCCCTCACTGATAAATCAAAAACATGAGCAAATTTGCATCAGAGGGCAGGCCTAGCTCTGTAATCACCCATGGTGGACCTTCAGCAAGCTCTGGCCTCGGTGTGCACAAGAAAACTCTGAATGGTTATAATCTTTAAGGCAAGAAAGCCTTTACCAGGAGGTAGAACCCTCTGGGAGAGTACCAGATAATTCCTGCTAGACAAGCACTTCAATGAAGTAAACATCTGAAACCCATTTCTCAGAGAACAATACTTATAAGACACGTGGATTGACACTGTATAAAACAATCTCAGTGTTAGGAATGAAGGATATCTTCAACGATCACTCATTCCTTAGTCAACATTCAAGAGCTCATCTGAGGAGACACCGATCCTAACACCAAGGTGGAGAAGCTACAGCTGGAGCTCACATCAGAAAACTACCAGGAAGACACTCTGCAAAGAACCCTTCAGCACCCAGTTCTGCAAATAATTCAGACTTTTGCTGAATGATGAATTATTGAAAAGATGTGGAATAGAGATACAGTATTCCGATAAATGTTGAGTGTGGAATTTGGTAACAAGTAATAATTAATTAAGATACACGCTCCTCAATAAATTTGTACTTGTGACTATGTATGCCGTAAAAGTTGTTGAAAACCGTAATATGTTGCTATTTGTCTTGACAGAACCATGAACATTATGCTGAATGAAAATGGGCCTTTTTTCCTTTAATAATCTCTCTTTGTTCGTCAGTTAGACAGCTTCTGTCATCTATGCAGCACTAAACATATTGACAAATACTTAGGTCAATCAGAAAACAACTCTGAATGCAACTAAAAATGTAGAATACAAAATAATGCATCTTAACTATTATGTAAGTGTTAAAATACAAAAGCACATGACAAGAATGAATGAAAACACAGATAAACAAATACATAATTTATTAATAAATGAATAAAATTAGATTCCTATACCATATGTACAAAAAATCGACCCTAAGATTTAAGTTAAATTGTGAAAGGCAAATTCTAAGACTTTCAGAAGAAAATATGGGTGAATATCAGTATGAGCTTATAATAAGAAAGGATTTTCAAGCAAGACACAAAGAATACAAAAGAAAAGATTGATAACTTCAACATCATAAAATTAAGAAGCTCTGTTCAATAAGAGCCACTGTAAAGTAAAATGACAAACCAAAAACTATGAGAAGATATTTGAAATTCATATAATAGACAAATGAAGACATAAAGAATTTATAAAAATCATTGAAAAAGCGGAAAAATAGGCAAAAGATATAAATAGCATTTCACAGTACAAGAAATACAAATGGTGAATTATCATATGAAAAGAGGTTATTAGTAATTAGAGTATCAGTAATTAGAGAAATATAGGTATTAGTAATTAGAGAAATAGAGACTAAAAGCAAAATAAAATTTATTTTATACTCTCCAGACTGGCAAAAAAGAAAAAAACCCCAACAATACCAAGTGTTGGCAAGAATGGGAAAAAATGGAAACTGTTATACACTGCTGATGGTGAGTAAATTGTTAAAAAACACTTTAGAAAACAATTTGACATTGAAGTTGAAAATGCACATGCCCTGCAACTGGCAGTTCCATTTCTACATAAATTCACTAAAGAAAATCTCATTTATTTGTACAAGAAAGCATGTGTAAGAATGCTCATAATGGCACCAAAATCATGAATAAGAAAATGGTGCTAACCATCAAATTCAGCGGAAGAGGCAAGAAGAATAACAGAAACAGCAATCAGATTGCTCACCAAGGCATTCAACTGCAAGGCATGGGTTGCGGTGAGCACTTCAGAACTGAGGCTAAAGTCAACATGTGCCGGAAGAGCCTTCTTCTGTGGGGCCTAGTATGTGATACAGGCGCAGATGTGGCAACCTCAAGGATCCAAGCAGACTTGGACATCAGCAAAAATGGTCACAAGTCTTGGAAAAAGAGATGAACCATGACATCAGATTCTATTGAAGTATACCAGATTCCATAAGTGACTAGTTAGGGACTCCTGCCCCAAAAACATACGCTTTGCAGTAAAACTAAAGGCGCTGAAGCGAACAGTAAAGACTCATAATCTCTCACGCATGCAGTACGAGAGGGCATGTGAAAGCCCGCCGAGGCATGGGAGGGACCAGTGAATGGACACCACAGCAGCTTTGGGAAAAATCTGTTCTTCTTAGTAAGATTTTTCTTCGCAATGACATGATCCCATTTGGACTACAGTATGACTGTCCAGTCCTCAGTTCCTCACCAGCAAATGAACCCAATATCCTTCGAGGGCTCTGCTGGCACTCACGTTTTATGGTTCTGTGGAAAAACACAAAAGGAGAGAAGAGAATCCCTCTCCTGCACAAATCCAAAGAGAAAAATCAAGTGTACCTTTCACACTTTTACTGTATAAGCCGATCTCCAGCCCTGTTTTTTTGTTTTTGATTTTTTGGTAGAGGGAATTAGAGGACATTTCATTAGTATCGTTAACTAATCATGCTGTGTATGTGGTTTTACGCAAGATCACAGTAATACCTTTTTTATCTCATAAAATAATACAGCTATGAAAGTAATCTGCTGTTCTCTGCTGATGACTATTAAGCAAAAGTATATACACAAAATGACAGGAAAGAGCTTACGGGCTACAAGCACAGCATTAGCAGTGTGTCTGGGTAATGTCAGCTGAAAGAGAGCTGGACAGAAACACCCAAATATCAGAGATGATCAAGACATCAGACCTCTCACTTAATTTCCAGCAGTCACAGTGGCAGCTATCCAAACGTAAGGCAGGAGGCAGAATGTTTCCTCTGAATATATAAACATTTCATCAATGCCTTTCTATTCCCAGATTAGTAAAAACAAACACTTCTATCAGAAAGGAACTTTACCTTTTTCATCTTTAATACACTAAATCAGGAAATCCATCAGCACAGAGTAAATTCACTGTGCCAATAAGCTCTGAGTAAACCCTCTGGTATTCTCAAACAGTTTCACTGTCATCAACCAACCCATCGAGAGTCCTACTCTACTTGTCCCCTCACAGGCCAGTGGCAATCTTCAGTGACTTGAATTTCTAGCTTCCTGCCAACTAAGACTTAGCAAAAATACAAGCTGGAAACTACAGAAGTCTTGAATGCCTTTCTTAAATGCCACAGAAACAAAATGAAACACAAAACAGGAAACAGACAAGCTTTTATCTTATGAATAGCCACAAATAATGATCCCATTTTAATAGGTTTACGTTCTTGGAATTTAACACGTCCAAAATGTAAATCTTTCTTTAATTCTCCCAAATGTTGCCATCCCCTTTGTTCCTTAGCTCCATAGTAGCACTGCCAATCAAAGTAATTAAAACCAGACACCTGGGCGCCATCTCTAATATTTCCTTCTACTAACTGCTATATTTCTTCCACCTGCCCTTCCATTGCCCCAGGCCTCGTGTAAGTCAACTCCTTCCCATGGGCTATGAGGCCTTGCACCATCTATTTGCTCCTACCTCTAGAATAGTCTCTCACATCTTTCTCCACTTTGTTCGTGACAATCCAACTATCCATGTCTTCTTTTTATTGCTCAAATGTGGAAAGTCCTTTTCTGTCTTAAGGCCTTTGCTCGTTTTTCCCTTTGCCAGAAATGCACTTCCTCCTTTGTAAAGCCCGCTCCTTCCCATTCTTGAGGCGTACCTTACAGTCCTCTCCTTACCGCCCTGCCCAGCCTTATCTGTCTCATTCCTTTATAACATGGATCACTTTTGTAATTGTTTTATTGAGCTCTTTTCTTGGTCATTGTCTTCTCCCCCAAGTATGTACACTCCATGAAGGGACTCTGCCTACCCTGTTTATACTGCATCCCTGGTACACAAGAAACATTCATAAAGGATATCTGAAGAATAAAAGAAGGAATGAATTCTTTCTATGCCTTTCAAGGGGAAAGGAGCTGCCATTTATTCTATACTTGAACCACCTCCCACTCAGTAGTAGCTAACAACCACTAAGCACCTATGTCTCAGGAACTGTGCATTTTCTCAATGACACACCAAGGGAAGTGCCATGTCAGTTCCATTTATTGACTTCTACCCATCATAGAGCACAGCATCTGGCACCAAATAGATAGTCAGTGGATAAACAACTGAACAGCTCTATGAGTTAAGTACTTACAAGTATGAGTAAATGCTATTATTATGGTTACTTTACAGATAAGAGAGAAAAAGAGCCATTGTGAGAGTAAATCATTTGCCCATGGTTACCCAGCTCCTCCCAGAAACTGACCCTAGGACAATCCTCTGATTTCCTTGTATCAAATGTGTTTTGATGATGTGGCTACAGGTAAAGTGAATAAAGTTACTATAGGCAGGTTGAATTCTGTTAAAAACAAAACCACTTGAAAAATAATTTACAGAAAATAAGCAAATTTGTTAGAATGGAGGAGTGGCAGGCAGTAGTGAGATGAGAAAGAGAAGGTTGCCTGTATCACTAGTAGGTAATTAAAATTTAGTCAATAATTAAAATTTAGCCTGAGAAAGGGCAGTCTCAAGTAGTGCCACTTAATGGATTTTTTGGAAAGGACAGAGAAAACCAAAGTAGAAGACAGAGATCAACATAGAAAGAAGAGGAGAAAGGGACCTTTTTAACATTCATTTAGAGATGGAATACTAGTTTAAACCTATTTTTTGGGGCTACTGTAGAAGGAATGAATGTATCAACATCTGCCATATCCTTTTGGAACTCATTAAAATACTGATAAAATAAAGTTGTTGGCTTAGAAGTCAGCAGAGCACCTTCCTCTTCAATTACTGCTTTCCCAAGTTTCAATGTTACACTAAAACCCAGGAAACAGGAGCAGCAATGAACCAAGGCGGAGCAGGGTCATGGGCACAGGCTGCCCCAGGGGCAGGCAAGAAGGTGGTACTCTCTGCAGGGAGCTTCAAAACTGGAGGGAAACCCACAAAAAGTTGGCCTGCTTTTGATTCTCACCCTGCACTGGGAATTCTAAACACTGTCAGGGAATACACTCCTACCACCCTGGCTGACTGCTCCCGCCACCACACCCCCTCCTCCTGCACGGCAGGTCACAGAGCATTGTGTGTGTTATCTGCCATGTCGCCAAATCTCTCACTCCTGGCGAATCTATGAATGAGTGATGTCCACAGTGTCCTGTCCTCAGCAGCCCTCCTCAGCTCCTGGTGACTCATGCCTCTGGCTTCCTGTATGGAGTCAATCCATCTCCTATTTGGTCTTCCTCTTTTCCTGTGGTCTTCTACTTTTCCCAGCAGTATTGTCTTTTCCAAAGAATCCTGCCTTCTCATGATGTGCCCAAAGTAGGACAGCCTCAGTTTTACCATTTTTGCCTCCAGCAATAGTTCAGGCTTAATTTGCTGTAGGACCTACTTGTTCTTCCTTCTAGCAGTCCAGGTATCCTTAGAGCTCTCCTCCAGCACTACATTTCAAATGAATCAATTTTTTTCCTGTCAGCTTTCTTCACTGTCCAGCTTTCACACCCATATATCGTAACTGGGAATACAAGCATGTGGATAATCTTGGCTTTGGTCTCTAATGACACTTCCTTATGCTTAATAATATTTCCTAATTCTTTCCTTGCTGCCCTTTTGAGTCTTAGTCTTCTCTTGATTTTTTGGCTCCATTTAAATTGATGCCTGAACCAAGGAAAACAAAATCTTTTAACAATTTCAATGTCTTCATTGTCTATGTTAAGCTGTGTAGTTCTTCCGTAGTCATGATTTTTTCTTCATGTTCAAAAAAAGTCCCGCTTTCGCACTTTCTTCTTTCACGTTCATCAATTCATTTCAAGTCATTGCTGCTTTCTGACAGTAAGATGGTGTCATCTGCAAATCTTAGATGGTTGGTATTTTTTCCACCAATTTTCACTCCTGCTTCCTGAGTCTAGTCCAATCTTTCGTATTAATCTGTGTACAGATTAAATGGATAGGGAGGTAAAATGCACCCTTGTCTGACACCTTTGCCTATAGGAAACCATTCTGTCCCTCCATATCCTGTCCTGACAGTGGCTTCTTGTCCACAATATAGGTTATGCATCAGGACAGTCAAGTGACTGAGGCACGCCCATTTCTTTGAGAGCAGCCCACAGCTTTTCACGATCCACACAGTCAAAGGCTTTACCGCAGTCTATAAAACAAAGACTAACCTTCCTTTGAAACTCTCTGGAGCACTCAAGTAGCCATTGAGTAATTGCAATTAGATCTCATGTGACTCTCCCTTTTCGAAATCCAGCTTGGACATCAGGCATTTCTTGCTCCATATATGCATATCCAATACCAGAGTAAAGCTGAAGAACACTAAAAGAATCGCAGCACCAAAATATAACATAAACCACATTCCTACGAATTTAAAGTCCTCACAAAAAACAGATTTGCATTGTTAAACTTAATTGACAGAGAACTGGAAGAGCTATAGACTGAAACCGGAAGTATTATTAAGGAAGAATGCGAAAAGACGAAGCCTGAAGTAAAAAGAAAAGAAAAAACTGAGATGGATAACAGAAGAAACACTAAAAATGGTTAAGAACAGGCAAGAAGCAAAAGTAGATGACAAAAGCAGGGTTAGAATCTGAACGCAGTTTTTCAAGGACTGTCACGTAGAGATAAAGAGAACCACTCTAACGGCCAGTGCAGAGAGAGAGAAGAGAACCACAGAAAAGGAAGAACAAGAGGTCTCTTTAGAAAATTCCAGAAGTCAAAGGGAAATTTAAACCTAGATTAGGAATGCTGAATGACCAACAGGGAAGCACACTACCTGATCAGGAGAAAATATAGGGAAAGTGGGAACGGTACATTGAAGATCTACACACAAGAGAGAAAAGGAAGACAGATTCCTGTGAGGAAGAACCCAGAACTCACTGACTATTAGAGCTGCTACATTACTAAAGGAAGGCTACACAAACACACAAGAATGCACATACACACACAGAGGCTGGCATATTCAACAGCACAACTAGAAGAACACACAAATAATTGATGGATGCAGATACGATCCTATAATCTATCCGATCCCAACTACAGAAGAACTGAGGTAGGTCAGGTCTGTTGCACCATAAGACTATGTGAAAAATCCATTTCAGTATCATAATGATGTATCCCATCTATTCTCTAGTGAAATTTTATTTCAAACGTGTGAAAAAACATTGAAACTTCCCTCATGAACACCACCGAAGATTTAGTGCCTAAAAACTATATTTCTCGATAGACAGCAAGCGAAGAAGAAAAAAGTTTCCCAGAAACCATGAGGTAAAGGAAATTTCTTTGTTCCTATGTTATAAATCCTTGCAAGTAAGTTTCTGAAATATTTTCACAGCTGTGATAAAACAAAAATTAGAATTAGAAAAAGATAAATGGAATTAAAGAGCCTAAAATGGCCTGGATAATATATGAGATCATAGATGTAGAATTATAACAATGGAAGCAGCTTACTAAAATTAAGCACTTAATTTGACCCTTATCATAAGAGGATTGACATGCCAGTGAAAAACCAGATCCAGAAGACTGAGTATATTTCAGACATTCTAACTCAGGGTCTGTTTCTTGTGAGACAGAGATTAAGGTTGACAGATACATTCACCAACAGTAATGTCTTAACAGAATCTCAACAGAAATGTATCTTTTCTTCTTTTCCATTTAGAAAATAGCATGCATAAAATCTGTGCCTGTATTCCCAGCTCTGAAATCATCTGAATTTCCAACTTGGCATTGAAGATTGCCTCAACGCATAAAGATTCTTGTTAAAATTCATCTTAATATATGTGCTGAGTATAAGAATGTTATTTCAACTCTCTCATTCCCATATGTGGAATATGACCAAAGAAACAGCTATTAAAGAAAATGAGTGTCCCTATTTGCACATAATGCATGAAAATCAAGCACAGAGACAAGCAGAGTAATTTAGCACTCATTAATGTCTCCCTGTCACCTAGATGATGCTCAAGCATTAAGTATTAAGAGACCAAAGAGAGGGCCAGACGGGCTGACCCCTTAGAATTCATTCTGCAATTACACCAGAGCATTATCTATTGTACAAACTGTTTTTGAGATATGATACCTCTATGAAAAATTAAATATATTTATTCATACCACTTTGAAATATTTACTATCTATGAAGAGCAGATGAGACTCACATATAAGTATAAATCTATAACCAATATACATAATATATTGGTTGAGATTGCATGCCTATTTCAGAATGTTGAAAGTCCTCCTCCTCTTCTCTGAAGAATGGCAGAGACCACAGTGAGCGAGTGGCATCTCAAAGATCCCCACCAGACTCAGACTGTATAAACTATGTTAAAATCCTGAGAAGAAAACAACTGTGTACTAATTATCCAACATTTTAAGGAAGGATACCAAAAAGACTATATTTTAAGGAAAAATACTGAAAAGACAAGCAAAACTGGAGAAGTAATTTTAGAGGCAATTTTCAAGATCCGAATCTATATATTCAAAACTCTATTTCAAGATAAGGCAATTTTAGACTTGAGAACACTATGCTTTCTTGTATTACATACACACACACACACACGCACACACTCTCTCTCTCTCTTTTAGGTGCTACATATACTACTCTATGACCTCCACTAAGCATATTTTTCCTGTATTGCACAACACAAGGATAAATTTTCAAGACTAATCAAAAAAAATAACAGCAGTCTGGACTGCTATATATAGTACACCACCCATAGAATAAACACCAAAGAGTTCTCAGCAAAAACGTGGAGCGTGGAATAACATTACTCATAGAAACTTTTTTTTTTTTTTTTTTGAGGAAGATTAGCCCTGAGCTAACTGCTCTCAATCCTCCTCTTTTTGCTGAGGAAGGCTGGCCCTGAGCTAACATCTGAACCCATCTCCCTCTACTTTATATGTGGGACGCCCACCACTGCATGGCTTGCCAAGCAGCGCCATGTCCGCACCCGGGATTCGAACCAGTGAACCCGGGGGCCACCGAAGTGGAACATGTGAACTTAACTGCTGCACCACCGGGCCAGCCTCCATAGAAACTATTTTTAATTTTGTTTCTGGGATATGTTTTGATATGTATCTCCCCACTTGCATATTTATACAAGGGTTTCATAACTCAAAACATATGGACATAACATTTATCTATGCATTCACAGATTTGCTTTTGAAAAACACAGTGAAATATTAGTTTGCAATTTCAGGCTCCAATTTATTTCTACAAGCAGCAACCCTATTAAATTCTGTTCTTGCTAATTTTAAATGTAATTCTTTAATTAAAATGGAGATTGCCACCCAGTGTACCAGGCACCAAAACCTCCATATTTTTATAGGGTTTCAGTAAATTACATCACTTTTCTTTCAATCAGTAAATATTTCAGCTGAGGCTTTTCTCTGACCTGGGAATGAATCGATGAACCAGCAAATTATGCCTGAGCATTAAACCATTCCTGAGAAGAGTCAGATACCCTTGTGCTACAGAAAGTAAGTACAAACAAAATAGCAAATTTTAGCTCTTGTGTTGCTTTCACTCAGCTTACACAAGTATTAAAAATATCAGCAAAAGGTTAATTTGCACATGAAGCAAAATCATGATACAAGTTTTAGGACTAGTTTTTGAAAAGCTTACTGTTGAACTCATAAAGGCCAGTTTACAAGGGGTCAAACATAATGGATGGAAAACATAAAAGTTACCCAGATAAAGAGAGAGACACAAAACGGTCATTACAGAAATCTTGCGGTTTTGCAAAAAGAGCCCACTGGAGCCCAGAAGGAAACCCCAGATCTGAAGGCCTTCTTCAACACTTCCTAGCTGCATGATCCTGGGCAGAATTCACTCATTACTTTATCCTCAGTGTTTTTATCTATTAGTTGAAAATAATAATGTTACATGATAATAACCTATAACTTGTCCAATATCCACAATAATTATTTAATAATTTGTAATAATAAATCATATGAATTAAGTGGAAAAAGCATTATTCTTGGACTAGATTCACTCAGACTTTGAATCCCTGCTCCCCAGCTCTCCTATTTTTTTATTTTTTAAAGATTTTATTTTTTCCTTTTTCTCCCCAAAGCCCCCCGGTACATAGTTGTGTATTCTTCGTTGTGGGTTCTTCTAGTTGTGGCATGTGGGACGCTGCCTCAGCGTGGTCTGATGAGCAGTGCCATGTCCGCGCCCAGGATTCGAACTAACGAAGCACTGGGCCGCCTGCAGCGGAGCGCGCGAACTTAACCACTCGGCCACAGGGCCAGCCCCTCCCCAGCTCTCCTTTTATTAGTCACTGTGATTGTCAGTATTTTCATCTATGAAATGAAGATAACACCCTACCTTAGAGGGTGGTTGAGAAGGACTGAATTAATCAAAAATATAATACTTACAAAGTGCCCAGGACAAGGTGCCCATAATATAAAAGATTCTTAAAAATTGTTACTTCATCATTTTTATTTTTGTAAGGATTAAATTCACTCAATTCAAGACATAACAAGTTCTTGCACCCATGGAGCTTACACTTGGGGACAAGATGAATAATGAGCCAATGAATAGTTACAAAATTTGCCATCAGATAGTGATAAGAGCCAAGAATACAAAAGGACAGGGTGCAGAGTATCAAGAGTAATGAATGGGGTTATATTACAGGCTGGTCTGAATGGGCCTCTCTGATGAGGGGACACTGAACAAAGATCTGAATAAAGGTGGGAGTGAGCACATGGAATAGTCTAGGCAGAGAAGGGCAGCAAACACAAATACTTTGAATGAGAAAGGATTTGGTGAGCTCCTGGAGGAGAGAGGGGGCTGGTGGGACGAGAGGAAGAAAGGAGACTTAGCAGGGCTGGATCCAGAGGGCCTAGCAGGCCTTGGAAGGACTTTGTACTTTAGCCCAAGTATGATGGCAACCATGGAGGTCTGTGAGCAGAGCAGTGACATGACTCATTTCCACTTTAAAAGAATCACTCTGGTTGCCATGTTGGGAGCAGGAATACTAGTTGAGAGGTTATTACTGTAGCCAAAGCAAAAGATGATGGTGGCTTCTATTAGGGTGTTGCCTGGGGAAACGTTAGGAAATAGCCAGAATCTGGATATAATTTAAAAGCAGAGCTGGGCAAATGGTGGTGCCATGTATGGAAATAGGGAACACTGGGAGAAGGCAGTTTGCAGCAGGGGAGGGGGATGTGAAGTCAAGTTGGAACATATTAGGTTTGTGATTACTTTCATCCAAATGAGATGTCACGTAGGCAGGTGGAGATACAAGTCTGGCATTCAGGAAAAACATCATAGCTAAAGATAAATACTTAGGAGTCACCAGTGTGAGAATGTATTTAAAGGCCATGATACCAGTTGAGCTAACTGAGGGGAGGAATGGGCAAATAAAGACAAAAGAATCTAAAAGTGACCCCTGAACCCTGGTGCACACCAACATTAGGAGGATGGGAAGAGAACATTAGGAGGTTGAGAAGAGAAAATTCAGTAAAGGAGAACTATAGTGAATTATAGTGAATGGGCTGAGAGGCAGGAGGAAAATCAGGAGCCAAGTGAGATAAACAAGGTACAAAGGAAAATGGTCAACCGTATGGAACACTAGGCAGATGCTGAGTGAGAAGAAGGCTTAGAATTACCACTACATTTGACAACGTGGTGTTCACGACCCTCATCAAATATCATTTCACTCGAGGGATGGAAATGAGATCCAAAATGGAGGGGATTTAAGATAGAATGGGAACAGAGGAAGTGGAGTGGCAGGTAGAGACCTCTCTCGAATTGTGCTGTAAAGGGAAGCAGAGAAATCGTACAGTAGCTGGAGGGGGATGTGGAGTGAAGGAAGGAACTATTTGGGAGTTTCTGTAATATTTCAGGCATTCTTCTGTGCACTATGAAGAGAGATGACCAAAACAGACAAAACTCCTGCTCTCACGGGGAGGCCTAATGGGAGAGACAGACTATAAGCAAATATATATTTATAATAATAATAATATTGGGGAAATGATATAAACAAAATAAAGCAGCCTAGGACAAAGAAATGATGTGAGTTGATATTTTAAATGACTATACAGGGAAGGCCTCTCTGATAAGATCACATTTGTCTAAACGAAGTGAGAGAGCAAGCCATGAAGACACCTAGGAAAAGGTTCCAGGAAAGGAATTCTTGATATGTTCGAGAAACATACTATCATATCTTTACACGCTGATGGGAATGAACATCTATAAACTTTAAAATGCTATGGAAATATGTGGTCTTATCACGAAAGATAATGGCTGAGTAGAGAAGATAAAACACACTACTAGCACGGACATAAGCTGGACGAGTTAAGTATTCTGAAAATGTTTGCAACAAGCACCCTCAAAGC